>NC_066363.1:111184113-111861613 GCF_013377495.2 Cygnus atratus | reverse complement strand
CACTGTGGGGCTAATGCCTAAGGGGCAATAAATAGGAGATCTATCTAGCTATGACACAGTCAATTTTAGGGAGATTAAGACTGGAATATTCCATTCCAAATGTTCAAACGTCAAATTAAAACTGATGAACAGAATGAATGAGTGGAACAGAACAAATAAGGGGTCTGTCTACTGTATCTTTGTTGATGTCAATAGGGTAATAAATCAACAGGAGACAAGACTGATAGAGGAATAAATAATTATTGTTTGTGCATAAAGTCTTGCATTGTGCTCTGTAAGTACTCTGAGTGACTTGGATGAAAGTGACTGTCAATCAAGTGTATTGTTAAGCCTGTCAATAATCATAGTAATATTACCAACACTATTGGCTAGTAATTTGGAAGTATCATTTGCAGCTCCCTGGTTTTTTGGGTGATGCAGCTGGGTAATGAAGCAATAGGAGGTGACCCGGGAATTTTTCTCTTGGAGGAACATTTTGTGAAGTGGTCACAGGCTCTGCTTGCACAGACACTAGATGGTGATGGACGTGTACTCACTCTACAAAGGAGTTTATATATCCATTTATAAGACAAACTCATTCCTTAAGACAACTCATTCCTCATAAGACAAACTTATTCCTATATAAAATGTTAAATACAAGAATTAAATAAATTCATTTAAATCTCATAAAATACTACCTTAAAAAAACATCAGAACAACTGTAGGGTCTTTCCCATACAAGTCTCTTATGCCTCTGTCTGTAGGTGGGTTTTTAGGCAGATGTCAGCTGGAGCAACTTTCAGCTGGATTACAGTATGTGTAAGTAAGTGTAAGTAGGTATGTCTAAGCAACATTTCCCCCTCACCCTTTCCTTCTGCTCCTTCTCCAAGGTGGCATTTCGGAGGCATGCCAAGAAAGGGCAGCCCCAGAGGGACTGTCAAAAATCAGCACAACCCAGAGCAACCCTGAGGCTGTTCTGAATTGCACCAGGGGTTAAGCCTGCCTCCAGCCAGCCTCAGGATTCGGGGTGTACATACACTGTGGCACAGCCCACTATCCCCCCACTCTGTGGTAAACTGGCTGATACTCAAGGGCATCTGAGAGTGAACTGCACAGAGCTAGTTTGGATTCAGAGTGCTGTAGCAGGGGGCAAAGCCTGGTCCTTTAGCCCCGCTTTGCCCAGAAGAAAAGACCATGCATGTTCTGTATACCAGCCACCAAGAACTCTGCCAGAAGAGCCACCGCAATTTTTTCACAGATGTATCCTGGACCCACATCTGAAATGTACAGAAGCAACTGCCTGTTTAATGCATTCCCTGTGTCAGCCCATGCCAACACTTCCAGGACAAGTACAAGTAGGGAAAAGCACTGCATTTTCAAATGGGCATCTGCTGTTGGAGGATGTATCCTTTGCTATCCAGAACCAAGAATTCTCAAACTCTGGCTAATTATCACAACGATAAAGAGCTTAATTGGGAATGTCACAAGCTAAACTTTCTTCTCTTTGAGAAGCTGTCTACCTCACATGGTGCTCAGAGAAATATTAGACAGCAAACTCAGTTCAGTTTTCATTGTTTCCTTTCCATTCCATAAAAAAAGCAAGCACTCAGGGAAATGTTATTGAATGTGTCTCCTGTGCTTCCATCCACATACCAGTACTTTTGTGATGACACCCAGACTCAAGCGAGAGAATGATGATGAAGGTCAAGCGTGGAGAAAGGAAATTCTAAACAATAATGGATGATTTATGGCATACGGTGCATCTTATCTGGGTCACACTTTTGAAGGGCCCCATTTCTCAACTCTTCTAATTCTTGAATTAATTAACTTCTCACACCCATTATTTTGTTTCTCTTTTGCTATGCAGCTCAGGACACCAAGATGACAGGCTGAGTGATGCACTTCAGAGCAGTGATTTTTATTGTGCTGTGTGAAAGAGCTTTCAGCAGTCATCCTTGCCTCTGTAGTGACAGGAATCAGAGACACTCCTCACTGATTTTTCCTCAGTCTTCCTCTTGTTCTGCTTATCCTGTCCTCTTCCACATCTTCCTTTATGACTACTATCCATATTTCATTTGTGTGGCCTATAGAATTGGAAGTCTTTCTTCCAAGTGTGCTCATCTGAGGAGGATTAAGAGTCTTCCTACACCCCCAAGAACACGTGATTACATGAGGAGATGGATTCTTTCCAAAGAGGAGACTACTTGAAGACATGCTCATTTTCTCTGACATTCCTATTGCTTGCATGGGCCTCATCCATCTTCCTGCATTGACTCTCAGATTCTGCTGTTGTAAGAGCAGCACAAGGTCAGAGCTTGGCAGAACTTGACTGTTATCTTCTTGCAGTCTGACCATCTATGGTTCATCCAGAGATCCTACAAGATGCCCCCTGAAGAATATCTTCAGTGTGTTGTCTGCATGGTCAGCCATCTGAGCCTCTTTGTAGAATACAGTGTGAAAACTGCAAGCTTCAAGGAAGCAAGTTCAGGAAATTGCCTACCAGACTCTCATGGTTCTGTGAGAAAAGAGAAAACAAAAATAATAATGAGTAGTTAAAGGCAATCAAAAATTAATTCTGCAATAAATCTATATGCAATCTGTCCCCTGTACTCTTGTGTGTTTACTTATATTTATAAGATTTGTTTTATGAATGATTTGCCATTAATGGAGAAAAGAGAGATTAAGAAACAAAAGCTGTAGCTTCAATCCATCATTAGGGAATTAATCAATTGGCAGCCTGTGCAGACAGCTATTTAGATCTGTGGCCTGAACAGCTTAATTGGGAGAATCATGTTAAAAGGGCTAGAATGATGTTCAAAGTAGCATAAATTAGGCCATTTTGGACCCATCACATGGCCTAATTTAACAACTTCTATACCTCAGAGTTTGGCAAGTGATCACATCTCTTGAGCTTCTTTGCAGCTTCCTACCCGGATATGTATGTAAAGTATAATTCCATCTGAAAATGATTAACTATAAACACTCCAGCTAGTCAATAAAAGAAAAGGGGAAGAAGCCTTCTAGCCTGCATTGTGGAACACTGCCTATCCTTGTCTGGGTTTGTTTGTCTTTCTGCCCAGCTGCAAGTATCCTGTAGGGCTGATGAAACTGGGATGCTCCTTCCACTCCTACTCTCACCAGTGATATGTGACCAGTTCCTGTGTTCCGGGGGGGAGAATATATTTTGGTGTTTCCTAGTTTTAATGTCAGTTTGTAAAACGTTTTGGCCTCTGAGATATACTGTATAAAGGTGGTTGAGTGGAAAAAACAATCTGGGATAAGGGCTGTGGGTTAAGACCCATTATCTTTTACTAGAAATGATTTAAAATTAATAAATGCAAGTGTTCCAGAAGCTCAGCATTTTCTGGGATCTGGATCCCAGGCTGGCTTTGAGTTTAGCAGATAGCCTGTTTATGATGGGTCCAACCAATCCCCACCAACGCCCTAACCTGCTTGCGTGCTTGAAATCTGGGGCTGGTTCCAGTGGTGAATTTCTCAGGCTCAGCATGTTGCTGCCACCAGCGCAATCAACGCTTATACGTTCTGTTGTTCACGCCGTTGAGGCTACACAGCCCTAGCTGATAATTGGAGGGTTGCTTCTGGCTACCTCACGTGGCATCGCATCAATGCTGCCCAGGGACTTCGAAACAACATCATCGAGCTTTAGGGTTCTACATGTTTCAGCAGCTTTGCTAGGCAGCATCCTGACAACAAAGCTAAACTCAACTAACCTTATACTTACATTGTACGTGACGTTTGTTTTTGGATCAAACTTGTTGTCCTGCCTTCCAAGCCTCTGGAGGCATCACACCATCTTCTTTATTCATCAGAAGCATGCCCAAATCCCACTGTTGGCTAATTCACAGACTATCCACATGCTTCCTATCTCAGAAGGAAAATGCAGAATACATTATCCAGAAGCAGTTCCAGGCACAGTTATTGTCAGCTAGGCAGGTTTCAAATACACTTGCTGACAGCACCGTTGATAACTGTATGCCCCTTCAAGCTTCAGTAGAGGCTGGCTGTTACTCATGCAATCCTTGGCCTGTATCCTCTCCTGCTGGGTCAGAATTCAGTCTTTGGGCTTCAAGGAGTCAAAACGATTGCATAATCTACCTGAGCAGTGCTTAAATGTTCAGCTGTTAAGCATCTAACTCTGATCTCAGGTCCTCAGGATATAACCCTGTTCTGAATTGTTCTGAGCTTTCAGTGGTATAAATGAGATCAGAATCCAGTTATCTTTTTCTACTAGTATCATCTCTGTTAGATTGACTCACCTGGCATACAAACAGCTGGCATCTTTTAAGATTTTTTTTTTAATCCATTTACTCACAACTATTTATGAGTTTATACTTGTGACAGGATTTGTTTTAGATCTCTTCCACACAGCACTGTGCTCCACTGACTGTGTATTTTGATAACGAAACCAACATCCACGGCAGCCTGCAATTTGGGACATATCACTCTTTATATCTCATTATTTATTCCACTGGCACCGCCTTTAAAAATAGACTGCAGAACATTATTTTCTCTTGAAAACATGGCAGCAGGTACAAAGCAAAAGCAACACCAAAGTTGCTGCAAAGACAAAAGATACAGGAGAGAGTGCTCATTTGGGGAGATGTGCTTATTCTTTGGAGGAAGAAAAAAAAAAACAAAGACTCAGAAGAAGCATCCCTCCATCTTGTCTGTCAAACTACCAGAACAACAGTTACAAGCAGCCACTGTCTGGGAGAAGGTAAAATAAAGATAAAGTGCAAAATATGGAAACAGTGTGCATTATTTGTATAAAAACCCAGGCCAACCTCAAACCACCTAATACCTAGGGCAGGGACGGGCTCTGGAGCAAAGGTTCAGGCCATAAAGTATGTGAACACTGAGTTAGTGCTCCAGCTGAAAAGCAGTGCAAACATTGGATGTTGCTAAAATCTTCAGTGGAGGATAAAGACGAGGGTTCAAGAGGACAACTTATCTAACACCAGTTCCCTGAGAAGGAAGGACAAGAGCATCTGTATCATTAGACATCTTCTACAGCACAGAGCAGCTTTCTCAAGACTTGACACCTGCTTCCCTTGCAGAAGCACACTCATTCTGCTGGGAGATATTCTTGCATCTGCAAATTTGGAAGCAAAGTATCTCTGGTGGGCAGTGCATCCATTAGCCCAGGAATGCATATTCCTTTTGTATATTTCTGCCTGCTACAGCCATGTCAGCTGGTATAAGAAGGCTAGTCTGGAAGCTCAACCTCTGTGTGGAAACTAAGAAGTGGTAGGTTTGAAATTTTATGCAGTGAATTATTTTTGAATAAATAATACAGATGGGTCAAGACAGGGAGCAGAAAATTAATCTGTTCGTTCTTCCTTCAGCCCTGTACATAACACTGCATTTGGTAGGTTACAAAGCTCTCTCTCTTTTTTGTATCTGAAAATACAGTGCCAGATAACTGGAAAGAAAGCTTTTCAAATAGTGTACATCGAACATATGCAGTGTTTAAGGGAATGAAAAGGAAAAGAAAGAAAAGACAAAGAAAAAAAGACACAATCTCACATTCTGCACAGTTAAAACCCATGCTCCTATACCTCACAGAACTGCACAGACCAATGAGCATGTTTCAGAACTCATTGGTTTTCAGAGGTTTTACTTTGGTATTTTGGTTAGGGAAAACTTTACCTCAGGAAATAAAAGCAAAATGGAGACACGGAGAGGAACTGATGGAAAAGAAGCAGATTTTCAAGGCACGGGACATATCTACCTCTTTTGGCTAAATTGCTACTTTCCCTTTTTCCAAGTAAGCATGAACCCATGATCTGAAGTGTGCAAGACTAATAGAGTGTTAGCCAAGACCAGCTACTAAAGCTATCTGGGAGCTTACTGAACACACCAGAAGGGAAACAAAGTCACACAAAAGAACTCACAGATATATACTGCTGCCATACTCCCTACCTGTAAGAAAACCTAGCACTGTTCTCAGCAGCCTAGAGTAAAATCATTGCAAGAATTTTCCTATTTCATTTTGCAAATTGCAGTGTACAATGTATATTCTGTGCATGTTTCCCCAACATACAGTTACGTTCACAGCCCAAGTAGGGAAGAAAACATTAATGTGAACGTCTTATCGTTTGAAAGACATCTATTTACATTTGCAGACTGGTCCACTTAAACTAAAGTAGGGATGGCTTGCCTTTAAACACTAAGATAGTTAAGGAAAATCTGTCATAGTAATAGACGTCATTGCTCAGTTCTGAATGATTTTTTTTTCACTCTTCTTGCTTCACACCTTCTTATAGCACCACAGCAAATAGCTAGTTCTTTCAATATTTTTGTCTCCGCTTAAAATGAGTTTCCACACTTGCTTAATTTTGTATGGCATGAGCAAGAAGTGTCTGAAGCTTGGAGCAGTACATCATTTATAATACCCCTGCTAATTGAAGAAATGTGGGCCAAATCTAAATAGTATGTCAACTTCAGCAGTTCAGGGAAAATTATATGTCAGATACCTTTACACTCACAGGATGTAGTAGAAGGAAATAGGTAGTAATCAATATGCAATATCATTGAGTTGGGATTGACTTCTACTTGGCAATGAACAATTTGCTTATGTAGACATACCAGCTCTGTGAAAGTCAGATATCTTTGCTTAGAAGTTTGCATAACCCACAAATAATACAAGACCATTAGGTAGGTAATGTTTGGTCTGTGTTTTTCATTTGCTTACCTGTGAATGGAGAGGTTTTTGTAACATTTTTTCTTCCAAACTGAAATGGGTAAGAGTAGTACAGGTTGATATCAGTCAGTATTCAAGACTTTATCAAACAAATACAGGTTCATAACCTCTCTTTCCCAAACTACATTTCTACTCCACCACAGCAGCCACTAAATTATTCCCAGCTAAACTTCCTTTCACCATGAATCATGCTACTAATGAGGCATGCCTTCTCTCAGATCCAGAAACCAGGCCCCCCTGCTGTGGAGAGCTAACATCCCATCAGCTCTCATACCCCATGTCTAGCACTGCATAATCCATGCTATGTGCCATGCATATTATGTGTATGCAGCCACCCTTTATCAGAGATAATGCTACCAGGTTTTGGTTTGATTGGCTCAGATGAATGAAGCAAAGCAGCAGCTGGGAGGAGCTATTTGATTAATAATAAATAGATACAAAGATTTATGATTTACATAGAACATCTTAATGATTTACCATAGCAATGAAACCAATAGGCTGGTATTCCAATCTGATTTCTACAAATTTGTATAATCCTCAGGGTAAAACAATTTAATGTGCTGTCTCTTTTATAGTTACAAAAGGCCTTTCATATGATCAATTATACATAAGAGTATAATAAATGTAACTTTCTTCATACTAATCACATCTAACTTAAATTCTCTTGTCGGTCTTTGGAGTGTATGTAGCATTCCCCATAAAGTTTTTAGTCTCAGCTCTTAGCAAAAGTTAATATACCCAGAACTTCCAAATAAATCATCAGTACAAGGGTCTTCACACTAGTAAAACTGTTCAGACAATACAGTTTATTAGCAAAGGACTCCCTCCTTCCAGTCAAGCCCCTTGCTTAACACAACAAACTTGCTGCTTCTTATGAAGGGGTTGTCTGGAGGTTACGGCGCTGTATCTCTAAAGTTTTGGTAAGTAGTATTTTATCAGTGCCATGACATAGGACAGTGAAAGACTAGCATAACGATAATATAATAATGTTTTGCCTTAGTAGATACCTTCCAACTGCAAAACTCAACTAGGAATTGGAACTACATGAAGACGTGCACAGACAAGCAGTCTCAAAAGCCATGTGGCTTATTAAAAGTTTCAAGTCAGAATTGCCATCTAATATTATTTTCGTTTCTAATTTCTATGGAATTGCATTTCATAAAAATGAAACTGCATGGAGTCCTTTCATCTGAAAAAGAAAGGGTGGGAAGGTGGGAGAGGGAAAGAAGGAATATGCATACTTCACATACACACTAAAAATAATTTTGGAGGTACATAAAAGGAGACTATGGTAAAGATGACAGCAGCAGCAAAGAGCAATAGAAAGAGACTGTGGAAGTCCTCCTACCATGTTTTAGCTATCAGTTTTAGTATGTACAATGTTCTCTAAAATGCATAACTGCAGTACGAGATGTGTGCTCATTCATGACCAAACATCCACAGAATATTCAAAGGGTAAGGACCTAGCTGGGAAGCAACTGAGACTATCTGAGCAGATGCAAAAGAGGAAAGAAGTATTGAGTATCTGAAGTCTGGAAAGAGAAGACCTGGCAAATGGCTGTAAGTTCCTGTAGTGAGAAAAAAGAAAAATATATTTAAAAAACATTCCTTACAGGGCATTAGAGACCTTCAAAAGTCCTAAGATTTTGGGACCTCCCTTGAAACTAGTTACTGCAAATGTCTTAAAGACTTTTGATCTCATAGAGAATAGCCTTTGTTCTGTGTACTCTTTCACTTTGGGAAAAAAAAAAAAAAGGAGAAACAAAATATGAAAAAAAGGTTCTTCGTAGGCAGGACTTTGGGATCTGTGTGTAAAAACATTTACACAAGAAGTGCATCCATGCCTGTGTAATTAATGGCTTTGAAAAAAAAAAAAAAAAGCAACTTAAAACAAATCCATTCAGAGGTTTTGGTTTTTCTCTCCCTTTTTATAAGCTTTTTTTGTTTTATTCAGGTTTTTCCTTTTAACTCCATGTGCCAAAGCTTCCTATTTTCCAAGCAAAAGATCAAATTCTGCCATATTCACCAGACTCCAAGAACTGGTGCTTTAAGAATCCTCCCCCTTCAGTGTTAAGACTCTCAACAAAACCAAAGTTACTTTACTAGCATAAATAACATTGAGTTAATTGCCTATCATACGGTTTTGTAGTATCTGCATGCACTGTCATTGGTGTACTGTTGTGAGTTGACCTGGCTTTTGAAAATATTGCCCTTAAAGTCTGGCACATTTTTGGAACCAGGCTGTCAGTGAAGGAAAAATGAACTGGAACATCATAATCTGCTTCAACCATAGTAAAGAGAGAGACATCTGGTAGGCCACTTGGCAGTCAGCCAACAATGAAGACTTCAATTAAAATAATGAACATGTTCTCAGGAGTACATCTCTGAACTGAAGAAGTTATAAGTCTCGGCTGCTTCTTGAAAGTTGGCTGTAAGAGGTAGCAGTGGGTTTCTGTACTCATGGTATACCACACATACTCTGGTGTTCATGGACCATAAAATCACCAAGCAAAATAAACCTGTAGAGGATCAGAAACAACAATAACAACAAAAAAAGAGTGAGTTAGAGGAGTAAGAATGGCAGTTTCACACTTACTAGAGCCAAATAAAAGCCAGGACAAGCCCTCTGGTCTATTGGAATTACTCTAAATTCCAAATCAGACTGGAAAAGCACTAACTTGAGGTCTTCTGTAGCCCATTTTGCAAGCGTCCTAGATAAGTTCAAGCTTTTCTTGGGAAATTAGTCAAGATGTTCAGAGGTTTATGACTAAAGCCAGGGCAGCCTAATTTACCTCCCAACACAAATCACCAGCTCCTACTGTCTTGGGTGTCTAACAAAGGGATAGGAATTGTGCTGGCCATCACTTCCCAGAAGAATCACTAAAAAGGAAATCAATGCCCCAGCAGCAAGCTCTTTTAGGAACAAAGCAGTGAGGAAGTAGAGCTATATCAGGTGATGACAGAGCACAGTAGAATTCTGTTATTTTGGTTTCAAAGCAAATTCCTAGCTGTGATTTGGCTTATGGTCAGCAAGTGAATAAAATTCCAACAGTAGTTGCATCGAGATATGGATGCAACCAACCCAGCCCATCGCTAACAAAAATGTGCAGCTGGAGTAGATTCTCATCAGTCCATTTGCAGTTTAAAAAAAAATATATATAATAACTATAATAAAATGCATGCCTTAGCCCAATTTTGGAATTTAAAACATCAGCAGACATCCAGTATATGTGCTATATTTAAACAAGAGGATGGACACAGCAAAATGTGTCACCTAATGAGGCAGCACAGAAGTTCCTTCATAAGACCATTTAAATTTGTAATGGTAATTGCTTTATGGCATTGTGAGGTCATTACAATTTGAGATTAAGATGGCCAAATTGTTGCAGGAAAGATCTTTGGAGACCCTCTCACAAAACCATTATGAGCCTGTGTTACACACACAAAGTGATTTCAAGGCATGACTTGGAGAAGACCTCACTACAGTGTTCTTATGGTAAAATTACATTGCGAGACTACAATAGGAAATAAGACTGCAGTGCAAGTCTGTGGAGATTAGACTCAATTATGATGTCAAAACAAACTGAAACAATGTCAATGCAAGTTATACCATTAAGGTTGAGGCTTAAACCTAGGAAAGCAAAGAAATTCTGCATTAAACCTGCCACATTACCTTTAAATCACACCCTTGCGCTAAGGTGTTGCAGCAGGTAGAGACCCCTGTTAAATCGCCTCACAGCTCTGGGTATTGTTACATACTGCAGATGATCTCTGTGCAAAATCACTGTAGTTTCATTGAACAAATGTTTAAGTGATTAACCTGAAGTGTTTAACCTATAGCTGAAGATTCAATGAAATTCAAAGTTAGAGTGAGAAATCCAGGTGTGGTGATTTTACCCAGCTGGGCAGATGAACTCCACCACAGTAGCTCTCTCACTCCCCCTCCTCAAAGAAAAAGGGGGAGAAAATATGATGGAAAGGGCTCAAGGGTTGAGATAAGGACAGGGAGATCAGTCAACAATTAGCATCATGGGCAAAACAGACTCAACATAGGGAGATTAATATAATTTATTACTAACAAGCTAGAGCACTGAGAAACTAAAAAAAAAATAAAACCACCCCCTCCCCATCCACCCTCATCTACTTCCTCCCCCGAACAGCACAGGGGAACGGGGAATGGGGGCAGCGGTCAAGTCTGTGGCACTTCATCTCCACCGCTGCTTCACAGTCACTCTCTGCCCCTGCTCCACGTGGGGTCCCTCCCACGGGATGCCGTCCTTCCCAAACTGAGCCTGCGGGGGCTGCCCACAGGCAGCAGCTCTTCAAGACCTGCTCCCACATGGCTGCGTACCACGGGGTCCATCCCCCAGGAGCAAACTGCTCCAGCACGGGTCCCCCACGGGTGGCAGCTGCCCCCAGATCCCCTGCTCCTGCGTGGGCTCCTCTCCACGGGCTGCAGCTCCGGCCCGGGGCCTGCTCCTGCGGGGGCTTTCCGTTGGCCGCAGCCTCCTCCAGGCCACATCCACCTGCTCCACCGGGGGCTCCTCCACAGGCTGCAGCCTGGAGATCTGCTCCGTGTGGGACCCATGGGCTGCAGGGGGACAGCCTGCTCCACCAGGGGCCTCTCCACAGGCCGCAGGGGAACTGCTGCTGTGTGCCTGGAGCACCTCCTGCCCTTCTTCTGCCCTCACCTTGGGCTCTGCAGGGCTGGCTCTCACTCCTCGCCCTCCCAGCTGCTTTTGTGCAGCAGGTTTTTCCTCCTTCCTTAAATTTGCTCTTCCAGAAGCATAACCAACTCCACTCACTGGCTCAGCTCTGGCCAGTGGCAGGTCCCTTTTGGAGCCGGCTGGAGCTCTCTCTGATCTGGCTTGGGGCAGCTGCTGGGCTCTGCTCACAGAAGCCACCCCTGCAGCCCTACTCTGCTACCAAACCCTTGCCATGTAAACCCAATACACCAGGTTAACAGTTTATATCTCACTGGGTGCACTGTGGCCAGATTTTATACATGTAAAGGGCCTGATCCATTCCACAAATAAATTAAACAGTTTAACCACTTTGAGATGAGATAGGAGTGCAGTTTCCAATTTCTTGTGTTTTTTTTTTTTTTTTTGTGGTAATATGCAGAGCATCAGTTGGAATTATGTACCATTGTGCACAGGCTGGATAAAAACATACGAGGAGATGCTATTCCTGCCTGGTTTAATATAGGTAAGGAAAATGACAGGCCATTGATTTTTGCAATGTGTTTTGTAAGGAAGGACACCTTGTGAGTGAAATGTAGGCTTGTATGAGGGCCTACCTGGGTGCAAAAAACTTTGTGGCCAAAACAAGAGTGAGAGGCTGGACTGAAGAAAAGATCTTAAAGTTATCTAGACTGATTCCCTCAAGGAAGAAACCCAGTGGCCACACAAACTCTGTCTTTTAGCTTTAAAAAACGTCAAATAACTTTTAAAAAATCACCACTCTCACAAATTAGCATATTGCCTGTCACAGGAGTAATAAAAACATTAAAAAGTCTGAAGGCTTGATTCAGTGAGAGACTGAACATTTTCTGCAAGTCAGCACCCACTCTGTTGACTGAGGTTTGAGGGGACTTGAAGTCCTTTGGAAAATACTCAGTACAGCAGTGCTAGGGATCCTACATTTGGCCCAGCTCATCATGGACAAGCTCAAGCATCCTGCTGCCACAGGTCTTGCTTGTTGCATAAGAGCTTGTCCTCTGCACTATTGTGTTGAACAGGAACAACCTCATGAGCAAGGATCACATCAGGGATTCAAGACCAGTAGGATCAGGCTCCAAGGGACCAAACCCAGCTGGTGGTCTGAAAGGAGAAAGCAACGAGAAAGTTTTGAAGAGAGTAAAAGCTCTACCGCTGTATTTCAGTCATGTGTTGACAATTACTTTCCATATGACACATGCAGCTCACAGACTACCCGCATGCTGAAGTGTTGGTTCTTTTGGATATTGGAACTATGAAAGTGTAAATGATGCTGGGCTGAATATTTAGCTAACATAAGCTGGCTAATCCCCAGTGACTTCAGTGAAGTTGCATCATTTTTTCGCCAGCTATGGATCTGGCCCATAAAACCTGTATATCATTTCCTGGAGAGCATATCAACTGACAGAGAGCTGATAGCCTGTATGTTGACTTTTCTTTCGAGACTTAGTACAGCTGTGCAAAACACCTTGGACTGTCTTTGCAGGGGCTCCACAGGCAGTTTATTTCTTTAGTTTTGTTTCTCTTGGGTTTGACGACTTCTGAGGCCTGTTCTGAGATCTGGCCTCGAACCAATGCAAACCCCAACTCAGTTCCCCCTCTATCAGCTCATTTTGTAATCCCATGTGTCCAGATCATAGCAAACTAACCCTGGGTTCACCAAAACATCTGTAAGCCTTGGGTGAGCTTGTCACAGTTGAAGGGATTGTAACTGAACCTCCTTGGGTTTTGCTACAGGATTTTCATACAGCTTTAAGTATGTATCCACTGTGTTGTGTTTTTTTTTCTAAGAGAGATTCCTTCTGTTGTTTTATATTGGTGTTATCCACTGTGCTAATTATACCAGCATCACCATGTGCATATTGATACCATCAATTAGCATAAAGATTCACTCCTCAAAAATACGTGGCACTGTCTCTCTGACTCATTTGCCATGAGGGTAATATAAGTGAAGTACAGCACCGTAATATACCATATTTAGCTCTGAGCTGTAATCATCTTTATTAATTGCTTAATGTAGCAATGCCTACTGCAGGAAGTGCCATCCTGCAAGGTCCTCGTTATCTCCTGTGAGGTGCTGTGGGTCCATACCTCTCCCTGAGATCACATGCAGGGACGGGCACTCAGGATCTCTGAGGAAGAGCTCTGAATTTTGCCAGTTCAGGTGGTTAGTACAGTCTGTAGCCCTAAATGAATACAGCTCACAACAAGTGTCCTTGTGTGTGCAGAGGAGGAAGGTCTACAGATAGCTGTCAGTGGCTAAGGAGCCAAAGGAACAGCTGCTAATGCCAGATAATCCTCAAGGTCCCTACAAAGAAAGAGAGCACTGGAACAAACAAACAATGCTCAGCACCTCAAAATACTTCTGGAAAGTGGTTGCGCCTTGTTTGTAATTTCAGTGAAAATCTGTGTTACTCTCAAGAGCAAAATAAGGAGACTAATGAAAAAAAAGGAGAGGGCTATGGCTTGGAGAGAAAAATAAAAGATGTATAAAATGTGTCTGTGGTTGGAGGGGGAGCTAAAGTAACTCAAAGGGAGAGGAAGAGAGTCACAGATACCGTGGTGAGGGGACAGAGAAAGACTCAGCCTGCTCTGAGGTGACAGAGGGACTGCAGGAAGGGAACAAGAAGAAAGAAACAGTAGGAAAAAATGAGACCGGGAGGCAACAGAGAGCAAGTGGGGGAGAGAAAATAGGAGATGTCAAAAATGTTCTGTCTTCAGAACTAGACTCAAAAGATATGACTAAAATGCCTTCACAGGCTAATATAAGGGGCACTAGTGCTGGTTTTCAATACTTTTTCTAAAGTGGCATTGCTGGGAAGTACCAAGCACTTATAAAGACAATTTAATTGCTTAGCTCTGATGAATTAGTGCTTGAAAGGGGGGGGGGAGGGGGGGAGCTGTTCCCTGAAGTTTTCTCACAGCTGTGTTAGTGCATCAGTCAGTGGTCAGACTAGAGATTATGCTGCTGAACTCATGTCTGGATATGCAAAGGCAGCCTGACTACAACAAGAATGATCACTATATAACTAAATATAACTATTTCCGCGAGATTAATTTGCTGATGACTGGAAAGATATTCCTTTAAGCAGATGTCAAAGACAATGCATATATTCCAGCATCATGGGCCTTATTGCCAAGACCCATCCCACATGCTCAATAGAAAGCCAAGCTTACATACGGACCCCAAAATTAATCACATGTTTGAGCAAGAAGAAAATTTTGGCCATTCACTGGCTTTGGACTCTTCCTAAGAGTCACAGTGGGAAGACCAGCAAGGCATAGTTCTTCTGTCTTGGCTTTGGTACATTCCGCAAAGCCGTGGGCAACACAGTCTAAAATTCCCACTGACTTCAGTTGATGGCTTGATCAAATGAGGCTCAGATCAAACCTGGGGAAGCTAGATGCATATTTAGACATGCATATAGTTTTATATATTCCCAATCTGTGCATCTTCATACTCTAGGCAGTGTCAAGGCATATTTATTGTTCACTGAAAAGCCTGACCTATGACCTTTAGTGTCTCTAATCACTTCTCTAAGGAACTGACTCTACTTGATTGACTTACATGTAGCCAAATGGACACCCTTCTTGCCCAGACCTGACATAAAAGCAGATGGTCACACAAGGTAAAGGTGATTGAAAATTCACTTTTTTATATGACCAGTCAAAGAACTTTATGTCTACTAGGTCATTAATGAGAGTTACATTGCATTGGGACTCCCACCATACACATGATTGCTGATGTGAGGTAGCATTACTCCTACCAAAGTGCAGCTCACTGCTATTTCTTCTGATCCAGAGATGTGCAGCTTCCCTGGCACATAGGCTAAACCACCATGGGTCCCATGCTAAAATCTATAAATGCTGCATGGCAAAGTGGCTAGTTGGTATTAGATAGTTAGGTGGCCCAACAACCAGTGCATACCCCTGCTGTGGGGCAGGCATTGGAGGGGAGATGTGTGGAATTACAGCCCAAGGAGAAGCAGCATTAGTAGCAGGCAGGTGAGAGCAAGGGAGTCCCAGTGCACCACTTTGAGATGCATCCTTACATGTCTTCTATCATTTTATTTAAGGTACCATTAATGTGGAATAAAATATATCTCCAAAGTAAAGAATTGCTTCTAAAACAATACCATGGTTAATGTTTCTATTATTGATCTGCATCCAGCTGTTGTATATACATCTATGGAGCCACTTGCTGTTTCAGTTGCTGCAGACTGCATCTGCTGTTGGCAAGTTATGAACTCACACACTTTAAGCAGCACTAATTTGAAGTGAATGCCTTATAAATAATCCACGCAAACAATCTTTGACATTAATACACATTTAGTGATACTAAACCCAGGCAGATAAAGTTCACAGTGGTTCAAGAAGAAGACCTACATCATTTGTGGCCTTTAAATCCCCTGAGTGCTTTAACAGTAGAAAGAAGTGGAGAGGCCATGTTCTCTGTGCCACTGCCAATTACATTTCCTCCCCTGTTTATTTTTCTTCTCCTCCCTTCCCCAGTAAAAATACTTACTCCAATTTTACAGTGGGGGAGTAGAAAATTAAGGGACTCTTTAGAAAAGTCTCTTCGTATGTTCTGGAGGCTGGATTGGGCTGGATAACTAGAGGCAGTTAAAATAAACAAGAAATTTGGCTGATGTATTTAACCAGAGGATATGGCTTAGGTTATAATTGCATTGCTTGGGCACATAATTGATGGGTCTCAAAAATACAGGTGTACAGTACTGACTGAAAGACCTCTGTGGAGTACAAAAATGTGGTGATTCTTGAGATTGAGGCCTCAAGTGTTCTGTGTTTTCATTTGAACAGCTGTGTAAAGTGTTCACAATGCAACCAATCCTCTTACCCCTTCCAAACCACCTAACTTTGGGGTTTCACTATAAATTCAAAAAGTTCAGACCTTGCCTACCAAATAGTCCAAAAGCCTTTAAGAAAGTGTCATTTACATTATGGCTTTGCATCAAAAACATGGTTTTGGAGGGTTCTGATGCAAAACTACATGATAAATGGGTGTAAATATATATATAAATATATGTACATACATATGTATATATTTTAACTTAGCTGAGAGTTGAGAATTTGGGTTCATTTGAACATAAAGCTCAGAGCAGAATATGGGACATACAGTCCCACATGGATTGAAACTGAAGTCAATCTTTGTGAAATAAAACTGCTTATTTGCACATACCTCTGCTTGTTTGGTTGCTTCTGCCTGTCCCTCAGAAACTAGCAAAACTGTTCATATTTGCAGAGTAAAGTAGTGTTATCCACTTTTGGAGACCTCATCCCATTGTACTTAGTGGCACTTTTGCTGTTGACCTCAATGATAGAGCTGAGAGAATTTGCAATGAATAATTAATCTGATGAATTTAGCCTACTTTTCTGCCTGCGGAATATCTGAGGGCAGATTGTACTGTCTTCAAACATATTTATTTGAAATTACTTAACACACTTCTTTAGACCGTGAATTCATCAGGGCTGATTCTCTGGGAGTATCAGTACTGAGCAGCAGACTTGGCCGTCTTTGCTCACCACGAGTGCTCTGATGGCAGCCCACCGTGGAATGTGTTCGTTACGTGGTGTGAGGTACTATTTGAGCAGGACAGCAAAATATGGTCCTGTGCAAACTATGTTCAGTCAGGCAAAGTACCTCTTGTTTGGTTTTGTTGCTTGGCCGCATTTTCAGAAAATTCACACAAAAATAAGTCATATTTGTGTTTCTGAACGTCAAAGTGAAGACATGTCAAACTTTCCAGTCAGATGTTTAGAGACTGTAGCACAGTTTCCAGGTACCTCCTAGAGATACAGGGAAGAAGTCTTGTCTGGAGGGACTTTACTCACATTTCTCTTTGCTTCTCTCTCCCTCTCTTTCTCTGTTTTCCTCATTCTTTACTTTACAGGCACCTAAAATTATTTTTTCACATTGTGCTTGTTTTATCAATGGTTCTTCCCTGTCACATCTTTTTATATTGTCTGAGGTAGGTCCTATGCCTTGTCCAAGAGATTGCATAGTAAGGGTGGCCTTTTCTTGGCCAAAGTGAGATCATCTCAGCTGTCAGTGCTGTGGAAAAATGTGGAAAATCTCTATTTGCATTACTTGATTTGTAAAGGTCTCCCTCAAGCTGGTTTATTCACCTGGCTATTTCCATTCTCAACCATTTCTCTGTTTTTGCCATTTCTTGTGTTGGTGTCCAAATCTTTTTATAACCTTGTGTCTCTGCTTATAACTACTCCCTAGCAAGGGCCAGGATGGCTGGGAATGAAGCAGTGGGAAGATCTTTGATCACCCAAGCAGCTCAATATGTCTTGCTCAGTTTCTTCCCTGCTTCTTGTGATACACACACATGCACACACATCTGAAAGGGGTCAATTAAGGGATGAAAAGTTCATCCTATAGGCCTGTTGATCAGCTTTAGGCATTTTTCCTAGGAGGTTCCAGGAGGGATTTCAAAGGAGTGGCATCCATTTATTTTCTAGAAGTAATGTCCCAGTAGCGTCCTCTGCCTAGGCCATTTCATAGAATCATAGAATTATTAAGGTTGGAAAAGACCTCCAAGATCATCTGGTCCAACCATCACCCTACTACCAATGCCAACCACTAAACCGTGTCCCTAAGCACCAGGTCCAACCTTCCCTATACACCCCCAGGGACCATGACTGCACCACTTTCCTGGGCAACCCGCTCCAATGCCTGATTGCTCTTTCTGAGAAGAAATGTCTCCTCATTTCCAACCTAAAATAAATGGCCCCTCAAATTGGGTCTAAAGGAAACAGCAGCCTAGTACTGAGGTTCTCTTCAGCAGTTTCCCATTTCTCTGTTTCCCCTCTATTCTCTTATCTTCTAATGTTCATTCCAGCTTTTTATGATAAAAATGGCAAGCAATGAATCTTGGGATTAATTATCCTAATCTGCAGTAAGGCTAGAAGGAGAAAGGGGAACATCAAGTTTTTGTGGGAACTGGAGGTAAATACAGACCTGAACATGTTTTGTATACCTCATGGTCAGATATAGAAGGGGTCAGGATAGATCTCTGTGGACAGGGCCATTGGACACAGTGCTGGCAGCAAAGGTGTCTGATTTCCTGACGTTTGCCCTTTTGGAGGCAGAACTGGGCATACCTAGCTCCACAGATTGGCACCATTTGATATGTCAAGTGCTGATCCCCGGAGCTGGAGGTTCTTGTACATGGCTATGCAAATCTCATTCTCTAAATGTGTATATGTCATGGAAATATTGGAAACTACAAGCTGGTTGTGCTGTTTTGTCTCTCTAACTGTTGACAAATGGAGAAAATAAAACCTTCATCCAAGGTGATTTCATAAGCACCATCCCTCCATCAGCATTTGCAATATCAGTTAAATAACCACACTGCAAACTCACCTGCTTTTGACTGCCCTTGGAGACAGTCCCTGTTGAGCAAACCAGTACAACATGTGATCTCTATCCCTTTTTGCCTAAGATCCATTGTAAATGGGGGAATTGTGTGATACAGGACCTTAAGATGATAATATGACTTTAAGATGTACAAATACGTAAGATTGCTTGGAATTATACACTTTACATATTTGAATGAGAGAGTTCTGAGAGAATCAAGGAACATTTCAGAGAGATTACAGGGAACACAAGGGAAATTTTTACTTAAAAATTGTATATACAGAGCTGACTTTAGACATCTGCAGAATAACTATTAAAAATTAAATTACTAAGCCTAAACTAACTAAAATGTCCTAATTCCCCTACCCACTCCAAACCTTGATCAGCCAGTCAAGGTCCCATGGGTACACAGCCTTCTGGAAGGTGACGGTGTATTTAAAGCACAGTAGTAATTATTCAGGACTCTACATTTAATGATATCTATAGCTGGCCCAGTACTTTGGCTGTGTAGAGCTACACCAGAGAGTATATTTCAATCTCCAGACCCAGTCTCTCATTCCCCAAGCTTGCAGATTCCAGGTGTGTTGCAAGGATGAATATGCTTGAATGTGGGACAAACTGTTGGAAGAACTGCTGTCCTAATACATTCAATCCCTTCCACGTTTCCTTGGGCCTCCGCTTTCCCCAGGACCCCCCACAAAATTTGGATTTGAGCCCCACATACACCTCCTGCTCATCGTGAAGATGTGTTACTAGGCCATACAGCAGAACTGTCTTATTCTCCCCAGTCTGGAGCAAGCCATTGTCATTTTCAGTTGCTATTTGCTCAGAAAACAATGGCTTCTGGATAACAAGGGCTGACGTGACCCAGCTTGCAAATACCGTGTTGTGGCAGCCTGGAAGATAATGCGTGTTGCTGCTGAATTCACAAAGGGAAAAAACTTTGAAACATTTTAAAAATGCAGGTGCACAAATTACTCATGCCAGGAGCAGCAGTGGCATTTTGTAATAAAATCTTGTGTTTATTCCCCACTGTTGAATACACATACCTTACAGTTCCCAAGAGAACATCATCCTGTGCTATCCAATGAACAATTTACAGATGGATTAAATACATGTGCAAAATGAAATAAAGCTTGTGGATTTATAAGGGGCATAGGCTATCCTTGCAGTCAGCACAAAATTCCCATTGATATGAATGGGCAGTTGGTTCATTATAGAGTGCCAGATTTTTTCTTATTTCTCCTTTGTGTCAAATTTCAGGCTATTCTTCTGAGATATTTGAATATTAAAAATACTACTGGGTTCTCAGGACAAAGCTACAGCCAAATAATCAGCAAGCGCTAACTACAATGCAGAGCTTTTAAGCATTTTCTACTTTGATTGCTTGGTCTTACAGAAATTTGCATTGTGTGATACCAATAGTGTAGCTAGTATAAAGAAGTGGGCCAAGAGTGTAATAAAGACTTGAAGAATGTTTTTACTGAATGACTGCTGAGCCCACGGACTCCAGCAGTAATTAATATAAATAATAATAAGAAGAGTTGCTGCAAACTCTTCTATTGATCTGAAAATTTCAGACTCTCTCATGTGACAGTTATTGTCTAGACTCTACAAATTATTTTGAAGAATATCTTTTCAATACAGATCATTCAATCAAAACTCTCCTTGGAAAGCACACTTCCTCACTTTTTGCAGCGGCAGCTCCTCCGTATCAACCTTTGCCCATTCTTCTTTTTCATTTAAAGCAAATCCTGAACTTTACAGTCAATATCTGCACGCATTTTCACTTTGCCTTTCCTTCCTCATTTGTTTCCCCAAACACTCACTAGAGAGCATAGCATTTAGCAGAGCAGAGAGGACATTTATGAGAATTTTACCCAAGGAAAGACCGTGGGACACAACCACTGGAGCCAGTGGGGTATTTTTGCCCTGTTATCAATCATAGGGATCTTCCATGAGGGGAAAAAAAATAAAAAAAAAATAAAGAAAAACAAAAATATATCCTCCATTATATTACAAATATTTCTCTCCCTTACCATCTACTGCTGCTAAAGTCAAGCAATGGCATGTGCAGATTGATCAGCCGTCGTGAGAGGCATGCTGGGCTGATGGATCAGCAGTGGCGTATGTGCAGCTGTGCAAGTCTGGTATCAAGGTGTGTCAGCCTGTCTCTGCTACCTCGCTGCCCATCCAAGCCATCTTTTGTTTCTATTGTTGTACTTCCATCAATCAGGCATGCGAAAAAGAGGAATCACAACATTCTTCATTGCAGGTCTGTCTGTCTCACTTCCTCCCTCCCAGCCCTTGGCAGCCACCAGCTCCCCCCAGCTGGAAGGGGCTTTGTTCTGCCTTCATGAGACAGACGGTTTGCATTTTGTTCTGAACCAGGCTTTCTTTTGCACTAGTTCATTTTGGGAAGGGAAAGAAGGGGCTGTATTTGGAGGCCTTGATTCTCTTCTCTCACCTGGTTTACAAATGTATAGCACCATTGGCATTATTCCTAATGATGTTTAACCTCTGGAGAGATCCAGGACCTTAATGCAACTGAAGAGTGTCAGCTGTGTCTTTTTCCAGTGCCATTTTTTTTTTTTCTAGCAATGTCAGGAGTCACAAGCTGGCATGCTTGGGAACAGAGAAATTCAGGTGACTGACAATGCTGAACAGAAATCCATCCCCGCCCCCAGAGGGCCTGCACACCCGACGGGCTGCACACGAGTAACCTGTGCTGCTCTGTGAGGAAAGTGCCTGCACAGGGGATGAGGCACATGCAGGCACAGGCTGCAGCACAGATAAATCAGGGATGCACTCTCTGCAGAGTTTTTTCTTTCACTCCTGTTTGACTGTAGCAACATTTCATTTGTATCACAAATTGATATTTTAATCTATTGCTTTCTGCCACAGGTGCACTTTGATAGTACTGGAGGATACTTAGTGCCAGCTTCTATCTTTGTTAATATCAGAGAAGGCGTAGCTGAGCAGTCCTGTTAGGTATGTCAATTTAAAATGCTACCCACAAACTTTACACCCTAGAAGTCAGACACCACTTATTTAAACGAGGAAAGAGGCAAAGAAACTCAACAAATGTAAAATATTCCCAATTTCCTTCATCTAAAATCAAACCCATCAAGTACATTGACTCTGTCTTGGACAGGAAGCAAAGAAAAATAAGAGTTTTCTAAGACCTGAGCCAAATCCATTGTATTTTCCATTTCCAGTTTATGAAGAGATGGATAGACAAACTGAATTGGACAAAAATCAGTTTTTTGTTTGTTTGTTTGTTTGTTTCAAAAAAAAAAAAAAAAGAGGACAAAAAGATAGTGAGAGGTATCCAAGACTGAGAAACCAGTCACTACCTGCTTGGAGCTGCTGGGCACATGCTCCACTGTAATTTCATTTTAGTTTTATTTTTAAGTTCATTTTTAATATTAAATTCTGAATTTTGATTGGGAACAGTCCCAGAATGACTGAGAAATTCTCTGCACTGTGGTTCGATGGACGCTGTGCATATCTAGCTCCCACTGACATTGGTACTGAACAGGACCAGAGGGCTGTGGAAGCATGTCCAAGACAGTTCTTTAGGAATAGGCTGTCCATCTGTAACCAAAGCAGAAGTTCACCCAATGTAGAGCTGCCAGCCACTGTAGTGTCTATAATATAAAGATTATTGGTTTTCTCTATTTTCTCATATGGCTTTAAAGGCATTTACTGAGCTGCTTAGTGGAAGAAAAACCTGGCCTTTAAGCCTTTCTTGGGATTTAGTTTGCTATGGTGTATTTTTCTCGTGTTTTTTAAACACCTCTGCTGTACGTCCTCATTGTGATTATTTATTTAATTGTGCCAGATAAGTATTTATTCCCTTAAAAGTAACTGGTTTAATGATGCAATAGGTGTAAGTACAATATTTGCAGTATGTGTCATTGTTTTAGTGACATAGCTTTTCTGGAGTTAATATAATCATGACGTCTATTGATACTTGTAAGCAGAGACAGAAAAGCCATAGCACCCTTCTTTCATCATTTTTCTTTGCCTTTTTTGAAGATCACATTATACACAGAAATTCTGGGTGTTTGAGGAGGGGGGGGATAAAGGGTCAAGATGACAACTGTTGTACTGACATTGAAGCACAATTACGGTGAGATGTCATGTGTCCCCCTCTTTCAGGAAAGGTCACAGAAATTGCTGCTTGTTGGTGCCTCTGATGTGTTGTGCAATGGAGTGCATGCCACTATCTACAGACAAGCAGATCATGCAGCATAAATGCACTCTGGAGTCAAGACTTGTAGGATATGTGCCCTTTGCCCTGAAAGTGCTATCGTTTCTTCTAATGAGATTACTGTTTGGTTACATTTCAGTCTTCAGCCCTTCCTTGCTGCAGACTTGCTGGAAACTTACTTTACAGGAATAGCAC
The DNA here is from genome assembly GCF_013377495.2 of Cygnus atratus. Taxonomy (NCBI): domain Eukaryota; kingdom Metazoa; phylum Chordata; class Aves; order Anseriformes; family Anatidae; genus Cygnus; species Cygnus atratus. The sequence continues at coordinate 111,838,394 of NC_066363.1, read as the reverse complement.
AAAGTGTCTGAAGGTAAAGTGCAAGTTTGGCCCTATTCTTCCTTGGTTTAGGTTATTCACACATAAGAGTGAGATGCACAAGGAAATTCCATCTGTGATTACTTCGCAAAACCAAGTGCTCCACACAATCAAGTGCTTAAAACACTGAATAGGACCCAGTTATTCTATACCATGTTTATTCCATAAAATAAGAGAAACCACACAATTAGACAACAGCTTTAGGAGCAAAAAGTTGTCCTACCTTAATATTAATAATAGAGTTGTGCAGGACTGTAAAATTGCAGTCTGACCGTACCTTTATTTCTGAATGGATGTAACATTTGGGAAAAAAAAAAAAAATCTTTCTGATCCATTGTGCCCTAAGGACATCAGGGTCACAGCACTGATTATAGAGATAACCTTTTTGTTCTCCTGCATTCATTACATAAATTGACAGCTTATTAATTGCAATGACTTCTCCCTTGAATTAATTTATTTTGTCGTTCTTTATTTCAAAAGTAATTGACACATATGGTTTCTGATGACTTGTTATTGCTTGGTTATCATTTCTGTTCTTCACTTGTTCATCTAAAGCTTTCAACATCAGATCTGTTTTCACATTTCTACTGGTTTAGAATGAATGTGAATGTGTTTCACTCACAGATAGGGAAAGTGGCCAGGATTAGAGACAATTACAAATTAAGTGTGTAGCTAATAGCCACTAATCAAGGTTCAAAAGGTTTCTTTTTAGTCCCTGCAGTGTGTCATTCCAGTCTGCAACAGTGGCCACAGCTTCTAAATGCCATGAACTAGAGAAGTATGCAACCTTCAACAGAAGCAACCCTCCCATTTCTTGGCTGGTTTTCACCCTAGAGTACATGGTGGTTGGGAGATCTCTTCAAAATAACCAAGGGGCACCTACAAGCTCTCTAGTCCAGCCAGCACCAAACTCTTTCTTTTACTTAGCTAGAAAAAACATCTGCCTGCATACTTATTCATTTTATCAAAAGGTATCATGGATTAACAAACCTGAGTAAGATCTTTCAATTCAGTCTAATGACCCCTTGCCATAGCCTTCATTTTGCTTTCATTTCACCATGTTGCTTCAGTGGGAGGTTTTCACTGACACATTTTGCATGAGGGCTCTAAGGGTGAAGTCCTTACGTGGACACTGTACATCATTTTATCACATCCTGTGAAATCCTGACAGGGAGACATTGCAGCACTGCTTACCTTACCAAGACTTACCAAGAGCACCATGACTGCATTTGCCACTGAATGAGCAAACTGAAGTTCAGCTGCTCCATGGTTATCTGCAGCTTTACATACAACTCTCCCTGAAGGTCAGCTGGGACTTGAAATGCACTTTATTTGTAACTCCTCAGCATAAGATTTATTTTTTACTTTTGTTACAGATTTAACCAATATCTGGACTAACATGGCCCTGCACTGTGAGTGTTGCCTTTAGGGACTATCAGAACACATCAATTGCTACTTTTATGATAATTATTCCTCCCTCCCCTACAATTTTTCCTCCTAATAATAAAAAAATTCCCCTTAACTCAGCCACAACTCCCCATAACTCATTCAGACTTCAAGGCACAGCAGCAATGTATGTAGAAGAAGGGAAGGGAAGGGAAGGGAAGGGAAGGGAAGGGAAGGGAAGGGAAGGGAAGGGAAGGGAAGGGAAGGGAAGGGAAGGGAAGGGAAGGGAAGGGAAGGGAAGGGAAGGGAAGGGAAGGGAAGGGAAGGGAAGGGAAGGGAAGGGAAGGGAAGGGAAGGGAAGGGAAGGGAAGGGAAGGGAATAGGTCAGTTGGAAAGGACCTACAAAGATCATCAAGTCCAACTGCCTGACCACTTCAGGGCTAACACTGAAGATCCGTGGGAAGAAGGAATGATTCTAACTCACTCCCATTAACTGCCCCAGACAGTCAGAAATACCCGACTTTAAAAAATTAGTCTGGAAGCCTTTATTCCTTGTACTTTCTGTTCCTGATCAGGCAGAAAATACCATTCCATAGAGCAGAATAGACTAGCTCTTATCACCTGCTGTCCCTCAGAATTGGAGCCAATAGAAACAGCTATAGCCATTTAAAATGGAGACCCTAGAAAGGGAAAAGGAGAAGCTATCCACTTCCTTTATATTAAAAAGTGTTTGGTGTATGCCTATTTTAAGCTAAATACAGACTCTAGTAATCATCTTCTCCATCAAATGGACAGTAAAATCTCTAAAATTATCTATCTGAGCACATGTAGATGCAAAGAGGGTCAGTCATGTCACCCTCTTTGTCCCAGGAAGCTACTAAGACAGTAAGGCTGACAGTGCAGAGGTTATTCCTGATGCTGAGGAAACCTCAGATCCCATCACTGGAGTAGAAGTCACTGCTCTAGCAACTTAGGTCCTCCAGAAAAGCTTCTAGGTCCAATGAAAGCCTCCTGAGGCAAAGGGTTAAACTTATATTCCTGACACTTGGAGTGGACCTAAGAGCAGAACTGGTGAAAGTTAACAGATTTCTGCCTCGCTCAGGATTGCCAGCCCAGGCACCTGCAGCTCAGAGAGCCCTGTTGTCAGTTTTCTCACACAGTCTCCATGAAGCCAAAAGGATGGGCAGTCAGCCTAACCAGATAGGACAGAAACATTAAAGTCTGACACTGAATTCAGAGAATAAGAGACGGTGTAAAGATTTGACTAAGTCAGAGTGCTAAGGCAACAGGGAAATCAGCTGATCCCATGAAACAGCATCATCTCAACTAAGCAAAGAGTTTACAAATTTCCCTTGGTTAACTCAACCAGTGTCCATAAAAGCTCTTCAGCTTTTAGCTCCATGATCTAAGACAGATGATCCAAGAGAAGACAAATTTATAAAATACCTGTCTTTGCCATCAAAATCCAAGGTCCGTCTTTAAAGCTATCAGCCTTTTCCTAAAGACCTTTTTCTTGAAACCAATAAGCATTCATCCCCCCTCTTCAAGCACCTTTCTTCATGAATAACCACTTACTGCAGGAATTCCCTGTGGGGCTAATCACTCTGCTTACAGAAGGGACCTTGCTTCAGATGCTTTATGGATAGCTGGCTATTTATAACTGTGAAAGAAATGCAGCTTTGGCTGTAAGATGGCTGTCCCTCCCTCTCATCAGCTCCACTCACCCATGAACCCCCCTCCTCATAGCAGTGTATTCTGTATTTTTTTCCTTTTAGATTATCTCCTCCTTGGGGCAGGGGTTGTGTCTTGGTATGTCTCTATGAAGTTCATATAATCAGATACCTCTGATCTTGACTGAAGCCTCTTGACACTACTGTAATATAAATATTATATAACAGTTGAGGAAATATCACGTCCTGACTTTTGGGAACTCTTTTTCACACACACACCCTCCTCGGTGTCTTACTACCTTTGTTCTCAGAGGCAGTTGCTACTGTATTTTATACATACAAAAAACACATGTGCAGAAGAGCAATACATAGGCATTCTGCCTTGATTTTTTAAAAGACTTGTTTGAAGCCGTTACATTTTGCCCAGAGTGATATAAATTAGTGGACAACATGTGGATGAAAGAGTGAAGGGGTATGATAAATGCCACTGATCAACGTCTAACCATAGCTGATGTTATGTATATTTATGCTGCATCCAAAAACATCCATTAAAAGAACATTAAGGTTGAAAAGCAAGCACTGAAAAGTCAGGAAATGAAAGAATTAAGTTTGTCTTCATCCAGTGCTCATGACAATTTGCACTATGAAGTAAAACAGAGAATTTGAGGGGGATGGAAAAAGGAAGCTCTCTTATTCTGGATTTGATCTTTTTTAACTATTCCAAGAATGTCATAATCTTATGATTTCTAACCCCAGTCACAGTGACCATCACAAGACAATTCTCCTGCCATATCTATTGCCTCCCACCTCCAAGCAGCCAGGCATTGATTTCTCATTTAAAACGAAGAAAATCCACCAACTTACATTCCTTCCATCTGGCTCCATCCACATGTGGTTCTTGTTACCCACAATGCCCGTAAAAAACATTTGCGCTTTCTCGAGCGGTTCATATTTCCTCCCTTTCCCTGCCTTTCTTCTGAAACCACTCTCTTCATTAGTTTCTTTCCTCTGTAAATACCCAACTAGAAGTGAAAGTGCATAGGCACAGGATCAATGGCAGTTATTGCCTGGGAGGTACTTTGGAGACCCGGCACAGTGTTCAGTCAAGCAAACTCTGCTGCAAGGCTGGGAGAGCGATGAACACACAAAGTGAGTAGCACTGAGAAGCAGTTACAATGCTTTGCAGTGGGAGTCAGGGCACTGGGAGGCCTGAATTTCCCAGCAGAGAAACCACACAAGACCAGATGAACAGAGCCAGAGCTGGAGCTGTGCACAGAGATGGCTGTGGGGTGTAAAGGTGAGAATATAGATGTAATACTGCCTTTCTGTCCTACTTTAGAAAAACATTGAGAATAGGGACATTGCAGAAAATATCTGAAACATTGGAACAACTGACCTAATGCTGAATGAGGTAGGAGAAGAGGAAAAGGCAACAGATGCCTACAAGCTCTGCCCCAACATAAGCTTTGGAGACTTTTAATGCTACTTAAAAGAGGGATAATAAGGAAGAGATTTCTGAAAGAAGTATGCCTGTCTAATGGATGCAAGGAAAGTGTAGAAACAAAATGTGCCCCAAACATGGGACGAGCATGCAGGCTCATGCCACAGGAGCCTGGGATTCAAGAAAGGGCAGATTCTTCTCGTCCAAGCAGAGTTTCTCTCGGGATACCAGCCTCCCAGCAGTGCCTGTTCTCTGGCAGTAGTGAGAGTAGGATCTTGACCACAAACACCCTGAGTAAGTTCCCTATGGAGATCTTGGGGTCTTAGCTGTCTTTCCTCCAGTGCCCTAGCTTTTCCTGCCGTGTAAAGAAACCTTCTTGTGGTAACAGGGATCTTAATGCTCTTCAGCTCATGGAAAGTACTGGATGCGTTTGCTCTCTGGCAGTCCCATGGTCTACTGCAACACTGTCCCCTGCTCCCAGGAAGTGTTCATTTGACTGTGTCGCTTTCTGCTTCTTTTTCTGGGCTGCAAATGTTCTTCTGCTGCCTGCAAAGCTGGCAAACCAACATAGGGATGGTTTAAAAAAAAAATAAAACCATAAATCCCAACAGGGGATTTCTTGCACTTTCTCCCACCTGCTGGCCCTTTTCTGGGCATGTGCCGTTAGCCCAGCATGGGCAACATCCTGTACTGTTTTGCTGGACTTTTCTGACCTCCAGTTTCAGTTTTACAGTAATTTTGCATTTCCTTGTATCCTGTCTAGTGTGCCACAGAACACTCCGTCCTCTGCAAGCTTCACTGTGATGAATCCTAATGTTTTCTTAGAGGATTAATTTGAAATCTGCTAGTAATCACCTCCAGGTTGTTTTGATCACAGTCACAGTCTTATCAGGTCTCAGGCAGCCTCCAGAATTGTAAGATCTAGTCTTCAGCCTGAGCCCAGCCACAAACACTCCAGCAATTTTTCCTTCCTTTTCATTTTATTTAATAGCATTCCTCTCCTGTGTTTCATATTTACATGAAGCACCAGAACTCCTCAAGTTTCTAAAACACAGTTTAATAATCAGCCTTTGCTCTTTAACTTAACAGCAATCTGGCAGACACCAGTTATTGCTAGAAATGAAGCTGCCTTCTGATTGCCTCCACCACTTGCCGATACAGAAAACAGCACCGTTCAAACCTTCCCTGGTCGTGATCCGTCTTCCCTGTTTCTGTTCTTTACATTTAGCTCAGGCACATGGTGGACATGCCCTTGCTGATGAGGCTCTTCTGTTGTTTGTTGTTTGACCCCAGATGGCTGCATCTAACCGTAAAGCCTTCTGCAATGCCCCATCTGGACTTTCTCATATGGGAAGCTCAGCTCCTCCAAGGCATAATCTTCTGCAGTGCTCAGTGTACTGCAAATACTTGGAGTTTTCAGCAGAAAAGGTCCTTCTAAATAAAACACAAGTTGTTTTTACTTTAAATGCTGACTTTAAACAGTATATAACTTAGCCAAAATCGGACAGATTTATGTAGGGCACGACAAAAGCAACTCTCAGAACAAGTTTTCAAGATTTTATGACGGCCTGTCTTGGAATAACTTCTGGATTCTGTTTTGGATCATAAAGTGTTAGTAAGTGAATGTGGAGACTGTTCCCATAGCCTTTTTGAACTACCTGTCTGTGATTAATTATGGACAACGCTGAGCGATTGTACCTCTCCGCCAACCTCCATGTTTGCGCAGTGACTAACATGGTGATGTCAGTTCTCACTAATGTATTTGCCAATTAGGAAGATTTAGTGTGGTGACTGAAGACAGCAGAGCGTTGGTGGCAAATCTGTAATTGTCCAAGTCAAATATCTGACAACTGGGTGTTAGAAAAAGTGCTTTAGGTTTTACCCCCATGTGGGTCTGACTGTGCATCTTTCTGCAACACTTCAGTTTGTATCACATCAGGACACATCAGTCACATTTTATTATGTCACAGCAAATCACTTTCTGGCTCGCCATAATACTTAATCAACAAATCCAATGCCATGTGCCACACTCCGAAACATCAGTCAAGCTAATGCCACCAAAGGAAATGTCTCGATTTCCTTTGTAAGAACGTAACAGAGTGTGTACGGTATCGGTAGCACCTCAGAAGTCCACCAAGACAAGCGTCCCATAATGTGAAACCCCTATAAATGTCATAGGAAGCAATCTCTGCCCTAAAAAAAACTTGCAAATAGGAAGCAAAACCATTTGACAGTGCAGGCTCCCCTCCCTCCACACACACACATCAATGAAGAACAGATCTCCACCAACTTGACAGGCTCATGAATGCCTAGTCCACCAAACCAGGCTGAGATATGTGCACCACTGCTGGTGTGTGAAACACTTCAAATGATACTTGGAGGCAGTAAGCTTCAGCTGCCTATGTCAAGGCAGTAACCCTGTAGCTCATGTAATTGCCTCTGTACAGGAGTTCGTGTTCAGCCGTACCTCCCTCTGTGAAAAAGTTGAGCTGCAGGATAAGAGCTTTCACACAACCAGCTGCTGCCAAGCAGCAGATTAGCAGGTAATCAGTTGACTGGTAGTAACTTCGTCAGCTCCCAGAGTCTTGCTGTGTGTTGAGGGCGAATGGCTGAAGTGTCGAGGTACGTGCACGAGGGGCAGAAGGAGATGGCTGAGGTATAAAGTTGAATCAGCTCAGGGGCAAGAGGAGTAGGGGCGGTATGGCCCCAGGTCACTACGTTTGGAGGATGGTGGTGGGCAGAGGATGAAGGAGGTAATGCAGCAGCCCCAGTGGGAGGGAGTGCCATGTTCAGAAGACAGTGAATAGAGGCTTTGACGTGCCTGTGCATGGCTCAGCCTTGTGCTGCTGCTACTCACGCACATGTGAAGAGATGAAAATTGCAATTTCCTTAAGTTCGGGATGATGCCAGGTAACCCATACAAGCACCACACACTGCAAGCTATCAGCAAGCTGTCTGCTTCTCCAGCATGGATAAAAACAACAGCATCCCAGGCTGGCAAGCTATCAGGAAGCAATGCCAAATCCAAGTGGCTTAAAAAAGAATCAGCCATATCAAAGCCACTGTGGAAGTTTTACTTCATTGCTTTTTAAAGTTCGTGATTTTATTTTCATCCAGCAGAAGACAGCTACTGGGTTTTCTATTTGGAGGAAACCTAAATCCTAAAGTTAAGACATAGAGAGTCCAGCCTTATTCATTTCTATACACACTACACTCACTGTACACACAATCACTGTGATGAGAGACAGTCGTATGCTTTGGCCACTTTATGCCAGCTACACAGACACAAAGAAACTGTCCAGGGAAATAACTTTGACAGAGAGGGGTTTATCTGGCAGCATTTATCTAGCGCTGCCTCTGCATTCCCTTTTCAGGACCTCCCCTCCTCCTCCACCCCCAGGATGATGGTGGAGGAAGGGATTAGGGAATAGAGGGAGAAGACCAGAAAGGAAACATCACCGGGGAATACTAAGTCTTCAGCTTTTCTCTGCCTGACAGCAGTCCCTCAGCACTAGAGATGCAAGCTACAGCAGCCCTGTGAAAAGGATAAACCAGCCCCTGCGAGGACCCAAGAGCAGAAAAATAAACCGACAACACCCAGCACTTCTGTGACATTCCTGAGCTGTACAAATCACTTGCCCAAGTCCTCGCATATTGCCTCCCTCCTCCCAGCTATGCAGCACCGCCACAGCAAATCCACAGCGCCTGGACAGCTGGTGATGGCTGGGATTTGGCCTGGTATGTGGATGTTATTTGGGGGGTTTGTTGCATTTTTATGTTGACTCACTGCATACAATGGGCCAATGTTGCCATCACCACATAACTGTCACAGAACTTTTTTTTTTTTTTTTTTTTAACAATTATTGTATTTATTCCTTTCTTCCCCTGCCACCCTGTAACAAAGAAAGGAAAATCCAGAACAGGACATGTGTTATTTAATATCTGTGTCAATGTCAGAATGCAGGCATGCTTTTATTCTTTTGCCTTTTGCAATGAATGTGTGATACCTGATATATTAGGTATTAATAAAGCAGACTGCTTTATGCTGTTTATATTGGTAATATGATTCTGGATCATATCCCCAGCTGAGGGAGGTAGGAACGTAGATTTTTCCTTGTGTATTATTGCCCAGCCATGGCTAATCAAGTATACAATATATTTTGATTTTTGTGTATTGTTTTATTTTTGATTGACTTTAATTAGAACCAGCTCTTTATATAATAAGTACATATATGAAATGTGGAAGGGAGAGAGTGATAGCTAAAAGACATAGAGAATGAAACAAAATAAAATCAAGTAAAGAATCCAACAGAATGGTGTACTCTCACACATCACCGACAATTTTACAGTACTTCACCTGTAATTGCCAGCACTAATCCCACCCATGCCTACAGCAGGGATCGGTCCCAGATATCTGCACAAGAAACATCAGTACAGTCCAGAGCTGAAGGTCCCCATATGCACTAACCAAGGGGTAACGGCAGAGGGGAACTTGCAGAACCATGATAACATAGACTGGAAAGCATTTTTTTCTCTTGATGGTGGATAAAAAGTGAAATTTACAGAACATGAACATGTTCGGTTAAAATAAGTCTCTCTTGAATCTCTGACACACGTCTCAAAATAATGCATAAGAAGTTTTGTGCTCCCCTTTGTCTTTCCTTATATATGTACTTCCCAGTTTCCCACAAGTTTTCCTCTGGATTATAGTCAAAATCCTGCTGTGAGTAATGTCAGTGACAAAACTCAGATGTCATCAGGTACCTTCCCAGCAAGAGAAAATCCTCTTTGTTTGAATGTCCAGTGCCTCTCAAGGAATGGCTAATACTTCCATTAATTCAGTCAGCACTGACCTTAATTTGCTTGCTCCTGGATACGAGATCTGATCACATAAACCACTTGCACTAACTCATGGGTTTATCCTGCTGAGGAAAATAGTGGCTGGCCTGCCTAGTATCACAGCACTTGATGCCTGTTCTGCAGGGCTTTTTGCATAACATCTGGGGAGCGTCTACTTCTAAGGAAGTTTGAAAATGGTCCCTTTCATCAGCATCAGATCCCATTGTATTCAATGAGAGCTGCAGGTGTTCTGTACCACTTGGGGCCAGGCCCTTCATCATAATAAAAAGGCCAGATTTGAGCTGGAAGCTCTGTCATTAAAACTGCCTGTAGTGTATTAGTAATCTGCTGAACCTCCTAGAGGCCCAGAGAAACCTTCTGCTGTGTTACTTTAACTCTTTGTGATTATCAGAACAGTGAGGATCTAAGAAGGGGCACATTAAATTCCTGTCACATCCCTTTTCTGAGATGCCCAAAGACTAATAGACCCAACAAAACATTTCTTGGGACCGCAAAGTAAAAGGAGCTCTCTCTGTATGAGATTGCATTGACTGTCAGAAGTGCCCACAATGTTAAGATGACTGACAGCGTCTCCCTCCATTTTATTTTACAGCTATTTTAATTTATTGAACACCTGGAGATGCTTATGAGACTACCCAAACCATTTTTTTTTGTGCCTCTGATATGCACATCGAATGAATCCATTCCCTGACACCCTCTTCCCAAGTGAGCACCATTTCATGCAAGGGGCTGGAGCGTAGCACAGGGCGTGGGGCCATTTCTGCTCAGGCCATGGGAAACAAGCTCAAGGAGGGCTTGCAGTCCCAAAGGCACGCCAGTGGTTTATGTTCTTACTGGATAACATCAGGGTGGAAACACCAGGACCGTCATGGGAAGGGAGCAGTGACCGTGTGGAGGCCCACGCTGGCAGGCTCCCCACACAGCTAGGCCCACTGATAAGCCCCACGTGGGCATGGAGATGTTCTTCTTGCAGAATTCCCCCAGTGCCTCACACTTGGATCATCTGCCACCAGGGCAGTGTTGGGGACACAGATGAAGGAGGGGAGCAACACTGTCCTGCATTGCCAGCCAAAAAGCAATTGCCACCTGGCATTGATCAGAGAGGTATATCACTGCTGCAGGGATCAGCCGAAGGAACATACAGGCATAAAAAGAGGAGCAAGGTTACTTGGAGAAGGCTAACCACAATGAAGAGACTGGCCTTTCACATCATGTTTATTAAAAGAGAATTATTGGATCAGAATGATTATTCAAATTGGTTCAACTAAATATTAGGATATGGCCCAAGTCTCCTATCCAAGTGAACATATGCATACACTTTTCTGAAGCTTGAAAGATTTAGCAAGTCAAGACTTAAGAAAGGGGAGAGATTTACTTTCCTGCTGTAGGTAGTTGTTTATATTATATTTCAATTTTCACATAAGTCTGTTCTTGTTGGATTCAGTGAAGACCAGAAATTGTAACCCAACAGATCTGTGTAGTGTCTTGGATAATTTTAAGATGAGGTTTGGAAAAGCTTCTGAGAAACTTCCAAGTATCTATAGCCAAACTTTCTCAAATTTGCCAATCTCTGTTATTGGAATAGTTCTCCCTGTCAAAAGCTATGACTTGCACAACTCAGAAAGGTCCACAGAGAGTTTTTCATTCCTTTTTCTTTTCCTTTTCCATTTCATGAGATTCTGCATGTAATTTTATTATAAGCCAGAGGCCACATTACTGTGAGCTTCAAGAAACAATTAGGGCTGTGGTCACAGCAACTTGTAGAGAGTGCAATGAATTAATAGCATCATGTTATAACTTGATAATGATGCCATGTCACAAGTTTAGCACAGCATCTCATGAAATTTCTCTTACACTAAAAATGGACCTGAAACAAACCCCCAAACACTCCCAACCTCTGGGATTTGGCTCCCAGTCCAACTCTTTGCAAAGCCAATTATTACGTAGCAGGCTATGCCAAAATCCTGGATCAGAAGCCTATCTATTTTGGGATCATATCCATCCAGATCCAAAACTTTTCAAACTAGGGCCCTGTCTCTGTTTACAGACCAACTCAACAGTGTGAAACTGCTATTGCTGACCTGCCTTTGTCCACTGGCTGCCAGGAATGGATGTGCAGCGTTCTCTTGGGTTGGGTCTTTGCCTTCAGTGGCTGGAGGTGCAAAAGCAGCCCCAAGCCTTGTGGTGAGTCTTACTGACGCTCTCACTCACAGGTCTGCCAAAAATAAGCTATAATGCAAGTTCTGCATCTTTGCACATGACTGCTTAGTAGTCCTTGGAAGGCTGGGAGAAGGCTTTAAGCTCAGGAGGAGGCTTCATCAGGCTGTACCACTACAACAAACATTACTGCTCGGTCTGCCAACAAATCTCATTTCTCTTTATTGACAGAGCAGCTGCTTTTCCATCCAAGAGCTGTCAGTCCAAGATGAAGGAGGACAGACTTCTCATGGAATCAAGATGTTAGAGCATCCAAAAAATATAATATCACCACACATGAAAATAAAGCTCTTTTTTGTGGTTATCATCTTTGGCATTAGAACATAGTTTTTCCATTCGTCCTTATGACTACTGAAAACTATTCTAAATGAACTTTTCAGGAATTTTTTCTCCATATCTCATGCATTCAGCTCCTGCAGAAAAGTCTTGGAACTGTGTTGCTAAGCCACTGTTCCCTTCTTCCTGGGTCTCAAAAGTTATTATGTAGTGTAGAAATTATGTAGGTCTGTTACCCCTTTGTAGCTCAATGAGCTTTTAGTGGAGACTGAGTCAGGCTGGGAACAGCATGCTGGCTGCCACTACCAAGAAGGAGAAACAATTTCAGAGCATGGCACTTGGGAGTACATTCTTCTCTTGCCAGTGTTGCATTTTCCTCTCCTCAAAAGACAGAAAAATGGAGCACAGAAACTGTGGGTGTTCTTGCAACGTGCCTGACCTCTGGGGACACCTGGACCTCCATGGGGAATCAGTGTCTCTAGCAGCAATGCCCCACTCAGCACCCCAGTGCTTTGTCCGCTCTCCAGCTTCCTGCTCCTCTGCTGTCTTGTGGTCTGCCTGGCCGTGTCAATATTTCAGAGCCAGTCCTCGGGTTGGATTTTTGTTTGTTAAGATGTATGTCCATTTCCAAAAACATTGACAGAAGACATGAATTACAAATATTATGATGCATTAAGCCGTGAAAAGACAATGGTTAAATAAGAAAGCTGAACGGCGGGGACCACAGAAAATAACTGGAATTCCATCAAAAGGGAAGATGAATGAACAGAACTACACTGACATCTGCTGGTCCATACATCAGCGCTGGTATTGTTCATACCATCGAAAATTGCCGCGGTGAAGGAAAAAAAATGACACGTTAAACTCGATAAATCCCTCAAACATACCTGCCACTTCCACCACGTTTTTCCACCACCTACTGCCCTGCTGCTCTCTCTGGTCATCTGGGCAGCATCTCATAGGGAAGAAGCTTTTATATTTGCACAAGAGTAGGGTTTCTTTCTTTTTTCATTTTTTTTCTTTTTTTTTCTTGTTTTGTTTTGAAGCAGACAAAAATGTTTCATGTTATTGTAGCTCTATGTGGACTGCTGGACCGGCAGAGATCCTGCACAGGCAGTCAGTGTGTGCAAGGCTGGCTCTGTACAACTTGCACACCAAATTCCCCACATGCAGGACACCACACCCTGCAGTGTTGCACCCTTTCACCCACTAAATCTGGTAACTCTAGCCCTCATTAAACTTGCTGCGTAAGCACTGATCAATTGTACATCACATAAACAGTAGGTGCAATGGGTCCTAGATGCTACAAATTCACTACACAGCCTTTAGGCACTTGTTTCTGTCCAGGAGATCTTGCAGAGAAATATAGAAGGAACTAATTTTGGAGTTTCAAATTTTTGCAGTTTAATTATTTTTATTTTTTTTAATGAAGATGGATAATACTCAAATGCTCAAAAGTATAGTTTTGTACCTAACACAAAAACAGTCATTGGGAATGAAGGCTATTAGGCTTATCAGAAAATACATACACAGGAGGACTGTGACCTGGGAGAGCTTGCTGCACATTTATCTACCTTTACAAGTCTTTCAGGGAGCTGGTTTTTTATAACACTGAACCAACCTTTGTCTTCTGAAGACATGAAGAATAAAATGGATGCACGCAAAATCACTTATACATTTATACTCATATATGGCAGGACGTGTGTGCTACATGTCCTTATAGACAGAGGCTATAAAGACAGCAGTGAATCATTATTTTCCCTTGAATTTGATGGCTCCTCTATGTTTTGTACATATTGATAAATAAACACAGTCACTTATCAAAGCACAATCCTTACAAATCAAGCCAAAATATTGTCATATTTGAGTATATGAAAAAATGTACACGTCCATTTAGTTGTTTCTCAGAAAAGCACCTCCTCTAAACACTCTCTTCCCTTAAATAGTAAGTTAACAATGATATTCTATTGCTTTTACTGAAAAAATAACAGTCTTCTGGAAAGCAGCTGATTCACTTGCAAATATGCAACCCGCACCCGCACCCTTGCTGTCTTAATCCTGATGACAAGGGGGTGGGGCTGGACGATCTGAAAAGGAGCACTCCGTTTCCCTTCCAAATCACTGCTTTGGGATTTCTCTGGGTGGATTTTGATTGTTCTGCTATTACTGCATGAAGAGCATCTTTTTTTTTTTTTTGCACATCTAAATGCACACGCAAAAAAGATCCCAGTATTGAAAGAGCAGCGCAGAGAAGAGACTTACATTCTACCGTGAAAACCCAGACATTTGTTCAAAGTCATTGTTCCTTAACCACCACCAAAGAGTCAAAGGGAACAGCTAGATGAAACAATCGAAATATATTCTGAAACACAGATATACATTGACTAGAACATTTTTGGCCAGTTCTAATTATTAGTAAGAGCAATTAAGTCAATTTCATAAAACCCTCCTAAGAAAAAAAAGCTTCAGGCTTACATTGCCTAAGAAAATTCACCCCCCTCTGTTCTCCCCCATATGCTTCCAAGTCAGAAGACCTAGGAGGCTTCAACAACTTAGCTTATCAAAGAGAAGGTTGAGGTAACTTGATCAAACACTATTTTTTTATTTCACAGAGGAAAACAGAGCTGATAATAAATTTTCAGTCCACTAGACAGAGGCATAAAAAGAGCAGAAAAACAATATTAGGCTTAGTATGAATGGAACCACTAACAGAGAAAAGAGGCTGGGTGGTATTGTCACCCTTGGTCATTATCTACAGAAAGTAATGCTGACCCAAACATTCAGAAATAAGGTGCAAATTCACTTTTTCAACAGTGTTAGTGTTTGAAGGGTTTTAAGTTTCTTCTCTTAATGGGAACACTTTCTGTATTGTGCTAGACATACAAATTTTAAGGCTGGGAAAGGACCACTGTGATCATATGATGTTCTGCATTACTTTGGCCAAAAGACTCTCACAAGTGTCAGTTACTACCTTGAGATCAACAGCTGCTCTTGATTTCAATTATATTGTTTTTTAAAAAAGTCAGTCTAGCTTTGAAAAAATCCAATAATGAAAATTCCACTGAAATAATAGTTACTGTTATTACTGTTTTAATGACCAATTTCTTTTGCAGTCTAAAATGTTCACCTTATTTCCAACTTGATCTTGTCTATTTTCTAGACTTACATTCTTTTTATTTCTTTGTCTGCCAGACTGCAGAGCCATCTATTACTGTGTTTCTCTTCCTTAAGGAAGTATTAGCAATCAGTGGTAAACTATCTACTTATCCTCTTCTTTGATAAACTAAAAGTACTTTCAGTCTTTCATTATAAATACTGTATTCTGCATTTTTCATCATTCCCACAGATTTTATCTGAGACCTCTTTACATTTTCAATATTATTCCTAAAGTACTTAACTTTAGCGGGTAGCTAACAGGCAATTGGCAGGGCTCAGCCAATGTGGGGTAGCTAGAAAAGCCACAGTAACTTGGCCATCATTGGGTAGCCAATTCCGCATGAGCCAAAAGTGTGCTGTACTTTTAAAACAGTGTAGCTTGTATTATTGTTTTGCTTAGACAAGCAAGGTTTATCATTCAGATTTAATGAGTTAGGGAGATATTATCAGTGCAACCTGGACAAATATGGTACAGACTGACAGTTAGTAATCCTCATAAATGAACGTAAATCCTTATGCATCTGATTCTGAAAGTATGCCACACCTGGCCATAAAAATAAGATCTTGCAATGAATTTATAGCAATGTATGGATTATCAGAAATAAAGAGACTTACCCCACACAAATATCTCAGGAGATAACTGTGACTCCACTGGTTCTAGAGATAAATGTAGAGATAAATGCTTAAGTCTTGTCAGTTTTGAGTGATGCAACTTAGTGATGCACTGTGCTTGGACGCTTCCCAGTGACTTCTGCTAATGCAGATAATGGCCTTTGGGGTTTTTGTTTAGCAAAGGCAGCCATGTTAAAAACACAACACTTACTCTCTGTGTAGCACTGGTACTCTACATGCTCTCAAGTTTATTTGAAAGAGTTTATTTTTGTCTGCTGATGTCTGATCTCATTTGACTATAGTATTCCTAAAGATGTTCTCGTAGAGGTGTGGACTCCTGATAACAAGTTGCTTTCCTTGCTTCCATTTGAAGAACCCATTAGCTGTAGGCCCTGAGGGTCTTTGGATGATGGGCTGAAAACCACTGTCTCCATGTTCTTGACAATTGCAGGCAATGCCTATCCTTAAGATGATATCTCAGAAGCTGAGATCAAGAATAGGCAGGCTGAAACCCTGATGAAAAACTATTATAACCACCAAACTTGCTCATTTTATCAGCACAAGCATCTCTTGACTTTCAAGGTACCCTGCATAGACTATTACATAGGCAGGCTCCTTTCTCGATAAAGGTTTGATCAAAAATATCTCTACACTGAGTCTGGGATGTGTTCTGCATTCCATTCAGTTAAGACAAAGATTGTGATTGTCAGCAAAGGGGAATTTCCCGGAACATTTGGTACCTAGTTCATAATGAGCAAAAAACCTGAAATGATAAGTGTACTTGTGATGTGGTAGAATAGGTGTTGGATTGGCAGCTTTGGTAAGTGTGTCTAATAATAGAAAGGAAAAAGAAATCTCATGTCCTGTGTTGACTCCACAAACAAATAACAGAGCTATGATTAGAAACCTTTCCTAGCTCATTTGAACACTTGTCTCCAACTCAGAGCAGCACCACACCCTCAGTTTCTGGGAATAAATCCATTAATGGATGAATGAAAATTTTCAGCTTGTAGCAAAGTTTTGCATTCAGTAAAAAATTGGCAGTGGTTGGCCATGCAGAACCTCATAATAGGTAAGGTGCAAGTCCTGTCATGTAACAAAATCCAAAATGCAATGCAAAACGCAGGGGCACAGTATGGACACTGGCAGCAAGGACAGCAATGTTATTTACATTCACACTCCCATGGCAAATACAGAGCAGAAGCTCTGTTTTCAGGGTTCCTCTTTCTTGTGTAGCTTCCATGATGGATTTATACTGACACCAGTGGCACACATCACTCCAGTGAAATCGCCCAAACAGTGTGTGGCAAGAGCCACAGTTCAGCTTCAGCTGGACTTCATCACTCCCTGGACAATTGACTGTGACACATAACAGTGTATGCTGGGAGCTGACCAGAGAATAAATCAGAGAATAAATCTGGTGCACCTGGGACACACATGCAGATGTACTGTGGAGCACAAGTACAATATGGCAGACAGATGTTACGCTGGATCAGCTACTTTTGTTCACTTCAGTGTTGTCAGATCTATTCAGACATCGCAATGCACATTGCCCCAAAACCCGTGAGCTGTATAGCCATACAAAGGGGAAAATCCACAGTGCTTCAGCCAGTGAGAAGGCAGGAATGCCATTCCGTCCAGAAGAAGCTTTCTGGAAGGTAAGACATGGTTTTGGTAAAACCTTAAGGGTGCTGCAGGATGCTGAAGTGCCTCAATGGATGTGGCTGATGCCTCTGTGTCATCCAGTTAAGAGGATAAGCACATGAAAAGCAATTACATCCTTCCAGACAAACCTAAACCATAAAGTATCTACAGTCCCAAATGCACCCCACAGCCATGAAATCCTGCTAGTTTTCCAAAAAGCATGCTTTATTTGAATATAGTATGTAATCTGAGCAGGTCCTAGATCTGTATACATCTCAATCGATATCTGTCCCCTACAAGCAAAGAGACATTTAATGTCTTTTCTCTGATTTTGATATTGAAACAAGCTAGTCCTTATGCTGACATAGAAATTGAAGAATACACACCTCAGCGGTCTGGTTTACATGTGAAAACACACAGCAGAGTGGCTGCAGCCTTCGCTATTTTAGTGTCCTATTTTTCTCCCAAGGCTAAACTCATCAAAATTAAAGATTTGGGGAAAACACACAAACACACACACACACAAACCAGAACAGTCTCACATAGAAATAAATAGCAAAGAGATAAATAGTTTTACTTCTAAATCTCTTAAGTAGCATTCATTTCCAGCTTGTTACTGATGCCCTTCAAAAGGCAACTAGCAAAGCAGCAAAGAGAAGGAACAAAACAAATCTGTCAACCAGCCAAGTGGCATTCTGGGTCCTGGAGGTTCACTCCTCACCCTTTTCTTTTTTCCTCCTCCAGGGTAGCAGCAAAGCTTGATGATGCTCTGGGCTCCTAGTTCATGGGCCAGTGGCTTTTCCTTCTGTCACCTGCTGGGGCTCTGTCATAATGAGAAGTTGCAGTTTTCAAGGGTAACACTTTGCATGCCATAGCTGTCTTACTCGACGTGCAGGAAGGTCTGCATAAGAACTTACTCTGTACATGCATGGCTAAATACAAATCTCAGACAATAATAATATTATATATAATTTATATAGCTTATATATTTATAATATGTAATATATATTTATTGCTCCTAAAGTATTAATTTATTACCAAAGAAAAACATACTGAGGTACTGAAGTTTGGAGATGAAAATAAAATATACACAAAATTCATAAGCGGTATTTGGCTAATTCCTTTTTTATGAAAACCATACAGCACAGATTTGCAGACATTCATTTCTTCCATTGACACCAGTTGGAACTATTAGGTCAGTGCATTGGAAATCTTAAATCTGCAAAGAATATTTAACTTCCAATTAAACTGCTGGGTCAAGTTAATTAAAAGGACGTTGTAGTGAAAAAATAATGCTTAAAATATCAATTCATCAGGATTTGTCATTGAATCTCTTAAAAACAATAACAGTTGTTTTGAAAGGTGACCACTCACAGAATTGTCAGCTTCCTTGCAGTGTTGTATTAGTTTGCAGAAATTTTCCACTGCTATTCATCTTTGTTCTTTTCAGAAATAAGAAAATCAACATCTAACCGGTTTCTATGGTTTGGGTTTGTTTTGCTCCATTTTCCTCTGCCCTTTCTCTTCCATAGAAAGAGAGAAAATGAAGAGGACAAATGGAAAGAACAGGAAATTTAAGAAAAACTTAAAAAAAAAAGTCAAATATGAAGATATTTTCATTTTGGAAGGAAATTAATTTAAAAAATCATATAAACAGTGATCTGAGCCTTTTGAAAAGCATGTCAATTATTTCATTTTTTGACATTTTCATGGAAAATAGTAATATTAAAAACATTTTAGAAATATTGCCTATCTTCATTTTTATCACCTCTCTGATCATTTATGTGGATGTTATGAGAGTGACAGTACTTTAACTGCATGTGAAAACAAAAGGGAAGCTTATAAAACAATTAGCTTGCTTTTTGCCCTTTTCTATTTTTCAAAATTAAAAAAAAAAAATCCACATAGGGATAAATTATTTCTCATGTTAAAAAAATATATAGTATTAAAACCTGACCAAAATTCAGTGTGAATCAGACATTATTTTGTGGTTAAAAAACAGTAGAAACAATGGATTCATCACAAGAATTCCTACATTGCATTGTATGCCCACAATACATTAATATTGCAGATTATATCTGAAAAACAAGGTAAAGTCTGGGTGCCTCTTCAAGCCTGTCAGAAATGAGCCTTCATTCATTGTTAAAGGTTAATTAAAATAAAACAGCCAGCTTAGTCCTGAGTTAAGAATACCAGACCAAGCAGCAGCAGATCTGGATGTCAGACCCTTGCCTTCCATCGGTAGCATAATGTATTGTTTTTCCGTGATTTATTTGTGTTGTGAGAGCTCCTAATGACCCCCTGGTGACACAGAAAGAGAGAAGGATTTGTCTACGACAGCGACGGCTCTGAAAATCCAGATCTTCTGAGTTTTTGTTCAGTGTTCAGAGAGACTACACTGTCTGTCTTAATTATTCTTGAAATGTTTATTTCCTGCTCCCACTTACAGGGTAATATTAAAACCGCAATTAAGGGGATTTAAAGAAGACTGGAAACTTGTGTTCAAGAATTGCCACCCTGGGTCCAGATAAGAAAACTCCAGGTTCTGAGAGGAATCAGGTCATTTTTGCTGTTAGTAATCTGCATGTCCAACATGAAATTGGTTTCCCAAACAGCTTCCATCCATCCCCACTTTCTGCCTTCCTTCTTTTTCCTTCTTTCCTTCCTTCCTTCCTTCATTCCCTTCTCATTTCCTTTGTCCAAACTTCTGCAGTCAATTCTCCTTTGTCACCTGTTTTTTTTTGTCTCTAATTCTCCCCCATCATTGCCCCCCTGGGGCCACCCAGAGGTCCTGCCTCAACAAACAACTTCTGAAGTTTTAGCAGAGGTCCAAATGATTCAGGCTCTACTTTCAGTCCTCTTCTCATCACACTGTGTGGTTTCCATTCTACACACAGATGTTTCAAAATAAGTTGTTTGACAGAAAAGTCAGCAAAAGCCTGCAAATTACACTTCTGCCTACAAATTCACTGCCTGAAGAAACATCTATTTGCAGCAACAAGATGAGGATGCTGTAGTGCACCCCTTCGGAGGACAATTTGGCTCTTTCCCAGTTGCTTTGGCTTTACCTGGAGGGAGGACTAACCTCACAAAATTTTCTCATCCTGGCTTGGCTCTCCAGCGGAGAAACTCGTAACTAATTACTGGGACTTCAATCTTTCACTTGACCAGCTGTGTCAGAGTAAGGCCGCCATAGGCTCCCAAGTGTTGTAAGATCTATAATTCAACTTCCATATAAAAAAGTCAATATTGGACAGAAGAATGACATTTAAAAATCATAAAATAAGTAGCTTGGTATTTACCTAAGATGCTCTTTTCTTCCCATAGTTTTATATAACATGTACTGGTCCGTTTATATTTCTCTTGCTTTTTTCATGAGCGGAATAATTCTCCTTCAGTTTCAGAAGATGCCTGCACAAGCGAAGAAGAACAGTCATCAAGGAAAGACAACAGAGGATGGACAACCTCTGAACACATTGAACTTTTTATGTCCTGAAACAAGTTAAGACTTATGTAGCTTGTGGTTTTCTCTCTATTTTAAAATAGATGTTTTTGGGGGAGGAAAAAAGAAAAAAATATATATATTATCCATATAAAAAATAAGATAACACTCTTGGCTTCACTGTACCAAGTCACATTGGCCCTGTGCAGGGCAGCAAATGACAATCACTTAAATCCTGCAGCAACGGCTAATTTTGGGGTGCAATGATAGAGTGCAGGTGGTGCACACTGCTCCTCAGAAGCAGGCATGTTGTGGCCCGGCTCACGGTTGTGGTTGGCGCTGCAGGATGAGTCTATTTGTGCCTGCCTGCCATGAAGATCTGAAGATCCTGTTTTCTCCAGTGAGTTCAGCAAGCCAAGAAAAAGCAGGACGGCTTCTCACATGCTAGGCTCTGGCCTGACTACCAGGTAAGTGCTGGTAATGGCATTTTTTTTTCACCTCTAAGTGATTAAGGAAGGGTTAAAGCAAAATGACTGATTTGATTAATATTGTGTGTTGAAGCATCTCTTTAACAAAAACATGAAGGAATAAAGGAGCTCATGTAAACAGAGTAAGTGACACTTATCCAAATGTACCTAAAATGTATGTCAGTGGGGAAGGAATTATCTAGTGAGGTGCAATGATACACCAGATCCAGATGGGACACTGGAGCAATGAAAAAAAAAAAAAACCAAAAAAAACTGAAGTTAGTGAAAGTCAACTTTTTTTTTTCCTTTGACTCCTGTCTCTTTCTGCTGATATTTTTTGTTTGTTTGCTACATTTTGTTGTTTTTCCTTTCATTCCTTTTCACTATTTTATCTTCATCTTCAAATACTTTCTATTGGCCAACTAATTCTGAAAAGCTGCTACATGTTCACTTTGATCATTATCTGACTCTCATTTTCCTTTCATTTTTGCTTTAAGCTACTGAAGTGCCACAACAGAAGATATTGTTTTGCAGTGTAAAAAGCATTGTTTTCTACAACTCCTGTTTCAAAGACCACTTGCTTAACGAGCATGAGAACTCAAGCAGAGAGGAAAGAGATGGTATTTAGATTATTATTTTAAAGATTTGATCTTTCACAGTTACTCAAAACACACGGCCAGACTATTCAATTAGGCACCAAGCCATTTTCTATGGCTTGCAAATTAATTACTGAAACTGGAGTCTGTCACCAATTCCTCATCTCTCCACACCTTTTGCTCACGATCCAGAACGAAGCTCAGCAATAGCGCCAGGATCACCAGATATCTTGGTCCTTGATCAGCCGAACAAGAGGAAGGGGCAGAAACTTCCTTTATGTGAACCCACTCAACTCAGACTGGGGAAAGCCTTTGCAGAAAGCAATCCTGAACCAGCCACACACATCACTGTGCATCACCGTGCTCTTCTCTCACTTCTCCAGTCCTAGGGCCATTGTCCTTTCACTTGGGGATTATCAATCTTGAGAGATATGAAGGAATTTTCTAGGAAATGGTGAAAAAATATATACTTTTTTTTTTTTTCATAGCTATCCACTTCCTTTCCTGACAGAAGTTAGGAGTTTTCTGCAGCATGGGCAAGCTTCCCCTCACTGACTGGAGCCTTTTAAATGGGCATCAGCTAGCATTGCACTGCCTGGCCAAACAAATGCTAGGCATGCTGACAGCCTTGAAATGTCCTGTTGGCCAGCATTTGCATTTGTACTGCTGGCCTATCTCTGATCTGCATTACCATTCTGACCCCTCTTTCCTGTTCATATGCACTGCAACTGACCTTCACAAAGATACAAATTCCAGTTTACTTCACTTCAAATGCAAGAGTGTGAGTCAGCCCCCTGAGGGAATAGCAAGGAATTCATTATAGCAACACAAGAGAAAGATGTGGAGGAAGTAATGTGCTTTCTTTACACAAAAGGGAAAAGAAATAGACGGCTGAGATCTCCAAGCAAAGCCCAAGAAATCTTGAGATGTAATCTGACATAGTGGCACCGAACTCAATTCTTATTGTCTGTAGGTGTACGACCTTATTAGAGCTTGAAAAGTAAGTCAAGTCTTGTTTGATCCACGCTGCAGCCTGCCAAGCAAAGTAACCACTTCCAGAAGTAGAAATCTTCACAATCAATATAAAGCCACCATGCTATTGTGACTGATATTATTCGGGGGGGGGGCGGGCGGGAAGACAAGATTCCTGAGTCACAGACATTAGAAGAGGGTAAGACCTATTCTATTATCTCTTCTAACCCAGCTATCAGTGTTTCCTTAGGCATGACTGCCACATGCTACATCAGCACAATTGCTTTTTAAAAGGTCCTAAAGAAAGAGGTTTCCATGTGAGTACAAGGCCCTCCTGAAACCATGTAGATGTTATAGATCCCATTATCTTTTCTTCAAGGACAAGGTCTCATCCCTGCTTCTTTCTCCAACTGAACAAATTACATTCTGATTATTCAAATTATTTCCAAAACTACTTTTGCACTCTCACCCCCCACCTTTGCTTTCTGTGGTATAAGACAGATAGTGTTGCGTTGAACTAAAAATCTGCCCTGTTCCACCACAGATGTGACTATATTTTAGAAAAGCACTCTGCATCTGAGTACCTTGGCTATACAAGGGACAACTTTTACTACCATCTGATCAAAAATATATCTGGAAAAAGGCAAAGGAACTCTGAAAACTAACATGTACATATTGGTGGACTGGCTAGAGTGAAGATGAATCCAAATTACCTTCAGCAAGAATCCAGAAACCTCCATTAGTGCTCAGAGTAACATTTCTCTCGTATTCATTCATATTAGGAGCAACAGAAAATTCCAGATAATTTCAAAATTAAAGGGTTTTCTCCCTCTTATGACTGGACAGAAAGACTGAACTACCAGTAATCACTCCCCTGTCAATGTAAAAGAAAATAAACTCAAAAATATTTTATGTTCTTAACATACTTGCCATTTTTGTCTGCCTAATTTTTAACTTAGGGCTCTTCTGATCCCAAATGTTTTGAGAAATAACTGGAAATAGTTGTAATATTGCCAATTTTTACTATTCATTGTAATTTTTTTTTCTATAAAGTAACACCTACCACTCACTTTTATTTTCTTCTCTAAGAATGATTGCATCAAACTTGGAAATTAATAAAAAATATGTCACTAACCTACAAAGTGTTAAATTATGGCTAGAATTGTTGCACAGAAAGACATTGTATACATTTTTTTGCTTCAGAAGCATTCACCAAGATTCACAGAGAGGAGCTAAATTCACAGTACAGTGCTCATATGGCAGTTAATAACTCTGCTAAAATCTGGAAAGGACCAATATCCATTATTAAACTGGCTCAGAGCTCCTATTTCTCAGAAATTAGGTGGTTTCTTCCCAGCATGGAACTTGGATTAAATTTTGTTTAAATTGTTTTAAATACTTTTCAACCGTTTGTTTTTAGGACAGTTGTTCTCTGACATGTTGGTTTCTGGAGGGTGCAGATTTTTTCATGTTCTGCAGATTGCAGCAGTATTTTTGTGTAGAGTTCCTACTTTCAATCCTTCAGCGCCCCAACCTCTTTACCAGCATTCAAGAAAATGGAAGAAAGTATCAAAATCTTTGGCAGCTACCAGTATCCTGCTCCTTGCCAAAACAGAACAGGTACCACAGAATATAATTCATAAAATCAAACAAGGTGGAGCTGTAAAAGACCTTACCTTGTCCTGGCAGCATTGGCCACTTTCCCAAGCATACGCACTCTTGTGTTGTGTTCTCCTGTGACCTGTGCCTGAGGAGGTTTGTTTTGCCACTTATGCTATAGCTTGCTGATCCTCCAGATTTTTCAACTTCTTGATGGAAGTTCAGACCTGGGCAAATTTGTTTCAGCCAGACTTTACTAAATTTTGGTGAAGCTCTGAATCAAAGAGACATGGTTCCACCAAACTCTACAAAACCTAGTCTCAGCCCTTCCTCTGCTGCCCTTTTTTTCTGGGAGACTACTTATTCTGCTCCTCTGGATTTACGACTTGAGGTAAGCCTGGGACTGGCAGCCCAGAGACTGATGCCCATTGCTGTCTGAGATGTGTGGTCAAGGAGGGAAGTTGCCCCTTGCCATGCCTGAGTGCTCTGGGAGCTGGCTTTGGGGCAACACACCTGAACCTCCAGGGACAAAGCCTCTTGTATGCTTCCTACTCCTCAAACAGATCTCGTACACTGCCTGCAAGATGGGCTGAGTGGCATGACCAGTGCCAAATAGATAATACAGCCCTGCCAGGTAGACACTTCATGGGAACATGTAGGAGCTTTAAGCACCCTGAGCTTGAACCACCCTGAGCTCAGGACAAGAGGCTGGGGAGCACAGATGGCTTCACCGTGATCTCCACAGTGTGCAACTGAAAGCAGTCTTGACACAGGCTTCCATGATTCATCCTCTCCCCAGGGTATGCAGGGGATGCTTCCCACAGATGCATGCCCCAGTGGCAACATTTTCTGGAGGAGTCATCCGTAAGGGCAGACCGTGGTGTGGTTACCTGCAGAGCCCCTGGCCACCCAGCTAAAGTGATCAAATGGAAGGTTGTTTGTACTCTGGCACCAATGGTATGGACACAGGACTGCTAGGAAGCAGCTTAGATCGTTTCATTTTATATACACTACAGAACAAACAGCATGTGCTTGCAGCTTTCAGAAGTCATTAGAGAGCTGGGTCAGATTCAAATCAGCAACCTCGAGGTGAAAGTCTCCCTATCCCATTACCAAATCCTGAGACATCCAGTCCCCCATGCACATATTAATAGTTGATCATTATGAATTCCATGTTGGGATAATTAATTACTGCATCTGAACTCTGCCTTAGGAATTATTAGATCATTTGGGGCCTGTAATTTATTTTATTTAGCACTGTATGAAAATTGCCACTTTTTTTTTCTAAAAAAAATAAAAACCACTATATTTTAGGCTGTGAGAAGTACATAGTGTTTTCTGCAAAACGCAAACCACAAAACAAATATATCTCTTATTGGGTCTAGAGTAGTCCTACAGGATTTGTTAGCAGGCTCTGATGATCGACACGAGCATCCATGCATCCAGCTAATGAGCTGACCCAGGGGATAAGGAACACACCACGCCACTAGCAATGGATGTGGAAAAAGAGTCAGGGGAATGACAGAGCATGTTGCCAGATGATGAGTCTTAAAGGTGGCTTCCCATATGAAATTAAAGGTTTTTGCAAAAGCAAAACCTATTTTTCTCACTCAGAAAATAAATCAGACAATAAGACACTTTCACTCCTGAAACGAATGTTCTCTCCAACTCCATTATGTTATTAACAAGCTGAGCTCGCTTACAGAAAGCCAAATCCTTCAGACATGATTTAACCCACACTTTCAGGAGGCTTTGGTAGGTCTTGTGTAATGAGTCCTGAACTGCAGTTGAGGACTGCAGAAATTTGTTCCTTTGTGTATAGGAGTTATAATGCCAAAGAAGTTGTAAGAAGCTTATTCTATGCATAGAAGGCTAAGGAAAAGCATCTCCACCCTTTTTCCACAGACCCTGCTTGCTATTCCACTCTTCACTGCAGGGATTTGTCTTAGTTAGGGCTGAAATTCTCTTCAATCTAAGGGCCAGATTCTGCTCCTCAATACACATGTGGAATTTATTCCTTGAAATATATATTTTATTTTCGGTACTGTAGACTAAAATACTGTTTATTGATTTTTTTTTTCAGCAGACAGAATACTTTGTGCAGTTTTCACTTCTGTCAACAATTGGTAGGTATCTAACTATAGGATGAAAAGTGTCTCAGGAGATGTAAAAATACAATCCAGGTTTGTTAACAACTGTAAGCCTCTATAAAGCTTCAACCTGGGCAAGATATGTCTGCTTTATAATAATGTTAAATGCAACTAATTTTATTTCCCCAAAAAGCCTCGGGAAAATTAGCTGCATGAAACAGAAACACTAACAGTTTTGTTTTCTACTGATTTCTTTCTTCCATCATCATTCAAGCACCTGCTAGTAACTGACCCTGCAGTCCTAGAAAATTCCCAGGAATCCTAAGGTATGTAATGGCTTCTCAGGGCTTCGTGCAAGACAATCATTGGAAAAACCCTGCTTTGCGTACTGCAGAAGATTCCAGAAGAGGATCTTGATTTGATCATAATTTGCTGGCTTCGGCTATTCTTACTACTTATCTCCACCTCATCTTAGGTTAGGTCTCAGCTCTATGGCTTATGGACTGTGCGTGTTCAGCCTGTTGTGTGGGTTTGCAACCATGAAAGAACCACAAAATGCTGAACGTGTCAAGTGCAAGTTGTTTGTCATCATATGTGGACATTTGAGCTAGTGCGGGGATGTCGTTTCTTTTTCTTCAGTATGCACATTTCGTGTTTTCTGAGCAGATACTTGGGATCCCGAGTTTACCTTTTCCTGAAAGGGGCTGCTGCATATGTTCTCCTCCACTGTTATTTTTGCAGCAGGGAGTTTGCATTCTGGGGAATCTCTGGTTATCATATTAAGGTGTTAGGAAGAAGGTTTTGGCATGCAGAGCCCCATGCTGACAAACGGAAGGACCATCAAACATAACTGGCCTTGGCAAATTGGGACTCCAAGTCACCAGCAAGAATAATGTCCCGCAAAATACACCACGCTTATTTCAGTACTTCAATATAAACCATTTTGTAACACTTGCTGGAATACTATGGGATCTCTCCTGCAAACAATGAGTCCATAGTCACCCAAAGCTGCCCAGCAACACTAATACTGTACCACTGATGATAAGTGAGGAGAGATTAAGTTTCCATTGCATGGGAACATACAGGTTACTGAGCTGTCGATTGGTGTGATTTCTTTTGATGGGAGGAAGCTGCCTGCTATTCCTCTGTGATGGGATTTATACAGCTTATGTATCAGAGTCAGATACGTGATCATGCTATGAACACTTCTTCCAGTAGATTTCAATCTGTTGTGCAAGAGATAAGTTATCATCACCATTATTACTAAGTTACTGCTGCTGAAAGCATATTTCATCCTATTTTGTTCATCTATCCCGGTTACATCCCCATCAATTACTGATTCCATGTCCATCATATTTGTGGTGTCTTTGTGCTTCCATGTTTCCCATTTTAACTGCTTCGGGCTCTTTGGTGCAGAATTAAGACCACTTATGGCCCTCTGGGATGAATTCATAACTCTTCCTTTTGCAAGACTTTTCAAAGCTCATGGTGACCTAACCTCAGCTGCATCAGAAGTTGAGATTACATGTAGCCAAAACTTCTCAATATTCTTTCGATCTGCAAAATCAAGCCTGCAATCCAAAGATGATGAATATTAGCACAGTTGTGCTGCTTTCTTCGAGCAAGTCTCAGGAAAAAAAAGAAAGCATCTCTTCTTAAGTTTTGGAACTTTCATGGGTGTTTGTTGTAGCACTACGAAGCTCAGAGTAGTCTCAGAAAGATTTAGAATATTAACGTAATATTATCAAATCTAAGAAAAGGACATATTGAAGAAGGGCTCGGGTTCATTCCTGCGTTACCTAACAAACACGGTCCCATCCAGTAACTGCATTTCTTCATATTCAGTGTCCTTTATCACGATTTTACAACCGAGCACAATACTCTGAACTGTCACAACCATTAATCCAGGTGTCTGGGCTGTGCAGCCCAGAAGCTGTTGAGCCTAACAGAGCTTCCCTTAGTGAAGCAGAAACTTTCTGAGTGTGCGAGGGGGGGCTCATGTTTTCTGAGCTGGAAGTCTACACCGAATCCCATCTGCCATTAGTGTAGAGTTACATAAATCGATTTTTCAGGCAGGGTGACACTCCAGAGCCAGGTGACAGGCCAGAACAGTGGCTGGACTATAAGATTCTTAGAGAAGCTAGCATGGGCTTTATAGAGCTCCAGGGGAGAGTGCTGAATAACACTCTTCAAGCCAAAATCATCTGTAGGACATAAGCGCTAAATTATGTTTCCACTTCCCATACTGACAGGTCTCTGGAATCCGCAGGAATTCCCCACTCTTCAAAGGATATCAGAGCGCGCAGTATACAGCTTTCAGGGATTGGCAACCTCGCTTTTGTGTTCTCTTGTAATGAAATTTTACCCATAATGCCATAAGCATAAGGAAATACAGCACTCAGAGACACTAAAACTATCAGCAGATCCCTACTTCAGTACCTGCACTGCTTCTTCGCCTGGCCAAAGATAATCACACATACTTTGTTAAATTAAAACAGTTTGCTGATTTATACATCGACTTGTGAGGAGGCATTTCCAATTACTTTGGCATTTGTATCTTGGACAAGCTGTTCTCTCAAATCACCCTGGCACTTAATAGCCTGCACCGACTGGTATTTTGTATGACCCTGGCACTATTAGCCCAGCCTGGCTAGTGTTTCAATTCGCCATGGCACTAATGGTCTGGAAGTTGTTCTTGTTTTCCAGATTAATGAGTACCCTAAAAACCACTCAAAATTGGAAAAGAAAGAATGTTTTCAAAGGGGAAAAACAAGGCAAGTCAGAGCTGCCCATTGCCTTTTCATTGTGCTCTGTCCTCATCTGCCTCTTCCTCAGCTGCCTATACAGAAACCTAACAATACTGGTGTTCCCCTAGAGCAGCCTATGTCCCTTGGCTCGGGGTGAGCACCACTGACACCTGACCCCGAAAAAGCCCTGTGGGGACCCCCAGAAGGGAAGGCTCTCTGCCAGCCCACTGCTGTGAGGAAGGAGGAACGGCTGAAATGGGAAAGGCCTCATTTGCACATCCATTGTGCAAGAGAGCTGAAGCCTTTTGGTCAAAACTCAGTTGAAGGTCAGAGTTGCTTAACCAACATTGCCCTCATCAGGAGCTCAGAGCTGCATCCATGTGCTTGTGGTCCTCCTCAAGCTAAGCCTTCTTATTCCCTCACAGGGCGCACACATGCAGCACAAGCAGAGGTGACAGCAAGAGCTCAACTCACTCACCTAAATGTCAGTGGTGCCTCCCTGAGGACCCTGGTTTAGCAGAAGGGCAGGCTTATATGAGTGCCTCCACAGCTGCAGCTAACACAGCTGTCTTCTGAGCACCAGCACCTTTAGAAAGAGGTGAGCAACCTGGCCCAGCACCTGGTGGTCTTCACCATTACTTATATTTGGTCCCCACTAGCCGGGGTGGGGGAGTGCAGCAGAGGAGGAAAGGATAAGATGCCACAAGAACACGTCTTATTAGACGTTTCCACCACGTGAGGAGGAATGAATTTTAATGTTGCTATATAGCAGGTCAGACTTTTCAACTCACATGCCTGCAGATGCTGTCCAGTTATGACGGGCATTTCTAAGCTTACCTCAAACTCATCTCTTTGTTTTCTTCATTCCACGGGATAGGCTTTGTTACCTGCTATCTTTTAAGAAGCAAAGCATATTACAAAGCATATAACAGCACCCTTGCTGTTAGAGAGAATGAGAGGGGTGGGGTGGAAGCAAGGAGGGAGAGAATACCACTCAGCCCCTGCAGAAGGGTTTTAGAAGATTTTACATTTCAGCATTTTTTAGCTTCACTATGCATTTTCCATTTTACTCGATTATTGGTTCAATATGTATACTATGTTATTTAAAAGTAAGGGGGAAAATCGACTAGCAGTTATGGGAGAAGGCAGAGCTGTCACAACATATTCCTGCAAAGCCATGATTTGTTTTGTGTTCAGTCACACATTGTTTGGATTTCAGCTCTTATTTCAGTACTGGCCTTAGGGTTTTCCAAGCAGCGTTGAAAATCAGATACGCAGAGCACTGCACTGAATTCAGCATGCTGTATTTCTAACACAGAAGATGGAAGAAGAGTTCTGGAGACGGAGGGAGGACAAGTCAGTCCCTCATTATTTACAGACAGGTAATCAGAAACGAGTTCATAGCTAAACAACATACCCACACGTGTATGTGTGAGAGGACATATGTCTGCCTTTCAGAAAGCTGACACCCCATCTTCCCCCCAGGTTGTGCCAGCTCCCATCTTGCAATCAGAGGCACTTAGAAAAAACCCTTTACCCACAGAGTCACGCAGACAATAGCAGGAGTCCAGAGAGGACCTGGCTGCCCTGCTGGGGTCTCACTCTTTCTGTCGTACAACAGCTCCAACTGTCCTTGAAACCTGAAGTCTTCATATGCTCCAACCAAGCCACTGCTCCCATCAGAATCCACTATATATATATACAAACCAAAAAGACGACCAAGTCTGACGCAGAACCATCCTAATGCCCAGGATTTTGCTGAAGTATTTTTGTCCTTCAATACAGAAGGATATCTGTCGTTAAGTCTACACAAATATGGACAGGCAGAGGAACATTGGCCAACCATGCAGTTACTGTTAGCCTATTATGCTTATGAAATGCACTTATATTTGGTCATTATGTGAGTCATTCTCAGAATCCACAAGCAAAACCATTCTCCAGAGCAGTGATGAGACAAAAATGTCAACCCAACTGCAGTGTTCCTGAGGGATCTGCTGCAATATGTCATCTCAACAGATTGACTATTTACCGTGCAATGTTCCTGTTCATAAAGAAATGTACTAAGAAGCAGGAAGGAAAGTCAAATATGAAACCGATTTTGGGACAGAGAGGAGAAAATGTGGTGGGAGATGATACCCTGGCATTTCAATACCTCTCTCTGGCTTTTGGGATGGAGATGGATCATTATCTCTGGGAAGGGCAAAGAAAGGTCTTTACCGAAAGTGCTGTGGTTGTGCCAAAATAAAGCTTTTGTCTGTTTTTAGCCCTCCCCTTTGTTCTAAGCATGCACTCAGTGACTGCTGTCTTCTATATACAGATGGCTAGCCATTGCCCCATCTAACAGCTAATGAAAACAGGAGAAAGAATATCACAGCATCTTCCCTCTCCTCCCATCGCCACCAAGCATACACAAATGCTGAGCAAAAGAGTCTTTCTTTTTGACATTTTTGAAAAAGCCAAGACAGTAATAGATGCATCTTAGATGTTCTTCTCTCGGTCTTTTTAGCTGTTGCCATTTAAACTTAGAGACAATGTCCTTGCAGACTGGCAGTAAGTGATTATTTTTTATTGCCAATGTCAACAAAGTAGAATAGAGAGGAAAGAATATGCTGTAGCAGTTACTAATCCTACAGAGAATATTTTTCATTGCTGGTGGCTTTGTCTTTTAGTATTATTTTATTCAGGTGGCACTTCCCAGAGAACAAGAGCCTTTTGGAAAAGGAATGATCTGGAAATGTAATCATAGCAAGGTGACCTCCAATGATCCATGCCAGGGCATCAATGTGAGGAAACCTGATCTTCTGGAAAAGCAGCAAAGGACTTCCCAGCACTGTGGAGCACCATTCAGAGCCTTACCTCGTGGCTCTCGGTATTACTGCAGTCACTTAAGGCACAGGAGTCTTCCCAGAGGACTCTGAAATTGGCACAGACAGTTTTACCCTTGACCTAAGTGAGGTCTTTACAGAACTTTATTAATGTTAGAAAATTATTTACCTGCCAAAAACCTGTAAACTGGTGAAAAACAAGGTAAGCATATCCCAAATCCGCAAATCTCAAACTAGATTAAAGGATAATCATAATAATAACCAGTATTTCTATAGCATAAATTTACCTCACGTGTAAAATCTGACATAAACAGCTCCGCTCCGACAGGCATAAAAGTGATTTTCAGATAGTAACTGGTAACCAATTTAGGTTATTTATCAGTTATTAAAGAGCACTGTACTGCCAAAGCCTAAATAATCACCTAACTTATGGGTGGATTTGCCATAGACACTTTTCAAACCTCAGAAAGATTGTTTGCCTTGGTTACTTGAAGGGTAACTAGAACCGTAGAGGTGAAGATGAACCTTACCTGACCATCTTAAAATGAGGCAGGAAATCTTATTGTGACAGATTGATTTTTGGGATTCTGAATCTCCTTGCTCCTGTTGTGTGGAAATAAAGGTTACCTGCTTCAGAGGCTTCTTATTCCCAGTAAAATAGTAAATACACTGGCATAGAAAAATCCCAGCACTGCAGTCCCGCATAAGCCATGGAGCCAGCCATTTTCCCTTGACTGCAATGGTAAAACCACCATTAACCAAACTGAAAAGCTACCCCAATCAATTGAGAGAACGGGGACATGACGAACAGAACACTTTTCATCCTGCTGGAAGTTCAACAAGGTCTTGGTAGCACAAAGACCCTGACTCATGGCTTGGTCCTCCAGTGAGGGTTTCATCTCTCAATTGCTGTTCCTTTTTAACATTTATACTGCTGCACATACACAATAATGAAGAGGACTTCAGCATATTTCATCACACAAAAAGGACTTGAAGGCAGAGATCTAGGACAACCTAAAATGGAGAGTTAAAATACTCAGTTTTCTGTAATGCAATTCATCCCAGAGTATGGCACAAAATTTGCTAAAGCAGCCTCCAAAAACATGGTCCCTGATCTGAAATACTTAGTTTGATTAGAGGTCTGTTTCAGTCATTAATTTAGCCATAATTGTAGGTCTCTTTAGCTTTTAGCAATGTTCTACAGACTCTTTCAGGCCATCAATAAGACACAACAGGCTTCACAGTGAACTGACAGAAGTCCACTGCAATGCAGTCATCTCTGCAGAGCAGTGACGAGAAGCAACACATGGCATTTTGCACAGCTGAGTAGCAAAAAGTACTCCTCAAGGGCATCAGGGCAACCTCAGCTCTCAAACTACTGCAGGACCTCAGAGAGCACAGAGGGTGAAAAAAAAAATGTTAGCAAGGCTGCTACTGGTCTGAGACAAAGTAAAAATTTCATCCAACAACAGATCCAGGCCATCTAAAAATCTCCCAGCAAGTGAAACAAATTCTGTTTTATTTATGTAAGAGAAATGCAGACCTAAACTGATTTTGCTACAAACAGAACCTATACTTCCAGCTAATCAAAATATTTCTAACCTGTTCCTTAGATGTTAACACCATTTCTGCTGAAAAACAGTGATTGCTCTGTTTTTCTAATACATTCATCCCAAGGTTCACATGTCCATCTGTTAAGTACTTCCATCTATTTGTGTTAGAGGACTCTGTGTGTGTAGGTGATAAGAGAAATTCTACCATTGGTTTTATTGCTGTTGGAGCAGGTAATCATCTTTTCCTTAAAACCCTTGGAATGATATATCACAAAGATTGTTTTGTTTACTAATGAGTACCCATAACAGCAAGGCTCGATGCTCAGTTTTTTTTTCAGGCATATCAAGTTCTGATTTAACTGCTGTGAACAGCTAAAAACACGCTCATATTAATGGATAAAAATCATAAGGTGAGAGTTACTCCATATTAATGAACTCACGGTCTTGTGAATCAGCTGATAATGCCTTAGGAGCTTGAGAAAGTTGGTTAGAACAAGCAAATAAGCACAGAAGATACTTCAGTTTGTGAATATTGTTACAAAGAAATACAGCTCATAGGACTGCAACCACATGGTAAAACACAACAGTGATTCCAGGCTAGCCTTAGTTTTGGCCAACAAAATCCCGTGAAGGCCTTGGGGACATGTGCATGAGCAGCACAGCACAGTAGCAGAGAAAGGAGGGGAAGGCGATCTGGCTGTTGGAGCATAAGGAAAGGTCTCCACTGCCCAGGAGGCAGCAAGAAAGCTTCTTCTCAGTCTTTAAGCAAAAAGGTTACTTGCTGCAAGAGAGATTTAAACAACTGTGGGAAGACAGGGGAAGGATGTCTGGCACAGATGACCACATTCTGGTTTTGAAGTTATTCTTCTTGCATGAGAAACTTTGTGCAATTTGAGGGAAGAATCTCTGAACCTATAATATTGAGAACCACTTAGTATCTGCACACTCATGCCAGCAGATGAGAAACTCGTTCCTCTCGATGCCTTGGGAAGAAGAACTGCCTCAGCAAGCTCTCCAGCATTGCAGAGTCTGGCTTGCCACAGACACAGCTCTAGCTCTACAGGGACAGGACACGATAAACTTTCCCATGAAAAAAAAAAACAAACCTGCAGAGCTTCACAGGAAATCAAGAAAAAGATCAGGAGCTTGGGAGTTGAATGGATGCAGCAGGAGTGGTCCTTTCTCCTGGCAAGCGGAGAACATGAAGGGAGCGCAGGAAAGCTCTGTGCTCCTCTTGACGGAGCAGTGAATCAAAGCTAACAAGCGAAGACAGAATTCAATCAAAACACGTGCTGGTGCCTGCATCATTATTGTCCTAAGCTACCTCATGCTTTGCCAAAACCCTTTACCCTTGTCTCCAGGAGCTTCACACAGATAACACACAAATAAAAATTCCTGGATAGACAAATATCCACATTGTCCTTGGGTGACTTTTAAAATATGCCTTTTGTGCAAAGAAACTAACATTTTCTAAAGCTTTTTGGACCCATTCCTTCTGCAAACATAGAATACCTACTATGCTTTGTAGTTCCACTAGCTTGGTTAATGTTTTTTCATAAGGAATTCTAGCAGGAACCACCATTAGAGGAGGAACTTAGTTCTTTGAACTGCTCTAAATAATATAAGTTTCACTTTCATCCCAAGAAGTGTTAAGGATGCACAAAAACACACAGGGAATTTTGTGCTAGCACCACTGATTATATTACTTTCAAAAGAGAAATAAAATCTTACCCTGAAGCTTAGAATTATTAGAGTGAACAGCCAGAATCTATTATACTATAGAAATATCACACAGAGAGCATTCATGAAAGAATTCGCCAGACAACTTGCTATGGTACAAAATTGTTCATTTTGTACACATTGTCTCATTACTTACTTTCCTCCTTATTAATGATGAAGTCATAATATGAGGGTAAATTAAAAGTCTTTCTGCTGTAACAGAGGGAAAAAATAATCCAAAAATCATCTGGGTTAGGTTTTAGTTACACTGCACTCTCGCAACAGATTAAGCTGGTGTAGGTGCAGGTTCCTGGTTAAAAGGTGGTCCCCTTCCTTCACGCCAGCATTAGTTCCCCCACAGACGTGGCATGAGCCAGATTGAGAAACTGATGTGGTTGAAAGTTGGATTTTGTCCTTGAACTCCTATTCCTGGAGTAGTTTGCAGCCATTAGGTTCCTTCACCCAGTCCCTGTCAGTAAAACAGATGCCACAGGAACGTGCAGCTAATAAGGAGCCTTTTGCTGGGAGCCCACAGGTAGGTACAATGGCATCAAGGCATCCAGAAACTAAACACAGCCTTCCCAAGCCCGGGGAAATCAGTGAAGGAACCTGCTCATACCACTCCAATTTGGAGAGTACCCTCTGACTGTCATGACTCACCCACTGCCTCCATCACAACATGCCACCTTGGAAGAGGCTGGACCAGCCCTCTCAAAGGCACTAAAGTGCACTCCAGCACTTCCAAGGTGTCACTCATTTTCATGCTCTGCACACCCCCTTCTGTCCCCCTTAACATCTCTTCATTCAGCCAGATCTATCACTTACTTGCCCAATGCTGTTGATTTTATTTTTTAATAAGTTGCATTAAAAATGTTACAGCTAGCATGAAATGCACTTTACCATCAGTCTCTCCGGGCAATCCTGCCCCAAGGACTGTGTATCACTCTGCTCTGTCTGAGCTCCTCATCACATTTCAAAGGAAAATTTTCATTAGTTCCTGGGTGACTCAGGAACCTAATTCCTGTTTTAAAAGCAACTTGGGAACTAAAATTTCAGCTAAAGTCCCAGGAAATTGACTCTCAGTCACTTTGACACTTTTCTATGCATTCCCCCATGGTTTTGTTCTTAATTTGTCTAGAATATAATAGAAGCAAATTAGGCACTAAGGAATTGTGCCTTATAGAGACACATTCTAATGGAGACTACGTAAAAACAAAACAGGCTTCAAATTTTGTATTCTTCTAGGAAAAATAAATCCTACATAGCACCTTTAAGGGGTCTTTTTAGGCTCAGCCTAAGAAACCTAGTGTCTTTATCCATGCTCTAGGGTCTGAGAGCAGTTGCTATGCACCAGTGCATGCCTTGGATCCACAACTGGACAAGGTGTACATGGACATTATCCCTCTCTCCATTTTAATGGTAGGGAAAGCCAGACAATCAGGTGTGCGTAATGACCACACGGACACCAGGGTTCTTTTAGAATCAGTAACTGCTACCACTTTATTGAGGGCATAACTTCAACTCTCACTCCTCAATCCCCTTATTGAGGACAGGCTCCCTTCTTATACCATTCGCCCCACAGCAGTACTTTTCCACTAACTATTCATTGGTCAACAACTTTGCCCGGCAACAGCTAACACCCAGCAACTTCCATGCCTTAGTGTCTGGAGAACAAGCAACCCGAGACAACAAGGCATCTCCCGAATCACCCTTCTTTGTTCCTTCTAAACTCTTTACATTCCTTATGGCCTCATGGTTAAGAGTCCGATGTTATCCTCAACCATGGGGCTTGTCGACCCCTGTGGCCACACTCCCACATCTCCCCCTTCTTTATTAACATAAAAAAGCACAAATAACACAAATTAAGAAAGCACGATTAACACAAATTAAAACAGAGAAAGACTACCAGGCATACTAATTCTATCTTTACCAAACTTTGTAACCACTTCCCTGGGAGAGACAGGCACTGAGTGCTGCCCAGCCAGGGGGGCTCGGGCTGCCCCTCCAGCTCCTGGGATCCTTGTTTGTGAGTACTGCATATGCCAGCGGGACCCTCCCATACGTTGTTTTTGTTTGAGCTGGAGTCCAAACCGCGGAGGAGAGTGCTGTGATCATGTTAAGGCAGATGATGAGACAGCTGGACGGACCCATCGTGCTGACACCCATCTAGGACCGGCTCCTGTTAAAACACAAGCACAACCTCGGCCCCAAGTTATTAAAGAGCAGGGCCCTTCCCAATGATTGGTGCTTTAATTTTTTACCATGACTTGTGCCCTTTCTTTAACTAAGTTTCTCCCAGATCTGTCTCCCAGATCTGTCTGTAGCCTTTTCTCCTGTATGGACAGATGCAAGGACCTTCCTCCGTCCATCAATTTTAAAATTTAAGAACATAGCATGCTTTAGCCATCTTTTCCTGGGGGTCACACCCCTACTCCCCCTTTTTTGTTTTAGAAGCATGGCTTTTAGGGTACCATGGGCCTGTTCAATAACTGCTTGACCCGTGGGGAGAATGAGCTATACCCGTCAGATGTTGAATACCCCACTGTTGAAAAAAAGGAGTGGGTTGTGCGGGCCACATATCCTGGCCCATTACCTGTTTTAATCGTTTTTGGGGATTTCTAATTTTGCAAAAGCTGAAAGATGTTTACACACACCCTTTGCCTTTTGTCCTGCATGGACAGACGCAAAAATAAAAGCAAAAAATGTGTCAATTGAAACAAAGCTTTCCAAATTCTGGCAAAGTTTAACAAACAATCCTTTAAGTCTATTACTATTAATGTCCATGACTGGGGGAGCATAGTTGGAGATGGCAATCCCGGTTGAAGTGCTCCCATATCTTCCATGACTTCATTAATTTTTCTCAGATCATATAACAGTCTCCACTTTCCATTCCTTTTCTCGATTACAAACGCTGGCGAGTTCCAGGGGCTAGTTGTGGGAACACTATGTCTCGCTTTAAGTTGTTAAGCAACTCGGCCTTCGGGCCCTATGTATCCTATTCCTCCCAGATCGAAGGGAAACAGACACGGCTCCTTTTCAGGGCCTATAGGGCCTGGATCAAAAGGAATGCCCAGGTCACCAGGGGGAGTAACAGCAAAAGCCTGTGATGGCAGTAGGAGTGGGGGGCGATGGTGTAGCAGGTGGATCAATGGACGAGCCAGCAGCTCCCTCACTGTCTGGCAAACCACACGTTTCTGTTTGTGGTCCCAACATGGCTCTTTAAGGCCTCAGAGATTGCTTGCCAGGTGCCAAGCAATCCCGCCACAACCTTGTCATTTTTAGTAGCAGGGTCCCAAAGCTTGACCTCAATTTGGTCCCGTGCTTCAGAATCATAAACTGTCTGGTTCATAATGAAGGGAATAAGCTGGAAGGTTACCAGGAAATTCTTTGTTTCTAAGGCCATATGATTCCCCATAGCGCCACTGCTTACCTTCGGCCAGTGAGGGGCAGCTGTGTGCATGGGTCCGCTTCTCTCAGCTTGAGCTTCCTTCCAGCTTGGGTGTGCTTCTTTCCAGCGGCTTTCAGTATGCCCTTCCTTTCAGCGACTTTCAGTATGAGCTTCCCCTCAGCTTGAGTGCACTTCCTTCCAACAACTTTCAGTACGAGCTTCTCTGAGCGGTTTGCTGAGTTTGGCCGAACCTATCTTCATGAGGCAATCAGTGTCCCTGTTCCTGCCCTGGTCCCTGTTCTGCTAGCCTGTCCCTGTCCATTCATTCTTTGTTTTTCTCCCTGTTCTGCTAGCCTGTCCTTGTTCCTGTTCTTCAGGTAGTCCCTGTTCTTCACGTCCCTGTTCGGGCACCATTTGTAGCAAAATGACCACACGGACACCAGGGTTCTTTTAGGATCAGTAACTGCTACCACTTTATTGAGCGCATAACTTCAACTCTCACTCCTCAATCCCCTTATTGAGGACAGGCTCCCTTCTTATACCATTCACCCCACAGCAGTACTTTTCCACTAAACTATTCATTGGTCAACCACTTTGCCCAGCAACAGCAAACACCCAGCAACTTCCATGCCTTAGTGTCTGGAGAACAAGCAACCCGAGACAAGGCGTCTCCTGAATCACCATTCTTTATTACTTCTAAACTCCTTATTGCTCCATTCCTTATGGCCTCACGGTTAAGAGTCTGATGTTATCCCAAACCATGGGGCTTGTCGACCCCCATGGCCACACTCCCACAATCAGGTTGAAAACGAGACCCAAAACACTGCAGTCAGCCCTCCAGGCAAGGCACGTTACAGCCACGTCCACAGAAGCATAGATACAGCTTTGGCAAATGCGGTACAGAATTCTTTAACAATTATTAGATCGATTACTGCTTTCTCCTCTTTACAACTTACCATATTTGAACCTAGGAGTAAATCTTCCCATTGTCAACTATATTTTTAAAACAT
The DNA here is from genome assembly GCF_013377495.2 of Cygnus atratus. Taxonomy (NCBI): domain Eukaryota; kingdom Metazoa; phylum Chordata; class Aves; order Anseriformes; family Anatidae; genus Cygnus; species Cygnus atratus. Next base: position 111,798,706 of record NC_066363.1, on the reverse strand, counting down.
GAAAAAAAATACCTTTGCATGTGTTTCAGCCTTTGTTCTTTGGCAGTTTTACTATATCTCATTGCTATCTCATTGTTCAAAAAAAAAAAAACAACTTGGATCTAAAGAAAAACCACACACACACAGAAATCTGAACATGAAGTGTTCCTTCTTCCCATCTCCATTTAGTGAATGGTAGCTAACACTTTTTTTTTTTTTGGTAATTAGCAGAACATGCATCAACTGCTCCAAAGGCTACTGAAGTCAGTGGATTTTTTGCACCAACTTTGATGGGTTCAGATCAGCCTCAGAGCACTTAAATTCACGTTGTATTTTCAATTCTCTCCTGCCCAGCTGCTTCACATGTGGAGATGAGCTGAAACAGAAGTAAGCCCATTAACTGTTCTTCTTCCAGACCTCCTCAATACAGTCAGAACTTTGTCGTGATTTTAAATACCACATTTGTGGCCCTGATCTACTTTTTTTATTCTTACTTAACCTTTTGGATGTGCCTGAGTTCACACAGTCAGGAACCTGCTCTTCAAAGATAAACAAATTGTTGGAGAACTAAGCAATACGGGAAATTCACGTGCTTTGCTACTGAATTAAAGGGTGGTAGGCCGAAAAAGTCATTAGTTTTAGTGACCACAGTGGGTTTTATATAGAAGAAAGGTTTCATTCCCTAAATTGGCTCACATGTTATTGCTAATGAATGTCTAACAAAGATTCTTCTCTATAAAATGTGATCATTTTACACAGGAGATTTATCAGTTGAGTTCTTGGAGAGATTGAGGCATTTGAGTCTTTTAAAAGTCCATTTTTTAAGTCTCTACTCCACATATTGCTTTTATGACCTAAAAAGCAAAGGGACTCCACATGCAGTAGGGTTCAACTGAAATTATTGTTGGAACAGAGGAATACAACAGTAGGACTGTATTCATCACAAGAGTTACACTTTTTGTTGCGAGAGCTCAAGAAAAGTCCGTAAGGATCAGAGTTGCAAGCCAGCTCTTTCATTTGCTTGTTCTTTGTGCCGTACTTTGTCTCTCCCTCTCTGGCGGCAAGAGGGTCACTTTGTGCAGGCAGCCTTCTCCCACGCTTGCCCTGCAAAAAGTTTGCTGGCAATTTGTTCAAAGGTTTCCCCCATCTTGTTAAAACACGAACACACGTACGGCCAGGCTGCCATCCACAGGCAGGAGCTGTGCGAGCCACAAGGCGTAGGCAGGTCTGCACGTGGGAAGGGGGAACTCACATCACCCACCTTTGGTGCTTGAGGTGGGCTCGACCTGAAGTCAGGGTGCTCAGCTCCCTCCATGACCAGCAGAGAGAGGTGGGCATCTCTGAGGGGCAGCTCACAGCACCTACATCAGACGCCTAAAGTTAGCTGAGACAACTATCCCTTTAACTTAAAGAAAGTAAAGGAAATCTTTTTCTTGACCAAAGACCAAATAAGCCTCTAAAAACCCCTTGGCAAGCCACATCAGTGCATGCTTCAGCATTATCCAACAATAACAAACACACATACACGCGCATAAAAGAGAGACCATGTGGCCACAAGGCATATGAAGTGAAGCACTAGGCCATATCAGACCTCCCGCTGTACGTTTTGTGTTGAGGCAGGAGAGATATAAATGCCTTGCTCCTCATGCAGTGTATGACAGCACCGTAATGAAAGAGTCTGGGTATTAACAAAAGGTTTGTTCTTCCACTATTATTGAATAGTGGCAGGGTGTGAAAAGAGGAAAAGTAGTAGACTGAAAGAAATCATACTTGGATGCTAAATATTTGCAGTTGTGCTCACTCAGGATTTGCACCCCTATACTTTCAAAGCTACACTGTGGAAGGCAGCAGTTCACAATTGCTGCCACTATTATGCAAAAGGTATTGGGGCATAGGATTTGTGTTGCATAGAACACTGAAATTTAGGTTTGAACATGTGCGTAGTCTTTAACATCAATCCCATCAATTGGGCAGATTCCCGACGTGCATGTCTCATCACACAGTCATCATGCAATTGCATAGAAGCAAAGTGGGCACTGGCTCAGTGCGGCAGTGGCTCGTCAGACAGCTCTGTCTGCATATGCAAGTTGGGGTAATGTTGGACAAGCATGACCCCAGCTACATGAGATGACAAGAGAAGTACCTGTAGCTGGGAGGGTATCTTCCCACAGCACCCTAGTGCACGTGAACCATTGCCTGGGGGGCAGCAGCTCCCACTTCACCCCTCTAGCTGCTGCTGAGCAACTTGTCTCACTTGCTTCACAGCCAAGGTAAGGAAGGATCACAGCACAGGTAAGATGCCCAGCTGCATTCAGTATGTAAAAGGAGACTGGGAAATAGCATGGCCCTAGAAACATGAAGACCCAGGTACGTAAGGAGTTGGCCAGAGAAATGTATGTAAGGTGATGTGCATGAGATGTTTTAGGTAGTCCTGCTTCTACACCCCTCACCCCTCCCATTTAAGTGCATTATTGGTATTTGTGCTTTGCACAAAAAAAATAATTGACTGTTATCATTGTGGTCTTTAGCTATGTCACTGTTAGCAACTGAAATGTGCTCAGGACTGCTCTGTGGCATGGAGGCCCACCAGCACAAGGCAGCCTCTACCTGTTGTCACCCTCCAAAGCCACACATCACTATCATAGAGAAGAACAGTCTTCAGCAAAATGATAGTCCATTCTGCCTCTTAACTTGCTGCTGTTTGCTTTGGGACTCTAAGTTTTGTTGGATACCATTAACAGGTCTTCAGATTACAGGAAGAGGAGCTAAGAGCAGAAGGCAATTTAGTTTCAAAAACCTGTTCCAGCCTGTATCCATTAAGGCCATAAGACAGAAAAAGGGCTGTTGCTCATGAACACATTCTAAACACTCTGCTTTTTTTTTTTTTTTTTCGAAACAACTTACTTTGCAATCATTATCTTGGCTCTGGCCCCCTCTCATTTAACCTCATCTGCCTGACTTTAAATTCATGGAACAGATTTGTACTGCCTTGGACTCCCTGCAGTTGGCTGCTGTAGTGTTCTTGAACTTAAAGAAAAAAAAAACAACCCCACATTTGATACCATTAATCATATTGCCATATGTAATAAATTGGCTGCCAGTGGTACATTGCCTCCAAGTGTCACATGGTTCCAATCACAGATCTGCCAACTGAAAGTGGTTGCTGGAAACTCTGACTCTTCCTCTCAGGCGCTCCTACCGTGGGGTCCATGGGGCTCTGTCCCGTTTGTACCACACATTAATGACCTGCTGGCTGGCTAGCAGCACAAGGGCCAAGAGTTACAAGTACGCATATGTTTGTAAGTGCCGCTATACATAAGCAATAACCTGTTTGATATCAGATTCACATCATTACGAAGTCAGCTTTCTGACAGCATTTGCGAGGTTTGAAGGCTAATTCAGTACATCTCTAATTTGCAGCTTAAATATCTGCCAGAATGAAAGGTGGGGAAGCGGGGGGAAAGTATTAAATTTAGCTGTGTAAAATAATTCATGAAACAAGAACACTGCTCTTATGATTCGGCTTTTGCAACTGTCAGGGCTCTTGTCAAGTCACAGCTGGAATGCTGCAGATTTACAAGAACAATAGAATTATTTGGGGGAGGAGGTGGGGAGAAAGGAATAACACGCTATTTGCAGCAGTTCAGCTAACACTTTGACACAGGTTCTCTGTATCTTTTAAAGTAACCACGGACACTGGTTTAAATAAAAAAGCAAAACCAACACTTCTAATCCTTTACCAAAGTTTGCCTTGAATCTTTTCTCAGAGCAGCAAAAATAATCTATTGACTTTAGAGCTGGAACCAGAAAAACAGTATTGTTTTCGACCATTGTGAAGTGTCTTTCTACACAGCAGTTGGACGTGGTGAAGGAAAAGGAGGCTACTGTAATGAAATAATTGATGACCATTTGTATTATATTAGAGCTCCAGTTGTGGAGCAGTGCCCCACTGCAATAATTATCATGAAAAGGCAGAACAAAGACATCTCCTGATCATGGGAGGTCTTGGTCTGGTCTCTAAGCTCACTGACTCGGTTATCCTCCCTCAAACCTTCTTACTACTGCCTACTCTTACTTGAAGAAAATACACTGATACCTCTGTAGCTGTAGGCAAGGAGTAGAAGAACACCATGGGGACACCTGCTCTCACAGACTCTCAGTCAAACCAAGAAAAGGAAGCCCTGTAAACCCAAACAAAGGAATGAAAACTAAAATACTCACAGAGAATCAGCAGTCCTCTTCAGCGTCCAGAGGCTCAAAACCTCTTGGCTGGACCAAGGAAGGGTGCCAGCAGCATTGAAGATGCAGTGACATGGAAGTTGGTAGACACTAGTAGCAAGAGCACATACATCGAATCCCTGATGCATTCCTATACCAAGAGCTATCTCACTTTCTGTTACTTTTTCCTCATTATTCAACCTAGCTAGACTGATACATACAATGATCTTTGTGCACATACAATACATAAAGACAACTTCCAACACCTACACTGGAAGAAGCTGGTGGTTTATAGCTTAACATCATGAGAAACCCTGGACTCATGATAACTGATATCATATCACTGGACTTCAGCCCTGGAGTCCTTGGCATTATTCACATATGTAAACAGAAATATAACAGAGGGCCAAACTGGAAAGGAACATAGGAATTCAAATACACAAACAAGAAATATTAACTACTCTTATCTACTTTATGAGAAAGTAGAGATTTTTTTTTCCTGATTGCTCCTCAGCTTTACTTGATCTATTTTTCTTCAAAGATATTTCAGGTTAATGGCTTGCAGGCTTTTCTTTCCTAGGAAGTTACTCTGAGAGGACTTTTTCCTCAGAAGTCTTGATCTTTCAGACCTTTATACCTGCGTTTAACTCAACACGTAAAAATCCCAGTTGTAGGATCATTTGTGAAAAGAGACAGGCATGCACGAAAACTCTTACAGGATCTCAGATTCACTAGGAAAAACTGTATAGTTGTCAAGTTGAAAATGCACAATACTGAATCATGCTGTCAAGAAGCTGACACCTCCACAATGCTTGGTATCTTACTACCCACTGGTGACATTTTTTTTTTTTTTTTAAATGTTTCATGAGCCTCTCTCATGAACAAATGCTCTTGGAAGAAGACTACATGAGACGTCGCCAGCTGACTTCACAAACATATCACTTTCTGAAACATATACAATCAAGGGCATTATTTTAGATGTATCTATAGATGCCTTACAGTATTTCAGCTATAACAACCAGATGACAGTGTTATTTCTGCACTGTACCCTGTAGTACCTTTACAGGGCAAGCTTGCCAGGCAAATTGAGCTACGCACGTTTACTATACTGTTTTAATGCAACACAGACCAAAATAGAAGATAGAAGCTTTTTCTCAGTTGAAGCAACACTATTTTTTTTGGTCTAGACTCACAGGCCTTAAGGGAATTGAGAGCAGCAGCTCTGAGCATTGCTGGAAACCCCTAATTCCTGAGGAGCACACACATTATGAAGAAGCAAGCAACCACTGCTATGTCAGTTAGCCCAAAGTTTCTGCTTACTAAATGCCTTACTAAGAGTTACATGCAGAATCTCATTCTAGTTCAATGAATAGCCTTAAAATAATCTGGAAAAAAACCCACAGTTTATAATTGTATGTGAATACTCCAGAAAGGTGAGCAGGCATCACTCAAAAGGAATGATACTTAACTGGAGAGGAAGAACAGGGAAGAAAATATAATTTACTTTCACTGTTCCCAAGAACCAATGCATAGAATTAGCCTTTTTTGGGGGGAGTGGGGAGAGGTGGTATACAGATCCCAGGGAATAAATGCTTAGATCTTGCAGACTGCTAGATCTAACTAAAGCAGCAGCCCATTCCTGACTTGGGCACATTAAGTTAGAGCAGAAGCTGCCTGATCCTCTCTAGTATAAGTTTGCACCATATATAAAGTTCCTCACGTGTATAGGGCCTCTGCTGTGTAATGAGGACACTGACACAATAAATAATTTTAAACACAAGTTTAATTTTAAGCTCAGTGCAAGTTAAATGAAGTCAACAAGCCTTCCCTACAGGTTAGGCATAGTGGGTTGTTTGGTATGTTGGATTAGGATGTAAGTAGCATCAGGTGGACAGCCACCACCTTATTGCAGCTCCTATTATCCAAAGCAGAAGAGGTACACTTAATTTGCAGAAGTTTAACCACACAAGAAGCAATACAGTGCAAGCATTTAACATCATTAAAGAGATAATTGTAGCAGAAGCTATCCAAATCCAGTAAGCAGTAATAAAAAAGCTACATAATCCTCCACCTAGCAAGGTAGAGAAAGAAAAGCAGTACCAAAAAAGTCTTGCTTCAAAGATCTAGTTTTCAATTATCTCCACTATATCAAATCTGTTCCTCATAAAGAGCACCAACTCTGAGACATAACCAAGCTCTGCCAACAGGAAAAATTTCCAACTAACATGACAAATCACCAGTCAGGTACCCACCTTCCAGTAACCACACATTGTAGCTTTACTGTTAGGCTAGGCTGCATTTCTAGAAGTCCACCCCTTGACTAAATAAAGACAAGAGTTCTAAACTGAGAAACCTAGGTCCCTAGATCTTCACTTGTGTTCAGCTACACACTATCTCACGAACACAACAGAAAAATAAATGTTTATTACAAGGATATTATTCATTTCACATGAACAATTAACCCCAGCTAGTGGGTCTGTTTTTTGTTACTCCCCCCCCCATTTTTAAGTAGGATGTGCCCTAGTTGTTTCACATTATTCATCTATAAACAGCTATGTACAATAACAAAATATATGCATTGGATTAGAATTTTTAAGATGTAGATCAATAAAAATAAAAGAAAAAAAAAACAAAAAAACACAAACACTAAACCCTCTAGGCCTCTATAGAGTAAATTAAAGCACTTAGTGAAAGGAAATACTGGCATATACAAGGGCTTTGAATTTCAAATATTCTTCAAGAAGTTATTAAAATGAGACTCTACTGCTGAGAAAGAGACAAAATACAACCATATTTCTTGGTATTTCCCTCACAATTGCAAAAGAAATAGTCATTACATTAACTTAGACTCAAAGTCATTTTCCCATTTTTAATGCCTTATGATTATTACAGGTTTCTAAACTCCCCAAGAAGGCAGCAACTCATATGAGGGATCTATTTCCATTCCAGTTTTTGTCTTTTTAGCTGGTTGCCAATCTAAGAGAAATATACTGGGCTTAACCCTATTTGAACCTTCATGGTTTTAATACAGGGTTTAGTCTATGTTGCTATAAACTGTGTACATGAAGACTGGCATTTGCATCTCCAACAGATTTGGATCCCAAATTACAAACAGATGTGCTGAAGCTCAGATCCCTTCAAAATAGCTTTCTACTTGCTGGTCAAAATTCTGAGCAGAATATCCCTTTTGCTTATTTAAGGGAACTAGTGAATACTCCTTTGCAAAACTTGTGATAGCATCATCACCGGTAACATCTGCCTGGGTGCTGGCTGTCCCAGAGTCATCACAGCCTTCATCCATTGAAAAAAATTCCTCCCTTATCAAGGAGCTCAAGCAATCTTCCTCAGCTGGGAAATTCTGTTGCGACAGATGCCTTCCAGAAGCGTGATTTGTTGAGCAGGCCTGCTCGGTACAGTCCCTGACCCAACATCGAGGTGGTTCATGCTGCAACCGATGGTTGTCAAGCCCAGCCAGCAGTTGCACAGCCTTTCCACTCTCTGTCACTGCATGAATTAGAAACAGCCCCAAGGGACGTTCACCAGCAGAGTGTGTGCTGGTAGGTGGGGCACGGCTTGTAAATCTGTAAGCTATGGAAGACACGAGAAAGAGACCAAGCTAAACAAACCCATCAAACACCCAAAACCAAGAAAGCATGTCCCCTACAACACCTGATCACTAAATACTTTAAGTCTCTCATACTACTTCCACCCCAAGCCTTTGAGGTGTACTGTTTACCCCAAGACTAATATGATTTGTGCATGGTCATAAAGTAAAGCCTTCAACAAGCAAACAGGAACGCTGTACTCCATTTCAATGGCCCTGGCCAGCTGCCACCCTGAGCTCTCTTATCTTTAGGACCTTGTTTCACTTGTGTTACATGCATGCCCATGGAAAAAAAATCAGCTTCAGCAGCACCCAGCTGGAGACAAAGTCAGATTAAACTCATCCTCCTCCCTCCCTGTACAGCCATCCCCTTCTTGCTGGTCACCTTCCATTGCCCTGGTTTCAGCTATTTCTTTCCATGCCGAAGTCAGCTGCCTGCATCCTCTTTGGGATCTATCTGGCTGGGATCTATCATGCTGCTGGCTCTGGCTATCTGCTTCAGCAAGAACAGGGAAATCTCTTGAGTCATCCCGATGAAACATTTTGTTGGGTTCCACCTAAAGCCAACAGCAAAGCAGCAATGAAAACAGGGAACTAGCGAAGAACTCTTAAAAGACAATGGGAAGCAGGTTCTAGAAATTATAAAAGCCAGACTTATCTCTAATCTAGCAAAATAAAAGGAAGCCACAACGATAAGTCTTACCTTATAGTTTACCCCTAACTCTCGTGTGAAAAAGACCTTCTTTCTTCCTTATTCCTCAATATTTCTTCCTTATTTCTCAATATTCCTCAAAATGGCAGCTCCACCACATTCCCGAGGCAGGGGAAGTGAGACCAGAAGAAAGAAAACCCCCTCTGCAGGCGGAGCTAACACAGCACATGATCATTTCAATCAGCACAGCTTTTGCAGGCCTAGCTATACGGGAAGCCCACGACAGCTGTGTGTGATAATCGGGTCTTAAAGGAATCCAGCATGACTGAGTTTCTTCAGTCCTCAAAGAAGCAAAGGAAAAGGAAGGGTGAATTTCTCCCTTGGCTGAGCCATGATTGGCATAGGGACAAGAGAGGGACAGAATAAATAGTTTTTACTTCTTTGTAATAGACAAAAATGTTTTATCACACTAAGGCTTTCTTTCAGTTGTATCATTATGTGTGTATCTCTGCTCCAACAACCAAAGTAGGTACTTTCCCTTGTCTTCCTAATAGCACTATCTCCCAGCTTTTTCTTCCTTCTGGACTGTATGACCCTTGTATTGCCCCTCTTAGGTCCAATTGGATGGCAGATTTTCACGAGCTTAAGTGTTCTTTAAGTTTGTTTTAGCACTCTGTGAATTCCTCTGGTGCTTTTTACAACCCTTTGAGGACCATGACACACAAATGGAAAAAAAATAAATAAATGAAGGCCTAAAGTAAAAAGGTGGCAAACAATTTTTTTGCACAACTTTCTGTGTCCTAGGTGCTGTATGAAGAGAGAAGGCAGCTCTGAAAGAAAGGAGTAAACCAGAGAAAGTCTCATCTGTTTTTTTATTTTTTATTTTTTTAACAAATGTCACTTTGTGTTTGAATGAGCAAAGCTGCCAATGTCTGTGAATGGCAGCCTCTTTGTACAAAGACCCACAGACTAAGATACAGTCCAAAGTGTATGTGTGGGGATGTGCTTTCTAAAAGTACTGAAAGCTCGATGAACTTCTTCCAGCCAGATGCTGGCTGCTTTGATATTTATGATTATAATCATCACCTTACAACAAAACAATGGTAAACCCTGGGTTAGAAATGCAACTGCACTGGTAAATCTCGTGTTTTCTCTTTGTCATGTTTCAGAAGTAGCTAATGAAAAGCAGACTTACTAAATGACTTGCACCAGACCACAGTAAGCTTGCTCAGTTTCTGGCTTCCGCTACGTACGTGTTCAGCAATAAAATGCTTCTTTCCCTTCCCGATCTGTCAAAGGCAAGGGCATCATATCATGAGTTAGCGCTGGGGGAGTGGGGGAGGGCAAGGAATGGTGGCCCAGAAGTTGAGGTGGGCGAATGCTTGATGATCCAGCTCATATGACCTAATAGACTGTGTCACTGCCTTTGGGAAATACAAGCCTCTTGACACATGCCCTTGGCTGGAAGGTCAGAACAGAAAAGCCCAAGCTCAGTAAATGAAGTCCTCCAGCTGAGAAAAATAATCCAACCCTGGATTGGCAAAAGCACTTCCCCACACACACACTTTTTTTTTTCTTCCCAAAATTTCTGACTTGATATGTTGCTGTAGTGCACTTCACATCTGATTAAATTAGTCACATTGCATTATGCTGAATCAAACGTGACAAGTTGCAATGGAATGTGAACAGTGTAAAAAGATGCGCTGGCATCACATAGCTGCTACCTGCTTCTGCCTCACATTGCTGTGTTAGCAGCAGGTAAGGGAGGCATACAAGGTCCAAATCCTTCCCTGTTATTAAGTCATGCTTTTGCAGCTCATCACTAGGTTCTTCTGTGTTTACTTAACTTTGCATCAAACTAGTAATCAGCTACTCCTACTGTAAGAGACTCCATTCTTTCTCCTGCAAGTCCCCCACGCCTTCTTGTGATAATAGAGAAGGATGTGTCTAAGATCTAGGGTACTGAAAGAACTGGCGGAGGAGCTGGCCGAGCCGCTTTCCATCATTTATCGGCAGTCCTGGCTATCGGGGGAGGTCCCAGTGGACTGGTGGCTAGCCAATGTGACGCCCATCTATAAGAAGGGCCGGAGGGCAGACCTGGGGAACTATAGGCCTGTCAGTTTGACCTCAGTGCCAGGAAAGCTCATGGAGCAGATTATCTTGAGGGTCATCACGCGGCACTTGCAGGGCAAGCAGGCGATCAGGCCCAGTCAGCATGGGTTTATGAAAGGCAGGTCCTGCTTGACGAACCTGATCTCCTTCTATGACAAAGTGACACGCTTGGTGGATGAGGGGAAGGCTGTGGATGTGGTTTACCTTGACCTCAGTAAGGCTTTTGACACCGTTCCCCACAACATTCTCCTCAAGAAACTGGCTGCTCGGGGCTTGGAATGGCGTACGCTTCGCTGGGTTAGAAACTGTCTGGATAGCCGGGCCCAGAGAGTTGTGGTGAATGGAGTCAAATCTGGTTGGAGGCTGGTCACTAGTGGTGTCCCCCAGGGCTCGGTACTGGGGCCGGTCCTCTTTAATATCTTTATCGATGATCTGGATGAGGGCGTCCAGTGCACCCTCAGTAAGTTTGCAGATGACACCAAGCTAAGTGCGTGTGTCGATCTGCTCGAGGGCAGGAAGGCTCTGCAGGAGGATCTGGATAGGCTGGAGCGATGGGCTGAGGTCAACTGTATGAAGTTCAACAAGGCCAAGTGCTGGGTCCTGCACCTGGGGCGCAACAACCCCAAGCAGAGCTACAGGCTGGGAGATGAGTGGCTGGAAAGCTGCCTGGCCGAGAAGGACCTGGGAGTATTGGTTGATAGTCGGCTGAATATGAGCCAGCAGTGTGCTCAGGTGGCCAAGAAGGCCAACAGCATCCTGGCCTGTATAAGAAGCAGTGTGGCCAGCAGGTCTAGGGAAGTGATTGTGCCCCTGTACTCGGCTCTGGTGAGGCTGCACCTTGAGTACTGTGTTCAGTTTTGGGCCCCTCGCTACAGGAAGGACATGGACGTGCTCGAGCGAGTCCAGAGAAGGGCGACCAAGCTGGTGAGGGGTCTGGAGAACAAGTCTTACGAGGAGCGGCTGAGGGAGCTGGGCTTGTTCAGCCTGGAGAAGAGGAGGCTCAGGGGCGACCTCATCGCTCTCTACAGTTACCTTAAAGGAGGCTGTAGAGAGGTGGGGGTTGGTCTGTTCTCCCACGTGCCTGGTGACAGGACGATGGGGAATGGGCTAAAGTTGCGACAGGGGAGGTTTAGGTTGGATGTTAGGAAGTACTTCTTTACCGAAAGGGTTATTAAGCATTGGAACGGGCTGCCCAGGGAGGTGGTGGAGTCACCATCCCTGGAGGTCTTTAAAAGACGTTTAGATGTAGAGCTTAGCGATACGGTTTAGTGGAGTACTTAGTGTTAGGTCGGAGATTGGACTCGATGATCTTGAGGTCTCTTCCAACCTAGAAATCTGTGTCTGTGTCTGTCTGTACTCCTACTCTAAGAGACTCCATTCTTTCTCCTGCAAGTCCCCCACGCCTTCTTGTGATAATAGAGAAGGAAGTGTCTAGTCAGGATCAATCCATCTCCTACAAGCCTTCTGGATACAGTAACTGAAAGAATATTAGCAAAATGCTGGATGTATAGACAATTGCAGCCTACAGAGAACAGGGAAGAGGCATCATTTAATTGCTTATGTGCATACTCTGAGTATTATTCTTGGGCTTACACCAGGAATTACACCATCAGGAAACTCTAAACTGTAGCTCACTGACTAAACACCTCCTGATAATCTCTTATCAGCACAGCTCTTGGTGGGTTCTGCAAGGAATTAAAGCTACTACACCCATGTAGAGCACAGAGAAGCTGTTAATATCACACTTCACCTTTCTTGGGGTAAATGCCCACTGCCATGCATGGCAGGGTAGACAGATGGAAAGCTCAACCTAATTTAATCTGGACTGGACTCTTGCAAATATACAGTCCAATTTGTATTCATTGTGGACTTGATGTTTTATCTGGAATTCTTGTAGAACAGCTTGAAAGAGGTAAGAACAGCTTTATGAAGAGGGTCAGATGAACTATCTACCTGCCCAAGAGCCCCTAGCTCATTGCCCTTTTTCTTCTATGTTCCCTAGATGTCAGTAACAGTACCCAATATACAGCAAATGATTGAGTCCTCCTATGAAAGTACTACCTATGCTATCAGTAATGCCATATTGTTGAGTAATTCGCACTAAAAGACCAGAAATGGGTTGTGCAGAGGAGGGGAGAACATCTCTATTATTGTCTCTACACATAACCTGTGCTAGAATTTAAGATACAGCAGTCAAATCATTTACATTAAACCCTCCAATATCCTCCTGGCTACATAGCTTATTCTATGCAAAATATTTTTCATAGATTAGATAATGAAATATATTTGATAAACTATGGAGGCCTCTCTTTGTCTTAGTCATCTGAGGATGTAAGTTTTTATGCTATAATTACAAATCACAAACTTTTTCTCTCAAGGAGTACTGTGTTTTTATTACAGTGCTGGAGGTCCTTGGCTCAGGAGTTTTGGTGAGCCACAGTGTAGCAGAAAGCTCTCCCTATTTGGACAAGGTTCCTGTGATTGAAGGAGTTTAATTGAATGGATGAAATGGGGACTTGCACAACCCAGGACCATGATGTTCTACATGAAGCTGAAGAAGTAGGTTGGTGTAGCAGTGAGGCTTCAGTAACTTGGTGTCAGTGAGTCTGGTCATAATACACGCACTGACTACCTTGTGTTCCTTGGGGTAGCAATGTACTCTTCTGTGTTTTTCTCACACCATTCATCTTTCTTGTCCTGAGGAGAGATGGACAATTTTTGACAACACTTGTGGTGTACATCTTACAGTGGAAGTCCTATTGCCTAAGGTTTCTGGGTAGTATATTGTCAGATAAGTACACAGCTACTATATAGCTGTGAGAACAGTGTGCAGGCTCTAAAAATGAAATTTTATATTCACATCTCTTAACCACAACTTACTTTTTCTGGTTTTCAGATGTTTTCATATCCAAAAGTGTTCAATCCAAACAAGAGTCCAAATTCATGTTCCGAATGTCCTGTGACAATTTTCAGAATTCATTTTCTCCCAGTTTCTAATATCAGTTTAAGCCAGGTATCCACAATAAGTGGGAAAAGTATGTCATTTTACTTAATAACAGATTTGTATGCAAAAATCTGAGTTTGGCTTGAAAGCATGGCTGTCTAGCTAAGAACTTAATGTATCAGGATGCCTAGTCCTATTGACCTTATTTAGGAAAAAAAACCACAGTCAATTTCCAAGGAGTCAAGCCCACTAAATAATTCTAGATCTGGACCTGCTCTCCTTTGAATGCTTTATAGCAAAAGCTGTAGCTGACATGGGATATGTTTCTTTTTACTTCTCCCATTCCCTGCAATCGGCTAGTTTTGAATAATTTCCAATGTGTGGTCCAGAAAAGGAGGACCAGTCCCATTCATAGCTTGCCCTGGCTTCCCTCTTCTGTCTTTCTATCTTTTCCTCTCATTCAATTCATACATATTTAGCAGATGAAATGAATACCAAAAATCTACTGTGTTGTAATTAATGCACATATGTAAAATCAGTGCCTGCATTGCTGACCTTTCCATTTGTCTAGATTTGGCTGCGTATAAAAGAAGTTGCTAACACAATTTTCCATAGGTAATGAAGTGTTTACGACTGTACTGAACTGTAACACCTTCTGTTTTCTGGTGGACAGACAAAGTAAGGAGGATGGTGATTGCCAAAGCAGGTCTGGATCTGAGCTACCCTGGGCAGTACATCTCCAGAGGTTTGAGTCAGTTCCAGGACAGTTAAGTTGTGCTCACAACACGCCCTGTTCTGGACTCTGGAGACTTGAAAAAAAAAAAAATACATTAAATACTTGGTTATATACTTGTACCTGCAGTATGTCTGTTGGGGAGCAAAGTGTTGATGTTTGAAGCAGGCTGAAGAGGACATGTCCCGGCAAGAGTATTCTTGAAGGAGGAGAGATAACATGTAATATTATTGCATATAACAGTGTTTTTGGTTTTAGAAAATACCGTTATCAGCTCCCTGTGCAGAGCAAGGCCCAGTTTAAGGCTGCTGAAAAGGGAGCAATCTGGGGCTGCACAGCACTGCTGCTGTAACCTGCTCTCTAGCTCAGACATGAGTTTCCTCCAAACCATGCAGAGCTTGCACCGAAGTCATGAACATTACAAAAGGAACTGCAAGGTAGAGAGCATATCTCACGTTGATCTTGAACTAGAAACACTATTGCCTTCCACCCAGGCCATGGATGAGCTTACCAGCCAGCATCATCAAAATGCAATACCTCCCTACTTACCCCCTTACCTACTTACCTTTTTACTGGGTATAGCCATGGATGGGGTTAGTCCTATACAATAATGTATGCAGACCTTCCCCGAGGCTTAGCAAGAAAGATTGCACGTAGGTGGACCAGCTGGACTTTGGCTGGTCACAACTCCACAGGAACCTGGCATTTGAGCAGCTGCAGTCTGAGCTGGTTTGGGATTTATGTAATTTACACCAGAGATTATGCTGGCTCCAATCCAGGCCAAAATCTGCGAGGAGCAAAGCCAAGACGCAGCCTCTGTTATTCTCCTACTTCATGAGATACATCCATACTCACTGGCCAGGCAGCAAAGATGAGAGATCTAACACTGTAGTAGCAGTAAAACTCGGGTTTTAAATGCCATTCAGACATTTGATTTGCCTAAAGACCAGTCTGTGTATTTCAGCACCGGGGAAAATAGAGGAGTTACAATTTAATGCTGAAATCACTGGAGTGGAAAAGCTGTGATGTCCCTCTTCTTCTTCATCCCCTTAGTGTAGTCTGGTAAGCAAGGTGCTCCCCAAATGTTTTCCGAAACGTGGGCACTCACCAAACCCGAGGCTGTTTGGGTGTCTTCAGGCACTAACAACCCTTGTGTGGCAGAGACGCATACAGGTGAGCCTCTACCTTTGTATGCAAGGTTTCCAAAGGAAGGTTTCCAAAAAATGTGTAAAGTAGGACTGCTGTAAAAACAGATAGGGAAACTAATGTTTGGTCATCCCTGAACTGGGAGAGGACTGCTGCCTGCAGGAGGGCTGGGCTGCATGGGCTGTAGTTAGGCCTAGCTAATATGGGGACAGACATTTAGCAGTGCAGACATCCTGGACTTCCTGAAGCCAAGAAGAAACGAGGGAGAGAGCAGCTCTTCCAGGAGGCACTTCAAGCCCACTAAGATGTGGATTGCTGTCTGGGAGCTGTCTCTCCGTCCTGGCTCTGCGCTGGTGGCTGTGGCATGACAGGTTTGGTGAATGCAAGCCTTTGGGCTCAGACATGCTAACAAGTTACTGCAAGGTAAGGAGGGACTATTAGGAAATAATCTCAGTGAATTTATGCTTCAGAAAGACATCCGGATGTCTATGTACTTCTGATGCTCATCTCTCCTAGGAGCTGCCTGATGTCTGATAGCCCCCCCGGGAGTCATTTTAAAGACAAATAAGGGTTAGCACTGGCTCTGTAGGGGCACGGAAGCAGAGGCAATGGCAACTAGGGATGGCACAGGGCCACAGGGTGTACCAGAGATGGACTGAGGATTAACAGTTGGGACTAACTATCTCTTAGCTCCCCAGAGAAGCCTCCACCACTGCGTGCCCCAGTCGAGCTCATGAGACAGACATCCAGGTGTGCAAAAAGGCAGCTCCAGAAAGGTGACAAATACTCGCATAAGGCCTTGGTCTTGGCACAGCCCTTTCCTAAGGCAGAGGAGAGAAACTAAGAGGAGGAAATCTGGGTCAGAAGAGCTTCTCACAGTGCTCAGCGGAACCTCTAAGCTGCCTCTGCGTGCCAGCAGCCCTTCACCTGTTACCGTACGCTTCGTGCTTATGAAGTGCATAATAGCTTTGCTGGTAGATATTCAGCCAACATGTGGGGAAGTTCTTCAGCTTCTCACAGCTAGGCTTCCAAAGAGAGCACAAGCTAATCTGCCAGATATGGAATTTGCATATACACAGACTTTAATATCAAGTGAGATGCACTTTGTGTGAACTCTGTAGCTCTAATACAGCATTTTCAATTAATATCTGTTCACTGGTTTTAATAGGTTTCTCCCATGATGTTTACAAGACTGTATGGCCTCTCTCTTTTGACTAATTAACACATCTTTAAATTCCTTTGACTACAGCTTTTCATTGTTTGGTGAGTAATACTTTGATTTATCAGGCTTTAGATCCAACTATTTGGGGGGAGGGATCACATGTTCATTAAAAAATAATCTTTAATATGCTGTCTTCTCATAGTAAAGCTATGCAGCAAGTCTTCAGTATGCCATTCAGTATTTTAAAAGCTGCCATTTTATTTGTGCTTTAATTTTAATCGTGTCACTTCACTTCATGTGGGGAAACAGGGATAAATGATTTTGCCAAAGAGATGATGGCTCCACCTTCACTGCATCGGTCTGATTCTGCTGATAAGAAGTATACAGGACCATGGAAAATAGAGTTGCATTTGTCCCAGAAGCCTGAGCACTACTTTGTGATGAAAACAATCCTTGCATGAAACCTACAGGAAAAAATGAAACAAAGCAAAAACAGCAACAACTACAGAACAAACAAACAACAAACAAAAAACACAGGATAACATCCTGTGCCATCTACCACAGCTTGTGTCAGCAGAATTGCTGAAGGATGATTGGAGACCCAGTTTTCCATACTGGAAAACCTACTCACAGCCTTTACAAAAACACTGGATTAACATGTGATGCCATCAAAACAGAGCTCCCTGCTCCACAGTTAGAGAGGAAAGCAATGCCTAATTTTCCTCACCAGGCACCCTCAATACTGACCACATCCCTGATTTTTTCAGAGTGTACCTGTGTTCTCCACAGAGTGACTGTTCTGGAACCACATGGTCAACTGTGAACTTCTGTCTCTTTTTAATTCCTCACTTCAGCACCCCTGTGCTACGTTAAAAGCTTATCCAAAAGAGTAGTCAATTAAAGTAGGTAGCATAGATCTCTGTAAGAGGAGATCTTTGCTTTAAGGGGCAATAAAAACTTAATTAAAAAAAAAAAAAAAGGAAGAACACACAATTGGTATCTGATTTAGCAGCCTTTGCAGTGAATGAGTAAGTTCACAGCATACAGCTATTTTTTCAGGTGGACATCACTGACACTTGGGGGTCATATTTTTCATATTTTCTTTGCTATCAAAACACTAAGAGATTTCTTTTTGAAACAAGAAAAAATAAAGCTGACACTCCAGAGAGAGTGAAGAGGACAGTCTGTCTCTTCTAATCCTTGTGTGGCCTCTTGAGTTTAAAATGTGCAACAGAGTGGTCCCAGAATCTTCAAAAACAGACTCACATATCAATATTCACTATTAAGTATATTACTGCTGGGTAAATTGAAATAGATTCTGAAAGAATCTGTTTTACAATACACTAAGTATTACTTACAATGCATTAAGTATCAGAGTGCTTACACATGAAGGTAAAAAAGCAACAACAACAAAACCCACTAGCTAACACTTTTTCATTGTTTTATTTCCATAGTGAAATTTACCTCCCCACATGGAGAAATAAAGAAAATAGTAATATAGCTCCCTAAATATAGTTTCCATAATGACCTTATAATAAGCAAAGCTGGTGGCCTCATGTGTTATATAGTTCTATTAAAAATAAAAATGTGGCTGCTTATTAACTTGCCATACCCAGACATTTTTGCTGAATTTCTCAATACCAGGTGTCTACCCAACCTGACTGGTTTTAAAAATCTGTGTCAAAAATTTTCAGCCATTTTCTAAACTAAATTAGAAAACCAGTGAAGATATTGTTCTTCCCAAATTTAAAACTTTGGTAGCATTATCTTTGGTACTTTCTAAGGCTACTTTCTAAGGCCTTAAGCTTCAAAACAGACATCTGATATTTGGCAGGGAGTGACCTTTCCAATCAGAGGTAATTTACCATGCAAACCCTTCAAAACACAGTGAAGCGCCAAGCTTCTGAAGAATTTAGGAGATTCATGTCTCAAGATCTGGTCCCTGCTAGGCATGGTCCAGCCAAAGACCAAGCAGGATTTTCTTGAAGTTTGCAGATTCCTGGCACGGATGGGCTGGGGCTGGGTCAAGGCTCAACACGAGCTCCCAGAGGCTCTTTCCTTCCATGTTCATGGTGGAGTCCCGGCAAGGTGCCAACAGCCTGGCTCAGCAGTGGCTGTCCTCGTTTTCCTGTCACATTGGGAATATCAGAGCACTCAGAGCTGTTGATAATCCTAACAAGAATAGTGCTTTGAATGTACACAGTCTTATGTATAATATATGTGTACATAATCACATATATGCACACTATGTAAAGCATTTATATATTATAACATTTGTATGTGTATACACAGTTGCTGATTGTTCAGAAAAATCAGATTCTTGACACCTCAAATTCAGTATTTGAAACTCTTGAATACTTTTGATCTTCATTTTTGTGCACTTGTATTCACCATTCATAAAGCACAGTCAATAGTATTTCCCTATTTTATTTCAGCGTTGTGAAAATAAGTTCCTTAATGTGCACGGCCATCCAGTACTTTAGCAAGGAGTACCATAGAAGCATCCACAAGGAGATGAAGAATTTATTCTTCAGAGCAAGATTTGAGTGTTGTGAGGTATATAAAACATGTGGCCACACCAAATAGCTAAAAGACAGCGCTGTATAGCTGTTCATTCCTTCAGGCACTGAATCCAGCAAAGATCCCGTGGAAGAAATAGACTTTGATCAGCTAATGAAGTATCTTATTTAAACATGATATTGATGCAATGACAGTCTGAATTCTGGATTTGAGATCTTATGAGTGCTTGCTTTTGCATATTCTTTTGTATCTTGTATTTTATAACATTAATTTTGTGCATGTGATACAATCCAAAGCATGAAGGATCACTTTGGCAAGCAAGCACTGCCATTCATCTGTACTGTAGAATTAATTTCATTCTGTGTCTGCTGAAAACAAAATGTGATGAACATTCTCTTTTTTTTTGCGTGCCAGTGTAAAATGACATTTAACATAGGAGATAACTACAATTAAAAAAAAAAAAAGAATGGTGGAAGAAATGAACAAAAGAAACAGTATGCCCAAGGAAGTACTAGTTTAGCCTTGCAGAGGGCTGAGAAGAGCTATTGAACAATTTCATTATCACATTCTTTTCAAAGAAGGAAGACTCCTGCTTTCCTATTTCATGATAATTGGATGAAGAAATGTGGGTGGGAGCACAATTAATTGCAGAATTTTGATGAATTATTTACTAATTAAGGAGAGAAACAGGATAGTATGGGCTATATTACTTTGATATGAATGTTCATTTTATTATATTATTTATACACATGCGATTGTTGCTTTTATTAACTAAGAGGTTAATCATTTGAATGGGATGCTTTGCATTCTTTACAATTACATACACCAGCAAATTGGCTAATTTTATGTGAAAAAAAATAACCTAGCAATTTTTCTAGTACTTATCTGTATGGTGCAGTTTAATAACATTTTTGCACTGTGTAAAATGAATAAACCAGCTGGTCTCATGTTTTGGCAGCAGCACTGCACATTGCAATGTGGCACGCACAGGCCCAGGAGCCCTCTTTAGGGCTTAGGCACACTGCAGAGGTGATGACACACAACTCCCAGAGGGGTGGAAGATGAACCTGATGATGCACTGAGTCTCCAGACAGGCTGCTTACCAGGCAGGCTTGAGGATGACTTCAAAGGTGGCCGCCTCATTTTTTCGGCAGCTGGGAGTGCCATTTTGTTCTAGGGGTATTGTTTCCACAGCGAACTAATCACTGTCTAGACTGGATGAAATCAAACCCGTGCTGCTGTATGCATTGCGCCCTGGTAGGGTGGCAGACCCAGGGAACCCCTCCTGCACTCAGCAGTCGAGTTTCTGGAGCTGAAGGACTGAGCCTGTTTGCTGCTACAAAACTTCAATGTCTCCATGTGCAGAGCGCTGGTGCCATTCATTAAGTTGTCCTCGAGCTTTTTGCCCCATACCATCACCCTGACTAATGTTGCTAAACCTTTTGATGACAACTCCACTCTCGGTCTGCTCCCCAAAAGCACATCCAGTTGCTCAGGCTTTTGCAGAATGCCAAGATTTTGTGGGATTGATACTGTTCAGACAGAATCAAAACAGTGGAGCATGTGCCTGCAGGAAAATGATTTTTCATCTGGACAACTCTTCATATCTAGATCACCTCACCAGAACTGCAGAGGAGCCTGTACTCTAGCAGTCCATACCATTTATAATTTTTTTTTTATATACATACAGATTGTTAAAAAATAACTGAACATATGGTCTCCAGACAGAAACACCTACCTCTATTAAAAATATATAAAAATACGAAGGAATCCCTGTTCAGAGTCCTCATTCACATGCTCCACCCTTTCTTCCCTGATGTATGAAAAGCCATTGATATGTAAACTTCAGTTGCTAGTCATTAAAAAAAAAAAAAAAGTAAAACTGCATGGTTTGGGTCGGTGATGTAATAAGTCATTTAATGATTTTCATGGATTTAATGGAAAAATATACCTTATTGTTCACTAGAGATGGGGGATGGGAGGTTAATATACATTTTGTTTTAGATATGAATCATTTTGGGAACATTAATGGATTTTTTTTTTCAATTGTAACCACATGGGGTTTTATTAAATTTTAAAATGAAAAAAAAAAAAAAAAAGGCAGATGGGGCAGCCTAGCCATCTAGCTCATTGTTCACATCTTCATAACACATCGCGGTGCAGCCAAACCAAGCCTTCACGACTGCGGCCCTGGGAAGGCCCAGGCCCAGCAGCGAAGGAAGCCACGCTCCAGGAGCAGACATTTTCTCCCTTTGTCAAACTCTTCCCTTCTCAAGGCAGCATAGGAGAGCTCTGGCCAGCACAGTTGTCGTATGTGGGCATCTTTCCTTTGAAACATGTTACTGGGACACAGCTGAAAATTACCCATGAGCTGTCAACAGCTGAATTCAGGAAAATAAATAAATAAATAAATTTTTAACTTGCCCCAAGCTGAGGTGACTGAATTTCCCCACTGTTTGCTAACCATATTCTGAAGAAGACATGGGTCAAACATCCAGTGTGCCCAGAACACAGAAACTAAGGGGTGAGGAAATAATGGTGATAGTAGGAGAGAAGCACATTCTGTGTTGCCCAGTCATCCAAGGAAGAAAGCTCCCTTACAGCACAGAGGCATGACAGAACTCCTAATTGTTATTAGGTTTGGCTGAAAAAAAAAAAAAAATCAGTGTCAGAGGATATCTCTGTACTTTGAAAGAGCTGTTCCAAACTGACAAACAGAGCACACACATAAAAACGAGAAATAAAAAAATTCTTATGGAACAGAAGTGGAAAACCTTCCATTTTGCAATGTCTAAATGTGCTAAGGAAAAACGTAAGTGCTGACTATACTAGGAATATCTTTCATGGGGCAGTGGATGTGAAATTAAAAGAATTTATTCAAATGAATTTTCTTTTACCTTGCCGAAATGCTACATTTCAAAAAGATCACATGAAAAAGTCCATCAAAACTGACATCTCTCTCCTAAATGTTTACTCATTAACAAATCCATGTTTTGTTTTGTTTTGTTTTGTTTTGTTTTTTAATGGAAAATCCACCCTTCAGAACGTTTTTTACTTGCCCCTACCTTTCTGTCACCGAAAAGCCGAGCCCCCAGCCTGGGCTGAGAAGCAGATCTGTGTGCGTGGGGCACGGGCCCCCCAGGAATGGGCACCGCCAAGCAGGAGAGCCAGGGAGGTCTCATCCCCTCAGGCACCTCCGCTGATGTTTTGCACAACCTGCTCCCTGGTTTGGGGGCAGCAGCACGCTGACCTTTCCTTCCTGGAGCCTCAGCACAGGGGCGGAAAGGTGGGGGGTTGTTTGTTTCAGAGATGTGCCCCCAGTATGCAAGGATCCAGCCATGCAACTCTCTGGTTTTGTGGTCTTATTCAGCTCAAGGCTCCTCTTAAAAAGGAGTGAGGAAAGTACCAGTATGGGCTGAGGCACTCTCCTAGGAGGAAAATCAAGGCGGCATGGTTTTCTGAAGGATGTACTCACACACTGTGAATCCCGAGGATGCCATCTCACTTTTTTCCATCTCTCCTAGCTTTAAGAGTCTTGCATTTGCCAGTGTAAGTGCTGCATTGGTCAAACGAACCCTCTGTGACACTTCGGCGTGGCTGGGCCAGCTATATCTGCACTTTTTAAAATGAAAATTTAATAAAAGCCCATATGGTTATAATTAAAGAAAAACCCATTTACATTTTAAAATGCACACATTTTATTGAAAACAGCTTACATAAACACATCTGGAACACAGCTTTAGATAAAAAGCATATGCAGGGTCTGATCCTGTTATTGCTTATGCTGGAGTAAGTAAAAAATGACTCCATCAAAGTCAGTTCACAGGTGTAAGGCCAACGGGAGATCAGAATCTGACCTAGGGCCTTTCCTTTCAACAAACATAATATTGCCAAGTTTTGCTTCGATCTAGCAACTTGGAAGAGAAGGGAACCAAAAGTTTATAGCCCATGTGAAGAGTTTTTGTATTACGAATGACTGAAGTTTATAGAAAAATTGTTTCCAATGGTTAGAGCCGGGGTTCCACTCTCCACAAAAGCAGACAGAGAAACAGGCACTGACCTCTCTGCTCCAGCAGGTTTTTATTGAGAAGTCTGTACTTCCAGGCAACGTCCAGATTTCTCCCATGCTCTGCTACAAGCAGTCCATCTCCCATTCTGTCTTTCAGAGTCAAAAAGAAAAGTAGCTACAAATGATCACGTGGGCTCTCAAAGTGCATTTTCATATAAAGTGTCTATTTTGCCGTACATTTTTCCAAGGGCTTCCTTTCTGCTTCAAGGATGGTCCATGCACAGATGAATGATACATATAAATAAAATGCCTGAAGCTCTATAGATTAAGAACTGTTAGAGAGGGCCTGGGTATTTGCAATATTTACTGAAACAAACAGGCAATACAGTCTCTCAGCTCTGATCAGAACAGGACCTCAGCAGTGACAAACAAAGCAGGCAGATGGGTACACTGATTTGCAATAGCAGGTAGCTCAGGATTAAATGTAGTCCCCTTTTTGGAAGAATTCCAAAAAAGTCAACCAAAACATTAGGAGAGGGAGTTAAACATGCAGCATATAGCATTATGGGACACAAAGCACATTTAAGACAAATGTAGTCCTTATTTTTTGTCGTGTATATGCTTTGCATCTAGCAGGGCAGTAAATTAAAAACACTTCACTGAGGTAATGGCAGATAATTTATTCTGCTTTTTCACACTGTTTTTAGCTTCCGGACATGGGAGGAATGGCTCTCCCTTTGCAGTCAGCGCTCTCTCTTTTCCAGTGGGATTGGTCTCTCTACTGACCAGAGGTCTCTAAGATGCCAGATTTATAATTTCATTAGAATGCAAAAATGAAAGCCTTGCAATGCTGAGTGGGCTGTGTGTTTCTGTATGTGTGTGTACCTCACTGTGCTGAGCCAGGCTTGGTCTGCGCCATGGCATGGCCAACAGGAACAACGCGTGTACTTGTACACTTCATTTAATCCACTGTTAGAATGCTGTAATTTCTGGGGTAGAATATGGCAACCAGCTAGCAGTCCACCACTACATTATGGACACTGGAGAGAAACCTTGTACCTCATATTAAAAGCTCAGGGTGAATATGAGGGTGGAAAGAATTAGTTGCTCAGACTGAAATCTGGTCCTGAGACTAAAGCAACCATCTCCACCTTTAGAAGCATGCCATGGGATCCTTAATGACCACAGATGGTCAAGACCTCAGTTTTATGTCTCATCTTAGACAGACAGAGCAGCCTTTATAGATCTAGATGGAACTAACTGCTGGCAAAAGCTGAAACTTTTACATTTAATGAAACTGAGGATCTAAGAGCAAATAGCAACTATTGAACTTGTTATGGACAAACCCGGAGTCTGATTAAGTCCATGGAGCATTCACTAAAAAAAGGAAGCCCATTGTGGTTTACTTGTCAACTCTCCTTTGCTGTTAAAGAAATCACTAGGTTTTGTGTGGGCTGTGGACACAAAAAAAAAAAAAAAAAAAAAAAGGCATCTGTTCTGCATACCAGGACTGAAGACTGTGCACTTACAGCAAAACCTGTAAGCTACATCGGGAATAAGCTCCTGTGGGACTGAGTATCTCGGCTGGATACTCACCTGACAGAAACACAGTTCAAAACAAGATATTTGGCTTCTGCAGTGCAATCACCTTGATACTGTCATTAAAACAGCGTAGTGTGCCTTAGGAGCCCTCCAGGGCAGAAGTCGTAGCCTAGAAGCTGCAAGGTGAGGGATGACTTTCAAGAGTCCCTCTGCCAAAGGAGTCACACGTCTTTCCCTTGAGATCTGTGAGATAACTTTCATGCTACAACAATAACATGTGTTATGTTAAACAGCTTTAGAGGGCAGGGCTGTATGGCAAGTCTGACAATGCACGCAGGCAATCCAGGAGAAAAAATTAGGGTTTATTCTTTAGGCTCATTTCCTGACCCCATTCCTTCCCCCCCCCAACAACAACAACAACAAAATAATCACCATCCTGCTTCAGGTTGAGATTTTTAATTAATTTATTTATGCATTTATTTTAATAATATGGGGTAGGGTTGTCATAATATTGGGGTTTTCTTCTGAGCTGGGCCTGGCTGTATTGACTACAGACCCTCTAAGCTTGCACAGTTTGCAGGCCACTCTACAGCTCTGTGATGTTTTTGTGCTTTGCAGTCATTTTCTGCTGCTCCTCTGCCAAGCTCTGCAATTAACTGGAATGTACAAACATTTCTCCTGGGTTTGACGGGAGCAGAGACCTGTCTGTATGCTGAAGGTCATGTGAGAAGTTTCGGCAGGGTGCACTGTCTGAAGCGACAGCCTCATGACATCCCCCTTGCAACCCAGTGTGCTCATTCTAGATGTTTTTTGACCAGTTTGGCTGCTCTCAGTGTTTATTTTGGAGCTGGAAACTATACCCAAAAGGCGAGCGGTGTTTTTACTGCCCAGTGGGAGGCTGAGCCTGCGAATCGGATCTGATCTGACTCACCACTGTAGGAGAGAAAACAAGCACATCCTGAGGCTCAATCCAAGTGTGGAGTCCTTACCTAAGCCCCCAGCCCCAGGGAACTCCAAAACCTAGGGTCTGGCAATCCTTGAGTGTCTGAAGAGCTATCCAGAGATTTTTTCCTATGTGATCAGAGTTTCAGCAAGGACACTTCCTATAGCAATGGGGAAAGATAAGGATTACTTGGATTTTGTATATTACATGTAGTCTGAAGTAGTTTTCTTTGTAAGCAGAGTGTTTCCCTTATTTTTTATTGTGCTTACAGTTCTGGTTTATAATCCTTTTTAATTTTCCTTATGCATGAAAGCATATGTTGGAGGTTGTACAGTGTATATTGACCGATCTTACAGGTCATTTAAAAGGTAAGTTACTAGGAATTATTTGTGTCTAACTCTCACATGTGTAAGGGCAAAATAATTCCAGTGAAAGATGTTGATATTGTCTTGTAGCAAATGAACTACTCAGGGTTGTGCATCTTGGCCATCAGGCCCTGGCAAGGGGGGCTAAGTTTGAAATGCTCAGCTTTACCATCTGTGCACTTCTGCCCTATCTACCACTGGCCTAAAAATAACTTCTCTGTCTTTGTTAAAGCAGTCACACATCTAAATATAAGAGTAACTATAAAATGTTAAGCATATTATTACTGTTGAGCACATATAATGTTGACTTTGAAAGTGAAGCCTATTCACTTTTCACAATTCAGAAAGATGATATTGAGAGAAAACCATAATAGGGATTAAATGAGGATAACATGAAAGCTATGAAGGGGGCTCCAAGGGAAGTGCTGCTCTTTCCCCTCAGTTATGGACAAAGGAGGATGACAAGCACAGCAAGATTAGCAGAAAGTCATATTTTAATGCTGGAGACATAAGATAAAGGCTCATCTTAAAACAAAACAAAACAAAACCCAACAATAGGAAAAAAACACTCTAGCCATTAGGATGAATAAAATGCTGGATTCATAAAAAATAAGGGTTCCCAAACAGGAAAAAAAAATCAACCCCATTTTTTTATTGAAATATTTAGTCTTCTGCTGTTCTGAACATGGAAGCTCAGAGGTTACATATCAACAGACAAGCTTTCCACATGTAATTAAGAGGGTAGACTGGTTCCAAGATGTGATATGACAGACATGGTATATTGCCGAATATTGCACAGGGTCTATTTTGTCTTTCTAAAAACTGTACAGTATAGCACTGAACTAGTTTTGCTCGTCCCTCTGATGGATACAAAGTGCAAAGTGGTATCCATATGGCCCTATGGAAGTATAACATCACATTCTTCTAGCTTATACAAGTTTAATGGCACTGAATTAGCATGGGCTGCCCTTTGGTGCTAATTCTTTCTGCACTCAGGGGGTTAAAGGAGCTTCATACTATCCAGATGTTCAGTGGCTCCTGCAAATGAAAGATTAGCAATTTTTGCAACTGCTGCTCTTTCTTCTGCTCCCTTTTTAAAGCTGATATTTTCCTTAAGAACTTGCTTAGTATCTGAGTCAGAGGAATCTCTTCCCTGAGGTAAATCAATCAATAGGTTGCACAAGAAAAGGAACAAAATGTAGAGGAGGCAGGCCTGAGTTGTATTAATTTGTTTACAAGAATCGCCTTCTAGGGACCGATATATTTGTCCCAGGGTTTCATTTTCCTCTGTGAAATAGAAATCAAACACAGCATTATTTCAGGGATCAAAAATAATAATAATGAAAAGGTGCCCAAATTTCTACTTCCCCGAATGCCTTTTTTAATGCTAGTGAAAAAGTGTCCCTCTTAATTTTTCAAATTAGACTGTAGGTAAGTGATGCAGGTATAAGAAAGAGCTGTCCTAGCTCCTGCATGCCACCAACAAGGATTCCTGGACAGAAATAGGAAAACTGGCCAAAATTAATTCCAATAAACGAATGCCAGTTTAATATCTACTAAGCCTGTCTTTTGTATACATTGGTTTCCTCAGGCTCCTGCAGCTGCAAGAGCTGTTCAAGCATAGAATAAGTGGAGTTCCAATGAGACAAAACCTTCTGCCTCAGCTGGCATTTAACAACCTGCTTTCTTGCTGCAGCTCAGCCAGAATTTTTCTAACCTTAACAGAATTGCTAGATTTCACATCTTGCTCTAGTATGTACTTTTCCAGTGCTCCAGTTATCATGCAGGAAGCAACGAATCGTCTGAAGCAGAAAGCAGTGTCGGGTGTGTGTTACAATGCTGTGACTGTGCTTTGTGAAAGCTCCCTAATGATCTGAGCACGAAGACACACACCACACTGCTCTTGCTGCTCCTCCTCGGCCTTCCATGAGGTCCAGAAATGTACCGTGTGTGAGAACAACCTCCTTCTTGTAGAGCTCCACCAGCTTCCATGGATAAACCAGGTGGAAATATTAGCACCTTGTATTGGTAAAGGGACATGACATGGGGACATCCTGGTAATTAGTTATCTTAATAGTTATCCCTGCCCATTGCTCCAAAACAGTGAGCATCCCAGACCTCATAATCCCCTTGCCTATGAGGCACACAGAGCAATTTGGGAGGAATGAGTAAGGTAAAAGAGAAAAGACACTGAGGAAAAGGGTTCTTCCAGGGGAGAGGACTTGAATCTTCCAAAGATTTCAGAGTGTCCCAGCGGAGTTGCATCTCTGCAGCCTGAGGCACACAGTTGGTTATAATTGGTTCAAGTCTTGGACCGTGTGCAGGGTGGACTGTGACACATGAAACAATAGGTCACACATCCACTTCTTACCCAGTACTGCCCCAGGAGGGGAATTTATTTGCATGGAAGCAGTTGTGTGCTGGGGACTCAAGGTCATAGTGAAAATGAGCTGCAGAACAAGGTAAATAGGTGAAATGCTGGTCTCTTTGTGGAAAATCTCCAAACTCTACCAGGCTTCATGAAATCTGATTTCTCCTCTGCTAACATGCTTACAAAGGCAGTAATTGCCCCATTCTTTTTCACAAAAGAATAACAGACCTTGAGCTTTGGGAATCGAGGGAGAGGGAGGGGGGAAAAAATCAAAACTCCCAAACAAAGATCTTCCATTTATTTCACCCATGTGAGGATTTCAAGGAATGGAAAAGCTGATTCTCTGGGACTTCTCCCTAACACTTTTATCCTGCTAAACATCTGACATTTTAGTGGTTAACTATGCCTGTATATATTTGTACAGATCCATAGAGTTCTATTCTGGTATGATGTGTTTAGCAATAATTTTTACCACAGGCCAGGTTTATAATCAGACAAGGTCCAGTGCAAGCATTTGTCCCTTGAAACCAAATGTTTGATTCTAACTCTGGGAGGTGCCATATCTCCAGTCAAACAAAAGCAAAATCTCAACAATGAGAGGGCTAAACCTTAACAAATTACTTTCTTCTAGCACAAAAGCTCCTGAAAGCTGCCTCTGTAAACCTTAGGATATGGAAAGGTGGTGGGATTAAGGGACTCCTGGCTCTTACCACTCCAGTAGAAGTAGCAGTTTGTGGATGCAGCAGAAAAGAGTTACAGCAAAGGGACAAGGAGCGATAGAGAAAGTTAATGATCATATTGAAGAACCTCACTTCTGAAAACTGGTAACGTCAGAGCATAGCAAGTGGGAGAGTGTGATACCTGGCACAGGAAGGCAATTTGGGAATTGTACACCACAGTGACAAGAGGCAGGTGTTGGGAGGGCACTGAGTCAGCAGTGGATGACACACTCACCACAGAGACCTTGCTGGTCTATCAGGCAAAAGCTGCTGTTCCCCAAGCAGCCTGCTCAAACCCAAGGCCCTGTGGGTTGTTTCTATTAGGGGAAGAAAATCATGGTGATCTAGTATTTTTCACAGAATCACAGAACAGTTGAGGTTGGAAGCAATGCCTGGAGGTCATCTGGTCCAAAGTCCTGCTCAAGCAGGGATACCTAGAGCAGGCTGCCCAGGAAAATATTTTTGATACAGTTCCTTTTATTTTACAGAAATGCATGAAGTCTCACTTCCCAGAACACAGGCAGAGAACCAGACTACAGGAGCCTGCTTCACTTTTTACAGCTCCTGGCTTCTTTTAGTCAGCATTCAGCTCCCAAACTCTCCAGGTAGCTGTTTTGTTTCAGGGCCACATCAGTAGTGCTCTTGCATCTGTCTTGTTTTACCTCACTGACTCTTCCCTCAGTCACTCTGGTTTTTCTGCTGTTTCTCAGAGACACTGAATTACAGCCCCATGTATCAGTCCAGGGCTTTCTGTGCCAGCCACCAGGGACATTGCTTGGCTTGTAGCTAATGCAGCTTTGTGCAAATTTTGCTTATTTTTCATTTTAGGAAATGTTCCTTTTCTATGTGTACCTGATATCACAAAAAGGACATTTGTGGCTTTCTATAGTTTTCTAAAGAGAAGATGGAAGAATATTTTCCATTGATAGAAATTCAGTCCTTCCTGTGAGAGTACTCTAAAACTCTATGTGTTCACTAAATCATTTTTTTTTTTGCCAGCAGTCTAATAAAATAGGTCTCCTACCCCAGTAACCCCAGTAGAAAACAAGCACTTGAACCCCAAGCCAGTGTCAAGGGATGACTTTATATATCCACCACTACCTTCCAGGCTGTAAATGCAAATCAAATATTTGCAAGACAGAATATTCTCTCTCAAAGACCAGACACAATGTGAGCTCCACCCCATACAACAAGCCTGTGCAATTCAGGAAATACCTTGAGACAATCAAATTCCACGAGGAAGCTGTGGTCACTTGAAAAACTTCACAACCTCATCTGTTCTCCACTCCTACTTTTCCCTATACAAGAGGAAACCATTTTCTCTATATATACTCTATCCCTTTTTATATTTCCCTTCTGCTTCTCAGCTCAGCCATAATCCCAGATCACACAGTGTTGCTCAAGTCTTGCTGGCTTCCTCTGACGCCTGGGATCCCACTGTCCAGGGCATCCCAGGGGATCAGACAATACCAGTCGACACCTCCGGACAGAAACGGTATCTGCCATATCACAGGATTACCATAATTTAGGTAATAAAAATGAGATTTCCAGTAAGCAAAGTCACCTTGGCTTTCCAGTTTCTTCCCTCCTTGAACTTCAGTGGCTCCTTGGCTTTTGAAATAATGTAGCACAGAAAGAAGGTCTCCCAGGCACTGAGCTTCCTCTGCTGGGCTCTAGCCAACTGCTCTCTTTGCCTGTTTTCTCTCTTCATTGGCAATTTATTGGCTGCCCTACACCTATTTTTTTTCCCTCTTAAATTTTCCCCTTTCTGGGCAAGCTGTGTACCTGGCTCACCTGGCAGTATATTTCCCCCGTACTTGAGCAGGAACATGCCAACTGCAAGGAAAAAAGAGCCGTCCCTCGCCGAACCTGCCACAGTGCCACAGCCGTGCCTGTTAACATCAAAATACAGCGTGCCTGGGAAATGAAACCGCTCTTCCATTTCAGTGCTACCTCCTGCTCGTACCTTTATACTCGGCTTACTTGGATCATCTCGCAAGGCCCTGGAGGACGGTCTCAAACATCCCTGCCTCCCACCTCACCGGTGGGCTCTCCTTGTGCTGGATGCCAGGCTAAGGTACCCCATTCCCCCCTCCAATTGCCATGCCCAGCAGCTCCCATGGGCATTCATTTCCATGCTCGGCTTCAGGAAGCATGTTTAAAATCACTTTACATTTAAATTAGCTAAGGGCCCTAATGTTTGGATTATGACTAAAGAGCAAGCGTGTTGTAACCCTTTCCTCCCCTTTGGAATTTAACATCTAGATTAAGGAAAGGGTGGAAGTTTCCCTCCCAGGCTTTGCCTTCATCCTTGCAGCAGGTCCTCACCTCTAACACTGGCAGGAATAAACAGCCTGTCCGTGCTTGGGACGAATCAGAACTGGCCACAGGATGTCACTATTACTCCACAAACATATGGAGAGTAAGATGTTTGTTTATAGAGGGGCAGGGTTTGATTTTTCATTCTGTACAACTCATATTTTGCCAGCATGCTTAGCTCTGGCATGGGGCTTCAGGAGACGCGTCCTGATGTTCCTCAGCACAGCCACAGTCCCATGAAAAATTAAGCGACGTATGATAAAATGTAACCTCTGTGTGTATGTGTGTGTATGTGTGTGTGCACTAGGTTCAATTTGCCTTAAGTTTACACAGCCCTTGGATTTCACCTTGGGTAAGGGATTCAGATGACAGAAGTCAGCCAAGGATTACTTTGTTTCAAGCCAAAATCACATTAAGCCTCTGAGTATCAAATGGTTCCCTGTAAAACCTTAAATCAGCCCAGGTCCCCTCCAACTCAGTCTATGCTCATAAAACTTATGGTAAAAATCAGTTGCAAGTTCATAACAAAACCCAAAGGCGGGTTTCAGGTTCGCTTTTGGACTTTTTTCTGAATGTTTGCCTGGCTCTGCTCAATGCAAGGTCACACAGACTGGAGAGGAGAGAGGCTTTTTAAAATGTTTCCATTCCCCAAAAAAGAGATATGCACATGACTGGGAGCTGGTGCAACCATGGGGTGAAAACTCAAACGCAGCAACAGATAGAAATGTCCATGCAGCAATTGTAAATCTTCACATGTGCAGACAGAAACCAGGCTGTCAAAAGAAAACTTCCTATCCTGGGATGACTACTATCAAAACATCAATGTACAGACTTCTGCTTTCCTTTTCCTCCTGCCTCTCCAGCACCTTGTCCTTCCTTCCTTGTTGCTTGAGATGTAGAAGCTGCTGTACCTTAACCCTGTTGTATTTGGTAATCTCCAGCTCCCTTCCATGCCAGTAAAGTTTACTATTCACATCTTGCTTGCAAAACATCCCAAGTCACTAAAATGTGTCCTCTGGTTATGTATTACCCTCTGTTTCCTGAGTTCTGTGAACTTACACTATGTTTACACCTTACTATATTGAATTCAAGGGGCTTGTGATCATTGGTATTGACTTGTTTTCTAGCAAAAAAAAATATATATATATATATGTATATTGTAAGGGTTCAAGTATTAATAACAACCGTGAGATTTTTCAGAAAAAAATAAAATAACCAACAGATGTACAGATGTACAAATACTCTGACATTGTTAATTTGTGCCTCCTTTTGCAGAAACTGGGTGACTGATTGAGACTTCTCTTGCAATTTGGGAAGCTTTTTAGTAGCACTGGATATAATTTTCCCCTTTATATTACAAGGTAGCTAATACGCTAGAGGTAATTATAGAACAGGAATGTTTTTCTCAGTATTGTTTCAGGAATACTCATTCTACAGTGCTAGCTCTGCAATGAGTAAGAGGCAGCAGGACACCCATGTGGAAAACAGGCTTCTACAGAAGATCAATGAAAGCAAACCTGTGTAAACATGTCCTACCCAGGGAAGGTTTTATGAATGCTAGGAACCTTGCCTTGAGAAGTGAACTGCACTGGCATGACTTTGGTGGGCTAGGATCAGTTGGACAAAGACTATTAGAAAATTCTAGAAGAGTATTCTTTTGGTTTCCATGGAGAAGGAATGTGTACATCTGTGTAAGTTATCAGAAGTGGAGAGGTTTCTACAGGTCTAATTCTATGTCTTTTTCTGTATTCTCATTGCCCTGTCACCAAGTCTCATGGCATTTGCTACATCTTACTGTGCAACTTGAAGGACTCTTGATTTGGACTCTCACTGTCCCCCTAATGCTTCTTGGGCTGGCACCTGCCACAAGGAGATAGCAGGAAACATCAAAAAACATGCAGATAGACGACTTCCCTTCTAACTCCAGCTTTCAGCCAGAAAATGATGGGCCAGGAAAGAGGTTCCACTAGGGAGAAACTGCAGCTCCAGCCTGGCAGAATTACAACTGCCCACCTGAACTGACTATGAACAAGCTTTCTTTGCAACCCCTTCTCCTTCTGGTGTCAGAATCACAGAATGGTTGAGGTTGGAAGGGACCTCTGGAGATCATCTGGTCCAACCCCCCTGCTCAAGCAGGATCACCTAGAACAGGTTACACAGGGTAGCATCCAGGCAGGTTTTGAATACCTCCAGAGAAGGAGACTCCACAGCCTCTCTGAGCAATCTGTGCCTGTGCTCTGTCACCCTCACAGTAAAGAAGTGTTTTCTCAAATTCAGCTGAAACTTCCTGGGTTTCAGTTTGCACCCATTGCCTCTCATCCTGTCACTGGGCACCACCACAAACAGTCTGGCCCCATCCTCTTGACACCTTCACTTAAGATATTTGTATGCATCATAAGATCCATTCTCAGTCTTCTCCTCTCAAAGCTAAACAGGCCCAGATCCCTCAGCCTTTCCTTGTAAGAGAGGTGCTCCACTCCCCTAAATGATCTTTGTAGCCCTCCTCCAGACTCACTCCATGAGCTGCCTGCCCCTCTTGTACTGGGGAGCCTAGCACTGGACCCAGTACTCCAGGTGTGGTCTCAGCAGGGCTGAGCAGAGGGGCAGGATCACCTCCCTTCACCTGCCGGCAACACTCTTCCAAATGCACCCCAGGACACTGTTGGCCTTCTTGGCCACAAGGGCACACTGCTGGCTCATGGTCAGCCTGCTGTCCACCAGGACCCCCAGGTCTCTCTCTGCAGAGCTGCTCTCCACCAGGTCAGCCCCCAGCCTGTAGGACTGTATGAGGTTATTCCTCCCTAGGTGCAGGGCCCTGTCACATCCTCAGCCTTCCTCTCTTTCACTCCAGAACAGTAGTATTCTGCTAGAGGTCCATACAAACAGTGGTGTCTGTCCCACTCTACCCCAGTACCAGTTCATGACTGTGAGAAGCAGAGGTTCAAGGCACCACAGCACACTTCCCAACATTCACATCTGCTCTGAAGCTGAAGCAGCCACCGCAGGCTCGGTACATCCCTGCAGGTAGGCACATACCATGCACACATCCCACAGCACACACCCTTTACTTTCTGTGCAGATATGGAAGGTTAGGGAAGTTCAGTACACAGCAAAAAGAGGCTTAGTGCACAGGCCAGCTAATATTTCCATTTTCTAAGAAAATAAAAAATTTTAGACGTACGTACTGTTTAGTTAATACGGTAGATCCATATTATGTCTCATTGTCATTAGACAATGTCAAAGGATTCTGAAGTCACAATTGCAGTGAGTTGCATTGTCTGATCAGAACAGAGCATCATCAATGTAATTCACAAGCCCGATCAAGCAGGCTCTATTTTTTCTATTTGTCTTTCTTTCTGATATGCAAGTATTTTCTGTAACAAGAATCTTATTCTAAGGAACCTGGCCCACAGCTCTTTATCCAAAAGTTTTGCCTTTAATACTGTGTACTTTATAACTGAGTTGCAGCTCTCAGAGCATAAAGACATGTGGATGCATTCAGCAGCTCCATTCCCCTTCTATCTCTCCGGTTGCAGTGATGATTCCACCAACTTAGATTAGACTCAGGAGACATGATTTGCATGACATACTCTTGTTATTCTTACTTACATCACATAAAGCACATATCATACGTAGAGGTACATCAACATATCAAGATGCTTCTGAGGCCTTATTCCTCCAGACGAGACCATGGCAGTTCAGGTTAGAAATCACTCCACTGAAGCCAGTTGGGCATTGCAGAGATATAAACAAAATTGGACTTGTACTCCTTTCTTAGCAATTGCTAAGTCTTAACTACAACATTGAGTATTTTATGTTGTCCCTTTAGACACGTGACATGATATTTGAGTTAAATATCTTACTTGCATATTTTGCCTTAGACCTCTCTCTGCTTTATGCCTTAAATTACCTTACAGGTATTAACATATGGCCATATGTCTGTATCCTGATACTACGTGTCAACGAGGAATAAGGACAACTGCCAAATATAGTATTATCTGCCTCATCTCTTTTAGCTTTGGGACCAGCAGAGCTACTATGAGGTATCAGAAGAAAGCACAGCAAGATTTTTTTAAAATCAGTTTGAATGGATACATGGTCAGAGTGCTTTCAGGTGACACTTCAGCTCATATGAGTTGAACTGATTTTCTTTGATTTAGCTATTCAAGTCACAAAACAAGTTAAATACAAGTGTAATAATTTTACAATGTATCCACTAGATGGTAGCCTATCCTTATCCTTTCCATTTTACCAATCACATCAAGACGTTTTGTACGATGATCAATGATCCATCTCAAGAAATCTCATTGTGTGTATTTCTATTGTCAAGGAGATACTTGCCCAGTGGCTGCTAGCATGTGAGCAGGGAAATGTAAATCATAAAAATTCCCCCCTATCAGAAATCCATTTGCCCACTGTCCCACTTTGGATCTGGAGGAAGTCTGAGTGATCGTTAGAAAGCATCTGGGTGGTGTAACCTACATTATCCTGGCACCTGCGGTTACATTCTTGTCATTTCTTCGGATTCTGAACAGTCTTTCACATTGGTATTCACAGTGGTTTCCCTGCTTATATTGGTACTGAAAATTATGATACTTCTCCTTTACAGCATCTTTTCTAGAGCAGGACTTCCTTTTAATAAAGGTCAGATTCTATGCTGAAAGCCTAAGAGGTTTTCTTGCATAACATTTTTTGAAAGAAATAATCAATAGTGGGTCAATGTATAAGTCTTCCTCTGAGCCTTCCTGAAAGATTGGGATAGTTGTGCATTTTTGTGCCTGCTAAGCAAAACGCACTTCTTTGATCCATTTTTCCCAAAACAAACAAGAAAAGAGAGAAAGAGAGAGAAATACATTACTAAGAAGTACCATCCCTCTTCACTTTGGTATTTATGTACCAACAAAAAGAAATACAATCGCTGAAGACTTTAAAGAAGAGTAGAAAACAGTAAAGATAACAGTCTTTTGTGCTGTGTATGGCATACACTGGTTGGAATAAAAACATGTCACACAGCTGCTTTTCTGCCATGTGTGTCTCTAATCTCTGTCCTCGCATTGCTGCCAGGTAGGAGGTCACAGACAGCAGCAGGTGTTTGACAGACCTTTCACTTTAATGACGTTATATCAACATGCCACAAAACACCATGGCTACCTCTAATTAGCTGCATAAGCATTTTCTACTTTTATGTATATATATACCCTCCCAGCAACTCCACTCCAAGCTGGTTCCACCAGCCCCCATGAGAGAGTGCAGATGTGTCTGAAGATCAAGGCTCTCCAAGGCAGCTGACAGGTCTCAGATACTGAGGCTGCAGGTATTCAAATGAAAACTCAGGAGAGAAGACATCTCAGAGAGCCAGCGTGAGCTCTGACTTCTGTCCAACACAGGGAGGTGACCATCAACCACTACAACGTGGCGCAGATTGTGAGCTATTCTTAGCCTCGAAAGCACTTTGACTAGATACAAGGATATTTCCAGAGATGTTGTGTCACAAATTTCTCTCCCAAAACTTTTCCAAAAAAAAAAAAAAAAGCAAAAAAAAAAAAAAACAGAAATCTAATTGGCAAGATGCCTATGTGCAGATCTGGAAGCACATTTACACCCTAAATTGTTTTTACTCAGCAACTGAAAATGCTTTCCTAGTTTCTGCATCTCATTTGTATGATACACGGCAGTTAATAGAACACTTATGAGAGTTATTAAAAACGCTCATTCCGTACCATCTTTGCCATTTTTATATTATACCAAGGGGAGTGAAGCTCACTAATGTAACACTAAAGCCCTTCAGAGTTCTGACGACTGTACTTTTCGTGTGTGGTTCGTGTACCATGAGTTCATATAATGCGGTCTGAATGAAAATAAGAGAAATATAATAAAGAAAGTCTCCTCTGACTTTAACTTGTGTTTGGTCATTCAATCAAGTTCAGCTAGAAATGAAGCTGACAGAAGCACATGGCATGTCTTTCCATATTCATCTACAGGAAGGCAACTATTCTTAAATATTACAGATTATTACAGCACACCTCATCAAATAAAACTCTTCATCTTCATAAATTTAGGGTAATTACAGAGTGACCTACCCTGCTGAACTAAAAAGGATGCCTAGTGGTTCTCCTGCTCCTCTGCCTCTGATGCACAGGCATTACAGGCCTTATTGCTGCTCCTGGATAATTCACAGTCTGAAGAACTGTCTCCTTCATTTCCTACATCCCCCGCCAGGGATATCAAAATCCCGGCAGAGAATAAACTGGAGAAATCCAGCCAATTCCAAAATGTACTTCTCAGTTGTTAAATTGTAAGTGTTAATATCTGACACGGGGAAATGGAGGACTGTGTAGTGCAATCTTGGACATTTTGCACTGGCACATGAGGAATGCAACTATGCGGATGTTTAAGGAGAAGTCCCCAAGCTACACTGTTGATCATTTAATGAAAAGTCTGCTCAGAATTTAATTGCCTTTAAAAGAAAAATAGTGGAACACTATCCTGATTTTTAAAGAGAGGAAAAGAAAGTAGTGATTACACAGTCCCACAATAAGTATCAATCATGCTCATGCTGCAGCTACAGCATTCTGTACACCCAGCTTTTGAAAGGATACAGCAGAGGCAGGAAACAAGATGAATAGGAGCCTGATGTGGTTTCTGTATAAAAGGAGCCAAGGAGAATGGGACA
This sequence comes from Cygnus atratus, assembly GCF_013377495.2. Classification (NCBI taxonomy): domain Eukaryota; kingdom Metazoa; phylum Chordata; class Aves; order Anseriformes; family Anatidae; genus Cygnus; species Cygnus atratus. The sequence goes on along the minus strand of NC_066363.1, from coordinate 111,760,695 downwards.
GTTTAACACAGAGAGGAGATGAATAGGAACAGACAAACTGCTGTACTTGGAGTAGTATGCTATAAAAAAAGGGAAATGAGATGCTCACAGTTATCATAGAGTACATTGAATTATTCTGAAAGGCTGGTGTAAGGAAATACCTTTTACATTACCAGCAATTAATCTCACTGTATGACAATATTGATGTAAATCACTAGTATGATCCAAAACAGGACACCTTAGAAAGTCCAACTCCTGATCGGAATCTGAGCTTTGTAGCTAGAATGAACATTGGAATACTTGTTGTAAAGTATTAAGACTTGTCAGAGAAAGTATATGATGCAGAAGCAAGTATACACAAATAACAGCAGTACTTCATGTTTAGCTGCTTCTTTGCACTGTGCATGAAGGCCATAGTTCCTGTTTTACATGACATCATTTATCAAGGAAGTCTGTAAAGAGTGCTGCTTCAAAGGAAACCTTTGCCCTTGACAGTGGCAGTGGCTGCAGAGGCATCTGTAAATGGTTACGGACTTATTTGCCTAGGGAGGTCTTCAGGAGTAGAAGCTGTTCTTTAAATTTGTATCTTATTTCATCCAAAATAATGTAGAGAGGTCAGAAAGGCCTAAATTCCTGTGCTTACGCAAACCCTGTTAAGTGGCAAGCGTAGCAGCACAGCACAGTGCAATGCAGACAGCTGCACCTTGTGCTCATTACAGGCCATTGATCACACCAGTAGAAACCCCTGGAGAAGCCACATCAACAAAAACTTCCACCTTGTTAAAACAGAAGGCCAGTCCCCCTTCCTCAGGTGATCTTTCACCCCAGCATTGGCATGCCAGCAGGGCTACACATGAGCATCCTCCTATCAGATTTAATTGCAAAAGATGGTATGCCATCAATAATGGTTTGGATTAGTGATAGCTACAGTGGGGCAAAAGCAAGCCCCCACTGTAAACAAGCCCCAGCTGAGCTCCATGAGGCATTTCAAGTGGGCTAGGATGCTTTAGTGGTAAGGCAGGTCAATCAACATGTAATTGATTTTAATTAGCACTCTGTTAAACTCTTCACGTGCAGCCAGCTGTTAGCTCCACCAGCAGCAGGTGAGTTTCATTTAAAAAATATGTACAAAATACTTTCCTGTAACATGAAAACTTGAAAGTAAATGATTTCAAAGCTGATCCTTAGATGTAGAAACTTTCACCAGTTGTTCATTAGTATGAAGGACAAGCATTCCAGCATCACTGCCAGGATTTTTAAGGTAGCCTTTGATTCCTGGGGGGCTAATGATCATTAAATAAGGGTGTACAAACACAAACCACATTGCGTTGGACAATCTTTCTGCAAGCAGACAGTTATATCCACATAACACAGTGATGTGACTATTGATTATATTACGGGCTCGGAAACAGCTATTTAATTAATTTCTGTTGAGGTCTACTGGCTAACTTGCTGAGGTGTGCTTTACAGAAAGCACCATGGCAGCCATTATATGTTAACTTTCAGGGCCAGTAACTCTGATAGCGACCAGCAGTTCTTCTCCAGGACAGGGAGGATGCTAGGAAATACAAGATCTCTGCAGGATTACAGGAGATAGTTCATGTCTTGGTGCAGTCTATGAGATGTACTCAGGGCCCAAGTCAAGTTGAAAATCTGCTCTTAAAGTAACTCTGGCTTAAACACTCATTTCTTTTGTGTTAAATGTTTCCTTCTGAAGTCATTCAAGTCTCTCCTCGCCTCTTGCCTAGTGTTGAGCACCTCACATGTTCTCCTCCCACCACATGGCAAGTCAGGGAAGTGCTATTCCTTACAGTACCTTGCTATATACTGTCCCATGTTTCCAGTGGAGAGGTGATGTCCTAAAGTGAAGGCTCTTAAACACATACAAGTAACTCTGACCAGCCATTTACACCAAGGTTTATAAATTAAATCCATTCAAAAATTCATGCAAGATTTTAGATTTGCAGTTGTCGGTACCAAAATCCTACATTTAGATCATCTAGTGGCTTCTCAGCTCCTGTCTCAAATCCTTTAAGAGTTTTCTATACAGAAGTGTCCATATCTTCAGTTTTAATTTCATTAAGAGCTTTGAAGAGCTGCCCTCGAGCACTTTCCTCTTGACAGAGCTGAGCAGGTTGGCACCAACTCATGCACCAGCCTGTCTGCTTCTCATGGAGCAGACGTTTCTGCACACCTCTCCTGTCCACATGACTCGACATAAAAAGCCATCCGAGTGCCAGCCAGCAAGATGGATGCTAAATAAAGGCCACTGAAAAGAGCCTGTGGGTAGTGAGGCCACTGTTTCCTGTTTCTTTACTGAGGTGATAGCTGTCAGGGGGAGACAAATGTATAATCCTTCCCCTGCCAGAGAAAACTCAAAAGTAGCCTTGAGACAAGCAGGTGATAGCTGAGGGCGGGAAGAGAAGCACTCATCCCCTCCTGGAGAAGCAGACCCCTGTGTTGTGTAGTACCTGTACAAGAAACGGGTCCCAGAGAGAGGGAAAAAGTGTGCCATCAAGTGTGAGATCTTCTGTGCTCCCCTAGCAGGAACTGGGCTGCCTTGGACCTTCCCTTGCAGACATTTGGAGGCTACAAAGAGCTGCCATCACAGGCTCTGAAAATTCATCTTTGGGTCCATACTGAGAGCTCTGTATCTCAGTCTTGAGGAGCTTCCCATGCCTGGGGCATGCTGAAAGTCTGCAGGAGAGCCATCAGTTCATCCTGAATCTCCAGCTGGAACAGTGGACCCACAGTTCTTCCTTCTACAACTCACTGGGGACAAGGGGAAAATGAATTTCAAATTTCACATTTAGTGCTCAGGTAGCCCCTGAGTTGTCACAGATTTAATTCAGGTACACAGATAGTCCACAGACTAAATTGCATCAATTACCTAGTGCTACTGGGGAAAATTATCTGGTGTTTTTTCACATTTTTATCCATGATAAAAACACAATATTTCACTGAAAAAAAAAAATAATGTTACAACTCTTTAGGGGGAAAAGAGTTTGTTTTCATTTGTAAAGTTTTCCTTCGTGTTTTTAAAAGAGAACTGGTAAGGGATTATGCAGGCTTCATCCCAGGCATGCAATAACTACAGTATGGATGCAGGATTTACAGTCAAGGCACTTAATCTGGAACTTTTCATACATGCTCATTTCAAATGTGTAAATAATCTTGGAAGCAGCTAAACTCAATATTAGCTTCTGAATTAAACCTGCACATTTCTGAAGTTCACAGTCCTATTGCCTGAGGAAAGAGTAAAAGAGTATGAGATGTTATATAGTGGAAGGGAAATACTGAATTGTTTGGAAAAGATGCCTTTCCCCTTCTGGTGCTAGCGCTTGCTGTGACAGCACCCAGCAGAGCTTGGCTTTGGTACCAGAATGACATTAAAATGTAATTGCTACGAAGGTGACCAGCCTGGTACAGGGGCCCATGTTGCTGAAATATTTTTCCCTAGGCATGAAAGAGAAGAGAAACCCTTAACTGAACTGAGCCACAATGAAAAGGCCAGGGTCCACAGCCCAGACAAGCTCAGAAGAAAGGATGAAGTTAAGAGATATTTTGTGTTAGATCCATTTCACCCTCTTCTCTGTTCACTTAACAGCACCTACACAGCGACTAGTTAAATCCTCATGGGGATAACCGCTGCATAGATTTTTTTCTGGCTGCTGAAGTGAAACTTTATTGATCGGACAGCGTCTCAGATAAATCACATACAGATCTAGAATGCAAGATTTCCCTGACAAAAACCACGGTTTGAAGGGAACTCAGACAACTCCATCAATAGTGACTGGTACTGTTGAATACCCAGAGGAAATTTATAAGGCAGTAAAAACTTTTTTTTCCTTTTCTTTTTTTAGGGGAGGTGTCAGAAATCAGTCTGTTAGAATTATATTATATATATATATATATATATATGTAGATTTTAAAATGCCTATAAATTTGATTGTGTATTAAGGACAGCTGAAAATATGAATTTGACCAGTTTTGAAATTTCATATTTTGTTTCAGCAACATCTATTTATTTACTTGCACAAAAGGAAGAAGGGAAACAGTATATGATAGCCCATAGAAATCCAAAAGACAATCTGGAAATAAGTGACAGCAATACATACTTTTATAAGTTTGTGTGATACTGTACCAGGCAGAGCCAAGAAGAAACCCATTTTAGACATTGTTGAATGAAGAATAGAAGATGGTTCCTATCTGGAAGAGCTTACCCTGACCAGCTGGGTTTGGGACTCATTTTTCTTTGCAGTTTGGCTTATAAAATTATGAAACAGGTCCACTGTTACTGTTATTATAGTAGCATCATAACTTATTATTTGATCTACAACTCTCATGTCACTTCTGCCCCAGGAAATGATGCTGCCATGGAGAAGCAGTTTGAGTATCTCAGACTATTTCTTCCCTGGAGCAGGGGTAGTGCGAGTGGAAGCCACGGTCTGCTCCTGGGGCAGGCAGTTTAAACAGGTCTTGCATGTGGAAATAAATAACAGTTTTAGAGACCTAGGAGTGATCAAGCTTCTTCATTCATCACAGCTCAAGCCCACAGCTTTCTCAGACACTACTGTCTGAAAAGTCCTTTCAGAAGCTTGCCAAGTGCCATCTCCAAGTTCACTGGGATTTCTAGCCTCACTGTTAAAGGTCTGATCTAGAATATATTTTTGCTAAAGTCCTTTTCTGCATTTTACTCCCTCCCACCAGTAAATTTCCATTCCCTCTCAGCTTTCATTCCCTGAGCATAAGTAAGTCTTCCAGACCTTTCTATTACAAGCTCCCCTACTCCTCATGTCATTGTAGAATCCCTTCACAGCATATTTTCTACCTTAAATCCATTCTTCTTGAACCAGGGTGACTCAAACTGTATGCAACATTCCAGTTTAAAACCATTTCACTCTTTATAAATAGAAGTTTACCCAACTTCTTATGTATCTAGGAACATAAGATGTGGTTCCAGCCCCTAAAGGCTCTCAACCCACGTGTTGCTCTAAAAACACACCCAAGAATATATGGCAAGACCTTTGGTGAAGAAACAGTTATAATGCCCTCACTTCTAAGCCTCTGAGTTTGCATTTTGGTCAGGCTAATTGCTCATTGAAAAGGGGATATGTGAGTTTATTTTTGGAGAACTGATCTACTCGGTGACAGTTCTAAAATGGTGGTTACATTCCCTTGATCTCTTCTTAATTTAATACATGAACAAGCAAGTCTTCTGTTTTTTTTTTTTGTTTGTTTGTTTGTCTGTTTTTCATTTTTTAATCTTCTTTTTCTAAACAACATACTATTCTTCTGAAATGATTACGTCGGTTTATTTGTCAATACGTATTTTGGACAGTGTATTTGTTCAACAGGAGTGGTGAACTTGGGAAAGTATTATTATGTCCATATTTTTCAGGATAATATTAATTAGCCCTTACAGCAAAGTAAGACCTTTCCTGCTTCAGTTGTGTCATACCCACGCCATCTCAAATGTAGTAATAACTTACAACTGATAAAAGAAACACCATCCATCTAGAGGATGGTCTCTAGGCAAGAAACCCGAAGACAAACTATTCCTAGCTTGCCTTCTTACCTACAATATGAATAATGATTCTCTTACCTCTCTGTTGTTTTTCTTTGTGTGCCTATGCGTATTTTCTTCTTGCTTCATCTCCTTGAATTTAAAGGTGATTGGGGCAGAGCAAACTACATAGTAAGTTGCTTAGCACAACAGGTATGTAACCACAGAACGAAACTGTCAGAATTGGGGGACCCAAGAGCCACACTATTCATATTCTGGTTTACAAAGCGTATTTTTGTTCTGTGCATTTTATTCTAGTCTGATTCAAAGCACCAAAAGCCCATTACAACCAGAGCACCTATGTTTCTGGTTCAGTTTCATTCAAAAGAAAACCAGTTTGCCTTCTCCAAGGCCATTCCTTTCTACAAACATTTTGTTAATTTTTATTATGATATTTCAAAAGTAAAAAATTCAGGGCACATTTAGCCAAAAGTTGGCACTTCCATATTACTATTCCAAGAGGCAGTAATTCAGAAGATTTCAGAGGTTTCCTCTCCAGCACTGAAGCCATCTGACCACAGGTGCTTCTGACTAGCAGAGCAGGGCCTGAGCACTGGGAGTCAAAGCTCTCAGTGATGTAAGTTCGACCTCCTTCTTCCTTCATCAAATGTTGTAGAAACTTGTTGATGTTCTGGAGTGAAGTAGGAGAAAGTTGTGCTGATAAGTAGCTTATTGCACAAAATCCACTTAATTTATGTGAAATCTTTTGCTTCCCTTGGATTTGTTCACCTAAGTGGTAACTTGTGAATCTGTCTTATTAGACCATTTGTTTTTTGCCATTAGGTGTACAATGTTTTTCAACAGCCACTGTCGCAGAGGGTAATGTTTGTATGTAGTAAATGGAGGCTTAGCAATTGCATATCATCCTCTACCCTGGAGAAGCAAAAAATGATGATTCCTGAAGCACACAGATGGCTTTTTATCTTCAGGGAAATACCAAGCAATCCTCTTTGCACCAGCCTCTGATGCTGTTAATGTTCATAATTACTATATGTTTTCATAACAGCATATTAAGTTTTTCTTCTTCTTTATGAGTATTTTCATTAGCCTTTGTTTACTTCCTAAAATGAACCCTGGTTCATTTTAGTCCGTTGCCACACTTTCTTATTTTTTTTTCAAGCTTGCAATTACCAGTGGGTTGCTTTGTTTTAAGCTAGGGCAAATATCTACTGAATGGCACCACATCTCCAAGAGGCTAGAAGGGCCAAAGATTTGCAGGCTGTAAGCCAGGTGCATCGCTTGCCAGGCTCAGGCATCCAGGAGCAGCTTAAATGTCCTGTGTAGTCAAGGCTGGGTGGACAGGCACCTAAGGATTATATGGATTATATCTACAGAAAAGATTGTTCTCAGGATATTTACCAGGTAAGTTGGTGTGTAGACTATTCTGTTTAGGAAAAAAAAAAAAAAAAAAGATTAAAAAGTGAAAAAATTGCCTTCCTTCTGAGACATCTAGATGGGGGGTGAATTTATCTCATTTTCTGTGCACCATCAAGATATATCCAGTGGTATATCAAACGTACTGTTCACACACCTTGTGAGTCTCAAGAGTAATGCAAACCAAGAAGCTTACATATGAAAGCAGCAGGAATGTTCAGAAAGACAATGTTTCAGCCTATCAGTCTTGATAAAGGCCCAGATGGGTAAAAATGTCAGCTTTATGTGTGTTCCAGCCACTCTCAATCAATCTACTTTTTTATGTAGGTTACTGAGTGTGTCTTCCCCAAAGCCTTGAAGGCTTTAAATCTTGTGCCCAGAGTGATGCCATTATTTTCATGATAAAATTGATCCAGGCAGACATCAACTTTCATTTTCATGGTACTAGACTGGTGGGATTGTACTTTTCAGCTCAATGGTTCTGGAAATTCACATTGCAGTGGCAATGTATTAAATTGATTCTCTTTTGCTTGATATATCACTAATGCCACACAGGAAGAGTGGACTTTTTTTTCCCTTCTGCCCACATTTGGTATGGTATAACAGTTGCCCAAAATTGGAGGAATTAAATAATTCCTCAGCAAGATCTTACAGTGAGTGCAATTAATGAATTACAATGCAATCATTGTATTATTAAGCGTGCTGAAAGTATTCAAGGATGGGATGGAGGGAAATAACATTTGAAAGCCCAATGTGTAGCACACCTTCCCTGTTTTCCTGTCTTTTAACAATGGTTCTGTCCCTTTGTTTTCTGTTGGAAGTCCTGCCTCCACTCTTATAGCCTCTACTGCCATCATATATTGTATTTATAACATCTCATAAATTCTTTTGTCTCCTTACCATCTTTTTCCACTTCTCTCAAAACACTCCTCACCTACTCTTAACTCTAGCCTATCACAAGAAAACTTCATCTGGCAAGTTGTCCTGTCCTTGGACTCTTCAGCACCAGTACGTTTCCAAATTCACATAAAATAATAGCACAGCCCTGGGTATCACAAAAGTGAAGTGCAGGACAAAATCACTAAATGTCTCTACTGCATGAGAAAAAATGGAAGGAAATCTGCAAGCAGAAAACAGCCTCTGTTGAAGGTAGCAGACAAGAGGTTCAAGTACAGTGTTGTCCAGTTAGAGAGGCATGGTTTTCATAGCATGAAGGCTCCTTGGCAGTCAAGCAGCATGCTGGGGTAGGAAAGGCAGAAGCTACTCTTAACAGTATCACGCATCCCTGGGGATTTTCAGGCCACCAGCCAGTTTTGTTTTATATTTACCTTCTTGTTAAATACTGAAATAACCTTTTCTGCGACATACTCTGAACTTGAGGAATTTTCCCATAGATTTAAACCTTCACAGATCCCTAGGAAGCTGGTCAATGAGTGGTATCTTTCTATCACCTGCAATTCCATGCTGTGTTACCCAGATTCCTCCCCAGAAAATAACTTTAAAATGAAATACATTATAAGGTTTTAAAAATTTCTGGAGGATATGATAAGCACACATAACTCTGCATCTATATGCTTATCTCCATGCATCCATGATAACCTAAAATTAATATATTTGTTGCAGGGAGAATAGCATTCTTGTTAAATCCTAGAGGCATTGAACACATTTCCAGGGGACACCTTTTGGTTTCTTTGGAACCCTGCTGCTTCCATCTCTGTCAAAGTCTGTGACACTTCTCCTGAGGATTTGCTTTGCAGAAGCACAGGTGTTAATTCTCAGCAACTCTGCAAGTCCAACCCGCTGTGAAAATTACAAAAACTTAGGGCTGTTCTAATTTATTCTATGCCTCCCACTGCCTCTGAGGGAGCAGCTCTCCAGCATTGTCCCATTTCTTCTCCCTGTTTCATTCCCTAATGTCTCTTGGACTTTACAAGGGACACAGAAATCATAATGCATATCTACAAAAAGCAGGGAGTCCCTGAGTGCCACAGCTACATCTTACTGTGAAGATCCATTGCCACCAAAGCTCCTTAACTTAAGGAAATTGATACTAAAATTTCCTGAAGGAGCAGAGACTCAAGTCCATGTTATTAATAGAAATAATTGTTCAAGTAGCTTGTGAAATTGAGAGTAGATGTTGATGTTCAATTTTAAAAGGGTTAAACGGAAAATTCCTTGCCTTTCTGGCCAACATTTTAGCTATCCATGCAGATCTTTTACACTTGCCTGAATTGGGCAGGAACATTAGACTTTTACATACATTTCCTATTTCACTAGCCTTGTACTGGTGTTTCATAGCTAAAATTCTCCTGTGTAAGTCTGTAATTTAAATATCACTGGAACATCATAATGAATCCAGCCTTCCTTTCCAGGATCACAGAATGCCTGAAATTATAGATATAAACCCAAACTGCCCCAAAGTTCTAAGAAGTTAAAAAGTGGCCCACTTATTTATTAAGACTGGACTTTTTCTCTTGTAAGTCTCTTGGTCTGGTGCCTAGTTAGCTGCTATCTAACCCATAGGATTATTTGACTTGAAAGCCATCTTATCAGGTGGGGAGAGCGTTATCTATCATACTTGCTGCAAATCCATTTGTAAATGAGACTTGTCAAGCCATTCTGGATTAGTGTTGTTCAAATTTGGAACTCTTAGCTATTTTTTTCTGCCTTAATTTCACTTCTAAACTATTGAACTTGCTTCTCCTAGTGCATTCTTTCATCCTGTTTTCCTTCAGAATTCTCTGTTCTTCCTTTTTCTTGTCTTTTTCAACCAACTCTTAAAAAAGATATTGAATTAATGTGACATTTACCACTGCTACGACATATAACCTCTTGGTGGGCCATATCCCTTCCAAATACTGTATCTGGCTTGTTTTCATAGATTTATGGCACAGATTATATTCCAATGTCTTCATGGTATAGGACAACAAGGCCTGACTTTTCAGTTGGCCTTTATGAACTATGGGTAGTTATTACTCATGATTAACACCATTAAAATTTCTAGAGCATACATTCTCACCAAGATCTTGATCCAAAGGTCACTGAAGCTAGAGGAAGAACTCCTGCTGATGTTAGTAGTCCTTACATTAGATCCAGGCACTGTAGTTGATATAGTCCAAAATGAGAACTCAGTGCTTGGGAAGCTTGTGCAAACTAAATCAAATCTTTTGAGGATGAGTCATCACTATACTCAGCTCTGCTCAGTGACATTTAATAATAGTGTCACAGATTTCCCAAAGTAGACTTTTCTGCATAAAAAGGTAAAGAAGCAAATACTGAATCAGCTTGTTGTATAATGAAGAGGGTGGAATTGTTCAGTTTTTACCACCGTGATTCTTTTATCTCCTTTCAATTTAACATTCAGAGTCAGTGCTTTTGAAATAGAAAGTAGTTTTCTTAAGGGATAACAACACTGCAGGGCTTGGAATTATACAACTGAATAAGAATATTGAGAAGACTGCATACATCTCCCAGTCAAATACTTCCAAGTAATCATCACTGGTAACTGAACACAGTCCCCCAACCCATCTTGATGTGAATGTGGTTCTCAGAAAGTACTGGCTCATGCAGCACTTGCAATAAAAACATTTATTTATAAACAGTTAATTTTTTTCTCTGTCACAGTTGCAAATTCTGTCTTCTTTCTCATGCCTCACTAGGGTATTATCTGCTTATGGAGGAAATACAGAAATTCAAGAAAAACAATACATTAAAAAAAAAAGTCTATTCAATTTCATCATTTGGTATGTGCTACCTTGTGTCTTTCCAAAGGATGACGTAAAGCATCAAACCACAGTTGTCCAATATAGCCTACAAGTTCTGGGATTTCAGATGGTGTGGTAGGTGCTAACTTCTCACACATACGTGCTCTGTAGCTAGGAGAGTCCCCCGAGTGAGCTTCAGAGTGAGATGGAGATGTTTTAGCACTTCATGCATTTTGTGCTGGCCATTGTGCGCAAGAGATCTCTCCACCTAATCAAGCATTGAGGAAAAAGACCTGTGAGGGGCTGTCCGAAAAAGTAAGATTTCAAAAAAATACCAGCTCAGGAGGAAAGCATGAGGTGGATGGGCACAGAATGGTGAGAGATGCAGTGACAAAGTCACAAGGGCTCAATACTCTGAATAGCAATAGGACAAAAATCCACAGTGAAGCTCAGACTACCCAGACAATGGGAGACTGTCTATATCACTACAGATATCATGATCACGAGATCGCTGTAAATGTATCAATGACTGTAAACAAATTTCAGAAATCTAAAAACTAAAATGAGTGAACTGAAAGACCTGTTTTAAAATTAAAGTATCCTTATATTCATACCTACCACTTAGAAGCATAAAGGTGATCAGCAGCACACTGTAACACTATGATGCAAAGGAGACTCGGTCAACAGGTGGAGTCATTTTTTAAAGTATTGGGGAGTATAAGACTAAATAATCATCTCAGAAATAACTTGGAATTTCTATGGCTTGGAATCCCATGCACAATTAGAAATGCAGTGTTACAGTCTTCCACAAGCCGGTGAGGATGGGAGATTAACAAATCTGTGAAGGTACACAATGATTAGATACTCCCATAGCTCCCATATAAACATGCTAAATCTCTGAGGCAGTTGCAACACAAGGGGTAATTTTCAGACATGAGAAATGTCTCCTCCTCAGAGCAACTAGTCTATAGGAATTTGCAAGAAGATGGGGTTTTGGTGGTGGTGGTGGGTTTTTTTAGTTTTACTTGGTTTTAAATAGGAACTTCAACAAAGGTTCAATATGCAACTGTGACTCTATAATAGTGACTATAATGCATTTAAATCCATGTCAAAAATGTCATACTATGTAATATTTGTTAGAAGTGATGTTACACAAAGATGAGGAAAAAAAAATAAAATAAAATGAGCTACTAAAAGAGAGAAAATATTTTTTGGTGATGTGAATCTGCCTAAAGACTCTACATAATAGGCTCAGATTAAAGGTATATTGCTGATTTAGGAAAAAAAAATAAATAAAATCAAAAGATCCAAACATGCCAGCATGGGTAAATGTCAGAATAAAAGAGACTAATATGAGTAAAAAGGCACTTGTCAAAAGAAGGAAAATCATACACGGATGAGGAAATAAACAAAAATATGATATTTTAAATATAAAATATGCATCTAAATATAAAAATAGGCATGATAAAATACAAAACATACTAATGCAAGACAAGAAAAACTGAGGAGCATCTATACCTAGATACTTCAAGCAGAAAGCCCACAAGACAGTTAGTTGGGTCAAAAATCATCAAAGCCAAGCATTAGCAGAAAGCTAATTTTTTTTTTTTTTTTTGTATTAGCATTTGCATCAGAAGCCAGGAAGTTTTCACACCAAAGTAACTCTAAATGGGGGATGAATTTGATATATCAAAAATTAAAATAAAAATAATAATAATAATAAATAATACTGTTATGAATAATAAACAAAGCATCAGTGAAGAGGCTTCAGAGAAAATTAAATCAAATGGCAACAAATCAGGAGATAGGTGTGTGTGTGTGGGGGTTGATTGGTTGGTTGTTTTTTGTGCTTATTTATTTATTTATTTATTTAAATTCAAAAGCTCCAGGTGAACTCTGATATGGAGCATCACAACTAACTTTGCTTTGAATAACAGGTTATCTGTCATTCCTGCTTCTTAACGGGGGACTGAATGATGGGAGCCAAGACAACAGTCTTTAGGAAAGTCTTGCAGGCGTGATTCTGAGAACTGCAGACCACTAAACCTAATTTTGAACCAGGAAAAAAGAGTGGAATTAGCAGAGCCAGGAATAAATAAATCTGGGAAAGAGGCAGCACTTATTAATGTTCTTGAATCAACTCTGGAGAAGTCCATGAGCACACAGGTAAGTGGCAACCAGTTCACTGACATAGGCTTTATTTGTGACTACTAAACATGATGGAACCTCAAGCTTACAAACCCACTGAGCTTCTGACTGATGGAAGATGGATGTCTTTTCTGTTTCTATAAGGCAGCACACAAGGATTTCCCAAGAATCCCAGCAATATTCCAGTATCCGCTCCACCAAAGTGAATGGGAGTCTTGATAGGAGCAGGACAAGGCTGGGAGCTTTTAAGTATTTTTGTGTTTTGCCATTGCATTTACAGTAGCACATCTTTCTTCCTTTTGTACTGCTCCCATAGGCTTTTTATTTATTATTTTTCTTGTCTTCATTTTAATGAGCTATTTTAACTTGGATCCTATTTTTCAGTTGCTTATCACCCCAAGTGCCTCTGCAGGAGAGTGGGGCATACTGTGCCCTTTATAAATTAAGTATTAATTACATTATTAATTATTATTATGTTCAGTTCCCTGGAAGGTTTTATACAAAGACAGTTAAAATGCATATATTCTCTGAGGTATATCTGTAGAGTGATTATGGACTTCATGCTTATGCAAAGCTATTGATTTTTCTCATGTACTCTAGTCTATTATAGCATGTTATGTTTCAAATAGATGCTATTTTAATATATTCCTCCTGTTTATCTTGAAGTTTTGAATAAAATTTTATAGAAAGGAAAAAAGAGAGACATATGTTCTCACACACAGATTTTTTTTTCATGAAAAACGTGTTCCCCTGGGAAGCAGAGAAATTGTATTTAACCTTCGTTTTCATTAGTTGCTCTATATTGCTATTTTGCTTCCATGCAATGCAATGATGACATTAATGAACCTTGCAGGCAGAGAAAGGATTTGCACTCCTAGGTAATCTCTTAAGAAACCTTATAGGTATTTTTAAGCGGTGTCTACCCTGGTTGTTGTTGCCACCTCAACAACAGCCTTGGGCCACTGGGAGTTCACACTCCTAATTTATTTCAGAGGCACTTGTGAACCCTTTTGGGGTTTTGTGCCATTCACTATTTATTCAGTTTTCCTTCAGAAGCAGAAGAACAGCACCTGTGTGTTGGAGGTGAGTACAGATTTCCCTGAGCACGGGGCACAGGTGGTGGGGTCACCCTGTGTTTGACCATCATGTAGGATTCACAGCATTCAAAGGGATGAACCTCCCTCCAAGCATTTCCTCCCAGTCAGTAACACTGAGTAAAACATTTATTTAAAAAAAAAAAAAAAAAGGCAAAGAGATTAAATAAGGGTCATGGAAATCCAGGACAATGCAGGGGTGCAGAAATCATGGGCTGGAGACCCTTCCCCTGGGGCTTCTTCAGGAGGGATTCACTGCATCCTCCTCCCATTTAACTTGAGTGCTGCTCTGTTTCTGACCCTCACATGGGAAGGCAGGAAGGTCTTCATTAAAAGATCAATTCTGGAAGCAATTCGCATTCTCAGTAATACCTGGAGTTTATCTAACCCTATCAAACCTCATTGCTACTGTCATAATACACATTTATCAACAATAATCAAAACAATGCCATACCACCTGGGGAGAGGGATGTTCTGATTTGTGGATTAGAAGGGTTTTTTTTTAAGCCAAAGATCAACATAAATTCCTCTAAAAATGCTCTTGACAGCTTTCAAGTAAATTGCCTCCCCGTTATGCAAGAAGAGGGATGCCATTCACCTTGCTGACAATTAATCCTCCACCCTGGAAGGAGAAATCCATCTGCTCGTATATCTGTGCTTTAAAACATTTGACACTGGTAAGCTTAACTAAACAACCCCCTCCCCATTTGTCAGCTGGAGTCCATGTGTGATTCTTGAGGCATTTTAGAAACCATATTAAAACTTTCTGCTGCCTTTCCTCTAGTCTGTGGCTACTGGGCAAGTGACAACAAGATGACAGACAAGATCATTGTGGTAAATATTTTCTCTGTCATTTTCTTTTTTTCTACTAGTTCTTTTTTAAAGATGTAGTACAACCTTTACTTGTGCACTAACCACCTTTGATTAAATTAGTCGCTTTATTGGAAATCTCATAGCTAATTACCTCCAGTTATTTGCATGTATTTACGTGCAAAATAATAAATTATCTTATTAACAGCTGTGGTGTGGTGAGGACAGCTCTGTCTGTCTGTGTTATCCCAGCAGCCCAGCACCTACCTTTGAACAGGTCCAGACTCAGGATTTCAGAAAACTTGATTTCATACAAAATCTAGATACTGATACCCGAGATGTATATTTATGTCTTAAAACTATCTCTTTCTTAGATATCAGCCTGGAGAAAGTGGTTTTCTTTGTTGATGCCTGCACTCCCACTGAGACAAGCCAGAAATGAGGGAGACAAGACTTCTTTCATCGTAACAGCAGGGCTAACCACTGCCAGGCATCAGTGTTGAAATGTGGTGTAGTGGGTAAGGAAGAGCAGCCCTCCATAAAACAATGAGCTAGCACAGCCCAGCTGTCACCACGGAATTTGAAGTCCCATTAGAGAGATGAGAAAACACTGCTGGAGAGTGACCAAGCCAGTCATACTTTAGGTACATGGCAGACCAAGTAACCACCCTAAAACATCCCATGTCTACTGAATATCTCCACTGCCCTTATCTGGGGGGTGGAAGAGATGATCTTCAGCTGCTGAAGCTCATCCCTGCTCTCCATGAGCCCCTTGTCCCAGCTCTGCCCCCATGCCAGAGCCTGCTGGTGAGCCACCCGTGCTCACACCACCGCCTCTGCTGCCTTTCCAGGAGCAGCCGCAGGAAACAATAAGTAGCGATCGTAAAGCAGGGATGTTCACAGGCTCAAACTTTAAGCTGTGTCCCTAAAATGAATTGGAAGCATCTGGCTGCATTGCTGTCAGTGGGTAATGATGCAGCCCCGTCGCAAGCCCAGATGTGATTCTACATTCCTGCAGCTGTTCTGGTGGGAGTTTCAACACCCGAAACATCTGCTACTGGGAATCAGAGGCACAATACTTACATGATCTTTTAGGGCTGTTATTTTTGTTTGTTTGTGATTTTTTTTTTTATTTGCAAAATGTATTTTATTTATATAACGTCATTTTCTGTTTGTTCTGCAGTGACCACTCCTCCAGCAAAAGGGGATCCCCATGTAAATTTGTGCTACATGCCTGTAGCATGGGGCACAAAACCCAGAAGATTCAGGACATGTGCAGCTCTGATGTCACATCTGAGGTTTATGGGGGTTGACATTGCAGAACATTATGGTCTGTCATGTAAATATATATGTAGGGAGCTGCTAAAATAATTACTGTCTGCTCCATAAATATGTATTTAGACCATCTTAATACAGAAATGCTAATCTATCAGGTAATTATATTTGTTTAGGCTGGGAGAAAGGGCTGTTTGACATCCTGTAGTTACTTGCAGCCATTAAAAAAAAATCAACAAAAAAGAGATCAGAAGATACGATGGCTTTAAAAGAACAATAAAAGAAAGATGAGAGAGAGCAGGCAAAAGCAGTCTCTGGGCTGCAGGGAGGCAGTAAAGCTCTATAATGCCCAAACTGACCTACCAAGTTTTGTAGGAGAAAAAAAATGCTGTCTGGCTGGGACATCGAAATACCAGGATTAATCTTGAAGTGAATGCTCTTGACTGTATTACTGAAACCCATTAGAAACAGATTTTTGAATGGAAACGCTGACTATGCACCACAACACAAGCAGTCAATAGTGTAATTTCTTATTTGCTGTTACCATGGACAGTTAATACACTGAAAAGAAACAGAGGACCTGCAAATTTTATACAGGAGACTGTGTGATGCTATTTGTCCCTATGGTGTTAATTACACTCTGGTTCCCACTGAGTGACTCAGCGCAGGCTCACCAACCTCCTGCATCTGGAAGCCGTCCCCTGCCCTCCTGCTTTGGGCAGCTAATCCTACATGTTTTAGGAGCTGCAGAGGATGCTCTGCCACACCAGGTCTTCTGCTTGCTGGTCTTCTGCTTGAGGGGCAGCAGGAGGCACTGCACCAAGGGGAGAGGGGAAATAGCCTGAGAAGGTGGTAGGAAAAGTTGGGGACGCTGAGGAGAAGGTGAAAGGGTGGCGAAGAGAAAGGGTAGGAAAAGGCAAGGAATGAAGAAATAGGAAAGGTGGTTCTGGGTTCTGAAGACAGAGGAAGGCAGCTGGGAAAAACTGCTGCCCTTAGAAGCATTGCCTCATTTGTGCACCGTGGCCAGGCTGCCTGGAGAAGAGCCACCTCTGGACAGAGTAAGGGCTCCTGGGACAAACTGAGACACCCTGAATTATCCACCCCGACACAGGAAAGCGAGGAGGTAATGGAGCTGAGGCAGGCAGGGGAGGCAGAGAGAAACGTACATCAAAGATACAAGGCAGAAATATTTTTTTCTTATTCAGTAGGGGAGGAAGCCCCAGTTTAACTTTTCCATGTTTTCTTTGGCTTGTTTTCAAGCGAGGCACCCTGGGTTGCACGCTACGTCTCAGGCAAAGAAACTCCAGCAAAGCAAGCCCAGCTCCTCGCTTCAGCATCTCAGTCAGCAGTAATTTATATTGCTGTTCCTCCTTAATAAAATCCATCGTGCACTCCAAAAGAGTAACTAGGACACTTAGTTTTTATTCCACATGCATCTCATTTGTCTTCAGCAGGTTCTTCCATAATCTCATCATTATTGCAATCACCCTCTGAGGACAGCTGACTTGCATTAATCAGCTAGGCCTCTCATCCCTCACTAGATTCTTTACAGTTTTACGGTGCCCTTGGGCATCCTAACTTTACTTGAAAAATTAATAAACCTCCCCTCTCTTATCTTACCTTATTAATGTCTGTCTTTGTAACCCATTATCCCTGCATCTCTTCAGTGACCATTTGAGGATGTGGTTACCACCAAAGGATTGTGCCCCGGTGAGGTAGCACACAGGAGTGCCCTACATAATTGAAAAAAAAAAAAAAAAGAGAGAGGAGAAAAAAATGTATATGTGTGTTGAGGGGTGTTTAAGAGAAAGAAGGAAAAAGACCGTAAAAACTTTAAAGTCCAACATCATTGTTTACAAGGCTGGTTGACAGAATAGAAATATGGGAGCTGTTAAGAACCTGAGAAAGGCTGTTAAGACTCATCAAATATTTCCTTGTTCCTCTTTACTTGCAAGCAGCCCCTGTCCTGCTGCCCCCATGCACACCCCTGCTCCCACCCATCCCCTCCTTCTCCCCTTCCCTTTCCTGCACCCTGTGAAATCCAACTCGTTAGTTGTAGATGTTTTGAAATCCTAGTACATTAATCACTTGTGTTTGCACACGCTTTATGTGGGTTGTTGGTCATGGTCTGTAGTTATACTGGCTGTCTCCCTTGCTTACTTAAAAGTACAATCCAATTGAAAATAAAGATTTTGCAGGTTTGCTCATTTCACACAGTGATAGCAGCTGGTAAGTGTCTTTTGCAATTCATCAGAGGCCTCCCAGACCACCTGCTCTTGGCATCCTGCAAACAGCTGGCTCTGTGTAAGTACCATAAGCTATTATCTTACTCAATAAATAATGAAATAAAGAAAGAAAGCAGGACAAAACCACATCTCTGTAAATAACATACATTTGTGACTAGCCATCTCTCCTATTTTGGAGAAGAAGAAAATAAAGTTAAAATCCGTTGCTGGATTTAGCAGTACCTTATAATAGAAAATTGAGATAAATCAACACCAATAGATAAGACTCTGTATTTTCTTTCTTTCTTTCTTTTTGAAACCTGCTCTATTTCTGAAAAGGCCATGGGGAGCTTTTGTGAAACTTTGGCTAATGTCACCAGATGTCCCACTATTCAGAGGTGAATCTGAGTCTTTGAAGGACTGCCCCACTTAACTTTTTTTGAGATGAACTTTCGTCCTCTCTCTTTGGTCCCAGGAGTAGACACAGGTCACCTCTTCCTCCCCACTGCCCTGCTGCCTGTGAGGCTGCTGCTGGATCTCTGCCATCCCAAGGGCATCTGCTGGTTGGCCAGGCAGGAGATGGGCAGGTTGGAAGGGCCACGGCAGCTGGGGCACGGAGAGGGTTCCTTTGCTTGGGAAGGGATCTCAGGGATGGGAAGAAGAAAGACAATGGCTAGGGCAAGTGATGCCACACTGAGGATGAATAAAGATTTTTAATAGGAAAACACCACGTTTTGGGCACAGAGCCTGTATCTCGTATGGATTTTTGTTTTTTAATCTATGAATTCTTGAAGGGGCATCTAACAGATTTCTTGCACTGCAAACAAAAGCGATAAATAAATGCAATCTGTTGCATGAATGATTTATATCAGAACAATTTAAATTTAAGGCCTGATTTATTTTATTTTTCCTTAAATGGCCTCCTGTTTGATGTTTGCCATAAACCGAGGGTGCAAGAGATGGCAGTCAAAGCTGTGGCTGCCTGAGCTGTGCATAAAATTGGGAAGTTTGGTGTCTGCCATGGTTTGCAGACACAGAGCCACTCTTCCTGCCGCAGAGGAAAGCCTCACTTGGCAGGAAGTCTCATTCCCTTTAATGGCAGTCCTCTTGTAGCAAGGTATTAATCATTGTGAGAAGGGATGCCTGACCCCAGCTCCTGTTACTGTGAGTGAAGACTGGGAGAAGAGTGTTTAAAAGCGGGCTTTTAACATCCTTAAAAAAAAAAAAAAAAAAAAAAACTTGTGATGTTTTTCGGAACGACTATTTTCTCCCTATAGCCTTACAACTGCTGGAAAGGATTTGCTACTGAAGCTGCAGACCTAGGTATTTTTCCCTCTCTGTAAATCAGACAGAGAGGTTTGCTCAGGAAGGTGGTGGAAGGGAAGGAGCCGTTGTCTGATCCCATACGTGCTGGGCAGCACAGCTGAGCTGGCACTGGTGCGTTGTAGTTTGCTCCTGTCACAGCTCAGTGGCAGGTTAATACCTTCCTGACACGGTGTGCAAGCAGGAGGGGAGCAAGGCAGGTACCGTGCCTCACAGAGGCATCTCTGATGGGCCCCTTAAAATCCTGTGATTGACAGGGCCGTGCCAAACACTTCTAATGAAGCATTTAAATGCCTGGGTAAGTGCAGCAACTTTTCCCCTCCATTTCCGCCTCCCTGCCCTTTCCGGTCTCTCTCACTCCTTCCTCATTTTTTTCCCTATATAAATATCTGAGAGCAGTAAATTCCAGAGACCAGCTCACACCTAAACATGAGATGCAAACAAACCTTCCCATCACTCTCCTTTTAGTGGGGACAAATAGCCATAAAGAAAATCCTTCAGAAACCCCTGGTGCAAGCACCACCAATGGCTGCTCTTTCTGACAATGCTTTTCAGGACTGGCTCCCAAGCCTGCAACCTGACAGAGCATCTCTCAGGCTGGTTGCTCTCCCAGCAGCAGGGCAGCCCTTGCTGGGGGTGTTGCATTTCTAAGCCAGGGTGTGCAGGCTCAGCTGCCCCTGGGCTCTCCCCTCTGCGCTTGGTGATGAATGTGACAGCTGATGGGGCAAGGGACTGGGTCATGCAGAGGGAACTGACGTTTTTCTGATGGTTTTCTGATGAAAAGGAGCAAAGGGCTTTGGTAAGCATCAAGCAATCTGGCTGCTCTGATGACTCCCATGGGGCGTCAGGAGAAAAATAGCAGAATGGGTGGCAGCATCTCCATGGGCATTAATGGGATCTTCGGAGGGTGGAGAGAAAGGTCTACATCGGTCTCAGATACTGATTTGTGATTGCTCTTCTCTGGCATTTATATACTTTTGCCTTTAAGGAGATAAATACTGTCATACTGAACGTTATGGCAGTATTAGCAGTAGTTTCTCGTGCTTGCACTGTACCGGAGCCTGAAGCAAAACCTAAATGTTCCTCCATTCCGAGTATCAGATTTTCTTTATGCCCTATATCTTGCAGCTTTTTCACTTTTTGCCACTAAGCATTTTCTGAAACTTGTGGCTGGAAGCTATAGTTTTTATGGTATTTTTAGTACACTGCATGGTTGTTTAAAGTGCACCTTATAAAACTTCAGTCCTCAGCCAGCTCCCTATAAACTGGTTCTGGTTTACATCAACAGGCTTCAAACCTTCCCTGCCATTCTCCACCCTCCCCTTTTAATAACAAGGCAATCTATAGCAACAATTTCTCTTGCATGTGCTGATGCAGCCTACTCAGAATTCAAGACAGGAGGTTTTTACTTTATTTTATTATTTCACCAAGACTAAAATCCTCCAGGTACTATTTTCATTTTTAAGAGCAGCCTGGGTAAACACCGAAGATGGAATTAAGAATTTTGCTCTTGACAGAAAGAAGCTTGAATAAAATGAACATTGGACACAGCATAATCTCACCAGGAGCCTGGCAAAATTAGCTAGCAAAAAAAAAAAAAAAATTAAAAAAGCAAGCAATTCATTATGAACACAGTCCTGCTCTATCATAACGCAGGCTCCAAATGCCCTGAACCACATGGGCAGTTCAGACATCATTTCTGGTCTAGCCAAATTTGTAGTCAAACTAATCTTTCAATATTAGTTTTGAAGGGTTTGGCTTTGCAGCCTGCAGCTTGTGTTTATCTATAAAAAGCAATGATGGGAAAAGCTTGGAGGGTAGGAGATTTGGTTTGCATCTGTCCTTCAACATCGAGGATACTTGTTTGAGAGTTAAGTAAACTACCTCAAGCACTTAGATCTGCAAAACAAGGTTAGAAACACCATAATTTTTCAGATGACATTGACTGCTCCCTTTCCACCAGGACAGAACTATACAAGTATCCTCTCTTTTATGATACTGATGCCTCTAACTAGTATCTTACAGTATTTCTGTTTGAATGTCTAGAACATGCAACCAGAACACTAGTGGTGTAGGCACATGGTATGTATACGTAATAAGAAACTTAATTCTCTGAAAAAACATCCATTATTGAATCCCTTTCATCACTTTTGCACTGACGTATCTCAGTGGGGTTTATTCTCTGCTTGGATGGGGGGCATATACTTACAAAACTGAAACTCAGTTAGAGCAAGGATGCCAGAAAAAAAAGGTATTTTTATTTTCTCTGACTGTCTTGCTTATTGTTAGGATTTTGTTTCACTGTTATTTTTACTAAGGGAATGCAGTATCAAAATCTCACTTCTGGAAGATCTTCAGAGTCTCTTCTGAATATTGTATTCCACTCCAGCACTTCAGCAGTTATCTCCCTTCCTTCAAGCATCATCATGAACAAGACAACATGTTTTTCAAGCTGCATGCAACTGCTGTTGAAACTCCCATACTTTAGTTAAAAACCAAAAGTAAATGGAGGATATGGAGTATCAATGGGAGGTAGCACTCAAGCTGATGGTGCAGCACTGTTAATTACACAATACTTTTATTGAGCAATTCAGTGGTAATTCTTACTGCTGTTCCTCCTTAATAAGATCCATTGTGCACCATAAAATAGTAACTAGGACACAGTTTGTATTCTACATGCATCTCATATCTCTTTAGCAGGTTCTTCCATATCCATAATCTCATCATTATTACTATTACCCTCAGAAGACAGTTGACTTGCATTAATCAGACAGGCTGCCATTCCCTTGCCAGATTTTCTGCAGTTTTATTGTGCTTTTGGACATTTTAATTAACTTGAAAAATTAATTAAAAATCTTACCTTATTAATATCTCTTACCTTCCCCCTACTCTGTAATCTATTATCAATGTTTATTATCACTGACCATTCAATTCCAGAATGGTCTTGTGGTGGGAGAGCACACCAGAATGCCCAGGTAACAATAAAATTGTAGGGTGATTCTGAAAATTCTTAAAACACTCAGTTTGGTCTTTTACTTGCAGTATATGTGACTGTCAGAGAAGCAAAACCAAACAGCTACAGCTCATTAAAGCCTTTCCTAATTCCTTCACACTGACAATTCATCTTAAAAACTCAGGTGTTTCTTCTGTTCTTGTATAGTTGGCTGTAGATTGCCAAAGAATTGACTGAATGAAATGAAAGGCAATTCATTTAAAGATGTCATGACACATCCCTGAAACTTGGTCACCAATCACATTAGTTAGAGTTTTACAAAATTCTTTATTAAAAAAAAAAAAAAGGGGGGGGGGAATCTGTAGAAATTCATAAGAAGTCCATGGAAAATACTCTTAGATATATATATATAGTTTAATAGAGATACATAGCTTTTCTACCTTCCAGTGATCTTTTGAAAACAGGCTATAGAACTTGGTAAAGAACAGTTTCCCCAACATGAAATTCATTAGGGTGGTTTAAAATTCGCAAGAAGCTGCAATATTTTGTACAAAAAATACAGTGCTTTGCAGATAGGAATTTTTTCATGCATTTTTGTCTTTTCTGTTATGCTTTTCTCAATTGCTCATCACTTTTAATATGATTAAGCTGTGATAGCATGAGCACGAGCAGCTTTGCTGGAGCCAGCCAGGCAGATAGCAAAGAGTTCACTGCACCATAAGGGTGCACAGGTTTGTCCTCAACATTTCTGTTTGAGGTGCCAGCTATGATCTCACCTCTCTTCTGGTAGGTGCTGCTATTCCAGCTTATACAAAGTGTGGTGCAGGTGCTCAAAGATTTGCCAAAAGAAAAAAATACATAAATTATAAAAACTATTTTTTTTTGGTGTACTATTATTTTGAATTTTCTACTTTCAGCAACCATCCAACAATATGTCAGTGGTGCTGCTACAAATTGCTTCAGCTTTAAAACTTAAAAGTGAATCTTGGTCATTTGTTAAGAAGGGCTAAGGGACTCCTGAGCCCATTCCTAAAGTTTCAGAAGTTTGAGTCTTCAAGCTGCTGAAGTGATGGAAGATCATCCCCCTTCCATGGGCTCACCTCCCTTTTCCCTGCGAGGGAGATACCACATCAGTTACTGTAGTAACCCACATATGTTTTCTATAGGGAACATAAAGGAACAAGATCAGGTCCTTCAACAGACACTGTTTTTGTAGCTGAACTTCTTTTATGAAGAAATGGGAGCTGCTGCAGATCTGGTGAGATTCAAGCTTTGATTTCCTAAGAATAAGGCAAGCTTGTCCCATGGTAAAGGCACTTGGCTCAGGGCTTAGGAAATGTGGATTAAATCCCACCGATGGTCAATTTGTGTGTGCAAATAATTTAGATGTTGCCCATCTCTGTCCTTTCTCTGTAACCAGAGATATGTAAGAAGCTCGAACTAGCTCTACCGCGCGATGGAGAAAGCCAATAGACAAAGAAAAGTTAATTGATTATTGATGATTTAAAAAAAAAGTCTCCACCAGATAAAATACACATACCCAGAGTCAGCACAGCATGCTTGCAGCTCCTGTCAAACAGGACAATTGCAAGAGTTCTCCATTTAAGAGGATGATCCAGGAAAGAGATACCCAAACTGCCTGTGGTTTAAGTCCTTCCAAGAACCAAGGACCTATTTTTTAATTGCTGTCAGGTTTTCATGTAGAAAGGCCCTTACCCACCTTTTCTCCAAGTAAACACCCAAATTACCAGAAAACAAAGAAAAAGGAGTGACCAGCGTAGCTTAATTCCCAACAAAAGCACTTTGAGGTAGTTTAAAGCTGTGTATCCTATCACAGCCAGGAGTGAATCTTCTGAATTATTTAGTAACCTCAGACCTTTCAAAAGGAGAAGAAACTCATTGCCCAGTTCCATGGGACTTAGATGAAATTGTGTGGGTAGGAGTATTAGATATTTATTCACCATGGACTTTGATAAATAATTTACCACTTCAACTGTGACTAACGAGATAGCTGAATGGTGAAATCTCTGCAGTAAGCAAATAGAAACGTTTCCTCTGTCGACTACACAGGTGAGGTCCCAAACTCATCAGAAGAAAACCAGGCTGGATTTTGTAAAAATTGGCCAAGTAGCCAGAAGTCTTCACGGCAGTGGATGAAAGTAGTATTTTGCTTCATAGTTATCTCTATGGGCCCAATCTTCACCGGTTTACAGAAAATTAATTGCTTTGTTAGTGTAAGTTGGGCTACTGGATCAGAGGGGCACTCTGTCCAATATAGCAATGTTTTCACATAGAAATGTCGGAAAGGGGAGGAAGGTGTCTTGTTCTTATGATGCACAAGTGAAAAGCTTACAAATCCTTTTACTCAAAACCCAAGACAGAGGGCTTTCAGCCTTGCACAGAGCAAGGAAGAGAGTTCTCTGCTAACAGTGCAAAATGTACAGAAACAGAATTTATGCGCATTCCTAAATAGTGTATCTTTCTCGTTCTTTTTAAATAGATGGCCCAGAGGCCTTCTTTAAACCCCATGTCCCACTCTTCTTTTGAACTAACCCCATTTATACTCTTGCAGTTGCATGTGCACATTATCAAGCAATAGTGACATCAAGTGGTCTAGCTTAGCAGATTGCTAGCTTTATTGTTTCCCCACTCATCCCAAGGGCAGATATCGATTGTCATCAATCCTTTGTGTAAACAGATCTGAAATCTAATATCAGACATTTATCCTGTTGAGGGTATTTCTCATCAGCTTGATTTAAGTTATGTTTATATATGAATATAGTATGATTTATAAGAGACCTTCCAACTCTTCACTGTATGGTAGTTTAAAAGTTCTTTATCAGAAATATACCTGTATAGTCCTGACAGTAAGAAGATTAAAAGCCTTCTTCTCCCATCTGATCTATAGCACTAGTAGACCAATGCAGCAGGAATGAGTGTTATTTATTGATTGTATTTCTAGAGTGCCTAATATCCACCAGCAGAGATCAGGGTTCTGTTGTGCGAGACACTGTGAACACATGAGGAATAATGTTCCCAGCACCAAAAGACCTTGTAGTCTCCCCGAAGAGAAATGAAAAAGGCAGAAGCAGTCAGCAGATAGGAGAGCACAAGACTATGAAGAGATAAAAGCAACATAGTAATATAGTCCTGCCCTACCAGCACCGTAAGAAAAAAGGAGGTATAAACCTCTCATTCATGGCTATACAACCCCTAAAACTGTGAAGACCAGCATTGTAAGCTGATGGTATCAGAAGGAACCCAACAAATCCAAGGTCTAACCATCCCCTGGGGCCACAGCCAAACCTTCTTCCCCACCACCACTGATACCCACAAAGGCAGATCCACCTCTGCTTCTCAAAACCAACAACAGAAAATGTTTAGACTTTCCCTCAAGCCTATCACCTTTTTGAAGATTTCAGAGATGTACTCACTGATGAGTACAAATAATCTTGAAGATATTTTCAGCACATCCATAGTGATGATTCAATTTGCTATTTATTGGGAACAATAAATCACCTCATATATTCGGAGGGCCACAAATGCTACTTCAGTAAACTCTCCTTCAATCCTGAAAGTTTTCTGGACCAAAGAGTGAAATTCACAATGGCATCCATTTCCCAGATGTATTCTGACCAGCACCAGATGGTAGGACATGGAAAATGACCTTCTTAGCAGACAGGGACTCCACCACGTGCATTTTTGTCTAAATCTCTGAGTTTATGAGCAGCTCAAAACATACAGCTTCAAAACATGTGTTTGGTCCCCTTGGAGAGAGGGGCTTAGAGCAGCCTATGAGGGGGTGAGCGTATACTAGGGCATAAACTGAAGATGTCAATACAGAAAAATAAGAATAGATGCTTCTGAAAGCAGAATGTTTTCCTTCATACTCCCCCATCAGTGATTGTGATAGTGTATATGAAGTATATTTAGCATCTTTTCAGATACTTCAGGTATCTTTGGGTTTCAGTTTGCAAAGCAAACAGGAGAAGCGATATGATGAGGATGCCAGCTTTAACACAGTAGTGCCAGCACAAGATCATAGAAGACAAGGGAAAAACCCTGAGAAGGATGAGTATACTAAGGGTGGGAAGAAGGAGAAAGGGACATGATCAGGGGTGCTTTTGTCTGCTTCATCAAAGGTGGAGGTCACAACCATATGAGCGCACATCCCCTTTAGTCTGGCTGTGGATGCCTACAAGCATGTGGCTGTGGATGCCTACAAGGCTGTGTAGCCTACAAGCTAGCCACCCCAGTCCCTGGCTGCCAGCATGTGTTGAAGCCTGTGCAGGGCACCTGCAGCAGTACTGGAAGTCACGCTAGCTAACTGGAACCTGGCACTAATTCTTCTTATGCTAAAATCACACCATCATTCATTCCACTGTGAAGGTACACCCGTGGTATGACTACTTGTCTCCTCTACATCGGAACCACAATATGAGGGAGCTGGATTTCCTGCCAGAGTGAAGTATAAGGGGCAGGACTGGTGATAGATTTGTCCTATTTTTCTTTCCTGTTTCCTTACATTTAAATAAACAAATGTATAATTCCATTTCCTTCCCCCAGTACTGAGAAGTCACCAGTGCCCACCAGCTGAGTTCTCACAGCAAATATCATGCAATGTCTGGGGACACAGGGCAAAGAGGCCTTTGGAGCTGGGAGGTCCAGATTATGGGCCTCACCACTCCATGCTGTAAGACAGCCCTGGTTATTGCTGAATACAGGTGCAAGTGAGAGAACATGTTCTTCATTATTAGCTATTCACCATGTGTGCTCCAACATTCATTAGTCTCCTGTTTAACCAGAGTTATTCAAGTAAGGAGCAGAGACAATGCCATATGACTTATGTGAACACTCACACACCATGCATAATGAATAGTGAATAGCCAAAGTGAACCTCTCACCGGACTGAAAGTGTTTTGTCCAAGCTGTTAGCAAATACTTAGCTAACAGCAATATACATTGATAGAAATTGGATCTTATTGAGGAGTAACTGATACACACACACACGAGAAGAAAAATAAAATAAAAATGTAATCTCCCCCTGCCCACAATTTACTGAGTTTACTCAGAGGGGGTAATATCAGTTGGCTCCATGTTCCTGTACCTGTGGGAAACCCCCCCTTAGATCCACAAGAGGGGAAATGTAGCTTTATATACCTACACATCATGCTTTTCATTGTTGTTGTTGCCGTTGTTACTGCCTTTTGTAGTTTTCCACACAGTAGCAGCACTGCAATAATTTCTTCTGACAGCTGATGTTTAAGTGGCGGCACAGGGGAAAAGTAGGGCAATGTTGCAGCCCCCCAGGGCTCGTGCACCCTTTGGGGCTTCAGGGAAAGTGGTGAGTTGCTCAGGTAGGACGTGGGGACTATGCAAAATGGATGGAGATGGCCAGGCACAGACCCGCTCTGCCATTTGGGCCTGTCAGTGGCTGACACGTCCTCCGCCTTTCTCATGTCGGGTTGTCATGTCCTGTTGGTTTCAGTGTTCAAGCTAGAAATGAGAGGTGGCAGGATCAGAACTGTGAGACAGCTAACGATGACGATTACATGAGCTGGAAATTATCTTTCACAAAGCAAAAAATAAAATAAAACTGAAGCTAGCCATATCTCCAGGCTATTATACTGATAGCAGGTAGGCTGGACATATAGGCATGGAGAATGCATGAATAGATTGGATACCAGCTTGAAAACTGCTCCAAATGGCTTAGGGGAGCTGCTGGGAAGAAATTAATGCGTAAGACATTCAAAGTAAACAAAACCCTAACAAACTCTGAAATGGCTGTGTCTTCTGTTTTGTGTTCTGCCACAAAGGGCTATGAGCCTTGAAATAAATGAGGCACAGGCCAGAAGTAAGGAGCTGTAGCCACGGCTTGATCTTAATGTGAAGCTTACCTCATCCCACCAGAAGCATCTGGGATAGTGTTATAGCCCAAATTTCCACATCCTCTGCTCATAGCATCATCCTTGGAAAATACAGGATCCACAAGAAAAAGAAATATGTAGGCCCAGGACACCAAATAATTGACCCCTTGTTGACCCCCTGCAATCAGGATCAACTTTTGTTCTTAAAGTGAATTTAAAAACACTTCTTTGTCCATTTTTTCCTATTACTCTGTTTTGATTTTTTATTTATTTTATTATATTTTTTTTTGCACAGGAGCCATGGGTAGTTCTGCAGATAGCAGGGAAAATCCCAGCGCTGTATTAAAAAAAATCCAGATGTAAAGCAAAATGGATTAATACACTTTTCTACAAAGTGGTAAAATGCAAACACATCTGATGGACTTCCACACAGTTTGCCTCAGGCAAAGAGCATTCCATTAAAATAAAAATACATTTGGTTAGAGCAAATTAAACATTCCCAAGGAGGAATAGTCTGAGGTCAAAGGTGAAGCCACTTTACTTGCACACATGTTTTCAATCTGTTTGACCTCTGTGATCAGCAGAGCTCAGATGTGCAAAGGGGAAGAAGCTTAAAAGAAAATGGGACGAATAAAAAATAAAATAAAAAGAAACGCATAGGAGATCTGCATAATACAGCTGTAAACTCCCCATCCTGAAAGTGGAAAAGTTGTGAGGAGTTTTTCTGTGATCCTTCTCTGGGTAATAAAAGACCTGGAAGATCTTGACCACGTTGCAAGATAATGATTTTTCTCATCAGCTGGGACAGAAAGAACAACTCTTAAGCTGTTGCGGCAGGGATTTGTGTGCCTGATGGTGAGCATGCCTGAAAAGACTCCAGGGAAGTGGATCAAAAAGAAGAAAAAGAGCAAGTGAAAGACTTTCTTGCTGCTGAACCAGTGCCCTGCTTTGTGCATGCTCCCAGCTAAATGTGCCATGGCTGCTCTCTGTCAGGCAGGCTTTTGGGGTAGGTTTGTGCCCAAAAAAAACAGGGTCTGGAGATATTCAGTGGAGGATACCACTCTGCCAACATGCCAGGGGACAGAAAGCTTCCACTGCACGCCTTGCAGTTAGGGGAGGAAGAGTGAGCAGGGGCAGGGTGTTTGCCACTCAGCTGCCTCCCTTCCTCTCATCCCTATCAGGATCCCTGAGCCAGGATCTTCTTCAGCATGATGAGAGTGTTTTTATCCTGGGCTCAAATGCGGCCAAGCAAAATCAAACCCCAGCTGAAGGCTGTTCTGGAGCCTGCTCGCTTCAGTATATATGGCCCAGGACACTACAAACTACAGACCATTTTCTTGCCAGCCCTAGGTTTACAATACCTGCTAAGGCTTCATGTTTGCTGCCCTGGCTTTCCCCTGTGGCTGGTGCTTGAGATAGGGTCCTTGCAGCAGGGACTGTTCCTTGCAGCCGAGCCTTAATTGGGTCAACAAGAATGGATTTTGCATCACACTCCCAGGGAAAGGCTGGTGCGTGAGCAGAACAGAAGCCCACAGATCCTTTGGGCAAACTAGACTTAGCCAGGAGCCACATTTGGTCAGATTGCTGTTTTGAAGCCAGCCAGTTTAGCTACTCGATATTTCACAACTCATCTGTTTGCTATGGGTTAGCAAATTCGCTGGCCCCTCTCCATCGATGACAGCTGTGTTATTGCCTATGTCACTGCAGAAAAAAAAAAAAAAAAAAAGGAAAGAAAGGTGCTTTAGATCTTTCCCGTGTTATTACTGCAGATTGATCCACCCACAGTGCTGCAGCTGCAGGTTGGGCCCCTGGTGGCTCACTGCCCACCCACACACCAGCAGGCACCAGTGCGACCAGTGCATCTCCTGTGCAGAACCCTGGGCTCAGCTGGGAGCTCAGAAGGTATGAGTGGTGTTTCCACTGGGGCTCTCAGAACCTTTTTGTCTCCTCAGCTGCTTCAAAGCAGCAGATAACCACAAAAAGGAGAGTGTGTCTGAATCTCTGCTAACTCCTGACCAATAAAAGCAGCACAACGTTTGTCACCAGTCCATCTCCTTACCAGGCTGGAGATCCCAAAGCCAGCACCTCAGCCAGCACGAATGAGAAGAGCCAAATCAAGGTGAATTCTGTGATACATGTTAAAATCAGCTGGAAACCTGGGAGGTAGAGCTCAGAAAGCGCACGACCATGTAATGTGTGCTTCAGCTGCAAAGCAACCCCAGACTTCTGGCTGTATCTCAGCCTGCTCAGAGCCAGTCCCATCTTCACACCCCTGTCTTTTGGGGAAGAGAGGATCTTGAAACCAAGCTTGAATCATTTGTAAGATCAATACTATTTATGCCTTAACTGATGGCAGCAGCACGTCCAAACGGGGTTTGCTACACCCCTCCTAAAGTAACCAGGACCTGTGAGGCCGGTGTTTTTATTAGCAGGTAGGACTGTGCCATGCAAGGAACAACAGGATTTACACTTGGCATCCACAAAATGAATTACACGTTCCAGACATCTGTGGCTTCATAAATTATAACACAGTGTCAACAACACACCTGTGAAGAGATTTTAGAAAACAGGAGCAAAGAAACCACCGGCGTGCCAAGGGGATGTGCTGGAGGTGCAGTTGGCTGCTCTCCACTCCTCTTTCCCAGCTTTTCCTGTCTGCGTGCCCCTCTGTGAGCAGGTTTGCACCAACATCACCAGGGAGCAGGCTTCCATCACCCTTTTTCGATGCTGCCCTCCCCTCTGCAACTCAGCGCAGTGATTGGGATCTGCTGTGTCCCCCCCTGGGCACAGCTCAGCCAGGGGCCCTCTGGGGCAGGGGGTCCGGGGCGGGGAACAGGGTTTTGCATACGAGATTAAGGAGTGAAGATGCCTTTTTCCCTTTTATCTGCCTGCATGCTGTACCGCTGCAGCCCCTGCTTTCCCTGTGTTGCATTCAGCGTGCTGCGCGACTCATCTGCAAGCGCAAATTACCTTGCTAAAGTATTCTTAGGAGAAATAATTAGCCACAAGCACCTCCTCTCCAGCCTCCTGTATGTGCCTCAGGGGACTGGGGCGCTTGACATAAATCATTTAGTCCCGAGCCCTAGCATACACCTTTCCCAAAGGACTCCGTAATTGGCAAAGTAGTTGCCAACTGGGTTTAAAGTGATTTGAAATTGTTTTCCATACAGCCTTGCTGATAGCAAAAGGTTTCCCCCTCTCCTCAAGCATGAGTTACAGTAACATGATTGAATGTAACCCATTATTCAGCTCAAGCTGTGATTCTGATACAGTATAGACAATATAAATTCCCCAGAGCTCGGTGAGGCCACCTCAATGGTCCATTTAAGTCCAATTCAATTAGGCTCACTATAGTTCTTAGGATTTCTTAGGTATGTTTGCAGCAGCCTTGGGGTTTGAATGTGAGAACAGTATTCATCTAGGAGTTTTAAATTAGGTCTCAGGTGTCATCATTCTAAATGAATTATTACAGTGGTGTGTTCATGCCATTACAGGTAAGGTTATGTTAGCATCTCCACTCAGCTATATTAATGCACCGAGGGCTGCAGCTTGGTGTGTAAGGTCCTCGCCTTACAGTGGCTTTTTTAACCCAGTTTTTAAATAATCAGGCTGCTGGGCACTAAGCTGTATTTAAAATTCATGTAAATAAGTTGCTTACTTTCAGCTTCCAGAGGATTGTCTGCGGTGTGGTTTAGGAGGGATTGCTATGCCTGCAGCACCGCCTGTGCGCTGCCCTTGGCAGAGTATGGATGAACATAGGGTCCCATCACTCCCTGCGCTGCCTGGCTCACCATCACCGCACGTGGCACGTCGGTGGGCAGTCAGGACCGGGGTGATGGAAAGGGGAAAATAATGGGGCAGGAGTGCTAGATGCTGTCTTGCTCATGCCTTGACTTGGTTGGTTTGAGTCTGAGGTCCTTCTGATTTTCTTTCCCCAGCCACAGTGTGTGGGGAGGGAAACATAAATTTGGTGTTTCATTTTGCTTTGCCCAGCTTTTCTCCATTTGAGTCTGAATTGGATCTCCACGGTCTTCAACAAACCTCTTGGTGTTATCAGAAAATAATCTGTAATGAAGGGAGGGAGGTGCTGCAGAAGCCCAAATGGCACCTTCATGTATTTTGCCTGCAGATTTTGTGTCTACACCATTTGATTCCTCTAACACATCAATGCAAATGGCAGGTATGCAGATGGAGTTTACTTCAAAGAAGGAAGAAAGAAGAATCAAAGAAGATACATAATTTTTGGCAGGTAAATCTGGAAGCTTAATTGACTTTTGGTTTGAATCCCAAGACTGGTATCTAAAGGACAAAGATAGCATGTCTTTATTGGCCTAAATGGTGTAATTCTTTTCACTATTTTACTCTGGTCCCATCTAGTGGCTCCAGCAGAAAGCGAGACCCCTTGGTCCATCACTGCATTAACAGGAAAAGTCACAGTTCCTCTAGGGCTAAATAGATAAAGGATGGGGGACATTTTACAGGTAGGGAGTTGAGAAACAAAAGAGTCAGGTGTCCTCTATATAGTTACACATGCTCTGGGTCTCCTGAATCCACGTCTTCTGAGAGACATGTCCTACTTTCTAGAAAAGCATCCTACTCTTCATAGACTTAATCTTTTCCTATTGCTTTATCCTCAAAATTTCACTTAGTTTCTCTCAGTTCAGATTTGCCATGTCCTGCTCCTACGCTCCTGGGAAAAATATGCCAATATTTTGCCCGTGTTACATAGGGGAATAGTCAGAAGAAAAGACCCAAAATCTCTTTCCTCCACTCTCTGTCTTATCTTTGCTAGGGCAGAATACAGCCTTAAGATCCTTCCAAGATCAAATAAATGCCTCCAGGAAGAAAAGATCAAAGGAGAAAAAAAGCTTAAGAAGTCACTTGTCTGGGTATTTCCTTGTATTTAAAGTGGCCCATCATGACTAAAGCATTCTCCTGTGTTACAAGAATCTAGGGGGGCAATATGCTTCTCCAGGGGAAGAGGCACCCAAGTGAGGGAGAACATCTGTAGGGCACATTCATGCATGCAAGAGAAGACCCTTTGTGCTCTCATTTTCCTGCTCCCACCAGCTGGAAATGAGTCACACCTTACCCAGAGGCCAGGTAGCAACCTTAGCACCCATTATTTCCAAGCTTTCCTGCAAGGCTTGTGGGCAGCATGGGATGGGCTTGGAGAGTTTCTGCCTGCCACAGCCAGGATCCCATTTTGGCTGAGCGCAAAAACATGGGGCCTGGAAAGGACACGGTTCCTCCAGAAGTGGGACATGCTGAGGAGTGGCTCTGTTGTTTCTGGACCTGAGCTGGGACATCCCATTATGCCATGTGAGTTTCTCTGGGGGATTAACACTGACTGATGGATGCCTGCATTGTGCACAGATTGCCATTCCCCCAAATAAGCTAGGTGCTCTCCTATGTGCTGGATGTTTTCCAGACTTTCTTCAGTATCCATTGCTAGTAATGGATTTTTAGCAATCCATTTTCTTTTAGCCAGCTTCACTTTTTCAATCCTGTTTTTGTTTCTTCATTCCTCCATGGCATTTTCCTCATTCCTTTTAATAGTGCTACTATTAAAGTACCATCGAGGTCACATTTGAGTGTCATTCACAGGAACATCTGTTTTTCACAGAAACCCAAGGGAATCAGATCCAAATGACATAGTTAGTCATTTATTAAGGTATCCTATTGGGTCAAGATGCCAGGGAAAAGAAACATGTTGAAAGAAAGAATAAGTATCTCCTAAGGACATACTTGAAGACATTTTACCATGCTCATCAGAGTGTTTTTTCTTTGGGGACTGGAAAAAATGCCTTCCTGGAGTCTTATGTCAGTAAGTCATTTGTGAGGAGGTATTTTCTTACCACTTCACTATTTCCTTTTGCTAGAAACTTAGGAACTTTTGCATGCCCTGAACATTGAGGTTTTAGATAGAAAACAACAGATGACCCCTTATGCCTTGAGAATAGTACAAAATTTTGCATGAGAGGACAAATCTTAATATCTCAATAGGGTTAATCTAAAGACAGATTGGTTATTGGGAGCAAAAAACCTTCCCTAAAGCATGACAGCTCAGTGTTGGACTCTCAGATCTGGAAACTGATTCCCAGTACAGGACAAACACCAGAAAACTGCGAGTCCTATGAACCAGTCCTCAGCTCAAACCTGTCTCTGTGGGGAGCACCCTGACTTCCTTTCAGTCCCACAACTTAGCTAATTTCATCACCATTTCCTTCCATCGTCAATGAGGAACAAAAACTATGGCAAACACTCATCACGGGCAGGGCACACCCGCAACTTATGACACCTATAGCATCCATACGGACCTTTTGCATGTAACTGGGCTGCTCAGAGCTACTTTGTGCATCGGATCCTGCAAAGGGTGGGAAAGTATAACGCTCTCCTCCACTTTTAGCCATCCCGGCTGATTTCTGCGGACCAACAGTGACATCCAGTGGCCACGGAGACCCAGCTGAGCCGCCTAATTCCTGCCACAGGCATCGCTCAGGATGCTTTGCCTTTGTGATGTAAAAAATGATCTGCAAAGTACTAAAGGCTGGTGAGACAGGAATATTACTGGAAACGCAGGTCTCTTTTCAGCAGCAAAACTCTGCGTTACCCAAAGCGACTGAGGATGAACAGTGGAAGTTCAGGCCAGGGATGTGGGGAGGCTTGGGACCAGAAACTGCACAAATAACACAGACTGGGAATATTTTGGTGAGGGTATTTCTGGGAGGGGAAGGTCAGCTCCATGCCTCCCCCTGGTCACTAACCCCAAGCCAAAAATTTGACGGGATGTAGCCCCACGTCACCGAAATTGGTTTGGGATTATTTTTGCTTCCCCTCCTCGTTTCCAACCTTACAACTGCAGCTGTAAATCTTCCATCCACAGTCAAGGGACTTCAAAAAAAATAAATTCTGTGATTGTCCTGACACCTGCTCATTGCTGGGCCCTTGGCTCCAGAGTAGTGAGCACCAGGAAACTGGCAAAATCAAAGAGTCAGTGATGCTGCAACCCTTCCAACTTTTTTTTTTCCCAACAGTCCTGCTTTACTGTAAACGATGACAAGAGCTACCCTTACAAAACTGACCTGAGGCTAAGTCTGCACTGGAAACCCCTATCTGTGGAACCACATTGGTTTAAGCAGTGACATTTTTATTCCTGTTTTTTATTCCTGGTAAATCCCTAGAGCGGGATTAGCTGTACTAGCAAAAGCTCATGTAAAAGAGTGATGGGAGGCAAGTTAACAGGCAGCATTCTCCACTCTGTAGCAGTACCTGGGGCAGCCCTGGCTCAGCCTCAGTGTCCTCTCCTCCTCCTCACCTTCCTCCCCTTGAACTGAGGATGAGGATGCACTGAGCCCATTGCCTGCGAGCTGTGCCTCTGCTGGGGGGCTCTGCAGCTGCACCAGCTCAGCTCTCCTGCTGCAAACCAGACCTCCAACACCCTGGCCTGTGAGCCCCTTGTACAGCAACACCCAGTATTTCCAAGGATATCAATTTACTAGCAATAAGCAACTGCAGTAAATAGTACTGCTTACGAGCGTTTCAAGGCAATTTACTGCAATGCCACAGCAACCTTTCCCCTTTAACAGTAAAAATACTCATCAGGTGGAAAATGCCATCATAATGCAGGCAAAAGGGCTCTGTGTAACTCAGTGATTGCTTCTGCATTAAAGATCAAAAACTGGAGTGGCTACATGAGAAGCCACTTCCCAATGTCATCATCCTTGGCTGCACAGCAAATATCATAGCTCTAACATTTAAATAAGTTACATGGATGCTGAGAGAGGAATGCGTGACCTATGAATTTTGAGAAGTGGCTTCTTGGTTCCTGGGAGGAAAGAAAAGCAGATAATTAATTAAGGTAACTAGTAGATTTATTTTTAGCCTTCCTAGTAGTCCCAGGGACATCCAGGACTGTCAGTAAATTGGAAGAAAGTCAATAACTAACAGAGAAGTAAACATTGCTGTTCCAGGTCATCCGCTGCAACCTCAAACCATGGAAGGGAAACTCTGCTCTTGTAAGACCTCCATCCCTGGGGCTGGGTAAAGACGTTGGCAGGGTGTTAATGTGGCTACCTCCTCCTGCCATGCAGCAGATCTGAGGGAAGTACAGAGTCCCTTGGGGCCTCTGCTAGAGCAGAAGTTTGCAGTCTTACCCCATATCCTTGTCTGTTTCTCCATTTGTGAGCTCACAACAGTACCTGAGATGTTTCCCTTTGCCCTTCACTTGCTCCAGCCCTGCTCATGCCTCCTAGGAATCGTTTCATTTCTAGCAATCCTGCAGCTGGATTCCTACCTAGCAGTGAACATTTTGGGGATGCCATGAGACTGCTGAGCAGAGCTGGATCTGTCTTGGATGAGACGGCACCAGCAGGTGACTGATGGCACAGGACAGCCTGCAAGGTGTCACTCCTAGAGGCACATCTCTGTGTGCTCAGCCAGAACATGAAAAACTCCCCTTTCTCTTGATACATCCTGCTGATAAAGGGTGGGAACAGAAAAAAAAGAAGGGGGGAAAGCCTGCTGTGAGGAAGTACAATAAGCAAAATAAAGCTGCAGGAGAGGACACAGTGTCTCAGCAAGGCTGGCATGGTGAATCGTTGTGCCGTGATGGTTTTGGTCCCCACTCCTGATTTGGTCCAGCACTGAAGCTGCTTAATATCCCTGGGAACCAGAAGTAGGGTTGTGATGGGATTTTAGTTAAACCCCAATAAAATCTATTTCTCCTCGGCCTTTGCAGGCACAATTCTACTGACTCCTAGTGTACTTAGCCCAACAGTGCTTCACAAAATCATGATCCGCCTGGGGTTTGGGTGGGAAACTTGAGAAATTTTGCTTGTGCATGTGATAACTTGTGATTTTTGTATATGTCCGTATTTAACTTGGGCTGGTGACAAGATGAAGCTATAGCCATTCTGTCCTCTCCCTAACTCTCTGCAGCCAGCAGAAAACTGCAGATCTGCTATCCTGTTTTGTCTTTCCCTTTTAAATCATATCAGGCTCTTCAGTCACAGACACTGCTTTCTAGATGGAGGCCTGAATTTCTGCAGATAGCTTATAAACTTGTAAAATAGCTTGTTTAACTTGCAAAACCTCCAAGCAGCTGTCATACCGCTTCCAGAAGGATGGATCAGTTGGTGAGAGGAAAGACTTAGCATGCAGTGACATTTTACCTGGATACTTCTCCATCCTTTCTTCTCAATGGTTTAATTTTCCGTGATGCTTTTTCCTCCCCTTTCAGTATCAGCAAGCATTGTTGTCAGGCACCCACTGCATCTAGGAGCAGAGGCACGGCTCTGTGATATGTCTGCATTTTTCACCCTTTCCTTTCACAGAGGCACAGCCCCTCCTGCTCACCTGGTGAGTTGAGTCATCTGACATTACACTTGCACTTACCCAGAGGCCAGCAGGCTTCAGCTACTAAACCATCACCATCTAGCCTCCCCCTATGGGCATAATATGCTAATTTATACCCACAATCAAGCATCTGTGATACCATTTGTGCTGCAGATACTGTGGAGGGAATTGATGGTTATTCAGATCTTGTGTTAACTCAGGAAAAACAGATTTATTCCCCCACTGAGTGGAGCAGTTACTAAAACCAGCATGGATGAACTCTCCTTTTCCAATGTGCCTTGGCTGCATGCTAATAGTTTGGAGTCTAGGTGACTCATTCATTGGAGAAACTTTGCTCTCTGAATTATTCACTTATTCAGCCTACTAAGCCAGATAATAAGAGATGGCAGAACCTTTCCTTATCTCTCAGAGGGTACATTAATATCTTTTAAACATTCATACTCTGCCCAAATATATATATTTCAAGACTAATTTTTGCCTAAGTTCTTTTTCTTTAATCATTTTGATTCTCTTTTGTTCTAACTTCAGTTGTTACTTGAAGGATTGGCTGGGAATAGGGCCACACTTCCATACAAAGGTAGAAGACTGGTTTTCTTTTCTACACAGACATCTTACGTGTGAGGAAGCTCAGCATTTATTCCCTATGATGGGGAAAATCCTAACACTACCACCATCTTTTCTGCCCTATAGATCTTGCCTGTATCCAAAGATACAGTCACTTCTAATTTATTTTAAAATGGAAACACCTCTATCCATCTATGATGGAATTCTTCATCATCATTTACATTGATCACAGCAGCTTTTCTCTGAGGTAAAATCCCAGATACACATTACCACGTGTGCCTACTTGAAGCAGGTTTTGTGACACCTTTGTAGCTGCCTGCCCTCTTCTTCATGCTGATCACAAATTTCGAGTTCACATCCTGACTTCCAGTCTTCCCAAAGTGCAGACCTCATTTGCCACCCTCCTCTTCCTGAGGGTCCCACTCCTCTCTCTGCTTTTCTTCTCATTCCAGCTACAAGCAGCAAAATCAACTGACTGCTCCCTCCCCTCTCCTTCTTCACACCTTCCCCTCTCAATGAGCATGCTCTCCCCACCACAACGTTGACTGCTCCTCATGTCCCCAAGCTGCTCCAGTAAAGATGAATCACCAACACCTCACTTTAGGGAGATTTAAGCACCAGAGGAGAGGAAGTACCAGAAGACTCTGAGCACTGGCAGGGACTTCAGCATTGCTATTGTTCTTACATATGTATCAGCATGTTTTACGTTTATATTACTATATATTCTCTTAATGAGGAACAATACTGAATTCAACAATAGAAAGATAGACAAGATAGGTCTGAGCCACCATCCTCAATCCTTCTTCAGGCTCTCCTCTTCCAGGATACCTGAAGGTTGAAAAGGAGTTCCATATGGCTGAGACGCTCTTCATGTACTAATTTTATTTTATTGCTTGTGTATCAAAGATGTTAACAGTTTTTCAGGCAAGGACTAGACCATCCTGTGATTACAAAGCACCTAGCACAGCCAAATCCACATTCAGCTTATCTGTCAGCCTCCAGTTATGGAAATCATGTTAATATCTGATTTCATGCCTCTCACTTTGTCTTCCTTTAGAGCATCAGGTCTGAGAAAGTCACTCAGGGACCAATTCACCCTTTGCATTGTCTATTGCAACAGACCTCTGTCCCAAGCTCCTCTACAAAACTAGTAAAACAGAATAATATATAGAAAGGCTTGACTCAGAGTGCTTTTTATCCATTTATTCTTACTACAGAAACTCAGTAAGATCACATATAAAAAGAATGATAGTGAGATTAGACATAATTGTGAACATATATGAGGACAGTTTCTGATCACAATAAGGTCAAACAGACCTTTTTCTTGCTATTTGCTCTGAGTCATTATTTACCTCTGGCTCTTCAAAACCCTGCTGTGCTAATAATGTTTCACCAGAGATTTTTAACATTTAATGAAGGTACTATGTTAGCTTTTAACCAATTGATTGTTATATTCTGTATCACTGAACTTAATTTTTCCCCTTCAATTTTTTTTCAGCTTAAGCATTACATTTCATTTCAAACCAGTCTCTGAATAGGCCAAATATAAATACATGCAAACTTCCTTATGTTTTCTCCATTTCAGGATAATAAAACAGCACATGAAATGAGTGTATCTGAAGTGTAGTGTTAAATGGTGCATTCAGAAATAAATAACACACACAGTAATGGGTAAGAGAAAGAAAAGGCCCAGTGCATGCTGTTTTAAGGAGAATCAACACTTTCAAGGAGGAGACACACAGGGACTGTGCCTGGCCCATGGATGTGAACAAGGGAAAGACCAAAAAAATTTATTGCACAGCCAGTGTAAGCTGTCTTATACTTTTATGTACCAAAATTGCTCCTTTAAGGGTAAAGAAGCAGAGAAAGTCCAATGCATATTGACACTGCTAGAGCTAAAAAATAAACAAAAATAAAATAATTTGAAAAAAAAAAAAGACAAAGCAAACAGACAAACAAAAAATCCCTTTGAAGTATCCAGACTCCGGAA
Source organism: Cygnus atratus (assembly GCF_013377495.2). Taxonomy (NCBI): domain Eukaryota; kingdom Metazoa; phylum Chordata; class Aves; order Anseriformes; family Anatidae; genus Cygnus; species Cygnus atratus. The sequence continues at coordinate 111,720,466 of NC_066363.1, read as the reverse complement.
AGTCTATGCTACTGTGCTATCCAGCGCAGAGCAACTGCCATCCCTTCACTGCAGGTGAATAAAGGAGAGACAGTGTTAAATTTTCTGGCATCTAATTTAACCCATCTTCCACTGTGGGACTTTAATTATATCCAGGTGGTGTCCAGGTGCAGTTGTCTGGACTATCTCCATTGGGCACATTTGCTTATAGAATAGTCTGGTTGGTGTTTTTTCTATTTTAGAAAAATGCGTTCTCTTGGCCATTCATTATAGCCTTCCATTCTTCCCAAATTTTCGGTCCCTAAACTGAATAACAGTTAATCAAAGCCATAAATAAAAGAAGCTCATTTTGACAACTAAAACCACTTTGAAAATAGCTTAGACAATGTGCTTGTTCTCACTGATCTTTCCAAAACCTACAGCAGGGGGACATTTTAAAGCATGCAGTATTATTCCTGAGAAGAATACAGTTGGTTTTATTTTCCTTTTTGTTCTTGAGATGAGTGAATTTCACCATGAAACTTGAAAAAGAACCTGAACTTTATAACACAGTTATATTAGAAGGAATCCATGATGAGAAAGAAGTATGGCACCAATATACAATAAGATCTTGAGAGAAAAAAAAAAAATCACTCTGGGGGGAATTTTCCAATAAACAGCCACTAAATTCCACCACCAGATTTGGCTCTGCCCAGAAACCTCACTGAAGTTGTTCAAGAGGAAAGTGCTGTCAAACTATCACAGCCTAGATATAGGTTAGCAACCAAATGCTTCTCATGATAGTATGGTCTGACAATACCACTAGCTGGATGGCCAGCAAGTGTCTTCATCCTCATTAACCTTCCTTCAGCAAACATGAGATGGTCACAGTCTAGACTTGGTTTGGTTCATATTAAAGCACTGTAAAAGATAGGTGTGTATAGAAAATATTTTTTATGAAGTTACTGCAAACAGAGTCAACTTAAATGAAATGTAAAACACAGCAAGATTTCTTTGTAACTAAGATTATAGATTTCAAAGACCAAAAGAGTAGGTAAGTCAGATGAACTGAATCTTGAAAGTACAGCTCCGTACTAAGACAAAGGCGATGAGTATGCTGAAATAGGAAGGATGAGAAAATATCCTGCCTTGTTAGGAAAGCTCTAACACATGATATTTGAAGTCTGTTAGCAAATCTCTTTGATAAACTTAGCAAGTTGTGGACAGTGCCATAGGACTGGGGAACCCCAAGTGTATGACCTGCAATTAAGAAGGTGAAAAATATGACCCGTATTTACAGGTCTATTAGAGGCACTCCAATAGCTTACCAGGCTTTAAAATAGCAGTCTGTGGGGAATCTAATCAACGATGCAGAGGTAAAAGCAATATGGGATAAAATGCAGAATGAGTTTACTGAAGGTAGACCTTGCCAGACTCACTCAATTTCTTTTCTTGAAAAGGTAACTCTCAACATAGCAGAGGAGGTATTTCCAGGAAATGTAGGGAAGCATTCATGGCTTTGTATGAGGCCCAGGTGATACCATATGGAAAACTGCATACAATCCTGGTCGCCCACATTTCAGGGAGATATCTTCCAGCTGGAAGAGATGTGGAGAGGTCAGCAGGAAGTCGATGTGAGAAGTCTGGCTGCTCAGGCTAACAAGGGGGATGCTGGCCAGAGATCTGGCTATGAGTCACAAGCACCCTGGAGAAAAAAAGTCCTATCTAAAACAAAAGACAACGCTGGCACAGGACCTGTGTGTACAGAGTGTTCAAGAGTAAATTTAGGCTGGAGGGAAAGCTAACTGCAAAAACAGTGCAGCTCAGGCAAAGTTTCTGAGAAGAGCTGTGGGACAGAAAGTTGATTACACCTCAGGATGAGCCTCAGGTGTTTGAGAAGGGGTGGCCCAGCAAAGTGGCATGAGGGAGCAGAGGACTGTAAGACACCCAGAAACTCTTTATTTCCTCTGTTACCACTCAGTGGTTTTCAATCATTGCTATATTAAAATAAAATAAAATAAAATAAAATAAAATAAAATAAAATAAAATAAACATGCTCTGAACAATATTACAAATCAAATTATTCAGATTAATTGTGTTAGGGAACACAGCATTGAAGTAGCATTATTGTAAATTTGCAAAATGTCAATAAAATGCAATATTACTCGAAAACCAATAATAACTGCATAATTTCAATATGTCACATAATTTGTATTAAAAGTTTCCTGTATTCTAATGTCAATGAATATTACCTTGAAAATTATTTATTATTTGATTATAAGTTAATAAAATTAGGGAAGGCAATAAAGCCCAGCACCAATACAGAGCTATTGGTATAGGCTGGATGTTACTGATCATTAATACAGATTTTCCACATGAGCAGAAGAAGATACAAAGAGTCTGATCCTGTTTGCTATTAAAGCAGCTGGCTGAGAATCAAGCACGCCCCCAGTCTTCTTTGTTTTCCCTACCTCTAGCAGTGTAACAGGGCATGGCATTTTCAATTAAAACTTTATAAAGGCTGTGACCAGGCTGTGAAGGAAATTGTAGTGACTCAGAGTGATGTGTAGGTCCACAAAATTTAGGAGACATTAACAAAACAAAAGGAGGCAAAACAATGGAAAAAAAAAGTAAAATAGAGAAAAAAGTTGTATTACATCTGCTGCCACTTCTAACACTTGCCACCTTTAAAGTTCAGTTTTTGCTAAACACTGACTAGGTTATCATGTAACTAGTTGTCAAAACTGGGTCTGTTAGTGAGGCAGGAAGGAGGTGTTGTGGCTCCCCACAGCCTGGCCCTACAAAAGCCCATTGCCTGCTCTGATGGGGCAGGGTGCTATGGGGATGCATTTACCATGCTATGGTGGTTCCTATGCGTAGCGACTCCTATATCACTACCACAAAACATTCCCCAGCATTTACAGTTTGTCTATATTAGTTCTTCTTTAGAAGTCTTTTAAATAAAACAACATAAATTGTGGCATCGTACTCTGTGTGCTTTCACTTACTATTCACAGCCTTAGGGAATCAGAGGAACGAATGCAGAGAAAAAAAATAACCCAAACTGAAACAAAATAAAACAAAAAAGGTACAACTTGTTTGTTCATTTCAGACGTCTTCTCTTGAACTAAGTGACCTTCACAGGTCCCCTCCAACCAAAATTATTCTGCAATTATACGAAGTGGTACTAATGGCCCCTTCATCCTCATCTTCAAGCTGACCACTCTCACTGAAGCTGGCAATGACGGGGCACATGGGAGTTCTGTTCAGTGCCATGTGTCGTCTGCCTACAAGGGTGATACTGCCAGACCAAGCCGTAAGACAACTGCTTACAGCATGCCTAAACTAAAAAATAAAATTAAATTTTAAAAAAATAATAATTTGGGAAAGGGTTATTTCCACAACATAGAGCACTTCAAGAGGGACACTACTTGAAACTCTGAGTCAGCTTTGAAATGTGATGGATTTGAAGCAAGCTCTGCTGCTGAGGAAGCCTTAAAAATCTTTAAAATATCTGAGGGACGGCATGCAAAGCTGTTGCTAAGCTGCATGAAGGTTTAAAGACAATTTATTATTTTCTACTGATCTAAATCCTTAAATCACCTTAAACTCTGATGCTCACCTAAGACTTTAAAATAGAAGAGCTTAAGCATCCCATGTCACTGTATCAAACATTAATCCGATCAATATTTATTGAACTTAAGTATGTAGATAAAAGTATAAACTTTGTATTATTAAAAAGCAGTGAAGTTTTTAAAATGTCGTGACCGAATGTGTCTCTCGGCTGACTTCACACAGGCAATCAGCATTCATGTGAAGGTTCAAACTTCAGAGGTGTTTTACTCTCCATATTGTAGACATTCCTTAAGTTTGGGGACCCCTCTTTGTCATTTATGAGGTTGTGGGCAACTATAGAAAGGAATAATAACATGATGCCATGGCATTATTTTATGACTAATGAATGCATCCCCCAGTATTTGAAGCTTTCTGCATTAATAACCTCATGGTATCATTTGGTTCTCCTTTGGTGGAATTTTAGTCACACATTGCACAATGTTCGCCAATACTGTGAAACACAGACTGACCGGCAGCTATTCATCTGATTTCTTTTTCAAGTCTTCCCTCACTTTCCAAGGAAGCTTTGCTGTCCCTACTCAGTTTGAAGCAGCCATGTCCCTCTTGAACTTCCTCCTACCACGTCTTCTGCTTTAAGAAAAAGGTAGTTTTGCTTCTTCTTTCTGTTCCTCTAACAAAACCGCACAGATGGAGAGAGAATTTTGCATACACAGAAATAAGAGATGTTACACACAAATAAGATATGTTTAGGGCAGTTAAGGAACAGAGAAGGCAAAGAAGGTGCCTTTGAAGGACCAGCAGCTTCCGTTACAGGAGCACCGCAGACCCCATCAGAGTAGTGAAGGGGCAGCCTAATGACCACCTCATCTGCTCAGATGAAGCTGTTTCAGGGTAGCCCCCATCTCTTTGTTCTCCCCTCCAAGCAAACACCACAAACACATTCACTCTTGACCAGCAAATAGATGGATTATAGGTCAAAAACTTCCTGACACAGCATTCATAGCATTCATTTGAGGTATTAAAAGAGTCATTATCTTTTGGCCATAAATTGAAGCAGGAATTTAATGAAAGTTTGCAGGACAAAATAAATAAATAAATAAAAATTGTAAAGCCTCAATTTTAATGCAAAACCAAAAGAATCAGAGGACATCACCAAATATTGAATTCATGGGTCTGAGCAGAATCATAAGTTAGGCAAACCTGGCCTCAATTCTCTTTTTTAGATACAAAGAAAATTTAGAATTTGAGCCCTTGCAGGACTGGACATCCAGGTTCCCAGTGGGTACCCAACTCTTGAAAGTTGCCTCCTGGGCATGGTGTCGCATTGCTACCTCAGATCTCTGCCCTCCTTTCTCTGGGGCAGGGTACAGCTTTCAAACTCACCTCCTAGCTGTGGAGCAGTTTTCCCTTATTAGAAAAGCTAAATTGGATGCTAAGTGCCCTGACTGTCAGCAAAGCACAGCTGATGGCAGGAGCCACCAGGGCAGTCTGAAGCGGAGTGTTCCTCTCTGTAGCCTGCTGCCCCACCGCAGGCTCACCAGCAGCCCTTCAGGTGGCTGGGCCATGGTGGCAGCTTTCCTTTCAATTAATAAATCTAAACCGGGAAGAGCCATGCAGAGGCAAGAATTATTCAGGGCAGTCAAAGGGGACAAGGCAAAGGCTAATGGCCTGAAGCAAGAAAGACAGACAATCCGGGATGAAAAGATCCTAGCAGCAAGGTCAGCCGAAAAGCACCCACGGGAGCTCTTACACTGGTGAGTTTTGCTTTGGGAGGGTCGGGGGGAGGAAAGAGGGGAGGCAATGGCCTGTGTGAACACTGTGGTTTCGAGTGCAAGATATAAACAGTCTGAGGCCGGGAATATTAATCACTACAGGCAGATTTTAAGCTGCTCCACTGTGGGTGAGGCAGTCCCCACTTCCCAACCTGACCACCGAGCTGCGATATTATTAGCAATGTGAAAGTCCAACACGCACTTTTCCCCTTCAGGTCAGACAGTTTTTAAAAAAGTAAACAATATTTTGGCCAAATGAGGTGTAGCAAAACTCCACTAGGGGTGACCAACGGTACTGGCTTCACACCAAGTGCAACATGAACAAAATGCACTCCTCAGAAGGAGCTACAGCCTTAGTGTTGTTCCCCGCCTGTCTCCCAGTGGTACTGGGAGCCTTAAGTCCCATCAGCAGGAATATCAGTAAAACCCCTATTTTCAGTCTGTGAGCCCAATCAAATTAGACTTGAGTTTTCCCTATTAAGCTTGGCCCTGCTCAGCACAGGACCAGAAGAAATCTCCTTAGCTCCATCAGAAAGCTCATTGCCCTCTCCAAGCTGGTCATGGTTTTATGACATATTTTAAAAAACAAAGCAGCTCTTCAGTTCAGCATCACATGTTTTTGCAGGCTTAATATCTAGGGAATTTGCTCTCTACACTGGCTTCTGAATGGAGTTAGGTCTGCCTTTCAAGGCTTAAAAGCTCAAACAGGTTTAATCTTAACCTTCTGCTTGTCCTCCCTGCACAGATGTGTCCTCCCACATTACCAAGGGAGAACAAATCTAGTGGCTGCACAAGAAATAACTTGTAGAGAGGCAGAGACTCTGGACACAGCACGAATCTCAGAAGGAAATTAAAGTACCTTTTTGACGCAGTTTTGTTTTAAGTTCTCCTTTCTTCATTCTCTTGTACACGTAAATTCTTGTAGCAAGGAAGACATAAACCTGCATGCTGGATGGGAGGAATATAAATATATAAAGATAATACTTCATTAAGTAAAAGTAACAAGTGTTTACACACAGATTCTCAAAAGACCCTGTTTCTAATTCCTCCAACATGATAGGGAGGAGAGAACAACACTAGGTATAAGATTGTAAAAGGAGGTGAGTCGGAGGCCAGTGCTGTTTGCTCTTATCAGGATACACAGAGCCTACAGGCCTGGTGCAGACATCAACAAAGGGGCAACTGCTCGGGCAGAACACAGCAAAGAAAATCTGTTGTATAATAACGAAAAAAATAACAAGTACCTTATGAAATTAAACAGTGTGAAGAAACCACTGATGGAGGACAGAATAGAAACACTGTGCCTGGCACCAGAAAAGCCAGGCAATGAGTTAACCTAAAACAGCAATAGCAGAACAGGCTGAAAACCAATTGATATGCATACACCAGAAACTATTGCTGAAATATAATAGAAATAATGTAAACAGTTAAACTTCAGAGACTATACCGATCACTTAATTTCCATGGCATTATTCCAGAAATTAATTTGGCCTATGTCCTGTAATGCAGGCACTTGCACTGACATATTGTCTTTGTATGTACTTGAGGACAGTCTAGTCAGTTGTCAAAAGCAGCAGAGTCGGTTGAATGTTAATGTCTCAGCGGGGAACTTCACTAATTTTAAGTTACAATTTCTCTCAGACAAAGGGTTTCAGCCAGAGCTAATGATGCTAAGACCCTTAGCATGACAGAAAAAGTGGCAGAATTGAGATCTGTCCCCCCGTGGAAAAGCTCCATCCCCAAAAGCCCATCTGAGCAGATCCCCATGAAGATGTCCACCGTGCAGACTGGGCAAGACCCTACTCTGGTCTATTTTGGCACAACTTTGCTAAAGTCACTGGAGGTCTACCAAGTCAGCCAAGCTAAAGATCTGCCCTGTAGAAAATTATTGAGAAATATATCCATATACTCATATCCGAAGCTGCAGCTTCTTCGTTGCTTTAATCTGACTGAAAACCAAACTGCTGACAAAGGGTCAGCTGTCAGACAAGCATCTAACACTTGTATGCTTATGTGGTAAGCTAAAAAAGGTATTCTATCTAACTCGACCTAAACTAAGTAATCAAAAATAGAAATGGTTGCTTTCCACCTGGATCAGCTCTTAGACTTGGTTTCCTGTGCAGCTGCACAAGCCGTTGCCCAGGGTGACAGTGGGGCAGGACCACGTAGCCAGGAGCAGGAGCAACAGCGGGAAGGGTAGGAGAGCTGGATGGCTTTTTTTAGCAGCAGTCCACAATTAAATAGCTTAAAGCAATCACGAGAACAAAGCCTTTTATATCAGAGGAGAGGGCACCATTTTTTTTTACCATGAGGCAATACTGAGGAACCTGCTCTCAACTCAGTATCTTTTTTTCACAGGCAATAGAAAGCTTGTTTTAAATGCAGAGCACAAGGCAGTTTCTATGCAGAGCAACTTAGGAAGAAGTCCTGCACTGACTGATGATTATCTGTATAACTAAACTCTTCTTTTCTTTGTCAAGGCAATAAGCCCTTCCACTAATCTTTTCTACCGCAAAGTAAATATTAGATGTAATATAATGGATCTAGTGGCATTTTTGGCAGAAAGGCGCTGGTGTGATATCACGTAGTATTGTACATACCAATGGCACCTTTTGAAAAATCCACGGATTTGCAAGGTTTAAAAATACCGTGTAGCACTAGTGACATCTGCAGGAACAGGTCGGTTGGAACAGGAAAATGTCAAAAATCAGGCTTTGGTGAGAGGAAAACGAGCAGATGCATTCGCAGCGCCTGCCTTCACAAGCGCACTGGGGACAAACAGGCCTCTGAACTGCTGCCTCAGGGGGTTAATCAGACCCCTTCTCTAAGCTACTTTCTGGAGGAGTTTCTCATTTCATTGCCAATATAGGTGGTCAGGGAAAGCTGGCCTCCTATTCTACAAGTCACTTACATAGAAATGTGACTACCCTCTTTAGCAGGAGTGAAAAGTAAAGGAATGATCTTCCTTTAGAAGAGGGTGAGCCAAGAGATACCAGCACGAAGGAGGCAACCACAAATCATCATGCCTTGTCCTGCAGAAGATGGAGGAAAGGGAGCAGCTAATTTAAAAATTTTCCACAGCTCGAGAGAAAACATCAGTGAAGAGTCACTATTGGTTACACTGAGTTTTGTTGCAACTGATAGGTATAACGAATTTTCTTCTTTAAAGATAGAGTGATAAGAGGGAGTTCCTGCAAAAAAAAAAAATATATATATATACTCAAGATAAAAACTTTGGGCAGAGTTGTTTGGCAAGGAGAGCAAACGAGTGAGAGAGCATGCAACCAAGTGAAGATCAGAGCACTGTGCAAATATTTACAGGCAAGAAAGTTTGATCCAGCCTGAAGTATAGTAGCCAGATCCTGAAAAATAAAGAGCTACAGGGGAAAAATCTTGGTAGTGTAATACCTAGATGTGGTGATGTAAGGAAGGAGACAGTCTGCTTCTTTGATTTCTACTCTGTTAAAGAAAACAGTCTCTTCTACATAGTAAAATAAATAAATAAATAAATAATAATAATAGAGCTTTGCCTTCCTTCATTGTATGATGCTATTCCAGTTTTGCCACACACAAACTCAGCCATGCTACTTTATGCTATTTAAAAGGTATTTCTAACTTCATTATCACTGCTGTTAAAACACTGTTTTTAAACCAAAGGAACACATGTAGAAAAACAGAACAGAGGAGCTGAATTTTTCTGCTCTGGATAAATTTGTTGTGTCTCTTTGCTTAAACTTCCTTCGTTTCTGATTACAGTTTTTTTGTTTGCTTTCTTTGTTTTTATTCATATTTTATTTTAAATAAAAGTTTTGCAAGAACACTTGTTTTCCACCTAAAAATAACAGCAGCCCAACAGCAGGAAGACAACAAATGGTGAAATTCTTATAAGGCAAGGGAAGGTATTTGTGGTTATGATAAAATGCTAACTTACTAACAACAGATTTTACTCAGGGGATATTTGATTTCTGTGTAGGTCTCCTAAAGAGAATGATATCTTTAGAATATAGGAAATGAAAATGGTAATGCAAGTGAGAACAGCAATTGGTTCTGAGATACTTAAAAAAGCTGTACCAGTGTGCTTTGGGAACAGTTCAGCTAGGCACCCAGAAACACGTGCCATAGCAGATCTACAATCAGTACAACAGTATGGAGGAACATGAACTACTTGACACAAAATAGGAAACCAGGTTCTACAGGATACAAGAAAACTGTTGAGCTTGCTAGACAAAAAAAAACAGTGCTGAATAATGTTATATGTAGAAGGATGTTCCCCTTACTGCTGGTAAAGGAAGATCAATATAATAATAAAGTAGTGGGATAACATTACACATCATGCCATGCCAACCTGGTAAAATAAATAAAAAGAAACTGTGGGTTCTAGATCTCTAGTTCTTTGGGGAGGAAGAGTAAACAACCCTTGTAAGGCAGAGCTAGGAACTTCCTTGGGGTCAGACTGGATTTGCTCCACTAGTGCGATTTTTCCTTGAGAGACAAATATTACCACAGATTATGCCATTGTGGAAGACTTCAGTTCCTCAGGTGCAGCTGTAGAAGATCATGAGATAAACAGGTGATAAGCTGGGTCCAAGGCCAATTTCAGAAATCCACCCAAAACCTGAGCTGCAAGCTCCGATGTTGCTCACAGCAGGACACCCTCCTCCATCCAAACGGTGCTCCAAGGTCCAAGGTTAATGTTGGGTGTGAGAGTCCAGGTGAGTTCAGCCATTGCAGCGAAGGCCTATTTGGTGGTCACAGGACTGTCACACAAATAACCATAAGACTCAATAAATCTTCAATAATCAGTCTTCATTAAGATTTTCTCAACGAGACATTCCTTCTTGTCCTCACTTATTTTAGTTAGAGCCCAAAGAAGACTTTTTATGAAGGACTATACTAATAATAAATTGATAATAAATAATAAATTCAATAATAAAACTTAAAAAGCCATCTTTCCAGAATTCAGATAGATTCATCCTAAAAAAAAAAGTGACACCACCTTATATTCAGTTCCAACTTTTGCACCTAGATACACATCTGAGTTTTGTTTATAAAAGCCTTTTCTTCATACATTTTCATAGCAATTTTCAACAAAATTATGTACTTTAAAGTAGAGTTGTACTCTGGTATTTAGAAACGGGATTAAAAAAAGTATAAAATTGTACGAAAGAAAGGAAGTTGCATGGTCACTCTCACTTACCAAATAAGGTGTACGTGAAAAATCCTATATTATTCTATCAATCCAAGGAAGAAATGAAATTTGCATTAAACGTAGTATCACTTTTCCCTCTAACCAACGTACTTACTTATGCCTTTTGTTAGCACAGACCTCTTGGCTTGCAAGATCCAAGCCCTCACCAGGACATTTGTCTGGAGATGCTGTCTGATTGAGCCCCCCAGACACAGGGACTCTGAAATAAGATTATACAATTTACTGCTTGGTTCTTTGTGTTAAAAGTATGCTTTATATTGACTAAATGGTCTTCAGTGGTAAAAAGAGCTTCTTGAGAAATTAAGATGTATCTCTTTTTTACCTGAGCTCAGCTGTGTTTGTTGGTCTGTTTTCCTCCTGTTGTTCAAAAAAATATTTCTTCAACCACTATTCTTCTAATTTCCTCCAAGGGGAAATTTCCATTTGGAATTTTCCAAGTTGACTTCCCTCTTCCAAGTTCATTACTGTTTTAGATTCTTTCTTTCAAGGACATGAGCACTTCCTCACTCTGCCAACAGCTTTGCCTCCAAGGTCCACTTTGCCATCACCCAGGAGCTCCTGACTTCTCCAGTCATTAGCTTGATGCAGTAACAGAAAAGCTATTATGTTACCCTTTTATCAGGTAACATACCAAGCAAGAAAACTGCACAGCACCAGAGGAATCACCAATGAAACATTAACTGCTGAGGCCTAACCATCCAGTAGCTTTATTATTGTTTTTCTGCTCTAACGGATCACATCACAGTATTGGGTGTGTGGGGTGATAAGCTGGCTTTGAGACTAATTTGCAACAAGTACCCTAATAATTCATTTGGCACACAGTTTCTTGCAATGCTGGGATTTTTTCATAAGTGACCTTTCCAGTACCTGCAGATCTCATGTGCCTCACCTGAAGCACTGACTCCTTGTTTCTGTTATATTTTAAGCATCAGTGCCACAAAGCATTAGTTTGACTCACACAAAGTGTGAGCTACACCAGCTTCCTGACAGCTTTGTTTCTCATTGCAATGCAGATGTATTTATTTATTTATTTATTTGTCTAGTTACAGGACTGCATTGCCCACGAGTTTAGAGCAGGTGTAGGGAGAATTTCATACCATTAACACTTAGATCTGTAATGTGGCTTACTTGTGCAACCTCCACAGGGACTCATGGTTCACAAGAAATAGTGATCAGCAGTGTCAATGGGGTACCCCCATGATCATACCTCCTTGGATTAAACCCTCCCTCTGACAGTTCCCAATATTTCTGTTGCCGGGCTGAAGGATAATGAATACAATTTACAGAGGTCCTGTGTCTTTCTCCATTGAAAGTAACTTCTACATCAGAAGGATAAAGAGCCTAATCTAACTCCTCATTTAAGTCATTCAATTTTTCCCACCCATCAGCTTCTTTCTTACTTCTGTATCCCACTAACCATAGCTCACAAAATGCGGGGAAGAAAAAACCAACCAGATTGCCAACTTACTTTCCAGTACAGTTAAAAAGGCTGCCAAAAATAAGCCAGGGGTATTATTGAACTATCTGCCCATGCCTCTGAAACAAAGTTTGCACCAAGAAGCACTGCCCAGGTAGAGTAATTATGTTGGAAACTTCCAACATGCCAAGTAAGCCGAAATGGAGGCAGAGTTAGGTGCTTCACCATCCTTCCGAGGACCTTGTGCTCAGTATCTTCTACTACCTAAATTTGACACCATTTATTGGGTTTTTTGAATTCCTTGCTCTTCCCAGGCCTTGCACAGGGCTCTGCTGGAGACGTCAAGATGCCTCAGGCTGCAAAAAAAAAAACTAAGTCCCTGTTGGTAACAGCATTCAGCCCTAGCTCTGGCCTGTACCAGAGATCATGTTGCTATGAGATGCAAGCCAAAGAAAAGAGCAAGGAGGAGGAAGAACAAATATGTATATACATATATAACTTCATAGATATAACTGTGCGTGTCCTTATCTACACATGGCAATGGCTTCATTTCAGATACCCTCTGATAAGCTAACCAGAATGAGATATTCAACTCCCTACTGCTTACACTGTTAAAAGCATGTCTTCTTTAGCATTAAGGAACCATTTGCACTTAAGGCTGACACAAAAGGATTTGTTTGCATATATTCAACATTACTGAATTTATAGGTTGCATTTTGAAAGAATGGTAGAAGCTCTGCAGGACAAAAAGCTTGTACACTCTGCATTTAAAGAAAACAGATTGGTGTAGTGGGCACTTGTTTACTGTATTCTGACCTGCCTTGGATATATCTGTTGATTGATAGCAGTGTCATGGTTTTGTCTGGGATAGAGTTAATTTTCTTCATAGAGACACGTATGGTGTTGTGTTTTGGATTTTCGATGAAAACAGTGGTGATGACAGACCAATGTTTTAGTTTTTACAGAGCAGTGCTCACAGAGAGCCAAGGACTTTCTACTCCTCGTGGTGCCCTGCCAACGAGGAGGCTGGGGGTGCACCAGGAGCTGGGAGGGGACACAGCCAGGACAGCTGACCCAAACTGACCAAAGGGACATCCCATAATATAAGGCATCATGCTTGGCAATAAAAGCTTGGGTAAAGAAAGAGGAAGGAGGGGGCATTTGTAGTGATTGTCTTCCCAAGAAACCATTACTTGTGATAAGCCCTGCTTTCCTAGAAGTGGCTGAACACCTTCCTGCCGATGGGAAGTAGCAAATGAATTCCTGGTTTTGCTTTGCTTGTGTGCACAGCTTTTGCTTTACCTAGTTAACTCTCTTGGTTTCAACTCATGAGTTCTTGCACTTTTACCTTTCTGATTCCCTCCCCCATCCCACCTGAGGAGACTGAGTGAGAAGCTCTGTGGTACTTAGCTCCCTGCCAGGTTAAACCACAGCACATACATATACATATTTGGTGTAAGCAGATGAGTTTAGATTATTACATAATATAGCACAACAAGTAACTGTGATTAAATGGTAGTTCAGCCCAGGAGGAGAATATTCAGAAGAGAGATAAGTAAAATGTACTAATATGCTATATGAGTATGCACTAAAGAAAGCCAGAAGTTAAAAGGGACATCTGCTACTTCTCATATTTCTTTAGTGTTTATTGTTCATTTATCTGCTAGTCTTGTACTTACTGACAGCACGATGAAGAGAAACTATTTGCATTTTTAAAAGTTACACCTGTTTATTTATTAAGGAACCTAGTACCTTAAAATTCCAAAATTCTGTAACTAAATAACCCTTAACAGCTTGGAAACTGCATATTGGAAGAAGATTACCTCATATTATTCCTCTATTATTACCTCTTATATTTTCTCAGCTACATCACCACACAAACTATAAGTAGTCATTGGTGTCAGTCATTTTCTTAGCTCACGCAGCAAATCAAACACAACCTCAGCATGTAAGAAAATTATCCATTTATCATAACCTCTGACAATAGAAATAGAAGATGCATGGAAGGGGACAAATGAGATTTAAAAAAAAAAAAATCACTTTTAATTGTTTCTCAATTATTTGTAATGCTTGCCCACTGGCACCCTGAACTGAGTAGGGATTTGCTCAGCTGTGGAGCTGAGCTAGTGCCTGTGCATTATGTCATATTTGGAAGTCAGCAGGGCTTGTTAGACCTGCACTTTTCACAGCACAGGTTACAATTCTACTGAGAGTCATGAAATGATCCAGAGGGGAGTATAAAAAGATGGAGTTGCTTTGACCACTGCACACATCTCCCCCTGGGCTGGTAGCCACAAATTTTCTCACTGTTGTGGAGTAAGGGCAGGCCGTACTTACTAACTACAAATGAGAGAACAGCAGATGACTCTATTCATGATCAGCTGCTCAGTGCTTTCAAGGAGAGAGGAGATGTCTTCCTGCATCGGAGTACTCAAGCCATGTGTCTTCTGCCCTTGCAAGGCTGTGCTGCTGCTCTTGTGGGGACACACAATCAAATGAGATCCAAGGAGTTCCAAAAGTTTGAAAGGTACTCTGTTGGATTATTCACTCACAGATGCATTCTCCTTACTCTCTCTCATCACAGTCAGGCTATTATAGGTCTTGCCTTCATATCTATAATGCTTTTGAATAGGAAATAATATTCTTCTATGACCTCTCAAAACTATAGCTTAAAAGTCTTGGTTCTTGAAGAACAGCTAGAGATGCATGTAAACGCATCTAATACTTCTAATGCATCTAAATACTTCTAAATTCTCTACTGCTTCATCTGAGCAGATATGTAGACTAATGCCTTTCTGCAGAGAACATCTTCACTCTGTTTTTAAAAAGTAATCCCTGTATTCTCCTGATATCCGAACATCATTAATGAGAGAAAGTAATCCTGCTATATGCCTGACAACAAAGTCATAAATTACCTGGATATATTATAATAAGGGGAAAAATACTTCTGAATGCACTACAAACTGTTCAAAAGAAATGAAAAAGAGAAGATATTAACTTTTGAACACTATTGGCCTTATGGCAAATAACCAACCTTTATCGTATAGCTAAATAATATCACCCATGAACACAAATATAAGCAGTACTGCAATAGAAGAAAGTATCTTCCACAATAAGAATGAAGATAATGTGAATATTATACTAAGAAAAGTCAGGCAGAGGCAATACCCTTTTCCTTGCCAATTGGAATAGCCGGAAAAAGTCCACAAACTTTGGGCACATGTATTAATCTGAAGGATAATATATTTCACCAAAGGCTTACCTAGTTTTTGTAACTAGTTTACTCCTCTGAAAAGAGTAGTTACAGACCTTGGCTACTTACATCCATCAACCACTACAGATACAGCTGTACTTCAGCTGTACTACAGCTGTCCTGCTAACAAATTTAATTTCCTTTTATGATAAGATCACCCACCTAGTCGATCAAGGGAAGCCAGTTGATGTAATATTTTTGGATTTCAGTAAAGCTTTTGATATGGTTTCTCATAGGATCCTACTGGACAAAATGTCCAGCATACAGCTAGATAAAAACATAATATGGTGGGTGAACAATTGGCTGACAGATAGGGCTCAAAGGGTTGTGGTAAATAGGGTTACATCAGACTGGCGGCCAGTCACCAGTGGGGTCCCCCAGGGACCCCCCCAGGGACCATTTTAAGGCCAGTTCTTTTCAGTGTTTTCATAAACAATCTGGATGTAGGACTAGAAGGTGTTTTGAGTAAAATTGCTGATGATACTACACTTGGAGGAGTTGTTGACTCTGTCGAGGGTGGAAAGACCTTGCAGAGAGATCTGGACAGATTGGAGAGCTGGGCAATCACCAACCGCATGAAGTTTAACAAGAACAAGTGCCGGGTCCTGCACCTGGGATGGGGCAACCCTGGCTATACGTACAGACTGGGCGATGAGACGCTGGAGAGCGGCCCCACAGAAAAGGATCTGGGGGTTGTGGTTAATAGCAAGTTGAATATGAGCCAGCAGTGTGCTCTGGCAGCCAGGAGGGCCAACCACACCTTGGGGTGCATCAAACATGGCATTGCTGGTCAGTTGAGGGAAGGGATTGTCCTGCTCTGCTCTGTGCTGTGCGGCCTCACCTCAAGTACTGTGTGCAGTTCTGGGCACCACAGTACAAAAAGGACGTTAAACTGTTGGAGAGTGTCCAGAGAAGGTCTACAAAGATGGTGAAGGGCCTAGAGGGGAATACATACGAGGAGCAGCTGAGGTCCCTTGGTTTGCTCAGCCCAGAGCAGAGCAGGCTGAGGGGAGGCCTCATGGTGGCCTGCAGCTCCCTCACGAGGGGGAGCAGAGGGGCAGGCGCTGAGCTCTGCTCTCTGGGGACAGGGACAGGACCCAAGGGAATAGAGTCAGGCTGGATATCAGGAAAAGGTTTTTCACCAAAAGGGTGGTCACACACTGGAACAGGCTCCCCAGGGATGTAGTCACAGCACCAAGCCTGTTGGAGTTTAAGAAGCATTTGGACTATATGGTCTTAATTTTTGGGTAGACCAGGAATTGGACTCGATGATCCTTGTGGGTCCCTTCCAACTCGGGATATTCTATAATTCTATGATTCAGTCTTTTTTTTTTTTTTTCCTTCTTCTTCTTCTAAAAGGAGCCTGATCTTAATGTTGCAAACTTTTTGGGACATAATATTTTCATAAAGGCCATTCGAAATTTATCATGACAGAGAGGGTAGAGAAATGGATTCAGAGAGGAATTGAGCCACAAAAGCCAAAAGGTAACATCGTACAGGGAGTTATGAACACAGGTTCCTTGGCAGGCCCCACGAATAATCATTAGTAAAGTATATGGTGCCCAGCAAATGGCAAAGGCACAAACAATTATGGCAAGCGACTTTGCAATTTTCTTGTCCTGATGTAGTTTTGACCTGGTCCTTGCACAAAAAGAAATGGAGAGGTCATTTTCTGGGGTTACAGAATTGGCTCTGGATGGAGATAAGCTTTCAGCTACCAAAGACTCTTTCTTTGGCCTTATGGAGGACGACACACTGTCCTCTGCTTCCGATGAGGAAGATGCTCCTTGTCTCAGCATGAAGCAAGATCTCCAGGACGAGCTGCTGCTCCTTGGAGCCTCAGAGTCCTGAATGCTACCACGTCTCTGGCGCCTCTGGATGTTGATGAAGATGTGCACATTGAAGTAGGTGACTGAGAGCAGCGGCACAAAGAACTCCAGGGTGGATGCACAAAGGAGGAAGTACCAGTTGTCGAAGAACTCAGCGTGGCACTGCCCTTCCTGCACCGTGCTGCAGCCAGCCACGTGTTCCCACAAGAGAATTGCTGGGCAGTAGAGGAGGAAGGCAAAGACCCAGATGGCCACCATCTTGACAATAGGGTTGGACATTATTCCCCGCTGGACTCTGTAAGATACCTGTGAGGGGAAAAAAAAAAATGCAGCTGAAGAGGCAAATATTTGAACCAAGAGAATTAGCCAAAGATGAGCTTAGCATAGCATTTGCTAATAGAGTTGCATCTTTGCTCATCAGCTCAAGCTCACTCAGGTATGTTTAATTTATTGATGTTGACATAACACAGGGTTGTCTAGGTATCAGTCATAGTGCTAAGGTCCTGGTCCAGGCAATGAAACATGATCATCCATCAGAGTTAGAAGTACCTAGTAATTTGGTACGCCTTGTTTGAAACATCTGCAGCATGAATTGGCAGAGTAATTAACGTTTTATAGTTGCTCAGAGAATGACTCCCATTCGCTGACAATTGCACTGTTTTTTACAGCACTTTACAAGATACAGGACTAAATGTGGCACAGTGGTCAACAGAAATTATGTCACAAATTTAATGTGCACCTTTGAAAAATCATTTATTGCACATTCCATGAACACATAGGAGCAGAATCCAACCCTGAAGTGCAGACATTAGCTGATGAAACCACAAAATCACCCTTATCTTTGTCCTGGTTTGTACTTTGTAAATATTGAGCCTTTGGTTTTCCAACGTAATTTCACTTAAAAGCAAAATGTTTTCGTGTTTGATTTCCCAGTTTCTTTCATTAAAACAAAATTAAATAACAGAAATACATAATAATAAAAAGGCATTTGTAATAAGTTCAAGTAATTATAATTAACAAAAATACAACTGATCTTTTTTTCATATGGCATAATATTGACATTCCCATAGGTCACCCAAGAGCTGGAACTCCTAGCTCAGCCCCACATTTCTCTGCCTCTTCAGCCAACAGAGCAATGAGTGGGAAATGCTGGCCTCCAGCCTTAGTATGAACCAAGACATAAAGCACACATAAGGTGCATTGGATGCTCTGCAGAAAGCAGAGACATAGAGTGCATCTGAAGTTTGGGGTTCTGCTTCAGACATGGAGAGGAAATTGCCTCATACCCACAGATGCTCTCTGCAGTCTGTCCTTTGGCCCACTCTCTGCCCCATTTGCACTTCTTCCCAGTCTTCTCCAGGGTCATTTGGAGCCACGTCTCAGGCCTAGCCATCCTCCCTGTTGTCCTTCACTTCACCACCCTAGCCTTTTCCTCCCATGTCTGATTTAGGTCCAAACCCAAATCCAGTTTACTTCAGATTTTCTCCTTCTTTGGTCCCTTTTTGCCAGCCTTTTGTCTCAGCCTTTTCACTCCTCAGCCTGCTTTCCTTAAAGCAGCAGCACAACAGCAACCTGCAGCAGAGATTGTGAGAAAAGATCTGTTTGACCAGATCTGGGCTGGAGCATGCTCCGTACTGCATCTAGCCACAACTATCTCCACATGCAAGCATATTTTCTCAGGGCTACTATCTCGATTAATCTGGGCCCTGTACTCACCAATAAGGCAAAGGGCTTATCACCAATATCAAGATATGGCCTTGCCAAATCCCACAGTCTTGCCACAAAACTGAGAGAGACTATAAATAGGGTACTTACAGCTTTAGTAACTGACAGGAAACGGTCATAGCTAATTAGAACAATGTTAAACACTGAAGCTGTGCACAGGAGATAGTCCATAACTAGCCAGAGCTTGCACACGCCTCTTCCCAAGTGCCAGGTCCCTGTCAGGGCATAAGGGATGTAGAGAGGTATGCAGAACGCACCTATGGAAAGCAATCACAGAGACACCATGCCGTTGTTACAGATTGCAAACAGTACTCCTGGAAGCAAAGAGAGACAATATTTTGATATTTAGGTGGGGGAAAAAAAAAAAAAAAAAGGTATACTTTTAAGGTGTATATGTAAGTTATATAGAGAAATTTTTACATTCTCGTGAAATCTGATGAAGACTTTCTATGTATTAGATCTTAGTGTATGTTGATTGTTGGGAATAAACGTGGGGCAAATCAGCAAAGAAAGATCCACAGAAGAAAACTGCAGTCTAACCAACTACATAGTCTCTAAAAATATAAAGCCAGTACTGCAGCAAGTATGCAGCATTCTATGCATCGTGGCTATGCTACAAAATGTAAACTTATTGCTGTATATCTTCTTATCTTTTATCTCTGTTAGAGTTTTCCCCCCAAACACATCTACAGATCCTGCTAGCATAGCTTATTACTGTAAGATTGGTTAGTGTTTGTATGCTACAGACAATATGTTGGAGAGGCTGCGTGGTGTGTGGAAACCTCTTCTACCACAGATAGAGCAGAAACAACTGAGATATGAAAACCATTCCATTTTTAAGTGGTGTTTTAAATCATGCTGCTTCTCCAACTAAGGTTAACCCCAGAACTATTTTTTGTTTTATTACATTTACCTTTTGTCCAGAAGACCTTCTACTGAAGTACTTCTACAAGAAATATGGGGAGAATGACATTATGGGAAGCGTGGGCTAATAAGGAAAACAGATGGGAGATGCCAGCAACAGTCTGCTGGTGAGACAATGCCTCTGATCCATAGGCTGCACTAAGTTGCATCCAGTAAAAAGAGAGCTCATCTCTCTGTACACCTTCCTGAAAGGAAGTTGCAGTGAGCAGGGTGTCAGACTCTATTCTCAGGTGACAGGTGATAGGATGCAAGAAAACAGTTTCACACTATGCCAGGGAAGGTTTGATGGGACATTAGGAAGAATTTCTTCATGGAGAGTGTGGTCAAGCATTGGAACATCACTCCCTGGAGATATTTAAGAGATGTGTGGACATGGCACTGAAGTTTACTGATGGGAGGTCAGATTTTTTCCAACCTAGATAACTTTATGGTTCTATGGTTCTAAGTCATGCTTGTGTTTTATTTTTAAGCCAGCAACTTCTTTATTTTACCACTAATATTCTTTCAAAAGTATACTGCAATATCTGATTCTGAAAATGCTGATCCACCAAAGGCAAATATAGAACTGTACACAGTTTCGAGATACATTTTAAACTCTTCAGATTATTCTTTTTTAATATGTCTGGCAAGATCTTAGAATGTACAGAACATTCAGGATGATGTGGTGATGGTTTGTCTTAACATACACCTTAAATGTAAGCAGCATCAATTCTGTACAAAAAAATAACCCTCATTTTTCAGAGTTGTTGATGACAACTACTGCTCTCATCGACTTTAGTGGGACAAAACAATGTTTGGCACCGTGTCAAAAAATGATTATTGAAGGATTTTATCTGTAGATATAAATACAGATGCAAGAACCAAGCTTTAAGAGTTCATATATGAAACCATTCTTAATATTACTAATTAGAGGATGCAAACAAAATGAGTCACATTGTCTGGAAAGATTCCAGACATATAAGAACTTTA
Organism: Cygnus atratus; assembly: GCF_013377495.2. Classification (NCBI taxonomy): domain Eukaryota; kingdom Metazoa; phylum Chordata; class Aves; order Anseriformes; family Anatidae; genus Cygnus; species Cygnus atratus. The sequence goes on along the minus strand of NC_066363.1, from coordinate 111,699,834 downwards.
AAAAATGCTACAGCAGCTCCAAAAAATAAAACCTCTCCTGACTGATCCCAGAGATGAAGTCCTAGATTTAGGTGGTTTATGGGTCAGCAAAATACTGAGAGCAATCATTTCCTGATGGCTGACTTAAGACTCTATAAGGTGCCAATCACAACAAGAGCTGATGTAGAAGGCAGGTATTTAAATTTCTTGACTAAATTGTAAGATATCAGAAGAAACACATCTTTGCAGAAGGTTTGAGCAACGAAATGACAGCTCCAGTAATTTGTCTGCCAGGAGCAGGAAAGCAAAGGCTCCAGCTCCTTTGGTTTCTGCCCATTGGGTAGGCACCAGAATTAGGGACCACTTTTAATAATTGGCATAAGTGAAGCAAAATCTTCAAGGCTAGCCTAATATATTTCACTATTCAGCACTGGCAGAGCAACAGCATTTAGGAGGGGTGGTATTGCCAGAAGTGGAGTATGTTGGTAAGTGTTATTTCCCTCTTCAAGGACCAGTGAGTACTGGTCTCTGCGACTGTCCTAAAGAGAAAGCACTTGTGTGCAGAAATGCTTCCTTTTTAGCCTCAAGTCAAGATGATGCAGGAAGATTTTATCATGCTTCTCTAGATACAATCACTCCCTCTGCTCCTAGGACCCACGTTTAAAAACTTACAGCTCTGTGCTGAAGCTGCTACATTTAAAGAGCCAGGAAGCCTTCACTGAAACACCAAAAGCCTTCTAAAAAAATCATATTCAGTAATTTGAAGTACTTAAAAACCAGACCTTTTTCCTATTTGCTGGAACATCTCCCACTGGACCATCTTTTTTTGCTGTTTTAATGGTCTGAACCCTGCAGGAGCATGGCACAATGCATTCACAGCCCCTGCCTCCTCACCTGGCATCACCCACTAGGACTGGATCCTCTGCATCTCCAGGACTACTGCACTGACACTATGCAACAAGGAGGCTAATAAGGAAAACAGATGGAAGATGCAAGCAATAATCTGCTGGCATCAGGACAATCCTTCTGATCCATATCGTGCACTGAGTTGCATTCAGTGAAAAGTTACAGTGGTAAAGTGCATTTGTTCTAATGTAATACACTCATAGGCCATTAGCATTGCATAGAGAAGTAATCCATTTACCTTGATGTACCTCAGAGAGCTGCATAAGAAAACAGTTACTCTGTCAAACGTAAAGATCTTATGATGATGTGTAATGAACAGTTTTACATGAGGAGCAAAAGTAAATCAGAAACTGTGGCAAAGAACCTCTTTCCATCAATCAGTATTTTTTACATACAGTAGTTGTTCCTTTTTTTTTTCTGAAGCAACATTAAAAGCATTTACAAGACCAAGAATGCATTACTTATCTCATTATGATGTATTTTGAGACATAATAGGCTGCTAAAACACTTAATACAGTTTCCAACATTCCTTACTCTTCCCCATGGCACACGATTGGGAAATTTCTCCAAGAAACCACACACCAAAATAAGGCCCCCTTGCACCTCTTAACATTACTAGAAAACAAGTATTACATATCTTCAGCATTGCAACTTACCCACTGCAAAGTCAGAAATAGCAAGATTGAGAAAGAAATAGTTGCTCCGATGCCTGAGATTTCTGTCCATGATGAAAGCAAGGATCACCAGAACATTTCCAAGGATTGTAACCAATGCTAGCAGCACCATAAGAAGAGCCAGGAGCACCAAGACGCCCATGGAAAACTCTGAGGTCTCTGGCTGTGGGGACAAACTCCCATTACATGGTCGTATCGTGTGCGGAGTTTCAGCAGTGCTGTTGTGCATGTTGTGTAGCCAGGTCAGTTGAGTCTGGGAAGAAACTTGCATCTGACAGATTTATCCAATAGATTGAGACAAACCTTTAAACAGGATGGGCTGAATACTGAAACATCCAGACTACTTCTCAATATCAACATACTAGATCACAAGATTTCAAAGCCTGGAGTCTCTCATGCTTTTTGATCTGAATGCACCTATTGGCCTGAAAAAAAAAAAAAGTCTGTAAAAAAGATACCTCATAAGCAACAGTAAATGCACACTTTAAAGCAAATGATGATCTCTTTTCTCTCCTGACGGCTGATCTTTATCTACTGAGGTCAGAAAAGTTAGTCTGAAAACAGCTCTTTTCGAAGTCAGGCAGTTTGCATATTAGCATTGTGTAAGCTGTTTTACTCACTGAATTCAGCTGAAGCTAAAAAGAAAAAAAAGAAAAAAAAAAAAAAACTCATTTTCACTTCCCTAGTGGTCAACAGGATGTAAATTACTACAATTCTATTTCTCTTACTGTAAACATAGGCACCATTGTGCTTGCTGTTACTAAACTACACAGTTATAAACAGAGAAGTGTATTTCTCACTGCTGCTGGCTACAGAGTGTCTAAAATTCAGTTCTACTTTGCAGAAGTGTCACTTTTTGAAGTTATCCGAAGCAGGAAGCAAGTCTATCCTTGAGAACAGTAAGCTAAATACCCACCTCTCCTCATCATAATTTCATCTATTTTGGTAAAGGTGGCACAGAAGTGAGCAGGCCAGGGCTGTGACTCATGCCTGAGGGTCACCAGCTCCGCAGCACACCCCGCAACTGGTTTTCAGACCGGGGCTGTAATGCTGGGTGCTCGACGAGAGATAGGGCACAAAACAAGGAAAGGGAGGGTGGGGACACTGTGGGGAGGAGATGTGCAGTGCTTGGATCATGTCTGGGAAACTAAGGGAAATACATTGTAAAGAGAATTAAAGCAAAAGTTGTAGGGCAATAGGAATAGAAGACACCTCGGGAATGATAAAATATGGCAAACAGATGCCCGCTTAAGGTGATACAAGTATTCAATGGGTCAAGGATGCTAGCGCACAAATCAGCTGTTCGTTGTTAAAGAAGAGCTGGTTAGGGATGTGTAATCAATGCCAGCTCCAGCTGTAGTGACCATGAAGTAGCGGAGGAGGATCCTAGCGAGGAAAAAAAGGAGCAGAGCACACCTCCTGGACTTCAGGTGAGCAGACTGAAGTTTATTCAGGAAAGCAGTAGTAGGATCCCACATGAGGCAGCTCTAAAGCACAAAGTAGCTCAGAAAACCTGCAGACCTTTAAGGACAGATTTCTCCATGCACAACAGAAGTCCATCCCCATTCTCAGGAAAACAAGTAGGTATACATCCATCTCCATTCTCCGGAAAACAAAAGTATATCAGAAGACTGGCTAACCAGGGAACTCATAGCAGAGCTACAATGTAAAAAGGCAACATGAGGATATACCAAGCAAAGACAGGCTACAAAGAAAGAATGTAAACTGCTGCCTGGTCATGTAAGCATGGTGTTAGGAAAACTAAAGCTTAGCTGGAGTTTATGCTTGTAAAGGACGTTGAGGATGACACAAAGACCAAGAACTTCCACCTCCACATTAATAGTAAAAACATGAATACGAAAAAAATGGGCCTGTTGCTGAACAGGCCTGGTGACCTAGTGATAGAAGATGTAGATAAGGCTGAGGTTACCACTGCTTTCTTTGCTTCCGCCTCCACTAACCAGGTCTTTCCCACCTCTGTGTTCAGAGAGCAAACTCAAGGAAGGAATCTGCCTCACCTGCAGGTGAGGACTGAGTCAGGATTTACTTGGGAGCACTTGACCTGTAAGAGTCCATGGAACCCTATGGGCTGTACTCAAGAGTGCTGAGAGAACCAGCATCCTTGAAAGTCTTTTATCTTTTTTGAAAAGTCATGGAGATGAAGAGAGGTTCCCAATCACTGAAAAAAGGTCAAACGTTGCACCAATCTTCAAAAGATGCCACAAGATCCATAGGAAAATTATGGAAGTTTTATCATAGTCCTTCATGGGGCTGAGGGAGAAATTTATGTGGTCTCTCCTTTCTTCTTCCCTGTGGAGGAAAACCACAACCTGACATAAAGGACAGACATTCAGAGAATCGTTAGGATTAAGGACTTGTCTAAGAAATAAACAAAGATAACACCATTTCTTCCAACATGCACTTTTTTTTTATTTTTTTATTTTTTTTAAGACATGAGAGGGTAAATTTAGAAAAATGCTGTTGCAGTTTGAGTTGAACCTCACAGTCATAAGTCTATGATCACAGTGTATTTACAGTAGCTATTGGACATCTGCAAAGACAGGAAAAAGTGCAAGGGCATGAAATGAGGAAATGGGTGAGTGATGGATGAATAGGGAGATTTTGCTTAGAAAAACAAACTTGGCAAGGAAGGTACATTTGTGTCAGTGCACAAAAGGCATGCACAAGAAAAAATACTGAATAAGCATATTAGCAGAAGCCTGGAACAGGTCTACTAGAGAGGGGAAGACCTGGGATGCCATTTTGAGCAAGACATCTTTAACGTTGTGAGAATACCAGCTGAGCATTTGAGTTGACCTGGGAGCAGTAGAGCAATTAGAAAAGTAAAATGAACTCTCCAAACAAACAGGGGTGGTGTGACAAAATGGTTTGAACACTGTGGGTGTAATACAGAACATCAAAAACATTGATCGCTAGTAACTTCAGTACTCTGAGGTTTCAAGTTTGCTGCACATTATGCTCTCTCCCTGAAAAACTCTTCTTTTCCAGTACTACAGTGTGGATCCATTTTACCTACTCAATAATTGTGTAAGGCTATTCTTTCAAAGTAATCAATACATTTAGTCATAAAACGCAAACCGTTTTCTTGCACAACGTTCTTTTATACTGAAAGCATAAAGATACAAAAGAAGACAATTCAAGTCTTTCCCAGCTTGGGCCCGCCTACAGTTTCTCTGTTGAACAGATGTTTATTTAGTACACTAGCTATTCTGTAAATGTTTCAAATGTGTATGTGTGGGTGTTTTGTGTTTGTTTTTTTTAAAGCCTTACAGAAAAAGCACATCCTACAGAAATCTATGCCAGCACCTTAGCTCATAACAGTGAAAACTGCTGTGCTGAATCAATGACCTCCTGAAGCTGTTTCTCTCTTTGCAATCAGGCTCACAATGCATACTACTACTTATGTAAGGGAAGGAAGCATAATAAGTTGTGAAATACAATCCTCTGCCACCATGAAAACTGTCAAGAGAAGTCTTCAGCTCTAGATCTCTGAACTGAATATGATTTAAAAATAAAAATAAAATTAACTTCTGTGCTATGTTTGAGCTGTTTACATGCATTTGAATTGTGCTTACAAATGAGTCCTCTGGTTTTGCAACACCTCTACAGCCCATTTCAAATTAGATATTTATTTCAAAAGAAGACTACTTAAATCTTCATTATTCTGTGCATTCAATTCCTATTTCCTTAATTTATACATTTGTGTGTATACACACATGAAGAGAAAAAAATAACCAGTAACTCTCACTTACCTATCTGTGAAAGCCTTGTGCAACTTCCAATACCAAACATAAGGTAAGAAAATTTGACATGTGGAATGGGTTAGAGTCAAACTCCATTACCCTCTCCAACACATTACCTGCTCTTTCCAGCACTGCCTATTCACCCACAGTTTGTTAATAGCTGCTTAAGACACTTCTGTGTCAGCTTTCAGACAGATCTCTGTGAACCCTATTCTCAAGCAGTGAATATGGCCCTTGCTCAGCTATAGAGAAAATCCAGCTTGATGCTGGTTCAGTGGCAGAGAAAATCCACATATCATCACAGTAACATGGCACAAAAGAACTGATCTAGAATAAAAATCACTCTGTCAGTTCAAATTTGTCCCAGTCATTTTGATGGAATATCTTTGTACTTGCAAACCTTTCCACCCGAGAGGGTATTGTCTGTTCTCATGCAGCCAGTCAAAATCACAAATCCAGCACGAACTTTGTAGTGCTTGCTCTGCTAATTCAACAGCAATGTGATCGGGTGCCCAGGACTGGCCTATCTTTTAGGTAATCTAATAGTGCAGGAATCTGGCACTAAAAATCATTGAAGCTTGACCAACGAGGAAGCCACTATCAGGAGAAAAGAGCAACAACTGTTTATGTCTGTTACAATTTTGATAAACAATCTCAAAAAATCATTACCATGGAAACGTTCATTTTCTAAAAGATCCAGAGTTACTAACTTACGTGTATGATGTCCTGCAACATCAAATATGGACAATATTATAATTAGAAAAGGACAGATATGCCAGATTAGGCAGTCTGTTCACTTGCATATTGCCCAGCCTGGTAAACATAATCACTACAGAGCACTATGTTGTCTTCATAACACTTTTTTAAAGGAAGTGGTACTGCTCCTGTGAGGATTTTACATGACCTTTCAAAAATATAGCAGAAATGTTTTTTCACTGATAGCTTCAGATTCACAAATTGGATATAAAAGTTTTACTCAGCACATACAAAAAGAGGTATCTCCCTCCAGTGAATGTCTGTGGAGATATCCATAGAAGAGTTTTTTCTTAATAGCACTTTAAAAAAGCAAAGAAAAAAAAAAAAAAGAGCACATCATACCCACAAACCAGGAAGAACATCCAGCAAAAACCAAGTAATTCTTTGCATTAGATGTTGTTTAGCCTTGCATGAACCATATAAACAAACAAAAAAAATCTGAAAACTAGCAAATCAGAGCAAGTACATGCCTCTACTGCACTCAACCAATGTCCCTAGCCAACAAAATATTTTCTCTGTTTCTGTTGAAGATACCTATAAAAAAATCACTAAATGAGAGACAAACCTTATTTGTAAATTATTTACTTCAACTCTCTAAATAGAAGGTGATCTCAACTTTGCAAACTTTTGGGGACACAATATTTTCATAAAGGCCATTCGAAACCTCATGTGACAGAGTGGGTAAAGAAATGGGTTCAGAGAGGAATTGAGCCATAAAAGCCAAAAGGTAATTTCATACAGGGTTCTATGAATGCACCGACCTTGGCAGGCCCCACGAATAATCATTAGTAAGGTATATGGTGCCCAGCAAATGGCAAAGACACAAACAATTATGGCAAGCGACTTTGCAATTTTTTTGTCTCTTTGCAGTTTTGACCCAGCATTTGTGCGGAAAGAAGCAGAGAAGTCCTTTTTGAGAGGCGTGGGACTCATTGGTGGTGGAGATGGGCAGGTAGAAACCAGTGATGGTCTCAACGACCTCGTTAATGATGAAACACTGTCCTCCACTTCCAACGAAGATGACACATCAGGCCTTGGCAAGAAGCAAGATCTCCAGGACGAGCTGCTGCTCCTTGGAGCCTCAGAGTCCTGAATGCTACCACGTCTCTGGCGCCTCTGGATGTTGTGGAAGATGTGCACATTGAAGTAGGTGACTGAGAGCAGCGGCACAAAGAACTCCAGGGTGGATGCACAAAGGAGGAAGTACCAGTTGTCGAAGAACTCAGCGTGGCACTGCCCTTCCTGCACCGTGCTGTAGCCAGACACACGTTCCCACAAGAGAATTGCTGGGCAGTAGAGGAGGAAGGCAAAGATCCAGATGGCCACCATCTTGACAACAGGGTTGGACATTATTCCCCGCTGGACTCTGTAAGATACCTGTGAGAAAAGGACCTGTCACTTACTCAGGTAACATTTTGGAACAACTATCTCAAAAAAATAAGCAATCAAATCAGACGTAACATTTGTTCTGCAGTTTCCCAGACACATAGAGCATCTTCACTTTTGTAAGGTCCTAAAAACCCTACTAATCTTGCTCATCAAATACTGCAATTCTGTAATTAATTTTAATACTTAGGATTGGAAAGGACCGGAAATTACGATGGCTAAACTACCATTCTAGGGGTACAGAGACATGGCTTGTTTTCATCACCACCACAGTCAGACAGTAATAAGGAATCAGTTTATGATTCATGAAATGCATGCTCAGGCTTCAAGGAGAGTCAAAGCAGCTGTTGGACTTCTTTCCTGCACGGGCAAAAGTAGAAGACTTCTGCATTTGACAGGATGCTATGAGAGACTGCAAACACTAGACAGTATATTTTTAAATATTATTTCCTCTTGCCGTAATAGAATAATCTATCCCAGACATATGCTTTAACATCCCTTATTTTATTGAAACATTCTGTTTTAACACTCACTTTACCTCATAAACAGCTCGTTGTATTACTGCAAACGTTGATGTTTTTATGTCTACCCAGACTGCATTAATTTATTTTACTCTCTAGCTGTAAAAATCTTTGAAAAGATATTAGGAGCTAAAGTCATATCATCCAAAGTTAGGAAATATGAGTTAAAACCACCATTTTAACAGCCTGGACAGTATGTAAAATACATAATTCTAGCTCTTGGACCCCCGCATCTTTCAACACTCAAGATGATCACTTAATGAGAAGTTGGTCAATTTTATTTATGCCATACTGTTCAACGTTTCTCATCCCAGGCTTTACTGAGACCCAGAAGTACTATCTTCCTCACCAACTTCCTATGCTGTTTTTTGGTGTAGTAACTGCATGTTACACAATTATTAATAAATGGTATCTTCATTAATTTTCACATATGACCTGAGGGGCATTGTTGTTCCTATTTTACCATGAGTAACAGAGTAATGACACAGTTTTACAAGCATTATTTTAGAATCTCAAACATCTGGGCCTGATATTTCAGACTCCTTTACATCTTAAAACATCAGCTTAGAGTACCACTCCAGTTCCCTTCATCTGCAGTAATGAATTTGCAGCCTTCTGCAAGACCACAAGCATCTCAATTTAGTAGTCAGAAAACAGGAAGCTCAGTGCAGCTTCACAAAAACTCAAGTCTGAAATGACTTGCATCTGACCACAAGCTAGTCCTGCAGCAGAGGTGGATCCTAAGTCCATGAGGACACATGATATTTTTTCTTTTGGATAAAAAATTACACATTTCTGGACTTACTCCATTCTAATTATCTAGAGAGAAAAAAAAAAAAAAAAAAAAACAACAACAGAAGGTGATCATGTAAGAACATGGGGCCCAGCTGGGTTGCAGAAGCCTTTTTAATTTACTTTTCTCACATCCTGAGCTCTACGACTTCATTAATATTTTTCAACACTGCAATTCCATAAATACAGGGTTTTTCATACTTTATTATTCAGCTTTAAAAAACAAACAACAAGAGAAACACAACAACAACCAGCCCTAAAACCGCAACACCGAGGAAGAAGAGAAAGAGATAAGGCATTGTATCAGCACATCCCAAACAAGAACCTCCCAATCTAACACACAGCTCACATCCCTCGAGCTAGTAGGCTCATCAAAAGCAAAGGATATTGATTGTCTTCCATGTGGACCAACCACCAGGTAAAGCTTAGAAATTGTGGGTATTAATATTTAGTAGATATCTTTAGAAGCAGAAGAATGATAACACTCATGAAACACCTCTCCCCTCTCTGCACGTTTTGATCCCTTCTTTTTACTTCAAGCGACGCTTCCATTCAGCTGCCTGTTGGCAGCACGTGTCAGTCACCCCCCTGGGGAAACAGATCCTCACCTATTCTGCAGTCAGTCAATCCCATGTCTCTCTCCATACCCTCTTCTCCTTTTAAAAATTTGTCACAACCCTAAGTGCCTCCTTGACTCAAACTAGTTTTCGTTGCCACTCTTTTAATGACCAAAGACCAGGTCACCCTTACTCCCACTGCCTCTTTCCCACCTTGACCTCCCCACCTCCCTTTGTAGTGCAATTAAATAGTTTCTAATCCAGGCAGAAGGAGGGAAACACTGAAATTGTGAGCAAGGAAATCCCCTGTCTCTAAATCCCAAGGCCACGGCACATACAGCTAGGAAAATGGAAGGAAACATCTTACTTCCAGTATACTTTCTTGAGAAATACCTTGCACAGAAAAAATCTCCAAAGAACTTAGCTGCCCACATCTGCCAAATCTTTATGAAATCTTTGCAAACTTTGCATACTTAGGTAAATTCTCAGAGGCTAAGAAAAAGCATATCTACAGCAACCTTTCTGCCAGAGTTTAAGTATCTATTACAATATACTCAAGCATGAGAGTTTCTCCAGAATAAAATGGTAGGAAAATGAAGGACTACTTAACTTCTAGTGTTTTTTGTGAGTACTCTGAGTTTTATAGAAATCTCAAAATATATAAAGAAGGAATTAGAAATGTTCTTACAGCCTTTGTAACTGACAGGAAACGGTCGTAGCTGATAAGGACAATGTTAAACACTGAAGCTGTGCACATGAGATAGTCCATAGCTAGCCAGAGCTTGCAAAGGCCTCTTCCAAAGTACCAGGTCCCTGTCAGGGCATAAGGGATGTACAGTGGTATGCAGAATGCACCTGTAGAAATAAAGGAAACACATGCATCAGTCAGCACAATGCAAACATAGAAACATTCCTGTGGTATCTAACAAAAAAGTGATGCTGACTGGAACTGCTAGGTGGAAGGCTTCGTATTCTCATGCAATCAATGAACATTCTATATTAAGCTACTGACATTAAAATAAAGACAAAAGAAACCTTTTTCCCTCTACTATAATTTACTTTTTTCCAAAAATATGGTCTAACTGCCATGCTTCTATCCTCTTAGAAGCACTATATGATATCCAAAAATGCTCCAGAAGTAAGTTTTATAGAAACACAATATGAATTTCAAATTAATCTTTCAAAATGTATAATCAGAACGTTAACAAAACTGCAAGGTTTTATTATGTACATCCTGTTTTACATTTCCTTTTGTCATAATATCATCATAACCACTTTTCAGTGGTGAACTGACAGGGTATTATCTGTGGGAACACATCAAGCAGTGGGAACATACATAAGTGACCATGATTACCCAAAATTGGGCTGTTAAATCCAAATGTCATGAAACTGCCAGTATGATTTAATTGTAACAATATTCTAGGTGATTTTACTACACACAGAGTCACAAGGCACACTTGCAAGGCTGAAGAGCTAACAGTGTACTTTGGTATGTCAGATAAATGCAGCAAACCATAAGAATGAACAGCATCAAGGCTGCAATTAAATGCCTCTACAGAGCAACTAATACCTGCTCCTTGGAACAAAAGGTTACATCATGTACTTTAACATTCACAGGAGAAACAAAAAAAAAAAGAAAAGAAAAAAATCAATTTTAGAATTACTTTATAATAGTCTATGATGCTGTAACTGGTACTGAAGAGTATCTTGAGAGTTTCCATTTCCCTAAAAATCTTGAGAAGAATACCTGTTGTTCTCCCTCTCTACCATGATTCGAGAGACCTCTGTATGCTATAGATCCAGAAGTATAGAGATGAAGCAGAAATTGTCGAAGGTCAAAAATCAGGTAGAATGCATATATTAGAAGTAAAAAGCAAAGGACTCTGCAAGCTTAAAAACACGCTTTTAGCAGTTAGGATCTAGTAGAAACTAAAGATAATCTATGCATATCCTGACTCTAAGTTGTGTAGCTACAGAACTACAAGTCAGCATGATGCTTAAGTATGCAAAGCTTTTAACCAAGTTTTGAATGAAAAACTCGACAAATGTCATCAAACGCAAAATTATGGAAGTTAGGCAATGCCAAATAAGCTGTACTTTTTTCCTACTTCAAACTTCTCAACTAGAAGACAGTACTTGTTTAACATGGTGCTAGACTATGAGCAGGATGACAGAATGCCATCAATTGTTTTTTTTTTTTGTTGGTTTGTTTGTTTTGTTTTGTTTTGTTTTCCCACTGCTGGGGTTTTTCATTTGTTTTGTTTTCTTGTTTTTCTTCTCCTGTGTACCATAAGGCACCCTGTACTGTAGGGAGGGAACTGTTGTTATTGACAAAGGTCCAGGTTGCAGGGCACTGGCTGGCAGAATAGGGTTTGAGAGCTACAGGCAAGAATCAAACATCCCAGACTGGGGGACATGATGGGCTCAAGGTGACATCTGCAGGACTCTTAGCCCTGGGGATGATCTGAATTTTGGTACAGCTGCAATGAGGTGTTTTCTCTCAGAAGCACCTGTCTGGGTGTTCAGACTGCTGCAGCTTCTGTGCAGAGGCTCATGCTATTTGAGTGAGACCAGTGGGTGACCAGGGGGGTGCCTCAAAAAGATTAGGCGTGCATCCAGACCGCAGGCAGCAAGAGCTCTGCAGCACAACAAGGCAGTTACAAGCTGGAAGAAGTCATCATCCTTATGGGGGAAGGGATCAAAACATCATAGAGAATAAAAACAGTTTCAGAAGTTGTTGTTGTTGTTGTGATGTGGCAATTCAGAATATGGACTTCAGGAAAGAGCCACCCTTCTTCATAAGCGTTCATCTGCATACACAGTAATTTAAGCAAGATTTTTGCCAGAGCCATTCAACAGTTCAGAGCATTTCAATACATCAATCTCCAATTGCACATCACACTGTTTTAATTGCGTTTTTTCTCCAAACAAGTTTCAGACTTGTATCCCTATGTATAAATGGACATGTATATTATTAAACTTCTTAGAAATTGTTTGATTTGCTATTTTTATTTACCTGACACATAGTCCTAAGGTAAGACTGTAGATAGCACAATGCTCTACAAAATGTTTAAAAATATTATGCATCACTGTTTAGTTGCAAACCTGAGGTTATTATCTGTATTGTGCTACAGTAGATTGAAATGGAAGATATCAACAACATAAGCAAGATGCACCAGATACTGTAAACTGTATGTAATTTGGCTTTCTAGACTTTAGTCAACTTACTACAAAAAAACTCCCACTCTTTCTTAGTGAATGTTGATTCACACACAGAAGTATTTTTTTCTTGAAGCAAAAACATTAAACATCTACTTGCATGACAAAGGACCTATTTCCTATGATAATGTGTTTCTGAAAGATAAGCAATGTTACCAGTATTTATACGAGAAACGATGCATTATGTATCTCATATTTTGAGACATAATAGGCTGCTAAAACACTTAATACAGTTTCCAACATTCCTTACCCTTCCCCATGGCACACGATTGGGAAATATTTCTCCAAGAAACCACACACCAAAACCAAGGCCCCCTTGCACCTCTTAACATTACTAGAAAACAAGTATTACATATCTTCAGCATTGTAACTTACCCACTGCAAAGTCAGAAATAGCAAGATTGAGAAAGAAATAGTTGCTCCGATGCCTGAGATTTCTGTCCATGATGAAAGCAAGGATCACCAGGACGTTTCCAAGGACTGTGACCAGAGCTAGCAGCACCATAAGCAGAGCCAGGAGCACCAAGACACCCATGGCAAAACTCTGAGGTCTCCGGCTGTGGGGATGAAGTCCCGTTACATGGTACCATTATGTTCCCATCAGCTTCAGCAGTGCTGTTGTGCATGTTGTATATCCAGGTCAGTTCAGTCCAGAAAAAAACTTTTGTAATCCAAAAAGTTGAGATTCATAAGTAGTATTAACAGCTGAGACCAAAAAGACAAGCATCCAAAAAAAAAAAGAAAGAGTCAAAAGGAAAAAATTAAAAGGTTCTGATGCCAGATAAATCTATTTTTGTAAGATATTTAAATTTTAATAAATACCAACACATCTGCTACCATGTGTATCTGTAGAGGAGTTACCAGGAAAAAACATGCAGTATTTTCAAGCTCATATTTTAAAATGTAAGTTCTTCTTTATGCAACCTGATAATTATCTGGGGTGGTCATGAGGGCTGATTCAAGATTTTCTCTCTCCTTCCTCTCCCTCTTCCTCCCACCCTTCTTCTCAGAAACATTTTTCTTGTTAGGATTATGGATCTCAACTTTTTTCTGGAAAATGTTTCTTGGTTTTGGTTACATATCCTCATGGGAATTTAATCTATGTTACGCTACCAATTTCATACTTGCTTATCTCTTGTAATCATATTTCGGTAAGCTTACGGTCCTTCTGCATTGCGTTGTATGTTTTTGCTGACCAAAGGCGTAGAGGACTTTGTTGCTGTTGCTGTTCCTCTTTCTGTGGAGCATAGGGCTAAAAATTGGTACTCTGTGAGTAAGCATATGCCTACTTACTTAGCAGAGCAATCAACCAGTAACGGCCTAATCCTCAGAAATCAGGTTTTTAAAACTCATAGCAGCCTGAGTGACACAGGCTGCTACCATCCCAGAAACAAGGAATGAAATACTGACTCCCTGAGTGTGAATGAGAGCTTTGCAATTAACTTTAATAGGACTAGGCTTTTCTTTCCACGCTGGTGGGAGGAATTGTGAGTCTTCCACAAGTGTGTGTATTTTTGTATGAGTAATGAAGCCACTTGCAGAGAGCTGAGTATTCCACCGTTGTAAAAATTCAATCATTTTTATTATAGGTTCTAAAAACACTTTGGTGTCTAATTCTAGATACTTAAATTTGAAAAATGTTGGCCGTCATGTCTGTGCTTCTGTTGTGGGAACAAATTCATTAGCATTCTCAAAGTGTTTTTACTGAATGTTTAAATGGCAGCAGTACAAAAGCACAAAAGTTTATTATCCATACAAATAACTGCACAGCACGCATGTCCATTTCTGCTTTAAATTATATTTCCTTTCCAGGTAAGGCTGGAAACATAGAAAACACAGATTGGCAACAACTACTAAATAATGCCACTAGTCTTTCTTCTGCTAGTAATATGAAGGCTGATCTACATGAAGTTTTAGAGGTCTCAGATATTACATGGTTGAGAAGAAAATAAAGTGGTGAATAAAACTGAGAGCAGATTAAGGGTTCAGCTAAGTCTATATCCTGTCTGTCTCAACAGCCAGTAGCCTAATGAAGAGTGTAAGAAAATAGAAAATATACCACTGGTGTGCTCCCCTTCCAATGGTTTGTGGCTCAAGATACTGATATGGTAACCAGAAGTGACATTTGACTATTTTATGTTCACTTTTTCTGATAAACAGTCAATTTCTTACTCCAGGAGTTTTTGCTTCTGCATGTCATTGACGATAAATAATATCACAGGGCTTCTACGAGCTTCTAAGGAGGGCAATAGTCCTGTACATTCAAAGCCAGAGAACAGCAGGAAAATTGCCATGGTTGCTGCCAAACCACTGATTCTTTATAAAAAGTTACCAAGTCCTAATTATACTTAGTGTCTCCTTCCTCATGCAGCCAGTTCTTTTTTGAGCCAGTTCTTTTTGACTACCTTTTTATCACAGGAGAAACAGCTCGCCCCTGTGCATTCAGAGTGGTAGTCCTGTGGAAAGAAACACCGAACCTAGAGCAGCAATCCACTTGCACTGCAATACACCTGCTTCAAACCTTTGTAACTGGCTGCACAGAAACTGCACAGCCTAGAGGATCCACATCTAAAGGAAAATACATGAAAGTTTTCTTCTATTAGGGACCTATTTTTATTGGAGAGCATCTTTTTGCTCAGGCAGACAATGACAGGACAAGGGGGAATGGTTTTAAACTAAAAGAGGGGAGATTTAGATTAGAGGTTAGGAGGAAATTCTTCACTCAGAGGGTGGTGAGGCACTGGCACAGGCTGCCCAGAGAAGCTGTGGATGCCCCATCCCTGGAGGTGTTCAAGGCCAGGTTGGATGAGGCCCTGGGCAACCTGATGCCAAGGGTGACATCCCTGTCTATGGCGGGGGGGGTCGGAACTAGGTGATGTTCAAGGTCCCTTCCAACCCAAGTCATTCTGTGATTCGTTCTATGATTCTGCAAGACATTGGGATGCTTGTCCTCAGTCAAGAAGGAGTTCTTGAATGGACTTCTCCACACCCAGCAGCACTCCTCCCTTTTTCAAGTGCAGAAGGTAGGAGAAGACCCAACCTCTTAACTATTATTTACTACTGGAAATTTTTGGATATGCTTTTGATTCCTAACTTGTCCCCAGATAGCAACAAATGCCAGATCGAGCTGGCACACTTTTTTACAGGCTGGTGTCTCTGATGAACCCACTCACAGCCACCAGTTTTGGAAGACAAGCATTTGTTACAATTTCTCCAAAGCCCCATGATGATCAAAATACTCTAAAAATCTTACAAAAGCAGAAAAAATCATAGATCTAAACTGTGTTCCAAAAGTATATTGTCATGCAAAGAACATACAAATAGGCAAGCCATAAAGCAGAAAACTACTGTTTGTAACAAATGCAGCTAAAACTGGATTCTCCTATTAGCAAACCCCATACAAGTTTATGCATTTTTGATTCAGAGAGAATCTTTGATAAAATAATTAAAGCTACATTGACAGTTACGTTATTGATGCTATTTGCAACTACTCAGCCTCAGAGCTGAGAAGCTGCAATTACAGCTCTTTGCAAAAAATTAGTGTAATGTTTTGGACTCTTTTTTTCTCTCTCAAGCTGCTTTACAAAGTATAAACAGAGAGGTTGTCACTGTATCTTAACCCAAAATTGTCAGTGCTGAGTGAACTGAATTGGGAGAGTATTATAAGCATTTAATGAGGTTACTCATATAATTGCTTCCAACATATAATGACCACATCCTCAATTTTGTAGCATGCAACAGATTGCCATAGTTTTAGTGCACACATATCTAACAACTGTGCTAGACCTTGTTAAAGGTAAGATGTAGAGAAAAAGCTAAACAATCAAGCTAATAAATATGGCATCGCTTTGAATTCCTTGCTTTCCTTTGATGTTTGTATTCCCTAGTCTTGCTGCAAGAATTAGAACATCAGCTCCAGCACAATAACATTTGGCAGTCCCTAAAGTGCCCCTGTGAACCTGGAAATTCTGGGCTCCGCTTCTGGTCCAAGCAGACTCCCCTCAAAACTTTTCAGTGTGTTACGTGGTTTCTTTGATTCACTTTCCTCAACTCTAAGACAAAAGCAATGCTTACTGAGCTTCTCAAAATCTGAGTGGAATTGTGCATTAATTAATAAAGTATGTCAGTGGAAGAGAATGAAAGGTATGGTACACTCTCCAAAATCCCTTTAGTCTATTAGTTAACTCATTTGGAAAGCGAGAAAGTCAGATTTCACAGCCTCCCAAATGAAGTTGAAGATGAGACTCATCCTAGCTGAGCACTATACCCATAGACTATTCAATAGGCAAAGGAGAATCAGCAGCCTCACTGTTTTTCATGAGAAACAACTGAGCTAACAAATGGCTTAAATCTGAATGTGCTTTGTGGGAGCATATGGCTACATAATTCCTTTCCATTCCTCTCCCTCAACATTTCTCCTTGGAGCTAACTTAGATCTAAATTGGTTTCTCACAGTCTTGGGCACCCAACTCTTTCACGCCATGCTTGGAAAGTCTGTGTGGAAAGGGCTGCTATGACCATGGATGCTGTTTACACGTGCTTTGGGGATGCACCCAAGATCGCAAACCCATTCTGCACAAGTCACAATGACAGGTAACTAACCTGTTCACATCCAAAGGATAATCTACATCAGTCAGCAAGGTTGTGTGTGTTTGTTTTTAAAAATATCAGCAGCATAAGTAAAGTTTAGTAGAAGACCCGCTACTAAAATCTGCTTTTAGCAGATCTGCGTGCGTGGCTGTAACCATGATTAAACCAGTCTGGAAAACTTGTCTAATAGGTACTGAATAAACTTCTGTTTTTCTACTGGGGTCAGGGATCATATAAACTATTTGGTGATAATCCTATAAAGAGATATGTAATTTTAATTAAATAGGCATGCTAGACAATAAATGCATAAGCACAGACTAATCCACAAGTAAATGTTACAGGCTTCTGCTTCCCCAGGTATTTAACGAAAACACACAGTAAACAGTAAAAGAATCACCCTGAATTACCCATTTACTGAAGTGTTCTGAAGACCAAGAAATTATGAACAGTTCAAAATCGCTATGCTGCAGTTAGAGAAATTTGTCTCCATTTAAAAATGTTACAGGTGGTAGGTTTTGAAAACAAGTGATCTTTCTATACTTTGGCATGGAATAAATCTAGATACGTGGTGCGAAATTTAGATGAAATATTCTGTCATCACAACTTTTAGCAAGGATGACAGTTCATTTCTAAAATGGCTGGAATTTACTAATGCTTTTCGATTCAAAGTCTCTGTTTTACAGAGAAATCACCTGGCATTTCTTTAAAAGGTACATTGCTAACCAACTAACCTGATCAGAGAAACCACATATGAACTCCAGCTCTTGGTCCCGTCACTCACGTTTGAGCAAGAAAGAAAAAAACAAATCATTCTGATACTACCTCGTAGGAGATTGGGATCCTGTAATGGTTTTTTTAGGTTTCAGCTGTAGTCCTGATTAATTTCCAGTGAAGTGAAGTGAAAACAGTTCACTATAATACTTTTCTTTTTTTCTAATGAAATTTATAACCATTCCACAAGTAGGGGATATATATAAAGTCTATATTTTTCTCAACAAATTTACAATATTTGACAACAAAAACTTACTGCTAAAACTGCTGTTTCAGTTTAACATCATACATTTTACTAGGAAATAATTGGAAATATCTTTCCCTTGCTGGATCTCACTTGCCAGTTCAAACACACAGAATTTATTCAACAGAACCTGACTTCTCATCAGGTCACACCATCAAGTTCTGGACTGAACATTGTGCCCCATTCTGATTTAACTAATTTTTCAAAACTTTCCTCTAGATCCTTATTTATAAACCTTTAACTAGCAGGAAACTATTAAATCATCATAGCTTACATTGGTAAATAAGACTATTACATTGTGTGGAAGAAAGAGTTTACAACGTCAGAATTTATGGTAAAGCACTTAACAGGAACATGGAGATTGTGCCCCTATAAAACTCTCAGAGTTCAATCTTCAACTTACTCAAAAGCAAGTTAAGTTGCTACACCTGGTAAAGGAGGAAACTGCCATATCTGAAGCTAATCTTGTGTCAGCACACTTCAGTGAAGTGAAAAAAAAAAAAAGTAATTATATTTCCCACTAAGTGTGGTAGTTTTGCTGATTCTGCTTAACTTAGTTCCACCACAGAACCCTGCAAAAATAGTGACACGTACCTTTCAGAAAAAGCAAACATTTCTTAATTACCTGTTTTGTTCTCACAGCGTTTTTTAATTAACAAATTAATACCAATCTAAAGTTACTATAGTCCAGAGACGAGATGCCAGTAATTTCAGTCCATTTGAGACCTGGTCTAGTGGGAGGTGTGCCTGCACATGACGGTGGGGCTGGAATTAGGTATCTTTAAGGTCCCTTCCAACCCAAACCATTCTGTTATTCTATGCCTGTCTATTTAAGGTTAGACTATAGGAATCTGCAGCTTCCACAACTGTTACAAAGAATAATTTCACCTATTTTTAAGAGATCTGGTTTGCTTGCCCGCCACCCCCCCACCCCCCCCCCGCCCCTTTTCTTTTGGTTTATAGCATCAGAACACAATTAGCTTCAGCAGCAAACGTGTTCTCCAGTAAGTAAGAGAAACCAAACATTTTATAGCCCAGTTTCTAAAGAAGCAAGGTTCTTGGTTTCTGTGTTAACACGTTAACCGCATTATACACGACAATCAAAGTGTAAGGATCAAGATGTGCTCCACATGTCTGCTGCTGCTTCACCCTACACACAATAGGTTGTGTGTGTCCCTTGGCACCAGTCCCGGTGTGAATACACCCTTGACACATCCAAAGACTTCAACTGCAGTATCAGTGCCAAATTTTTGCTCCTGCCGTGTAACACCACTGCTAATCTAAACACCCTCTGTATTACAAAGGAGAAACAATTGCATTCAACTAAGCACTGGGATGCAGCCTCCCTGCAGCACTGCTAATAATCCAAGTAGAAGTATCGCAAGTTGTTGAGGCCATCAGGCAAACTGAGGCATTGCTTTCAAAGGAAAGGACAGACTCCTGTGTTGCAAAACTCTTCTGGAAAGCCAGATGAAAACTTATTCTTAGAATAAAGGAAGTTCAAACTTATGCTTATACACACACACACCCAAAACAAACAAAAAAAAAAAGGAAGAGACTACAACTTCTGTAATCAAGAAGTGTCCACAGCTAGCCAGCACTTCACGTTCCCACTGAATGAAATAGTATGAAAATAAGAACACATTTCCATTATGACAACCTACTTTTAATGATCTGTTACCAGTCATTTTGTTATAGGGCATTCACTTTGCTCACTAATTGGATGACCTATGTGGTCTACTACTTTCACGCAGCAGTTATCAACAACATGTTTCTTCCATTTTGGGGTTTTTAGTTCTTGCCATCAACACTGAAATGTGAAATCTTGACAAAGATCTGTAATTTCTGGAAGAAAAAAAAAGTCTTACACCTAAGTTTCCACAAACCTCAGACTGAAGACACTAAAGCTCAGACCCTTCCAAATGAGCTGTTGAAAAGCCCATGCAGTACCACAAGCGGAATTGAATCTATGGCAGCTACAGCAGAACATCTCACAATTCACCTGCTTTCCTTAGTAAGTCATCTCGACAATTTCTGACCTTCATAAAAGCACTAGAAACTTTGGAATACTTAGGTCAATAAAGAATCGTAAGTGTACGACAAAATTTTGACTACAAAAGAGTCTATAGATAAGATAGACAAACTATGAACAACAAGCATGATGCAAAAAGTGTCCAGACTTCTTTATACTGTAATATATGGAACTCCTTCCCCAGAAGGACTGCTATTTTAATGCTAGCAAGTGCAGCTGCTAAGTCTGAACCCAAAAGACCGTTAAAATGCAGAGAAGGTAGTAGAACTGCATACAACTGTTTCAACAGACCAGTGCAGGATCTATCTGCCAGAGAGTCTATAACATCCTTAATTTTTTTTTAAATATGTATTTCAGTGGTACTGTTCAAGTTACCTAAATGTTTAGGGAATATTTCTGCTGCTGTACCAAAATTTGAACAGTTACTTTAATTAGATGAAGTTTGCCTTGCAGAAGGTTTTCTGGGGAACCCATACTGAACTACTGCGATGAACAGTTAAGTGTAAAAACATATCAGCCAAAAGGCATACACAAAACTGGTGGTCAAATAAGCTAGTCTTACAGACACACCTTTAAATTATGCAGTTGCCACCAGAGAAATGACATTAAAAATACTTACAGCCCTGACATTACTATGTGAGTAAAATATATCAGTTGTACCTAAGAACGCATTTCTGACTCATGCTAATAACTCGAAGATCACAAAGTTTAGAAATTAACTTGAGGAAGAAAAAAAAACACAACACAAAATAGACAAAAAACAAGAGATAAATAAAGTCCATCCTTTGTAAGTGAAAAATACCAGCGATTTACCAGTTAGTTTTTTGTAATGCTTTAGAGAAAAGTCTGGAAGCTATTAGTAAATGAGGAGAAAACCCAAGTGTTTATAATATTTTTAACACCTTTTTTTCCTACTTTGCATCAACAGAACTAATTTCAGAACATTTACTAATGTTCGTGACTAGCTGTAACAGTCTGATTTCAAAAGCCCCATATTCTTTGATGAAATCACCGGTTATTCAGTTACACAATACTTAACTCTCAAGTTTCTAATAGGCTCCCAGAGTCTGAAAGACACAGAAAGATCCTCAAAGAATTTTGGAAGAAATTTCTTAATTCTTCAGCCATGTTCCATTTTTCTTATGTCATCAGGCAGGCCCTACATACCATGAGTAAGAACTGCATAAGCAGGACCAGGGTCTCCGATGTCATATAGCATTGGACAACCAGCTTGACCCTGTAAGTACTAAAAATCTAAAACTTCATAAGTGACCTTGACCTTTGAATGGCTTCAGTCTCATCCTCAACACAACAAACTACTGAGTTCAAGTTCTAGCACAGGACAGATGTTTGAGTTCTAACACAGCAATGAGTAAATAATCCACGTTTTTAATTAGTCAGCCATCACTGAGGGGGGGGAAAATGGTTCTAGATGTTACAACACCCTCACAGAAAGATGCTAAGATGTATATGAACAGAGAAAACTTGTGCCTAAGCTCTATTTCTCAACAGCAGAAGAAATCACAAAACAAGATGAAAACATATCTATAGATTTACTGAATTCTCTGTTGAATACAAAATGTCTGTTGTATTTGATAAGACAATAATGTACAAGTTTCCTTTGTATAAATATGTGCAAAGTAATCTTTTTATAGATTTTAAAAATAAATTAGTGTTCTGTTCTCTTCTTGTCCTTCTTTGTCTTTTTGCTCTTTCCTGCTTGTTTAGATGATTCATCCTGAAATGAAAAACAAGCAAATCAAAATTTAAAACAACATTCTTATATATTGTTAACATTCTCTCAAAGTCACTCGCAATAATTATTTTTAATATGAAGCGTTCATAGTTCACTGGGACTTGACAGAGTTTTGAACTGTAAAGTATTTAACCAGTTTTGTTATTTTGTCTGCTTGCTATCTAGAAACTTCTGCCTTCAGCAATGCTAAAATTATGCACATAGCTATGCCAACAACAACAACAAAACAAGTGTAAAAATAATCTAAGCCATTTCTGTTCAAGGAGGACGTTACCAGTATAGGAATATTTCTACACTATACTGCAAAACTGCTCCTAGTGTGGAATGTGGCCCTATCAAGAGATATACCATACAACGGCACAATAAAACCGCTTCCCTAGACAAAGCAAATCTACGATGGGGGAAAAACAAAATTTTACCAGTCTTAATGGATCAACACCCTGTTGTACTACTCTGACTGCCAACTCTGAAAAACAAGATATTTCTTCACATGTGAAAAGTCAATCAATGTATGAGTTTTTGTACTTTTACTTTCTAGCTATACTGTCTCACTATACTTTCCTGTATTAGTTAGAGGTTTAAAATTTATTTTGGATTTCAACACACTGGTAGATTATGATCCATGTAATTAAATTCATTAAGCATTCATCTCAAGCGCTTCTCAAATAGGTGAAGGCATTTGCCAGATGTATATCTGACTGAACATGGGACATTTTAATCTCTTCCCTTCCATGTGGAAGGGAAACAGACCTTAACAAAATGTTTGAACTCTGCTATCGTAGCATATGTTAGTATTTGCATATAACATACACAAATCTAATATGCTGTTCTGAGGATGAAGAAAAGAATGTTGAAAACAGGAATAGATAATTAAATTACCTACATCCCTGACATAAAATGCCATATAAAGACATTTGGAACTTTGTCACTTGAGTAATTTAAGCCCCCTTGAAACATTTTCCCTTCATCTTTTCTGTAACACTTATTGTTAGATCGTTTGAGTTCTTCTAGTCTAGCTTGATTTTTTAATGATGCCTATCATCTATTTTTTAATAGTATTTGCTGTTGTTATGATGCTGTATGTTATATTCTATGATTCTGAAAATGATTTGTGTCTATTAAAGCATTTGCATTTTAAAATTCCTACTAGTTACAGTGATTCTCAAGCTCTGTCTGTCTACACACTAGAACCAGGCACACCTGTAAGCATGAGAGGCAGCAGCTGCCTGGTTTCTGAACACACAGAAAGCAGCGTAACCCTTCCTGCCCTCCCTCAAGCCTCATATTGGTGTTCTGGACCACAGCCCTCCACTCCTGCCACACTCCGTTGCGCACCTCACATTTACAGGTCACTAACTTCTTTGGAAAGAAGTTATTAGTAAGGCATAAGATCAGTGCAAAGACTCCCTACCAATGCATCAAAGCAACCGGAGGATGGCATGGGTAGTATTTTTCTCGCTTCATCTAACTGTGACAGTTTGCACAAGTTCACATATAAACACCTCCATTTTAAGTGACAGAAACTTACCACTGAATGTACATAGTTGTATTCCACAAGGACGTTTCTTGCACAATTGTTGATATGTTTAAAACGATCTGGTCCCAACAGAATACCTCCATACCAGCGGGATACCACAACTAACACATTGTGGACATCCAAAATCTGTTTAAAACAACAGCAACAACAATAAAATTAACAAAAACAAACAACTATAAAAAAGATTTTTTTATTGAACTAGTTTTACTGTTGATATCTTTCTTAATAAAAAAAGCCTACTTTTTAAGATGAAATTGCATTCATGTCTGTATCACATAGCACAGAAGTCAGAAGGTAACAAATAACAATGATTCAGTAGTTGTGGTAAGTTTCCCTGTCCAAGCTTCTACTCAAAGGTAAATTGAAAGTAAAATGAGTCAATATATCCCATTAGAAACGGTGAAAAGTTATTTCATGTGCTCTACAGTTGCTCATCCATGTATCAAAGGCCTCAGGCATTATTTAAAGGGACGTTTATTGAGTTACTTTCATTATTTTTAATAAGACACTTTTTATTTCCAAAGCACCTCTGTCACCACGTAGATTGTCTATCCACATTTTTGGAAACGATGATGGATAAAGTTAATAGCAGCCAGGGAACAGGTACGTAAGGCATGGTTCATATGGATACCTAAAATGCCATAATACCAGGAGCTGGACTTGATGATCTTTGTGTCCCTTCCAACTCAGGATATTCTATGATTTTGTGGAATAATCTACTACTGTTACCAAGTGCAGGACTTAGCAACAACTCTTGGATAACACAGAAAAACATCTGTATTTTCTTGGTCTGAGTTAGCATCCCTTACAACCGAGCAGTTCCTTTCTGAATTCCAAAAGGCATATATAAAGTTCAACAACGTGAAATAATTGTATTAGCAAAGGAGGAAACGGAAAGGAACTAAATAACTCTTACATAGTGTTTTTAAGACTATCGGCAACAAAGTCAAGGAGAGAGTTAAACAGAAGCAATGACTTCCTTTATTGCAATTAAAGGCAAGAAACACAGACCTTCAACAGCTTTATTTTTGACAGCTAAATGTGGCTTGACTAGACTCGAAAACCAGCATTTATTCTGCCTTACAGCAATTCTACCCTCAAGAAGATCTCCAGCAGCAGCAAATGCTAGTAATACAGTGATTCCAGCTGACTAAATGTCACACACACACATTTTGCCAAAATATAAGAAATACATTACTACATGAAAACATGTAGTGACAATCACAAGTGGGCTTTTTTGACATGGTTTGTGACCATGACCCCGAATTTGTTCCTCAAACTAAAGCATCTAAAATATCTGTGAAAGATTTTCGCTCACAAACAGCTTACTCTCAAGTCCTGTGCAGTACTCCACTAGTGCATACAGATGGCCAGACACAGCAAGAACAGCTTTATTTGCATAAGGCTGAGCGAAAGCACTGTGGTCTGCAAGACAGAGGGTGATCTGGTGAAGTGGAAGGTGAGGAAAACACCTTAAGAGCCAGTTATCTATAAAACAGGTTAACAACCATTCATCATCTCCATTAAGGAAGAAAAAAAAAATATATATATATATGTATGTATGTACGTATATGACTAATTTGAAAAATCCTCTTAGAAGACTCTACCTTTGTGAAAACAGAAACATTATTAGAATTTTAAAGTTTAAGGGATAATGTAAAAAAAAAAAACGCAAAGGAAGGGCAGTTTTTCTGAGGGGCATTTTCTACTCTACATTTACACATCATCCATAAAGTCAATTTATAGCAACTGTTCAGAGTAAACAGGATGTCAAACAGTTAGGAAATTTTTAACTCTAACTTTGAGTTCAAAAGTATTAATCTAAAATACTGTTTCTTGTAACCGGAAAGTGCTATCTTGACTAAAGTGCTAGGTTTATCTGAAACAAGATAAGATTTCTATTGCAAAAGAAGAACTATAACTACAACAACAATAACTGTATTAAACCACCTGATTTTCATGCCCATATCATGTGTCTTAAGTGTCTGCGAGAGAAGAATTAAGAGAACTATATGAACAACTAGAAATTAGTCTTTAAACTACTTCAATTTTTCCCAGGAGTGAAAATTGCACTTTTCTGATCTCTGCAGAATCATAATTCCAAAACAAAAGTATTCCCAGTAATAACTACTATCAGTTCACATTTGAAAGGTGAAATTTCATGTCATTTTCTAAACTGGATTTTTATGGACCATTAAGCAGACACAGTAAATCTGGCACCTTTCAAGAGTTTACATTAATATACTGAAAAAGAGTTGATAAGCTCAGAGTAAATTGAGGTACAGTAACTGCAAAGATATTCTTTACATTACTATGACTACACTAGTATTTTCACACTTACCACATATACTTGCATATATTATATAAATTAAGTTTTCCTTCCCAAGTCAAGTTTGAGTTACTTAGGAATTTTCAAAAAGTTCTAAATGAAAAGTGCTAAAATATTTACAATTATAATGTTTCTTCCTGAATAAAGAAATCTCTGAAATTTAAAACGAAACAAAACAAAAAAGCAAAAAACCCACCACACAACAACTTTAAAACAGTCTCCAGTAATAAGAGTACAGCACATTAAATGACAGAATATACAAGCAAGCAAAGGATGGGAAAAGAAAACCTTTGTTCTGAAGGTGATATGAATCGAAAATCAAAATGAAAAACAGTAATTAGTGTTCTGATATAGTTAATTGACTTGAGGCATAAACTGTATCCAGCTGTTCCCTGTAGTTATGGTATTTTACTTATGGCTTTACAAGGGGCTCTATCATGCCAGCTAATCAAAATTTATCAATGTACATTTAGTAGTAACTTTGTAGAGGGAATATTAGTTCCACATCTGAAAACTAAAATATATGCAAATACGAGGGCTAAAGAGTCAGACCTGGAAATAGCACAAAGAAATACATACAATGGTTAGAACAACTTAACTGCTTCACTCCCATTCCCTTTTGCATTTGAAGCCTTACTCTGCAAGTTCAAATAGAAGTGTCTTTTTACGTTACAAATATTCAAGGAAACTGAAGTAAAGGTTGTGTCAATCAGCTTATTCCAGTCTTCATTTTCTATCCATCTTACACCATATAGGAAGCATAGGAATCTTTATGATCCAAGACTTGGAAAATCCAATTCATTACATGTATACAACAGTCTGTTCTCTGACTTCTGAGTAAGCAATCACCTATTGGACCAATAGCAAAGCAAAAATTAATCTTGTATAAGTTTATTAGTCACACTGTAGTGATTTTTTAAAATCTGTTCAAGACTTCCAGAAGTCAAAGACTAATTTCTATAACCTGCATAAGATGAAGAAGACGTCCACCTGCTGCTGTTTCCCCATCATCTTCACAGTCTTGTAAGAATGTCTGCTTATCTTCGCAGTATATTCTAAAACAAAACAAAAATAATAATAATAAAGAATTAATGAAAACTCAATCAACTAACATTTTTAAGTGATTAACGAAGTCTCAGAGATCTTTCATAAGCAAGTGCATCAATCTGCTTCTCCACTAAGGACATTCACATGAAAACAGGATGTGGCTTAGGGTAAACCACAAATATTTATCTCTACAGTGGAACAAGCGTTGAGAAGCTGTTACATATACCGTAACTACTTCAGGTTAACTCCATATTCATTACCAGTGTAAAGTCCCCAGTAAGAAAAATCCTTAGGTTTTTAGCCTAATAATTACATGTAGTTTCAACCAACTCCATCAGATGCAGGTTCAAATTATATATGGTACACACCTACAAGATAGAATAACTCTGACAGAAGTGATTATTAGTAATCTGTTAGGTCTGTATTTCAGCAGCAGCAGTGTAAAACTATTACTGAAATTCTGCCTCAGATTCTCCATGCCATTTACTGAGCCTTCCTCCAAAGCAGACCTGTGACAGAATATAGCAAGCCTGAGGAATTATACTGGGGGCACTCCGGGAGACTCTGGGGCTTGTTGTTTCAAATGAAGGACAGCTGCCCAGGTCTAAATTTACAGAAGTAATGCTTGGAACTCTACTGTTTTGTTACCTAATTGATTTCATAACTTCCACCCTTAGTTAATATACACATGACACAATGACAAAGAGGCAGCTAGTTTTAGATGAAAAATATGAATCAGTAACTACGTTTCTGTTGCTTTTTTGAAGTGTATTTACATAGTATGAGTGGAAGGTGTCACATCGTCAGCAGCAGCAATAGAAATCCTCTCTTTATAGAAACCTTTAACTTAGGTAGATACATTGGTAAGCTTTCACTTACTCTCATTTCATGCTTCATTAGGATCACTCCAGGATGTGCATGAAGGGATCACCTTCTATACGCGCTTTTTCAGATGACCAGTTCCTCCAGCAATGAAAGGGGCTCCTCTTACTGTCACATTCCTCAGAAAACCTACATCGCTATCTGGACTGAGACTGTTTCATTTCAAATAATCTATGTTCACAAAAGTTGCCAGGGATAGTCCACTGCCAAACTCATTACTACCTGTTTCCCATTTTCCCTGAAGTTTCATGTATTTCAGGAAATTTCATATGCCAGGTGTCTGCATCAGGCTTTCTGCTTCAGCCCTTATTTCAACTGAAATCTTTGAGCCATTTATAAATGCAAGGTCAGGTTGAAAAACGTCACTTTGCCTAAATAAAACCAGATTTAGTTCAGGATGAAGTAGCATTTCCTTGCTCACACCTCCTATATAAAGTCTAACAACACATGTTCAAATCCGCTTTTATTTTTTTTGGTTTTTATTCCTAGTGCTGCTTCACTATCTTAATATTTTTCCTTACTATATGTTGCACTTTCTTGATCTCAAGTCCAAAATAAAGCCTGAAACCTTTAACACGCAAATAAATCTTCATGGGAGTAGTTTCTTATTAGCAAGGAATTTCTTTGATGCATTTTATTTTTCTCATGCCCTGCACTCACTTGACAAAGAACACTGAAAAAAATCACTATTAATCTCTCACCTGTATGCATATATGTTGTGGGTGGCACTTGCAATTTTCTTATTCTCATATAATTTTTCAAGAACTCTCTTTACCTTTAAAAAAAAAAAACAGAAATAAGCTCAGTAAGGGGATTTCATACACATCATCTCACTATTACTGCTAAACAAACACCTCCTTTTCAGTACTATAGGGAAACACTTCTACATTTTGACATAAAATGAATTAAATATTCAATTTGCTAACTCAAGCAGCTTTTCAGTACCCCCATGCTATTTTCCAGGATACTGCAGACATCTGTTTCTTGAATCAGTGCATTCATATTATTGCTGAACACGTATAAGTATCAAACTGATTTACTAAACGAGAGAGAGAGTGAGATCTAGAAAACACTTTAAATCAGTATTAAGGATCAATTACAACTACTTGCTTTTTTCAAGTGTAACATTAAGCTGGAATAATGGCACAACATGTTTTCCTATTACATTACACACATTACACGTTACTTTTACTGATATCACAGTAACATGATGTTTGGAAAGTTCTACCACATTTCACTTTTAGATTTTCTTTTTACTCAAACTTACTTGCTTTTCAGAGTTTCCATTTCACAGAAAGAATTGGAAAAAAAAAACAGCTTTCCTCTGTGGGTCTGAGTCAGTATTCCACAAAAAAATGATGTTCCCACTATATCGATCTCTCTTCTTAAGAAGTACCAAAACACTTATCAGTATTAGTGCAGCTTCTGTTTCTAATTAAACAAGCTAGCAATTGTTCAACACTTCAGCGTGGCCTAGTAAAAAGAGCTTTGATCAAGACATTGTTCTGGTAGACAATGCATAACTAATATTACTTTGAGCAAAGTATGACTGAAGCTGAGAAAGCTTGGAAAAACACGCTTGGTAAGTAAACTGCTTTTCATTCCAAAGAAAAACGTCTCTGAGAAGTAATCAGTATTCGTATTTAATATCTGTCATAGCTACACTGTGCTATTTCCAATGCTTCTGGAAGAAATATAAGATTATCTCAAATATAAGATACCTCAATGAAAAAAATGCTATTGTGAACTGAGAACATTGCTTCAGACACCCGTTTTCTCCTGTTGTCCCCTTCCCTGAAGTGGAATGTTGAAGAAAGACAACTCACATTACTTAATATGTTTTCATAAACATTTTAATACATGGATTTAGGGTACAAAGCATATGAAATTACTGTCACCTTTGACATTAGTTATATGTTGGCTACCAGGCTCCAGAAAATATCTCTCAAAAATTCACTGTATGTCTGTATTAGCAATAAACCTCTAAGACAGACATCTCGCAGCTAAGCAGTAACCTATCTTCTATTGCAGATCATGAGCCTTTTTTCCCTGCTCCCCTTTCTACTCTTCTTGATTTAGGGAATTAAGGGAAAATTCCCTACACATCAGTGAAGCACCTGTTCATAACGATCTTTAAACAACAGATCACTTCTTAGTCCTACCTTTCTAAATCAATGTCAAGTCCAAGAACCACATACATTTTAAATGCCAAAACACACCAGACAGAGACAAGGAAAAGCAATGGTACCAAATCTAGTATCAAATCTAGCTTGCTACCTGAAATATACCTATCACTTTTTTTCCCTCATAAAATTTATAGTAACCTATTATTTTATGTAAATAACTACAGTATTATGCTGGTTGTCATTACTGAAAGCTGCATTAAAATATTCAATAAAGGAATTTACACAGCAATCTGTGTACTGTCTTAAACATCAACAGCCATCACTGTAACATACCGACAATGCACTTACTAATCACTTCAGTTAATAAACAAGTTAGTGCTCTCTAAACGGACAATGTTTTACCTCACTCCTCACCTCTTTTTGCTTTCTTTCATAAAAATGAGCCCATGTCATAGTAAAGCTTCCCTGCAGCGCAGACTGATCCCCTCACACTGTACAGTATGACTCTATCAAAGCAGATGGATTTGACACTACCTTTATACCATGCAAGTAACAAGAAACCTTGACCTGAAATTCCTAGGTTTATTAAGTATACATTGCTTTTAAAAAGAAGTCATAAAAGAAGAAATTAAGAACATCTCTGCATGCAAAAGGGAAGTTATTAACCTGCTTTAAGTACTATTTCTTGACACAGACCTGCCCTTTCTGAAACCTGTGTCTGCATGCATGAACTTCCTTTAGGTAGGAATGATCTTACTCACAAATCAGAGTGAGAATATTTTAAAAATCAAAAAGTCAATGATTCCAATTCCCTCTCTTTCTAAAGCAAAGCAGCTCATAAAAACTCACAGTTCATAGGGACTGAGCACTGCTAAGAAAGACCCTAAAGCGCAATGCTACTTTAGTGAAAATGGCAACACATTAAGTATTTTAAAACATTGAGTTATTCCACATTAAGAGTAACAAATAAAATTGCTTTTGCTTTGGAAGCACTAAGAGAACAGCTCAAGAAAGCTGAAGGCATGTTCAAAACATTATGATGTATTCGGACAGAGAAGAACATGATAGATGTCAAGACAGATGTGAAAGGCACGGCGTATTTTTGCAGGTGTGAAAACAGAAGCTATAATAATATTTTATAATATTTATATTTTATAATATTTTATAATAATATTTTCTCAAACACAATAAGCTGAAGCCTACCAGAAATCTGTACTGCCAGCAGATAAATATAATACAGAAGAATCGCTCAAAAAATATACAGCAGTAGTACAAAAAAATAATAATAAATGAATGTACAGTATTTATGAAAAAAGGTCAGGCAGGGATACTACAGTGGAGCCTTACCACAGAATAATGTTAAGCAAGCTGATAAGATGAATAGAAACAAATCAGCAAAATGAGATCACGTGTATTTAAAAGTTTAAAAGGAATTGGAGCATGAAGGTGTTGAACTGTAACTGAGGTATCTAACCTGCCCGTTGAAACCGCCCGGTGCAGCAGAAGGTGACTGCTGTGATACCAACATTTCAAAAGTACTCCAGGAACTACTCAGAGAACTGCAGAACAAGTATTATAACTGTACTAGGCAAATTAATTGATGGTATTTAAAAAAAAAAAGCTTAAGATACTACAGCTTTTGTACAGGGAACTATGCCTCTAAAATCTGTCAATCTGTCAAGATTCTTTCAGAGTCACTGAGCATGTGCTTCCAGTTGATCTAGCCCACCTGGAATTTCAAAAAATATTTGACAAAATCCATTTCTAAATTTTTTTTAAAATAAAAACTAGAATTGGATACAAGGAAAGAGGAAAATATTCCCAGGGTGTAACTGCTAGCTAATGAGAAGACAAGAAGATCAGTAGTTTCCACACTGAACAGGGATCATCAGAGGAGAGAGATGTTAACAGATGCAAAGTGATGTGCAAAGTGACTCAAACTTGTTACAAGCATTCACAAAAAGAGATCTTGGGGTTGTAACAGACATTTCTATGAAAGCACCAGCTCAGTGCCAAGTAGAGGTTAAAAAAGCAAACTGAAAGATATTATCAGGAAAAGAACACAGAAAATAAACAAAAAATCTCTTTATATCACTCCATAAATCCTTGGTGTGATTGCATTCAGTGTTGTGTACAGTTCTGGTTTGCATCTCAGAAAGGTTAGAAAGCAGAAGCAGCTGGAAAACAAGAAATGATTGCACACATGGAAGTTCATCCAAGAAGTACCAAAATAGTTGGGGAAGTCGGTCTTCAGCCTGGGAAACTGAAAAGTAAGGTCTGTGAAACACGATAGATGTCTACAAAATCCAACTGCATACAAAAAGCGGAGAGGTGCAAGAAAGAAAGTTACAAGCAACTGATTGACAGCAAACACAAGGTGTATTTTCATACAGTACCACAGATTCTGAAAGTTCATTCTGGTCCAAAAAGCAACTGGATAACCCCACCCCACCCCCCCAAAAAAAACACATTAATATTAACCACAATGACACAATCTTTACCTTGTGTTAAACTGCTGAAAGAAGAGAAGCACGATGGGAAACAAAATACAGCTGTCCTTTTCTAGCACACTATCTAGATCCATATTTAACGCTGATTCCCATAAGAGACAGGAACCAGTGCAGGCATTTTTTTCTAGCTGTGGATATACACAACTCTGCAAGCATGCTTACCCCTCTCATTTACGTCTAAGTATTTACTTACGCATTATCCAAATGTATTTCTCAATAGAATCACCTTCTGAAGAAGGGAAAAATATTTATAAGCTGATTTTAATTCACTTTCACAAGTAACACAACAGACTCAGTCACTTCCATGTATCATATGAAAACTTTGCAAACATCCAAAAGTCAAAATGTAACGCTCTTATTCTCTGCCCTACATCTAACACACTTAAAAGTAAGGGATAGCAACATCCACCCGCTTCCACAATAGAACTGGAAAACTACCAGGAAGAATTGCAGAGCTGACACAAGTTACTTAGCTGACAATGAAAACCAAAAACTGATGACTACTTAAGACAATATCAACACAAAAATGCAAAGAAAGACAAATTCATCTAATTGCAACTATTTCAGTTATACCTTGTCAATCTCAAAGTACAGACAAAAAGAGTAGGCTTGATCTCTACTAACTTGTCTGGTTGTCACCACAGGAGCCAGATGTGCCTGGAAAGTACTCCTCCTATCTGTGAGTGGGTTTCCATGATGTATGGATGGCAGCTCTTCATCTACTGATCACAAACAAGGAAGCATTTGGGTGTTTTTTAAGGATACTGAAACAACATATATGGCTACAAAAGTAAAGAATGTCTTAACTTTCAAAAGAGATTAGTTAAAGTTAAGTATGCAAGATAACAGAGAACCACCAAAACCATGTAAGGTTATTTGCGATTGTTATTAATCTTTATTATAATTTTAAATGTTATTAATTTTACTCAAAAGCTTAGTAGAAAAACAGAAACGTAGGGCCTCTCTCTCATAAACAATTTCATCACAATTAATGAGGAAACCTTTTTTACCTTCTTGACTTTCAGAGGTGATATAATTTAACAATTTAACTGGATCTTCCTGAACAGGCTGATAGTCTATGAGAAAATCATCTCCATTATCTTCGTCAACTTCTTCACTGGTTTTCTTAATATCTGGTTCTAGTAACATACAAGCAGTAGATTTATTACAAGTTTTTTTTTTGCAAGACAAGTAATACAAATTTTCTAATTCTTTTTCTCTAATGTGTCTGTCTTTTCAGTTCAAATCAGCTTGCCAGTAAGAATAAATGAAGAGCAGAATAATACTTTGTCCAGTATTTAATAAAATCATATTTAGAATTAGGAATACAATATTCACGTCATGAAATCCATCCACAGTATCTTCTGTTTTAATACTAACTCACACTCATGCTTACCATTTCCATTAAACATTTACAATAGCACTAGTTGTTAATTTCATGGTACTGATGGTAATTTAATCTGAATTTAGATTAATAAAATAATCTGGTATTTCACAAATTCTCCAGTAAGTTATTGGTCAGTTTAGGAAAAATGTAAAGCTGCTGTTCAATGGTACTCAACAAGGTTAGGAAATGATCAGATTTGAAACGTCTCTCTGGAAATGTTTCAAGCCTTCTGGGATTCCCAAAATCCTATTTTCTTTTCTGCACGGGACATATGAAAAATAACAGTCAACTGCAGAAGAGTAAATATCATATAGATCTAGCACTCTGGCAACTGGATTTAGAGAGAACCTACAACAGTGATAAGTTAATGTATCACAATCTAATTTCCTCCTTGGAGGACCTATGATGTGGTGATGATGCAGTTTTTGTAACACGAGTATTTTTAATAAGAGAGAGGAAGGTGATGCATGTTCAAAAGGCCTAGAAAAATTATTAGAAATAAAAGCCCCAAGGTTGCAGTCAAGATACCCAATAAACTTCCAATACTTAAACCAAAACTTTCACTTCTCAGTATCCACTCCTTTAGTCCTGTCAGTGAAAAATGTCTTTTTAATTTGTGCAATGTAGCAGCCAAATGTACAGTTTACTGAGAGATTAAAACTAGACTTTGTCATGAAGAAGCACTGAAAATGTGAGGTTTTTTTTCTTCTTCAGTCTTTCATTCTTGACAGGAATGAGCTAACATCTTCCCCATTAATAATATCCCTATTTCCTTCTGCCACATGTGTAAGCAGGCACATCACTCATGCATTTCATGGTAACTTAGCACTTTAATGAAAGGGAAAAAAAAGGCCCCACCACTTCTGGAAGGAGCAGCAGTGAATTTACACAAACTGTCACTATAAAAGCAGAAAAATCACTGCAATTCTAGTGATGACGTAACTTCTCATCCCAGTACAGCACAATGCAATTGAGATGGCATACCTGGTTATTTGTCTGCATATTCCACTAAAGTTTATCTCCTTTTCAGGCTAATCCCAATCCTCCAAGAGTGCACTCAGCTCCAGAAATTAATTACTGCTATGAATGATTTCTCAGCAGAACAGAGGAAGATGCATAATGCATCTGCATGCAGCACTCTGCTTTCACGCAAGTAATTTAATATCTGAGAGAACTGAGAACCTTGTTCTAGTTCATTGCAACCACCTCCTTCCTTTTTTTTTTTCCCCTATTGCTTTTTGAAGACGGAAGCCATCGCTGTAGAACAATAAGCCATCAAACTAGAGACTGTTTTCTATTATCTAGGTCAAACGAAACTGGGCATAGATCTTTAACTTTCAATGAAATCTTACTTTGCAGATGAAGAAGTAAACTGAAAAACCCATGTATTTTCTGAAATACCTGGATCCGCTGACTGTGCCTTTTCTACCAGAACTTCCCGTATCTTCTCCACCCATAAATAAAGAATACTTTCACCAAGGTTCTGTCTGGAAGATAAAAGTCACAGTGAATGAAGAATATATATACACTTTTTTTTTTCAGATTTTACTTGGAAAGTATCTACGTTAAATAACATGCAGACTTCAGACATGCAGAAATACAATTTTACAGTCTAGATAAAGAGCTTAGAGAGGCCTGTGGAATATTCTATCTAAGCAGCTCACCATGTGAAACAAGTGAAAATCTACCTCCTTATAGCTTTTTTTTTTTTTGATATTAAAAACACCAATAATAAAGGAAAACAGGTAACTGATGGAAACTTTCTGGCATATAAAGAAGGTGAGAGCAACCACAAGAGAAAAATGGACAGCTCCCGGTATTTTCAAAAGAATCCTAAGCCAGCACTTCCAGCCTTTGAGCTTGTTCTTGATCAGTTTTCTCTTCAAAAAGTTCTTTGCTGCCAGTGGTGAGCTCCTTCGGCCACTCTGTGGCTGCAGGGGACGTCTCCCCTTTATGTTTTGGACGTCTCTTCCTTGGAACAGCCTCCCTTCTCTTTCCCCTCATGCACTCAGTAGGGGCTAAATAAACCTGGTGGACTGTGACAGTAGGTCAGTGGTAGCAGACACACTGGGTCCCGATACACCGGAGTTTGGGTCCTATAGGAGAGGTAATCATTAAGCTTATGAGTCCTTAATTAGCAGGCACAGGCATGTTTATGGTACTGGGGGAGAATGGGATAAGTGGTTTTATGTGCACATCCAGAGTTATGAAACACTGCCTTTATGTGCAGCAGGACCCAAACATCCCTAAATATATTGAAAATGGTATCCTGAAAATAATCTTCCAAATTATATTTTAACATGCTTATGAACTGTGACATATTTCAAGACATATTTTGTCTCAAAACCAGAACTGAAGATATAGGGCCTTAGTCAACTCATGGTCTCTCATTAATAATTTTATTTTTACTGCCACCATCTGGGGCAGCATGTAAGTACACATCAGTAACAAAATTGTATTGCTTAGTGTATACAGTACTATTGTCAAATTCAATCAGTAATTCAAACAAATTTACATATTTTAAGAAAAATATTCAGGCAAAAATAAAGAATGTGTAAACTTGCAGCTTAGTCCCCAAAATCCAAACAGACTCCAGAACGAGTCAAAGCCCTGATTTCATGCCGCTGCTCATCATACAGAAGCACTACTTTAAAACATGAAGAACTACATTTATGTTAATGATGGAATGAGAGGGATTAGACAATGAATAAGATTTCTCTGTTGTATACAAGTAAGTATACCAGAAGAGTATCTGCAAAAAATAATAAAAAATCCAAACATTTGCTGCATTTTTCAGTTTTAAGCACTTTGTGCATCCCAAAACAGATTTGTGATCAATCCTTATCTGCTTTTCCCACCTCCTTAAGAGGACATAGTGAGTGACTAACAGTATGGCTCATATTGTTTTAGATTGCAAAACTAAGCAATTTAGATGACTAAAACACACATTGTAAACAATGCAGAGTAACTATGTTTACCTGACAACTGTTTCAACATTGGATTGATAAAAGGCTTTCACAAACACTGTGCACATCAGAAGGGTTTTTTAAACTCCAGAAGGGTTTTAAACACAATCTGAAATGACATATGTGGTCTAAAGTACAAACGCATTCATTTCCTGCTGAACAAACAAAAATGACAGGAGAGCAACAAGGGCTCTCAACAAGCGACAAAAACAGAGTTGCCAGGGATTTATCTAACTAGCAAAATGTAACAACCTACAAGACTGTAGTAAAAACAGGGAGAGTGCTTCACAGCCATGCTATTCCTCCTTGCGGTCTTCATGTGGCAACTTGCTCCAGATGCTCAGGACAGAGCTCATGAAGGACACTGAGCAGCTCTGACTCTGGTAGAGAGTCCAATGAATCTGGATAGAGTCAATGATAATCTGTTCTTTTTCCTCCACTGTGGTTAATTTGATCCCATTGAACTTTTAACTTTAAATCATTGTGCTTTTTTAACGCTTCTAATTTAATTTTGCTTGCTTAAATTATAAGAAATCCAGTTACCCAAAATAACTACGTAATTAGACAAAAACAAACCTCATGCAAGCTAAGTGCTGTCTCCCTTATTTTACGGCATTAAAACACATCTCTTAAGCAAGAAGTTCAGATGTCACAATTCTGGGCACAACCATGCTTGCTTATGACATATTTTCATTTCATTTAGTTTAAATTATCTTTGGAATCTGAAAGGTTTAAATAAGCCACATATAATTACTACACTTAACACCCCAATTTCACAGCAATTCAAAAACATATAATTTGAGTATTTCTAAATGTTATATTTATTCTCATGCATCACGAGTTGTTAGCTACACACTGTGATAATAAATGGTCTGTTACGTTACGGATTCTAGTTAATAGACTCTACTAACTGTGTTTGCTTCAAAACCTACTTATCCCTTAGCTGTCTTTTAAGAAAAACTGTTTTGTCACTTATGCTCTAAGACATGAAGAAATGTTTTCACATCCTGCAGTTTAACATCCAAATACAGAAATATACTCTCATACTGAAATATCACCGAATTCTGAAAGTATCTCAAGATTAGGAGCCAAAATGAAGACCTCCATCCTTAGAGAACCAGGTCAAAATAACATAAAGGAAAATTGTTGGCATTTAAGACAATTCATTCTCATAAAATGTTAAACATAGTATATACATAGCATTAACTGTCTGATTGTAAAAGAAACTTACTGTTTTATGGCTACTGCAGCATTTATTACACCCACTAGTTCAAGCAGGTACTTGAAAGCACACATTGAGCACAACATGAAACTGGAAATATATCATCTTTTTCTATATTCCCCAATCTGTAACTTACATATATATTTCTTCCAAGCTATTTGCTAGTTCTGTGTACTCCTCTCCTCGAAGCCAAGGAGCACTAGAATGAAGAGAAATATGATGAAAATGGTGCCTGTATGTTGACTCCATCATCTCAACAAACACTCATTTCAAAATAAACATGATAAACACCTTGCAAATAAACACTGTCAATCATCCCCACTTACAAAAATTTCAGATGTAAACATCTTGGTAAAAGCATGATTACCTAGTTCTCCCTTAAGATTCCCAACTTTGGCAGCCTTTCCATATCTCAGGTAAGTAAGCTGGACTCATTTTTCATGGTAGACCATTCTCTCCAGAGTCACATTACATATTAGCATACCTTTCTGACTCCTTCTGCACCATACTACTTTTTACTATATTAAAATGTAACTATTATATTTTATTATGTAATAAATGAATTATAGTGAAGGATCTAAACATAGCGAAGGACATAAATATAGTAAAGAAACGTGCTTACTATATTTAGCATGATCCTTCAGTTCTGTACCTGTACCCTTTTAGTCTCACGTTAAACTATAAATTTTACCTCAAATTTACCAGCACTGTGTTGCATTCCCTTGCCAATGCTGTTGACCAAAATTTAACATATATGCAGGACGTCATGCCCTGCAGGCCTGATCCCTCTATCACCCAAATCAGGGGTCTGGCTGACATGTTTCCATTGCCATCTGGTTTACATATCAAGGGACATGGGGAGAGCAGAGAAGGAAAAAAGTGGCACTTGCTCTGGTTGCATCCTAACAAGAGCAAGTGCTCAGGTGAAAAGCATGCCTTACAAGCTGAAAGAAGGGTAGAAACAAGAGTGGTACACTCTAGAAAGTGGTGAGATATTGTCCAATATGTCAAGTAGCAGCTACCATACCTCCATGGTCTAACTGCTGCCTTGCCACAAAATAATAGTGTAAGAATTAGAGTTCTGAGACAAGAGATCAGACTATCATAGTGAACTTCATGAGGCTGACTTGGGGGAAAGAATAAAATATGATTGCTTGAAACATTCCACTATGCCCAGGATATTTTAATTCAAGAAGTCATCTTAACTAAACCTCAACTTACACTTTAAACAATTAACACTGGTAACTCAAGAAAGAAATACAAGTGTCTGAAGGAAAAAAACTCAGCAAGCAACTTCACTTACTTTAGCTGATAAATAGGTGGCTCTGCAGTTGGATATCCTGGAGGCAAAATCACCTGAAAGAAATTCAGGGTAAACGTTCACTATACTACTGCTCTCAGCTACCTGTGTTTTACTAATGGATTCCAACGTTGAGCACCTGGGCTACTATCAGTGTTACAAATGAAAAAAACAGTTGGCTACGCTGTTACAGAATGACAGGAAAACAGGTATATCTGTATTTAGGATTCCAATAACGGTAATGCATACAGATACCATATTTCGTGGCATACTTTTTGCGGATGAAGTGTTATGCAAAATGAAGTGCAGAAGAAATGTGAAAAGAGCTGCCTGCATGGTGACTGTACTTAAATTTAAGGGGCTCTGCAATTCCACAAGTAGACATTTCAGCGTTACTTCCACTAAATGAAGCGCGTTTACAGAACTGGAAATAATAAAAGTGGCAAGTTACTTGGTCAAGTTGATCTGAATTTTGTGTTTCCACACTTTGCAGAAAGTAAATCTAGAAGCAGCTGCACCAGATTCACTCAGGTGTCCTGTACAAAGATAATGAACAAAACCAGTTTGTCTAAAATGAGACAGAGAAAAATACTGAGATGTGGTTTTATCAGATGTGGAATTCAGATACGTAACTACTGCCAACGTCACAAGCACATTGATGTGTTACGGGAACCACCACTGAAAAGTGTATCAAAGATTTCAATCCAAAAACTTCTTAATCTGTTTGAGGAGATATTAAATCCTACTTCAAAGGCTTTCATGCAGGCACAAGCTTTTCCCTGCAGGAGTCCACTTGCAATTTCTGTGTCAAACTCCTCAACAGCACTGTACCTGCAGACAGAGCGTCCATTTTGGCTGGTCCAGACAGTCACTAATCTTAATGCAATAGATTTTTTCATCTTCATCAACCACACACCAGTCTTCACCATATATGGATGACAGGGCTTCAATTTCATCAATCTGGAAAGAGCATTGCGTAAAGATGAATAAAGAAGTAAAGAAAAAAACACACAACCTTGCGTGCCAGCCACGGTTTTAAGCCTGGCTCCCCTACTGCCTATTTACAAACACGGTTCAGTGTAATAGGCGGTCATAAAAACTGGGGGGTCCAGTCCTGATTTACAGAACAAGTAAATTTCACTCTGTTCTTCCACAGGCACCCAGGTCTCTTGTTTCCCTGGATGAGGCTGCAATTAGCAGAAATGAAGCAGGGAGCAGCTGCAGCGTTAGCAGGCGGACACCGGCAGTGGCTCTTCACTACAAACCCACAGCCACCCGCCGGTGCCTGAAGGGAGCCGGCCAGCAGCTCCTCGCAGGAGGGAGCCATCCGCTGCCCGCCCTGTAGGAGGAGGCCGTGCCCTGGCGGGCCCCTCACTCGCAGCCCCGCCGCCCTCCTCGCCCCCGCCGCCGCTCACTTGCTGCTGGGCCGCCTCCGGGCCGCCCGCCGCCATCGGGGCAAGAGGGGAGGCGGGCAGGGCGGAAAGGGCGGGCGGCTTCACTGCGCAAGCTCCCCGGTGGCAGCTGCCCTTACGTCCCGTCCCTATTGCTAGTGTGGGGACGCTCGATGGCTGCTGGCAAGAGGGACGGAGGGAAATGGCGGTGTGGCAGACTCACGGGCTCCTGGAGAGTCGGGTGTTGCTCGCCCAGCCCAGCCCAGCCGCACCCGGTCTGAGGGCTGCCTCATGGCCGCCATTCCCTGCGTGCTGCCAGAGAAAGCCGTTAGCTTGAGCTGCTGAGCAGGCACAGACAAACCAAGCAGCTGTAGACCTCAGCTGGTTTTGGCTGAGATGACAGGACGAGGCTGTGCCTCCTGCCGAGCCCTGCACTGGTGTGTCCTGTCACTGCCCACGGGGTGCAGTGGGTTCCCTGCGTGCTGCCTTTTCTGCCTCAGCCAGCTGTACCCAAAAGCCACAGCAGCCAAGGCCCCAGTGTCTCAATCTCAGGGCCAGAGGCACCTCTCGTTGCTTATTCCTCTGTGAGGTGTTTCCTGCAGCCCTCCCTGTCCTTCCCCTTGGCACCGGTCCTGTCAGGTCTGGTTGTGCTTACCCAGCTCTTCTCAGCACCTCAGCACCTTCCTGTGACCTCTGCTTCTTATGTACAAACTCTGTTATCTAAGCAGAGCTATCCCCTGACCAAAACACCTTCAGGCACAAGTATGGATATATCTGACTCCCACATAACTGCTCAAGTAGCTTCTCCTTCTAACCTTTCCATCCACAGAGTGCTGCAGTGCTATTTCCCTGCACCATTTTTACATCCTTCTGAAAGAATGAGTGATCTTCAAATACAACGACCTATTGTATTTATTCCCAGGATATATTTAAGTACTGTCCTGAGGAAAGGAAACCTGGTGTATTCATACAGTGAGTGTGCCAAATACCTAGGTCAAGATACCACACTAGTAAATTGTTACAAAATCTACTTCCATCATACATTGTCACAGAGTTAAGATTCCACATCAGGTGGTATTTCCATCCAACTCGTGACATACTATTTTAAAAATAAACTGTATAAGCAGTTAAATTTCAGTGACAACTTTACGTATACAGTCATTTTACTTTGCATTTTTGTCATTTGAAATGAGCAAATGGCATTCTTATAACTACATAATTTCCTCTAAAAGAGGATTGCAGAAAAATCATAGGTGTGGCAAGCAGTTTACATTACATTTAGAGAAATGCAGTTCATTTGTTCAATGTTGACAAGTTTTACATATCTCTTTTATAGATAGCACTGACTGATCAATAAAGATCTTTCTTTTGCTTCAGTGCTAAGTATGGGCATCACCTTTTTTTGCTGTTTGTAAGTTTATATGCTTTCTTCTGATGTATTTTTATACTGATTTGGTGTTGAAATTTTGAAACTAAGGTTTGTTTTCCCCTTTCTTGGAAGCTGAGAAAATCTGTACCTGCTCTGGAGAACAGAATCCAAATCCAGAATGATTGTAACAAACAGGACACATTCTAAAAAAAAAAAAAAAAAAAAGAGGCAAAACCAAAATGACACAACACAACAGGATGCAAATGAGCAGAGACAAATTCAGCACTGTTATCAACTGCAGAAATTCAGGGCGGAGAATTACTGGTTAGACAGCAGTTCCACAGAAATTATTTGGGGGCTATAGTGAATCCAATAAGTGTTTGCCAATAGTGCTATGCTTTTGCTTACACACGAACCACCATGCCATCATGTCCAAACACACGTGAGATAATGTGAAACGTGAGGTAATCCTGCTTTGTGTGGAGCTGCTAAAGCCCCGTCTGGAATTCTGTGTCAGCTTTAGGACTGCACTTTAAGAAGAATGTGCACTAACTAAAGTCTGGATTAAAGCAATAAAATCAATCACAAATCTGGAAAAAAATCGTAGAATCAGAATCATTAAGGTTAGAAGAGGTCTTCAAGACCATCTCGTCCAACCATCACCCTAATACCAATGTCACCCACTAAACCATGTCCCTAAGCACCATGTCCAACCTTTCCTTAGATACCCCCAGGGACAGTGACTCCACCACCTCCCTGGGCAACCTGTTCCAATGCCTGACTGCTCTTTCTGAGAAGAAATTTCTCCTAATTTCTAACATAAACCTCCCCTGGTGCAGCTTGAGGCCATTCCCTCTAGTCCTATCACTGGTTACCTGTGAGAAGAGGCCGACCCCCAGCTCCCCACACCTTCCTTTCAGGTAGCTGTAGAGAGCAATAAGGTCTCCCCTAAGCCTTCTCTTCTCCAGACTAAACACCCCCAGTTCCCTCAGCCGCTCCCCATAGGACTTGTGTTCCAGGCCCTTCACCAGTTTCATAGCCCTTCTCTGGACATGCTCCAGGGCCTTGATGTCCTTCTTGTAGTGAGGGGCCCAAAACTGAACACAGTACTTGAGGTGCAGCCTCACCAGGGCTGAGTACAGGGGGATGATCAGCTTCCTGGTCCTGCTGGCCACACTATTCCTGATACAAGCCAACATGCCATTGGCCTTCTTGGCCACCTAGGCACACCGCCAGTTCACGTTCAGGCAAGCATCTATTAGCACCCTCAGATCCTTTTCCTCTGCCCTGCTTTCAAGCCACTCTCCCACGAGACATCTGAAAAGAGTTGAGAGAAGGAGTTAATGTAAAGAGCAGCTTAAGAGAGGTAGGCAACCTTAACATGCTACAGATTGCAGCAGAGAAAAGAATATATTGTTCTCCCTTTCTGATGTGGAAAATATAAGTACAAAGATTTAATTTGAATATTTGAGAGACTCAAACCAGACGCTACAGAGAATTTGCCAACAAAGTCAGTCATCCTGAGTGAAAAGGAGTGATACATTTACACAAAAAATTCTGTTGCAGGGATGGAGATAATATTATGTGCTGATGAAGCAACTTGTTAT
Source organism: Cygnus atratus (assembly GCF_013377495.2). Lineage (NCBI taxonomy): Eukaryota > Metazoa > Chordata > Aves > Anseriformes > Anatidae > Cygnus > Cygnus atratus. The sequence continues at coordinate 111,656,214 of NC_066363.1, read as the reverse complement.
CTTTGGGGGAAGAAAGATTCAGGTAATTATGAGGAAGAGCTAAGCGCTGAGGAGTTTATTGAGCTGTCATCACTGGAAGCTCTAAGAGTGGTTAGTCCTGGACACAGTTAATCTTGTCTCAGGCAGGAAAATGGCACAAATGACTGTGAAAGCAGTAATTCCTATGATGCTTATGTGAACATATTCTTGGGTTTGTAGTTCTACTGGAAATTAGATTACCACTATTAACTATGACCTTAACCTGAGGGCAAAATATGACAGAGGTGGTAAAGAAGGAAAACTTTGGTTCCACTTTTGGACCTAGATTCAAGAAAATCATTTTCAGACTCCTCTTTTGCCTCCTAAATTTTAATCAGTTGCAATTTGGAAGTATATAAGAACATACATATTTTTAGATGCATATCAGTACTTAATGAACAATACTAGTGACGCTATCCAAGTTCAGAATTTTAAATTCCATGGTCAGTTTTCAGAGATGGAACTTGGAAAAAAAATCATTTTTCTTAGTGAATCCAATATATAGCAATTGGGAAAAATAAAATAGAACTCTATCCTGGTGTTGTTTGAGTACATAGCTAAATGCATAATTTTCTAATTGTGAGATTGTGAATACTAATAGTTGTCCCATGTTTGACAACTGGAAAGGGAATTTTTCCAAGGTCAATGATGCTTCTGACTCTACATTTACCTTCAGTGTCATGGGCAGAGTTGGTTTAATTGTTTTTAAAGAGTAATAAAAAGAATGTACCCAGTCTCAGAACATGACAAAAAAAGCAGATTTTATCAGGCAAAATTACATACTCCACTTACATTAAAAAAAAAAAAAAAAAAAAAAAGAAAAGCAATTTCCTTCTGACCAAAACATAACAGAAAGCTTTAATTTACAAGGACCTGCTGCATGGATGGTGCTGCATCTCTTTGTCCTAATACTAAATTGCCTTATAAATTTAAAGAGAGAACTATGACATTACAGGACCTTTGAAATTTTCTGATAGCAATCTCTACATAGTGCTGGCATTTTATAAGTTGCTACTTTTGACTTAGCTGAACAAATGAATTTACATGAGTATTCATAGTATTTGTTATTAAATAATTTAAGATTATCACTGTCAATATTTTTGACTGTTGTTGTCCTTATAATTCCTTATCTGAAGGAATTTAACAGTCTATCACTGGACCAGGAAGAAACTGTACCAGATAAGAAGACACAAAGAATAAATCACAAAAACTGTATGGACTATAGACATCTATGAGGGATTTCTGAGGACTCCATCATTTCCTTTCATTGTCAGTTATAATTATGATAAGTTTTGCTGAATTGAAATGGATACAAATATAGTTAATGAATCTCCAACATGTTTATGGATAACTAATGTTAGAGTAGCTGAATTGATATGGTGCACAAGAGTATTTAACAGCTGATTATTTTCTTTGTCTGAAGTAAACATTTTGTTAAAGCAGGATATGAAACATATATCCTTAGCTTTCAAATTTGGGATTCCAGCATAGTAGAGTTTACTGAAACATTTGGGGTCTTCTTTATTGCATAACTGAACCTCACTGTTCTTATTAATAGCCAAGAGTCTCTCAAGCTGATGTTCTTCACAGCAATGAATGGACTTTGGCGTTTAAAAAGGTTACTAAAGCTAACCTTTGGTCCATCAGTTCTTCCTTTGTGATAGCAAACAAAAATATTTAAAGCTCAAATCAAATCAATTAAGCAAACAAAGACCCTGAAGGTCAGGAAGTGGCCCCGATTACTACAGAGAATGTAGATTTTTTGCATTTGTCTTGTCAGGACAAGATAATAAACTGGGTCATTTACTTATGCCTTTCTGAAACCAGAATCTAATCCTAGACTACAAAACCCTTAAACCAGATATAAATAATACTTATGTAGATAAGGAAGCCAAATTTAGGAGAAAAAAAAAAGTTTAAATAAGAATTTTATTTAAATGCAATGTATGTAAAAGATACCAATATTTTAGAAAGAAAAATTAACAAAATTTCAAAATTGCTTTTTAATATACTGTTTTCATTCCATTACCAAATCTGTCCAGACGGGGGAGGTAAATAGCCACATCTTTATGTTACTATGAAGGAAAAGGAACTAATTGAAAAACATAGTTTTCCCTGCATATGTAACTTTAGCTCACTTGAGCTCCATTTGTTGTTGCAAATTCTTTCATCTTCACTAGTCTGGTTTTTTTTTGTTGTTGTTGTTTGCTTTTTTTTTTTTAACTTTCTGATTCAAAGCCTATAAACATTTGCCTTATAGAATAAACCAAGTTAGTACAGAAGTGAAGTCACAAAAACTGTACAGAGTTTGACAGCACACAGTAAATGCTAAGGAGTAATTAGGAGTAAAATGCCACAGCTGATACAAGTGAAGAATTCTGATTTGTGATCAAGAATCACATGTAAGACATACATCATGAAATCTTAACCACATTAAAGCTGATGAGACTTTGACTATTAACTTTGGTATGTAAACATAAGAGGACAAATCAGGGATGAATCACAAATAAGTAAAATGTATAAAAAGAACTAAAACACTGGAGTACAATATCAATAACTCTGCTTGATTTTGCATACAAAAGTTCAAGCAGCACTATGTATTTCCAATTTCTCTTTTTTTGAAAAAAAAAAAAAAGGAGGAAGATTTAGAACAATAAAGAACAAAGGCCATGTACTAGCAATTAACACACTCAGTTCTGTATTCTGTTTTTGTATAGGATTTTCTTCACTAAGGCTCTGTCAGTACTGAAGCTTTACGTTAGTAATAGCTCAATGACAGCACGTTGCTACACTAACCAACAAGACTGAATTTTCTCTAATGATCTGTTTGCTTACACTCATCATCTGATGTAAATCTCAGTCTGAGACACCCAATAAGGGACATACACACATTTAAGAATGAAGTAGTTCATCTGATTTAAATTGTACAGTGATGTATTTTGCTAGATTGGGAGCCAAACTGACAAAATTAGCTGTAAGGTTCACAGTTATAATCTCTCTACATGCAGTTAATTTGTCATTCTGGAATTAAAACCAAACCAAATTGCTTCAATCACAATAAAGATGTGCATTAAACAAGCCCTAATCTTTGCCTAAAGCTACTTGTCTGGTAAGACACAAGAAGTGTATATACAAGTGACTTTGTGACAATTTGGTTAAGAACATTTCTTCCTTTTTTAGTTACCATCCAGTTGTGTGTGGACTGTAATAGCACACACTTGTCTTCTGTAGAGCTAGAGAAACATGAAAGCCTTAATACAGTGTAGTAACGGTGAATCCTCACATTTTCTCCTGCTGTACATGCATTCACATAGAAAGAAGCATGTTAAATGATTTCTTCTCTTTCATTTGATGCTTTCTTCTGAAGAACACTTCCAAAATCTGTCTGAGCTTTTCAGCTTTGCTTTGAACAGCAGAGAGCAATCTCAACAGTTAATCAGGCTCACACCATCTACAGATTAACCACTTTACAAGGCTATTTCCTCCAACGTAAATACCAGCAACAGATTTGCATCTGTAAAATTTCCTGTTGCAGACAGAACAACATGAAAATTTGCTTTCATCAGTCACTGGAAGTTGCCCTTGGTAATCCAAGAAGACCCATAGGGATCTTGTCAGAGAGAGTCAGCACATTTGTTAATTGTGTGCTGTGCCTGTCTTCTGGCAACCTGGCATGCACAGGTATGGAAAAACAACCCGGCCTTGTGTTTGCTGTCCTGCTTTCCAGAGTCCAGAAGCATGCAAGCTGTTAGGGAACAAATTTTTGTTTTCTGTTTAATGACTGTTGGTAAATTAATGAATATTCAGTTGTTAAACATTTTACTGTGTAAAAACATACATGCCTACATACACACCTATCGTGTAATTTCTTACTTCGCTAATCATTTTCACACGTACATTCTGTTGCTGAGCTGAAGAGGAAGAAAAAATTGTCAGCATATTAAAGTGCTGTCATAAATAAAATCATGAAGTTGCATGGGGGGTAGCAATATAAATGCCCAGTTATTCTTTTTCCTTTCCCAGTCTGAATGTTTTCCAAAAGTCCTTACTTCATCCCTGGTTAATCCACTAGCAACCTAGGTCAACTATGCAGAGCCAGAAAGAGTGTAGGGAAATACTTCTTGTCTTCCCTCAGCTGCCAATGGTACCTTGCAAAATGAGAAATGATCAGTACGTTGGCTTGTATAGTTGTTAGTAATGACATCAACTACAATATTATTTTTAAAGTAATTTTATTTTTTAAGTAATTTATTTTTTAAAGTAATGTTATATTTTTAAAGTTATTTTTTTAAAGTAATGGCAATGAAGAGTGGTATTATTTGAAATTTCCCAGCTCTGATACTTCTAGTCATATGATTTGTTTGCCTGCAGCAGTGAATTCAGCTAGCTGATTATGCACTACACAGAGTGGAAGCTCCCTCCTTAAATAAGCTTATCCTCAGGCAAGGCTATGGCATTACAGCTTCAAATTCTGCAGTCAGGTTGCCCCATCGCCCCATTCCAGAGCTGGAGATGATGTAAAATACACTATGCTGTGAAAATAATTCACAAAACAGTTTGGTGAGTTCTGTGCAAGGCTGCTTGTCAGCGCATTCAACTTTAACATGGGAAGTTTCATGCTTTCTGCGCCACTAATTTCAGCAGGTTGTCTGAAAAGGGAAAGACAAGAGAAGATAAAAGATAAATCAAAAAAAAAAATATAGGCTGCACTATTTTTTGCATTTTCACACTCCAGAGTCCAAAACTCACTGGACTACTACTTTGGGGTGTGCAAGAAGGCAAAGCACTGGTAAATAACACATGCCTCTTGAAGACTCTGGAAATGAGGGGAGCTTAGTGATGCTGCCCGGGAGACCATTGTACATTAAGGAGTCACTGATCCATGATACAGTTCAGCTGAACAGGCACAGGTCTGTGCTGTGTCCTTCAGGCTGCGTTGTGCTGCACTGATCCCTTGTCCTCAGGATAAACTCCACCAGCTCATTACAAAAAAGGAGCCTGCAGGCAGCTCCCTCTTTGTGCTGGCGATTACGCCACCTGCGTGGCCTTGCCTTTATCTGACAGTGCAGCAAGAAGTTCTCATGCAAACATCCTCTGTGATAGCTGTTTTCTTGTAAGGAAATTATACAATAGCTCGAACAACCAAAGAAGGAGTTTTCTTCCACAGATGGGATCTGCATAGTGTGCCATGGGAGAAATCCCTCCAGGGTCAGTCTGATGTTGTATGAAAGTGGGGTTCACAGCATCTGAAGGGGTATAAGATTCACACACTATATATATCACCCTTTTTATTCTTAGTAAAACAGGTATTTCACTAAGCCATTTGCAGTTGGCTTAGTTTTCTTACTGACATCCAGCAAACCCCCTGCACCATTGCTCTTTCTCAACTCATTGCCCCTACTTGCCAGTGCAGGACAGAGAGAGACAACACAACTAACTCCTGGCTGAAGGGTAAAGTCCTATGCTATAAACACCGCACTGCATTGCAATGGGTTGTGGAGCAGGCGGGTTGCTGACACGTTCATCTTGTCACCTAAAAATGTGATAAATATGGGGAAGTATATAAATATACATATTATTTGTGTATGTAAAATATAATAAAAGTAGGAAAAGAAAGGGAGGCTTGGTTTTATTGATGCTGCTTGGAGCGGTTATTGCGTTATGAAAGGTGGCTCAAAGCCAGAAACAAGAGGAAGAAATAAAGGGAAAAAAAGCTTAGACAGGAGCAGCTGAGCAAGTAAGAAAAAATAGGAATGTGAGTATGAGACTGTCACTGCTCTGAAAGTAAGGACAGCAACCTGAAGAGCTGCTCCTAAAGGAAGGTCAATGGGATCCTTCACTGAAGCCTCTCAGATGTTGTGCACTTATTGCTGAAGCATCCCTGGAAGCAGGTCTCTTAACAATGGTCAGCTAATTTGAACTAATGAAAAGCAGGAGAAATCCAAACACAGTAGATTTGTGTGATGTCCGTAGGTATGGAGCTGCTGTTTTTTTCTTTTGGTTCTTCATTCTTAGAAGGGTGAAGATATACATAGGTACATACAAGGGAAAAAAAAAAAAAAAAGAAAAGAAAAAGCTGCTTTACTTATATCCCAAGAGTTTCACAATAAATGCTCAGGTTTGAACTTGCCCACTTTTGGAAGAGGAGTTTCATCCTAATCTTTTGAGATACTTTCTCACGGCACCTGTGACTCCTGCCCTGCTTTTTCAGCACTCCTGCATGTGACAGCCTTGGCCATGCCTCCACACCACAAAGCTTCCCTGCTTCCTTTCCAAGTCCCTGCAGGATTTCAGCGGCACCGTGGGACCTTTCAAAATGCAGAACCCCTCTTAGGTGCTAAAGGCAGAAAAGCAAGATACAGGCTTTGGGCGAAGCAGGTAGGAGAGATTAAATAAGGGCAGGATGGTGGGTGAAGCGGGGGAGTAGTTCAGTCTGCACCCCACCTCCTCTTTTAGGGTGTTTCTCCGCGTGTTATTTGTAGGACCTGCGTGCTTACTCGCTTTCACACTTGTATACAAAATGAGGGCGATTTCCCCAACCACCTTCTCCCCCCACAGGCGACACAACACTGCTGTTGGCCCACAGGCCTGCTCTGAGGCCGCCTGGCGCTGTGCGAGCACACCTCCCTCACTCCCCGGCCATGGCGGCCTGAGGGGACGCGGCGGGGGGACGGAGCCGTGAGGCCGCCCCGCGCCTCTCCCTCCTCCTCCCGCCCCACGAAGGGCGGTCGCACCCCGCTGCCCGTCCCCACACACCGAGGGGGCGCCGGGAGCCCCGCTCGGCCCCTGGGCGGGCTGGCGGTGTCGGGGCGGAGCCGAGCCGAGCCGAGCCGAGCCGTGCCGTGGGGGAGCGGCCGGCGGTGCCGGTGCGGATCGCGCAGCGGCCGCGCGTGGGGCTGGGCGGCGGCGGGCACAGGACCGCACCGGACCGTAAGGCTGCGGAGCGGTGGCAGCGGGGCTGGCGGCGGGCTCAGCCCGGCCCCGGGTGGGTTTGACCTCCGCGGGAGGCGAGGCGGCCTCTGGGGAGCTCGGGTTGCCGTTATCACCGCGCGCCCCCCCCCCCCCCCCCCCCCGTCTTTCCCCCGGGGTCGAGCCCCCTTCGCGGCCCCGTCGTGGGGCAGCCCCAACGCTTTGGGTTTGGGGAGCGGGGGCCCGGTGGGCTCTGCTGGAGTTGTGGCCGCTTTGCGCCTGCCCCCGCCTGCTTTTGGCCTGGCGTCGGTCGTTGCGAGCTTGGCTGAGGTGCCTGGGTTGGAAAAAGTGTTTGGAGAACGGAGGCGAGCCACGTGTGGGGTGCCAGAAATTAGGGGTGGGTTTAGTGCCTGCTGCCCCAGCAAGGGTGCTGAGCATGCTGCACCTGCTGCTGCTGAGCAGGCAGGGAGGTAAAGTTGCACCAGGGGAGGTTTAGGTTGGATGTTAGGAAGAACTTCTTTACCGAAAGGGTTGTTAGGCATTGGAATGGGCTGCCCAGGGAAGTGGTGGAGTCACCATCCCTGGAGGTCTTTAAAAGATATTTAGATGTAGAGCCTAGTGATATGGTTTAGTGGAGGGCTTGTTAGTGTTAGGTCAGAGGTTGGACTAGGTGATCTTGGAGGTCTCTTCCAACCTAGGTGATTCTGTGATAGGTAGGCAGTGCTCGCACATGAGGCACCGTGACATATCACAGGGACGCGCTGAATCCACTGGCTGGAGGTTAAGGTAGCTGCTGCTCCTGGATAACATCGCTAGGCGCTTCTGATATCCCAGCTCTTTCCCCTGTTGTACTGTCTGCCGTGTGGGTTTGTAGACTGGTTCTGTCGATGTGGTTGGGTGCTTCTTGTCCGCCGCTTTTACGAGCATCGCTCCATGAGGCGTGCTTGCTGGGACACGTAAAAAGTCTTCCTAAGCAAGTATCGTCCTCTCCTGCAGGAGTCTCATCTTCGCTGCTAGAGGGAGATCTCCTGAAATACTAGCCAACACTGTGCTCCTTGCCAGCCTTCCTGCTTGTCATGAATTGAAAGCTTCCTACGCTACCGGTAGGTGCTGACTCAGAGCCTCGATGTTAAATTGGGCAGTGCCAGTCCTGTTCCTGCTGCTTGCAACCCTGTCAAGCTGCAGCAGAGTGCAAACCAGTCATGTTGTTCTGAGCATGTATTGTTGCTGTTCTGGGCTGTATACATGCGGCAGAAGGCCTTGGCAGGAGACAAAAAACGTAAAAGCAAATGGTTGATATCAACAGTATTGCTGCTTGGTCAGGGACAGTGCTTTAGATCTTTGTGGACTATTTGGTGAGAAAAGCAGCTACCTTTTTTTTTCTTCACTTGGATTCTTCCAGCAGTTGAGTAACTGCAATTTGTATATCAGCATCTGTTAGGTCGTCTTTTGTGGTTAGGTATCCTGAAAGACTCCTTAAGCATGTGTGCAAACAAAATGGTAACCTGGGCTCTCTAGTGTGTATCAGGAAACAAATTCAATGAGAAGGCAGGTGCTGTGATCAAGTGAGAAAATCACTCTGGTGTAGAATTCATAGAGGAAGATAAAAGCAGAGCATCTTAAATGCTCTTCTTTTACCCTCTTAAATGAATAAGATTGAAGTAGCAGTCAAGTACTGCTCAGGTGGTACTAATGAGTTCAACGGGAGTGCCTCGCAGTCACATCTTGACTGTCTTGGAGGCAATAAGTATTATTTTTGTGTTGTTTTCTTATGGTATAGCAGTGACTGTATAGAGTAGTGTACAAGCCTTTCAACAGTAGGAGACACAAAGAGGAGCCATGAAAGGCAGTTTAACTTGTATCCGCTGATGAATGGAATAAGCTAATGTTGGCAACATCACTGACTGTGAACAGATGCCTGCTCTTTGAAGTGGCTGGTAGCTTTGCATTCAGGCAGCACGATTCATATAGGTTAAGCTGGTAGTAGTGTCTCACGAGTGATAAATCTGAACTAAACTCTTCAGTTTCTGCCTTGGTGATCTGTTTCAGTACCTCAAAGCCGGTAGGTGAGGATTTTGGAGCTATTTTGATGGTAGGTGATGTGACCAAACAATAAATTCCCTTCCGCAGTGGAACACAGGCATATGAAATTTAACTGTAAGCACACAGGGTTTGAGTGCCTATGTATTGATTTCTTTCAGTACTGTAAGCTTGCCACTCAAAACTCTCTTGGCAGTTGCTCGTCTCCATTAAGGAGCAAATTATACTGCTTAAAACAGTGTTTTGAAGACTATGCTGAGTTCTGTTAAGAGTCCCTTTGCTGTCGGCTTCATTTAGGCACTTAATTTAGCTAGTTAGCTAAAACTTCAGACTCTGTATCACTTACATAGTAACTACATGCAGATTCACTTTCCAGCCCCAGAAGTAGGAACAATTTCATGTGAATGATCCTTCTAACTATGACTAATAGCCAGACGGTCATTCTTCTGCATCGTTGCATGCTCCAAGCTTACAAAGTGTATTGAAATTGGAGACTTGGCCTAAGCAGCAAAAGCTTTGGGGACTGAAACAGTGAAGCAGACAGACCTTTCTCAGCTGTGTCACCACACACGTTGCTTTATGGTAATATTTGCTGTAAGAGTACAAACAAGTCACAGGGATTTTAACTGAATGACCGCTTGGGGAGGGGGAAATCGTGTAAGTAGTTATGCTGAGTGATTCAGCTCTCTGCTGAACGCAGCCATTTAACATTCTGCTCATGCACACGACTGGCCTTGCTGCATACAAGAGTTGTGCATTTGGATCAGTTCCTTGGTTCCTTCCCAAGCAGTCTTTTTTTCCTTCTAGTCAGTATCAAATGGAAACAGCGGGTTCTTAACGTGTTGGAAGCGTATTGCTGTTCATACCTGCCGTGTATGTGAGATGTTGACAAATGGTAGGGAGCAATAAGAGTATATTTCTCTCAGCTGATGTATTTAAGAAATTGCTGAAGAAATACTCTGTGTGTGTGTGTGTGTAATGAAGGATGAGTTTTGCTTCCTTCCTCCCCCTCTCCCCTCTGGGTAAGACAGCAGAATGAGCTCTAACTATCCTCTGAAGCTTCTGCCTGTGTGATTCTCAGTGCTGCGTTCTGTGTCCCACTGAAACAGCATTGCTCAGCTTCAGAAAAACCACTGCAGACTGCTAATACATTAACATACTTGATTTCGATCTTTCTCTAGACACTGGTGGAACTGATTCACTGAAGAAAATTATACCTGTCCCAGTAAAAACAAACCGCTGTGTTGCCTCAGACAAGTGGGTAGACTCCTATTTAAAGGAGAAAGTAGCTTTAGGGCTTGAAGGCTTACTAGAAGGACTAGCACTGTTTTTCCTAGCAGAACTGAAAAGCAGGCAAAAACGGGTATTTTAACCACTGCTGGAGAAGAAGGTTGTATGCTGTGTCTGTGATAGCTTGCAGGTGATGATCCAGTTTGTTCTTCTGAAATGTGCTAGAAAAGAGCCTTCTCCCTGGCAAAGCCTTCATTCTGAAAACTGATTCTCTCCCTCCCTCTGCTGATTGAGCAAAAAGTAGAGGAAAGCTCTCCTCTCTGTTGCTGGCCACTTGGCACTGTATCCTACTCTAGATTTCTTTCTCCCAGTCTGGGATATTAACAAGATCTGTTACTGGCTTTCCGTTGCTTACCCAGTGCTCTTACTGCCTTTTCTTGCTGAGTAGCTTCTCATCTTACAGCAGTGGAAGAGCTCCCTGCATCTGTTCTTAGTTTTGAATGTGTGTGGTGCAATTGAGCTGCCTCTCCAATGCAGCAGAGTGTAAACAAGTTCTGGGACTGCATTTTTTTTTTTTAAGGCTAGTATAGGAAAACTAACTGTGTTAGACCAGTTATGTTCCTTGTAATCATTAACCGACTTTAGGAATCTTGATTCATCAGGCTCTGGTAAGCCTGGTGTGTCAGGTGAAGATACCAAAACTGGAGACGCTATGTTTGGGCAAGCTCTTCTTTTACTGTTGGTTTTGGCAGCAATACATTGTGTATCACAGTCTTCTGAGGCTGCTTTGAAAATTTGACTCCTCTTATTGTACTCTTGTGCTTCTTAGAAAGAAGGTCAAATCTGCAAAAACGTTCGAGTATCTGATTCCCCTTCAAGTCAGGTTTGTGGGGTCAGGTATCTGAGATCCAGGAACTGATTATACTAGTCCCTGATGGGTATTTGAGGCCTCCATGTGAACATGGATTCTGTTCCCCAAGGTTAGCAGTAAAATAAGTCTCAGTTAATTCTGAAGATATGGGTTAAAAAGTGTACAAATTTTTTTTTTTCCCCCCACCGTCTCCACCCCCCACTGCCTCTTAAAAGCTGAAGTGCTTTGCTAATATGAAGAATTTTAATGCCTCTTAGGAGCATGACTGGGTGCTGGCCAGTTGAGAACAGCTTGTGCATTAAACGTGTTCGACATAGGAAATAATTATCTTTCTCATACTGGTGTTGATATCTAAGGGAGAAAAGTGAGATAATAGTAAGCCATATCTTATAGCAAGCCATATCTTATAGCAAAGACATTGCAAAATTGGTTCTTTTATGTCTTTATTAGAGATGAGTACTGAAGCAGAACAGCAGCTTCTCCATGATGCTAGAAATGGAAATGCTGAGGAAGTTAAACAGCTGTTGGATACCATGAACAAAGGAGAAATAATCTTTGATATCAACTGTAAAGGTTAGTAGCCCTTCTCAAATGTTTAACCTCACTGTTGAAGCCACAGAGAGTGGAATTGTCACTGACAGTATAACCTTGTTTTCTTTGGAGTGCTCAATAGAGTAATAAAAAATCTTTATACAACTGTTTTTACCCTGTGGCTCCTAAGACCATACTTGCATAGGGGAGAGAGCATAAAAGCAGAGTACAGAAGTATGTACAGAAACTCTGAGTAATTCACGGAAGCTAGAAATGTCAACAAGACAAAAAATCAGTACCTCTTTCTAGCTACGTTCAAGCTTATGTCAACTTCGGAGCTCTGTAATATTAAACAAAACATACCATGGTGCCATGGGATGGTTCTGGGAGGTAGAGTCTCCATCAAGGCTGCAGAAAAGATCAGGTACTGTATTTCTGCTCTGCTAGATATGATTTTTAGGGCCATGTTTCATTATCGTGTAATGGCAGCAGCTATATCTCTTGTCACGTGTGAGGACGGTTGGGATAAAGGCATAGTTTTTGCTATGTAGTGTACTAGGTCACTTGGGAAATGAAAGTAAAACTGCCAGTTGTCTGCGTCTGGGTCTTTGGCCAGTGTTAAAGTTTGGCGTATGCATAGCTCACATAGTTAAGCCTGCCAAGTGTTAAAACTTCAAATCGGGGCCGGCACAGCAAGCTTGTTAGCAGTAGCAGACTGCCCTATTTCTTTATTCATTTAACAGCTTTATATTTTTTACAGGAGTATGTTCCTGGTTGCTTCAAAACGGTGGATGTATATCCCACTCTTTTTACGCAGCCTGGCAATTCAATGTTTAACTGTTAAGCAACACTGAGACAATAGCACTGAGGGGAGAGAGCAGCTATGCTTCCTCTCAGCCTCAAAAGAGGGAACACCTTGCCCTAGAGAGCAGGGAAGGCTGTTATCTAAATAAGCTCTGTCCCTTTCCCAACTCTAGTTCTTAATCATCAGTTTACTCATCCTTTTGTTTGGCTACTCATTGGTGGCTATGTTTTTCCAATAGTTAATGTGCTCACCTCAGGAAAAACAAGTTGTGTGTAAAACCCAGACCCTTGATACTTCATCTTCAGCGAGCTAGTTCATAATTTAAAAGGAAGCTAGACAGAGCTTGAAGGAACTAGAATCCTGCTCCCTCACAACCGTGTCCTTTGCAAATATTCATGGCATTGTGTGTAGTCTAAACAGCTGGAATAAAAAAAAAAAGTGCTTGGAGGCATTTGCAGAGCTTCTCAGATGTGTTCCTAAACATAATCTGAAGTCGAGAAAGCATAATGAAGTTGTATAATGTGCAGTCCTACATTATGTCAAGCAAATTGGTCTCTGTTCAGCATTCCTGCTCACAGCTGAGTGTTGGTATTGTGAAAGTCTGTAGCTAGGTAGAAGAGACTGACCTAATGAAAGGCAAGGTACATGGTGCTTAGCTGTTGCTCTTTCAGTTCAGTGATACATGGCCAACCAGCTAATACATGCCTGCAAATGTATTATGTCTAGGAAACTAGAGGGAATGTGCTGGTGATAGTTTAGGTTAAACTAAATCTGGATAGGGAATCTATATGCAGTGAAATCTCTGTTATGACCTCTAAATGGTTCCTCTAAATGTTAGAGGACAGAAGTGCAACTAAAGCGTCCTCTGGAGGAACTGTTCTGGTTGTGTGAAACCTGAGTTAAATCTCCATTCTTCCGCAGTCACTCTTTGGAGACTGGCTGTTTCAATTAACTCTCCTCCTGTAGAGCATCCCATTGAAAATAGTCTGAGACAAATTCCAGCCAGCCAGCCTCTACTGCCTCCTCATTACCGAAACCACTTTGTATTGCTACAAATCCTGATCTGTTGGGTACTGCCAGATAGTAATTGCATAACCACATGATGATTAACTAAAATGCAGGCTGTAGATTGTAACCAACTTTTTGCAACCCTCAATCTTCCTCTCTTCAGCCTCTTGTCCTTCCGTCATTGCCTTCTGGATCTCCCTAGAAAGTCAGGGTATGGGGATTGTCTTCAATACTGCCGCAGTTCCTTCAGGACTTGCATCTGATGTGGCAATGACACTTGGTTTAGAATAAAGTACTTCTGGAGCAGGTGGAAGGCTGTACCGGAGGTAGCGTAAACTTCTCCTGAGTGTGCCTTTGGAGACTAAAGTCTGACAGATTAACGTGGCTGGGTGTCAAAGCCTTCCTCCAACATCTTATAAAACCTGTATTGTCTTTCCAAGGCTGACCATATTTCTGAGGCTGTTCTCTAGATACACAAGCATGAAGTCTAACAACAGCGGTCCCAATTTCAGACAAAGTGAAGGAAGGGAAAATAAATCCAGACTTTTTGTGCTGTGGCTGGATTCTAGTCAGTCAGTGCTTGCAGATAAGCACGATTTGCTTGATGATGATCCAGCTAAGTGGTGTGAACTTCCATTTCCAGTTTTCTCAGTTCACCAGCTTCAAAAAAAGATATCCACATTAAAACACCAACAAACAGGGTTTCATCCAAAATGGTCGTTTTCTATGGCCATCTTAAATTCAAGAAAATAGGATGTTTAGGACTTTGCAAAGTTAAAACAAACAAACAAAAAACCACCACAGAACTCTGAAATAAAGACAGTGGTCGATAGTGTCGTGCCACAGTATGCATTTTAATGACTGTAGAGTATCCTGACAGACCACAACCAAAATGTGACTGCCTAGTTTGCCTTCATTCTGTAAATAAATGGTAACATTTGAGAGTTACAGCTAACTGCCATCAAAGCAGAGAACTGGGTAGGGGAGGTTGTTTTGTTGTTGTGCTAGTCTACTTTTCTATCCCTGTGTTCTTCCCAGTGTAATGAAGTCCCGTTGTTAAATAAATAAAGTAGGACATCAAAGTGCAAACATTTGTGGTCACTTGAAGAGGAGTAACAAATGCCTCAAGGTTGAGAAGTAACACATTGGCTAACATCAAAAATGCAAACATTGAGTGGGTGCAGAACAAGGGCCTCTGGCACTTTATTGAATAAGAACTGCAAATCTGGACAGGTTCCTGAATTTTTCATGACTGAAATCCTTGGCAGCAGCGTTGCCTTGTCAGTGCTGAAATTAAGAACTGTCTTGGGCTAATTGTATGAATTCAGTGCAGCTAGGCCCCTTTTTGTGGTCTTTGAAAGAACCTCCTGCTCTACTGAAGTGAGGTGTCCATTTAGTGTATTATCCAGCATACATACCCCCAGAGTTATTGATCCACGCAGCATTTATTTTCTGTGGTACTTGAGCCCATCAGTCATATAGGGCAGGAATTCTGTTGTAGGCCAGACTGGAATGAGGGGAAGGTATTAAATCTGGGGTTGGAACAATAGAAGGAGCAGAGAAGGAGGAAACAAGTAACGAGAGAAATGGCCAATAGAAGATAGAAGTGTTAGCTGGAAACAATCATAAGAAATGGGAAAGTGTTTCAGCTGTTAACTACATTCTAATGTTAATTTGTAAAATGAGAGCAGAAAGAGAATGACAAACCGTGAAGTCCAGCAGTTCTTTTTAACTTGTGCAAGTGGCTTATTTCCTCATGGCAAACTTAACATTGTGCACGTTCCCAGCTTCAACACTTGAGCATACTTGAAAAGGGAAACACGGAGGTGGAAGTAACTTAAATTATTTTCTAATGCCTTATTTTCATTTTGCTTCCAAACAGAGTGATAGCTTTTAGGTGGCACTCAGAGTGCTGTGGGTCTGTTGCTTAGTAAAAACATAGCACAAAGCATCTTTTCTTAACACACATGAGCATTGCAATGGGCAAGTAACAGGGGTTTGTCAACTTAGTAGTAATTTGTAATGCTTTAATATCTTAATCCTAAAGAAGTGATTGTAGGACAGTTCTTGACTTTCAATCATACTGCCAATCCTCCAAGACGTGCTTTAAATGCTCTTTAAGAAAGACTCTGTTACTTTCTCAAACCACATAGTAATTTAGTAGTTCAGACAGCATGAATAATACTGATGGTTCCAGCCTCTTTGTTCCTCTGTTACTGTGAAGAATGAGCATATGTACAAACCTCCGAGCACATGACAAGGTCTTTTTCATGCTGTGTGACCAAAAGTTAACTTACCTGACTCTGTTTTGTGTCTTTTAGGCAGAAGTAAATCTAATATGGGTTGGACACCTCTGCACCTTGCATGCTACTTTGGACATGCTGTTGTGGTAGAGGATTTGCTGAAGGTATATTTCTATTTGCCTCAATGTGTAAGGCTGAAAAATCTTTGTTATTGTAGAAGAACTTAGTATTTATTCAGGCTTTTGCAATAGAAGAAAGTCTTCGTTGCAGAGAGATGGAGCCACTCCTACAGTTTATCAGCAGGTAACAGAGGTAACTAAGCTGATCCTTAAAACTAAGGAGTGAAATAGTTGCAGTATTAAGATCAGCCCAGTTTACAAGGATCCAAAATAGTGACATTGGAAGTCTCTGAGATACTGCAGTAGTATACAGCTGTTACTTTGAACAGTGTTTATCAGTACTAGCAGTACTAAGCTGACGTTCTCGTTAAGCTTGTGTGCCATCCATGTAACCATCTGAATGTTGGAATGAAAGACATTGTGTGGTATATGGGACTGTGCTTGTGAAAGTCTGAGCGATGGGTTTCTGCAGATAGTAAGCAGCGTCTCATACTAGTAATTCAAATGCTTCAAGGGCCTGATCTATCTTAATGTGATACAGAAAGTGTATAATTTAGGAAATTTCACTTAGTGAGTTGTAGGAAAGTCCAAAATGTTTCAGGTGCAAGCACTTATGTTACCTAGCTAAGTTTTGTGTAGAAGTATTTGCAGAATTCTGTGCAGAGTAACTTGTATGCATTTTTTTTTCTAGGCACATGTTATTGTAGTTTGACTCATAATTTCTTTCTTACATCTTTGAAATGATGAACTGTTAACCTTTGTGGTCAAACCTAACCTATTTGTATCTTCGTAGTCACATCTGCACTGTGTTTTGAGTTGTTTCTGGCTGAGTTTTTTCCCCTCATCTCTCACAGAATCTTCAACCAATTCTACCTGTATTATACCTTATTCCTGTTTGAAAGATTTTGCTGTAGATGGTAGGAATGTGCTGAACAGTCTCAAATACAAAGGTAGCTAATCTAAACTTGAATTTCATTCAGAATAAAGGCTACCATCCATAATCATGACTCTAAAGCAGGAAACAAAGTTGACGTTTCTTTGAGAAGTTCTTCTCTAGCCTACATGCCTGCTCAGTAGATAATGCTGTTCTCAATCCAAGAGGGCTACTTAAAGCAAAAGGTGAAGTTTTGTCACTTAACGTATTTATCAACGCTTCCAGAGATGAAAGACTGTGTGTAATTTTAAGTGCTTTCTTCATAGCTTGTAGTGCTCTTGAAAGGGTATTATTTAAAGAATAAATGGAATAATAAAGGAGGCTGTGCCCCACTGAAAGCTAGGCATATGTAGTGTGCTCTCTGTACTTGTGCCTACGTTTTGTGCTAAATGACTTCGTGAGTGAGGAATTGTCAGGAACAGGGCCCTGGAACCAGAGTCAGACAGCAGTGGTCTGATTTAAATTAAGTGATCTATATGGAAGCCATAAAGGTAAATATGTCCTGTCCGCTTTCTGACTTTCTGAGGGGTTAGGTAAAGAGGTATAGAAAAACTCCCTACAGAAAGACTGGTAAGATCTTTTGGTTTCCTATGCAGGATGCCAAGCAGTCTTCCTTTCAGAGAAACAGTATGAGATGGGGAAGGCGTGTGACAAGACGAAGTGGTATTCAAGCCAAAAATTATAGAAGGGAAGGGAGGAGATACAGGTTACGTTTCAGATAGGTACCATCTTAATGCTGACGAGGACGTTTTCACTTCAAGTGAAAGTGCAACAGTATTTGCTAGAGAGAATATTGCTTGTTAAATTGGCAGCACCAGTAGACCAGTGCTACTGTGTGTATACACCTATGATATGCACATTCTCCATTACTATTGCAGTTCTTTCAGTAAGTTGGGAAAAAAATAATTAAAAAAAAAAAAAAAACAACAATAAAAATCCAAAACAGTCAAACTAAAAAAACAATCCTACAAACTGTTAACCTTTTCTGTTTACCTTCTCAAAAGTGAAAGAGATGCCTGGAAAAAACACAAGAGGTTTTTCCTTTTTGAAGCAATTTGTACGATTCTGGCTATGAATCTTGCATACATAATTCACCTTTGTTTCCAGTATGGTTGTATGAAGTTCTGATCCAGTTTTGTCATGAGGCCCCCTTTAGTCACAGGGAATATCTTCACAGTTCCTGTTGGAATAACAATCAGATGTCTTTTGCTCTTGCCATTTAGGCTGGTGCAGATGTGAATGTGCTGAATGACATGGGAGACACTCCGCTCCATCGTGCAGCTTTCACAGGACGTAAGGTAAAATGTGTTAGCTTTTTTAAGCCTCACTCATAGGATTGTTAAGGAAACTCTAGCAGTAAGATCACTTCAAAAAGGTATTGATACAGCATCTCTCTGAAAAAGACTTATCGTTTGTTTTGGTACAGAGTGTTCAAAAGAACTGGGCACATTGCATAGCTGCTGTAACTCTGTCCAAAACAAAAACATGGTACAAATATCTTCTTTTTTCTGAAGACAAGAGAAGACTGGTCTGTGGTTTTCTGTGGTACGCTTTGTCATATCTTTTTTGGCTTTCTGGTGGTGACGGTGTTGCTAGCGGACAGAGAAAGAAATAGTAGTATTTGTCTTCCACTGACGTACTGTGCATCAGTTGTGTAACTAACTGGTGCTTCTGCGCTGCTTCTGCTTAATGCCAGAGAAAATGCTTGAGTGTGGCACTATCTGTAGCTGCAGATGCTAGTTACCATGTGGAAGACAGTGTAAAGATCTCTGCTAGTAGATCTAATCTACTGCTAAAGTACAACAGGTCAATTTGTGCCTGGTATGTTTGAGTAAGAGGAGTAGGAATTGTTCCTCCTAATTAAATGTATAGTTACGTAGATAGAAAACACATTTTATTTTAATCTCGGTGGCTTCTGGAGGGGCAGAAATATAAACTAGGACAGACTTGACCATTCGGTGTCTGGAACGGTTGTTTTTTCATAGATAAGTAGAACTAGCGGGCTTCATACAGGTCTGTGATGTGAGACTAGTTTGATTTGTTCCCTGCTTCCTATCATCACTCCCAAACTAGCACTACATCTATGAATAATCTCTTGGCCCTACTGAAAGAGTGACTATTTAGCCACAAGGTTTCTCTTACCAAGAGCCAGTAATATTATTTTCATCTGTCAAATTCAGTATTTATATAATACACTTGATATGCTTTTAAATCAGAGTGGGTCTGTTCAGCCATAACCCTGTTAGTTCCCTCAACCTGGCTGCTATGAAAGAGAAGGTGGCAGTTAGTCCTGCTCTTCGATCTCTTGGAAACATTCCTTCCTGTTTTTGTTAGTGGTGATAGGTTATTGTACAACTCCTCTTACAGGATGTCAAATGCTGGAAAGCTGGGTTCTGGCCTTACCACAACTGGAATAGATAAGCAGTGTTCTTCAAATTGTTTTCCAGGAGGTGGTGATGTTACTCTTGCAGTGTAATGCTGATACTTCTATTGTTAATGGGAGTGGAGAGACAGCAAAAGAAGTTACTCATGATAAAGACATAAGGAATATGTTGGAAGGTAACTTTAATAGGTTATAGATTGTTTGTTAAACACTTGCACTTTCTAAAATCTGTTATTTTCTTGCAAGTTACAGAAGCTCAATTGAATTTTCTATCTAAATACGGAAATTAGAAAGAAAAAATACAACTTATTTTGTTTCCTAAAATACTGACAGATTATTTTTTCTATGGTATGTCTGCAAGTGACTTGGAGAGCTGTGTATTATAAATGTTAGTAGCATTATTCGAGTAAATATTTCAATCCTGTTGGGCTGATCCTTGATACAGCTCTGAATAGTACATGGCAGTCAAAGCTGCAGCACTCTGGAAAAGGAAAAGTTGAAGTCAAGAATAGAAAATGGCTTTGTCAACAAGATTGATAAAGAGCAAAATTCTGAACAGCTTGCAAAGGTGACTCAGTGTTAGATCAAATTTAGAGCTTGCTGTTGCAGTCTTGGAGCTTATCCCAAATGAAGAAGAATTAAAAATAAAAACCAACCTTCCCCACATTTCTTCCACCATCTCGAAGGTGATGAAAGTAAGGGAAGTGGTGTCCAAATACCCACCTAGCCTCACTATTTACAGTTTTGGAGAGTCCAAGAACTGTTGCCTCCAAGTGTTACTATGTACTGCCCCTAAATAATGTTGAAGAGCTGTGTCCAATGCTGCAGACTATATATGTGAAAAGGGATCTCTTCAGATTTGACGCTCAGTTGTAGAGATAACAGTCCTTACCAACGCTCATCTGCTGATTGTAAGAGAAGAATAAAATTTCTGTGGGATGATAGGAAGAATAGAAGAGAAATTGAAAGGAATGCAAGGAAGATGTGGTGGGGTTGGCATGTAGTTTTCACATTTTCTCTTTTACTAGAGGCTGGATTTGGGCTATAAGTGTTTAAAAGTAATTAATGCATGTGTGTATACAAACTCGCATGTCTTGTCAAATATTATTAATTTTCTGAACATCAGATTTTTGTCTTTGACACAGTTGTTTCTGAATAAATAATCCATTTACCTATCCCAAATAAATAATCCTGGAAACGCTTCTCTCTCCCTAGGCTTGTGTACTTCAGACATACCTGCCAATTCGTTGAGACTGATTGTATTTTATTTTTATTTTTTCCCAAACAGCAGTGGAAAGGACACAAGAAAGGAAATTGGAAGAAGAACTCTTAGGAGCAGCAAGAGATGGGGAAACAGGGAAACTGTCTGCTTTGGTAAGGATTCAAGTATTTGCAATACTTCAGTGTCATGTGGTTGAAGCTGTGATGCTAATGTGTAACAAAGGGACATTGGGCATTGCATTTCAAAGTGCTGTGACTTCCGAATATTAGTGCTGTGCACCATATTATATCAGTAAGATGCTGAAGCCCCAGGTTGTTAACCTCCTTGTTGGAGGTTGCAAAACAGTGGTTTTCTACATCTTTCGTGTTATTTTTCTAAATAGTCTTCATATAGTTGTAAATTCCAGTGTAATGGTTCTGGATCTCTTGACATAGCAGTGTGTTTCCACTGCAGGATGGCCTATTTTCAGTCTTGAAAGTAAGCTTTTGTTCCCACCAGCCACTGCAGCTGAAGTCTCTAGTGTTTAATGAACAGTAACCTGCACAGCACAGTTCCAGGTTGAGAAACACTTGAAGACTTTGTGTGTGTGCACACACATTGAAGGTAATTTAAACTGAACAATACCATGGTATAGTAGAGCTATGGGAGAAGCAGAATCACCGAAGAACTGAGACCAGAAGGTGCCTCTGCAAATTACCTAGTCCAACTAGATAACGGCTTGCAGAACAGAGTCAATTGTAGCAGGCTGCCAAGAACCAGTTGGATTTTGAAGCAGCGTCTCAGTGCTTAAACTCAAGTTTTCTTGAGAGTACTGAAGAGTTTCCTTGGAAGTCATATGTGCAGTGTAGAACATTCTCCATCTGATTAGCACCTTTAGTCTTAAAAGGTAATACATTAAAGCAGTCTGAATGCTCCTATTTACTTTTAATGGAAAATTCACAACTGTGGGATTTGTATGTTTAATGATTTGGCATTCCGTTGTTATCTTTCCCTCATCTAAATTGATCCCTTTTAGGCTAAAGAGCCTTTGTCCATCTAACTCCCTGCATGGAAACTTTTAAAATCTTGGGTCAGCCTTGATATTCTTATCTGTACTTTTTGTACTGTCCTCTCTGAACTGGAGAGAGAACCAGAGATGTAGGGAGTACCTCATGTAGAAGAATAGTACATTAATATACTGGCATAATTGTACTAATTGTAATTAATACACTGGCATAAGTGGTCTGTTCTTGATTCTGGTGATTCATAACACCTGCTGCATTTGACATTGTGTGCCTGTTGACTAAGCCTTAAAGTGATATGGGGGAAAAATATAGAAAAAAGTGACTCCTCATAGTAATCTGTTGTTAAAAAGAGCTTTGTGCTGTCTCTCATATGGCATGTAACAAAACTTTTTTTGTTTTTAAAATATGTATATATTTCAGATTTAGCATCATTGAGCTCTGTTTATGTGAGGACAGCTATATGTGGACCTCTAAAACATCTCAAAGTACTATTTTTTTTTTTTTTTTTTTTTTTTTAGCCTGAGAATTTTTAGTAGTGACATGGGTTTTTCCTGGAATCCTTTGAATTGGACCTGTGACCATTGCATTACAATTTTAAAACTACTGCTGACTCTTGAAGAAATCCAAAGAACTTTTTTCTACTTACAACCTCCTTGACTTTTCTAACCTTAGGTAAAATCTCAGTGGAGAGCTTGTGTAGCTCTCCTGAATGGCCCTTTATCTTGAGAATTTCTTATATTTTGCCTACTGATGTTCAGGACTTTTCTGCTCCTTTTTTTTTTCCTTTAATTAGCAGACTATTATACTCATGAAACCTCTTTAGCTGCTTAAGTCTTCTTTTGTGAGACATAATAGACAAGAATTTGTTCTCTAGTGCCCTCCTTTTGGAACAGAATGGCACTTACTTGAAAGATACCTTTTTATTGTTAATTCTCCTTTATCCTGAAAACTTTACTAAAAAATACTGTGGTGCATATTTTAACGCAATTGTCTGGGAAAGATAACTTAATCGTATAGTTTCTCCATATCTTCTAATTGGACTTCAGACCATTTTTTTCTTTTTCCTGCATGTGTTTCTAACCTTCTAGTTACTCCTTCTATTGTGGTTTCTTGAAGTCAACCTACTAGTGGCTCTTGTGCTTTCCTTCTGTTGAGATTCTCAGTAGATCTACTAAAAGTTAGTATTAAAAGTTAGACGTTCCGTAGCTGTCTTAAACAGGGTTCTTCAGTCTACTTGAGTCAAAAACAGTAAGCATTCTTCCTGTGACTTCTCAAAAACTTTCGTGTACATACACTGAAATGGCTGGAGGGTTTTTTATCTCAATGAGTCTACATATGAAACTTCCTTCAAATAGTACCTTGTAACAAGGTATAAGCTGCTGAAAGCACAGGCAGGTGGCTTAAAAGATGTTTTGAAGGGCAGCGGTAGGGCAGATATAAAACTCTCTGAAGGAGTGAAAATCTGTGCTTGCTCAGGAACTCAGGTACATGAGATCTTGATGTTGATGAGGTTATACTTTCACAAGCTGTTTCTTCTTGATTTCTCTTTCCAGTTAAACTGTAAGTAACAGTTGTAGCAGTTTATCCTTTATGAAACACATTAAGGTGGTTAATATTGATGCTTAGTTAAATTGTTGCCACAGGAATCCTGTTATTAAGGAATAATTTCTCTGATGTAGCATGTGGCTAATGTAGAAGGCTTACACTGAGTTTCTCTAGAATTGTCATCAGTCACTTGTGAATCTAGTCCCCTAAGACTGCTAAAAACCAACTTAGCCTTTTTATTGAGGAAGTTCCCTTTGGTTTGGAAGCTTAACTATAATTGCATGTATACCTCAAATAGCCACATATTGCAGGAGAAGTATAGTGGTATTTTAGGGGCGTTAGTGGTGTCATACTTAATAACCTTTTTCTTTGATGGGAACAGGGTCAGTTTCTCAAAATCATGTTCAATTAAAACTATTTTTTCCTCCCCTCAGTTACATAGCTGCTCAAATCTTAAGTTTCTGTGGTAGTTAGACTTCAGAACATAGCAGAACTGTTTGTATGACAGACTGCCTATACCAGGAACTTTTAAATGGCTCAGAGTAGTGCTGTTGCTGAGAATGGCAGGCCTACCACCCTACTATACAAAATCTTTATTCTCTGAAACAGGGTGGCTACATAAACTTGTTCCAGATTTAGTACTGGCCAGTACTAGCTTTCAGACTGTGACTCTTGTCTTGCATAAAAAACAGTAAGTTTTGGCTCAGGCCAAAAGTCAGATAAAGTAACGATATAGATGAGTGAACTCCGGTGTTGGGGAGTTCTCTCTGGCATTGTGCGGCTTACCAAGATTCTGAGCAGAGAAAGAGGTGAGAAGGATATAGCATACAAAAAAAAAAAAAAGTTCCTTACTACAGCTGAACATTTTCCTTGATAGCTGTAGTCTTTTCCTTTCTCAGAACAACTGCTACCTGCCTGTTTCATTGCCAAACTTGCACAACTGTTCCTAACTAGGATACTTCAAGCTTTCAAAAGGATGAAGGTGACATCTGGAGAGGGAGGGGAAACTGGTAAGCCAACCAAACTGTTGGTTTTGTTTTTTTTTTTTTTTGGTTCAGTTAAATAAGCCCAAACCACCTGATATCAACTGTACAGATCAGATGGGGAACACACCATTGCATTGTGCAGCATACCGTGCCCATAAACACTGTGCTTTAAAACTTCTGAAAAGTGGAGCAGATCCTAAAATAAGAAACAAAAATGGTGAGTACCACATGAAAGTACGTAAAGTGTGTTAAGAGAAAACAAAAACTTAACAGCTTCTATAAGCTATGTTACTTACAACTTAATGTTCAGGGAAAAACTTAGTGCTTTACAAGCTCTGTATCAGTAATACAGGTAGTCCAACACTGACTAAATTGCAGGAGACTTACAACCTGTGGCAAAATACTTCTCATATAAGCTTTTATTTTCCTACTTCAGTAATTTCTAGAAAGCTTACTTGTTATCTGTCTTAACCATGAAACAAGCCTGGCTTTTGTTTTCTTGGTGTAAACACTGAGCTTTAGACACTGGTAACGAAAGTGCTAAGATTGAAGGCATGACCCAGACAAAGTGCCTTTTCAGCAAAAGGCTTCTGATCATTAGATTAATCATGAAAGCAAGTCCAGGAAATCTTTACGCAGATGTTATGGTGTATTTGACGTCATCTGATTAAAGATACCTCCACCTTGCTAACTGTGAATGTTCTGAACTGTTTTACATAGCTGAAGTGCTGAAAACAAACTTAAATAACCAAGAGCAAAGGCACCCTCTGTGGCTGGTAGAACTCTGTAGGGCAGCTCAGCACACTAAAGTTCAGAATCCTTGTTCATCTTCTGCCCCTGAGGAGCTGGGGTTCCCCATTTCCAGTAAACTTTAGATGTCTGTGGGACCAATGGGTATACACAGTGTTAGGGTGATTATCTTAAGCCAATTGCATCTAGTTTTTTCATCAAATTCTCATGCTTTGTCTTGGTTGCTGAACAGATCAGACACCCCTTGATTTAGCCCAAGGTGCAGAAATGAAACTGATACTGGGAGGTAAAACTGGAAAGGTAAGAACTTTTGTACCCATTTAAAATGCCACTTGCAAAGGTTGGCTAGTTTTGAGCTATTCCTATATAAGCTTTAATTTTTGTGCAGGTTACCAACAAACCCTTGAGACGTTACGAAGGTCTCCTGTGGAAGGTATGTTATTTTTTTTTTCTAAAATAGCGTATAAGATATACAAGTATGTAATTTTGTGTACATAAGTAGCAGATGATGGATGAGGGAGCCTGTGCCTTTATCTGTGTGATGGGCAAAACACTTTTCCTCTCCTGAATAGGTGTGTGTTTAATTTATGACTAATATTTTGCCACAAGTTCACCTTTGAAAATCTTTGAAACTTTCAGGGAAAATGTCAGTCAAATGCTTGTTTTTCTATGATATTCAAAGATCTTTTTCTTCCCCTTGAGAGCTTTTTTAAAAATCTTGTACGAGTGCTTATATTTTTTATATTCCTTCATGAAATCTTTGAAGACTTGTAGAAGCTTTCTTCAGTGTAAATTTTCCTATTCACACACACAAATATAAGAGCTGATTTTTAAATTGAAACTGTGTACCAAGGCTTGTGAAAGGTAAAATTTTGCAGTTAGATATCTTGATGTAAGAAAATCAAGAGAAACAAAACAAAGTAGAATTGTATGGTGATTAACAATCCCTGTAAAATTAAAAAATGCACCATTTAAATATGTCAGTTCTGACTGAATAGCAAGCTCATCAAAGCTTTTGTCTTATGGCATATTCCAGAAAAGAAAATAGCACTATAATTGTAAAGTTTTCTCAGATGTTTGCGACCACCAAGATAGCCTGAAGAAGAGAAGGCCCTGGGATGACCTCATTGCAGCCTTTCAGTACTTAAAGACTGCTTATAAAAAAGATGGAGAACAACCTCTTGTTCAGGAGAGATAATGATAGGACAAGGGGAAATTGTTTTAAACTAAAAGAAGGGAGATTTAGATTAGAGGTTAGGAGGAAATTCATTACTATGAGGGTGGTGAGGCACTGGCACAGGTTGCCCAGAGAAGCTGTGGATGCCCCATCCCTGGAGGTGTTCAAGGCCAGGCTGGATGGGGCTTTGGGCAACCTGGTCTGGTAGGAGGTGTCCCTGCACATGGTGGGGGAGTTGGAACCCTATGGCCTTTAAGGTCCCTTCCAACCCAAGCCATTTTATGACATGTAGCAGGTAAAATGTTTTCCTCACGACTGATGGTTTTACGTAATCACCTTCAAGCAATCAAGCTTACTGGGACTAGCAACTGTTCAGCTTTTAACCTTACTTTTTTTTGGGTTTGGTTTTGTTTTTCTTAGAGCTCACGATTTTTTGGTTGGAAACTCTACTGGATAGTACTCGAGCATGGAGTCCTTTCCTGGTATCGGAGACAGTAAGTTCTTTATTTAAATTTCTGATAAGTGATTTAAATAATTCCAATCTTCATGTTATTAAATCTCTTTTTCTTTCAAAGAGCTGATGCTGTAAATAACGAGCATCGTCAGGGATGCAAGCATCTAACACAAGCTGTGTGCACGGTAGGAAGTGAAATAAGATTTGTAACTACTGTCTGCTTTTTTTTTTTTTAATTTTGTTGTTGTTTTGTGATAGTGTTCTATATCCAGACGATGAAAGCTTCAGCTAGGTTGCAAGCCTGCCTGTTATTTTTACTAAGTGAAAAAGCTTGGGCTGTTGCAAAAACCATAGCGGTTCTTGTCAGGCAAAGTATTCTGTGTTGCTTTTTAGCTCTTTCACTTCTTCCCAAAGTCCTGAAGATTTAAACAAACATAAGACTTCCTGATAGTATGCCTCTTGAGTTGTGCAAAACAGTTGTTTGTAGCATGTGATACAGAACAGCAAATAACTAGTTCCTCCTGTAGCTGTCACTGACTACTGGTGACTGAATGTGTAAACTAAATTCATTTCAGATGAGAACAAATCAGTTCTGACGTCAACTTTTGAACACTTCCTTAAATTCAGTTATGTTTGTTGGAATCCTTTTTGGGAAGGGATGGAGGGAAGACAGTAAAAACAAGCCAGGTGTGACAATCCACCTCTCAGAAGAAAAAATAATTGTATCTCAGACGTTCTTACTGCTGAAGTGTATGAGAGGGAAAGAAAGGCACATAATGTGCAGAAAGATGAAGTGCTCAAGGGGAATGCATTTAGGATAATCTCAATACTTCTTTAGATAGCCTGTTCTAGGTCTATAAACTGGCACCGCAAGCTGTGTTACATATGTTCTTGTTGTATGAAAAGTGATTCTTGCCTTTCTATACCTACAAATTCCTTAACTTCGGTGGTTTTGCACCATTGCTGAGATCCTGTCTGAATCAATCAATGCTATGCAAATATAATGTCTTGACATAAAGAACTTCTGTCTTTTCATTCATGAGGTAAAGTGCAAGTCAGCACACTCTGCACAGCTGCTCTGAGAAAGTTTTTTGTAAACTACCTGTTTTGCATCAAAACTGAGGCAAAAACTTCTGAGAGTAATTCTCCACCTTGCTTACTCTTACACAATTTTGCCTTTTCTTACTGATTATTTATACTCATTTTGTCTCTTCTCCCCATTGCTTTAGGTAAAATCTACAGACAGCTGCTTCTTTTCTGTCAGGTGTTTTGATGACACTGTTCATCGTTTCAAGATCCCTAAAAATAGCCTTCCTTCTCAAACAAGAGAGGTAAAAATGAGCCTTTATTAAAGGCTTTAAGATGTAATGATTTCTATAATGAAAATAATTTGCATACAGCTAGCTACGGGTGCATTAGTGACAGATTCAGTATCTGGACTATCAGGACTTGGTAATGTAAGTGAATGTATTGAATCTCTTAGCATGACTATAGAGTAGATTGCAAAAATGGGCATATTGTTGCTAGCATCTTTAAAACTAGTATTTCCTTGTTTTCCAGCTGAGTCTGTACTATGCCTTGTAGTCTAACTTCTTCTTTTTCATAAACTTCTCCATCCGGTAGATTTCTACTGCAACTTCCTTCAGTTGCACTTTCTGTCATAGTTCGTTATCCCAAACAAAAGGAGGTTTCATGATATGGTCTACTCTTAGCCAATCTCACAGATGATATTTAATTTTTTTTTTTGGGGGGGGAACAACACGAGTTTTTTGTAGTGTAGTTAGTATTGTACTTCTACAGGTATGTTAACTAGAGATGAAGCAGAGGTGGAGGCATCAGGAATACTGCGTCCAGTTCTGGGCTCCCCACTGTGACAGACATACGGATATACTGGAGGGAGTCTGGTGAAGGGCACAGGTTGCCTAGAGAGGTTGTGGTTTCCATCCTTGGAGATATTCAGAAGCCTTCTAAATCTGGTCCTGAGCCAACCCGGTGACCCTGCCTGAGCAGGGCTTGGACCAGATGACCTCTAGAGGTCCCTTCTAACCTGAGCCCCTCTGTCATCCTCTGAGCAGGAAAAGAATCGACCTCTTAATTATGATAGTGCCTGAAGTTTTGTACAGAGTTTGTCATGCAAAAGAAGGCTGACTTTGCCACAGGGACCTTGCTGTCTGAACAGAAAACCAAAGGTGCAAAATACAATTTCTGCAGTCTTTTATTAATTGATACAATGTTTTTATGTGAGCTTTTTGTGCTTCAAGTCTGATCAGTTAAGTTCTAGTAGCACTACGACCGCATTGCATCTTATCTTGAATATGTTGAAACTTTTGTTAGTCTTTGCTTCCTAAGATGTCACATTTTTCTATTGAATGCCATATATATAGAACAATTTAATTTGTTCTTTTGCATATATGCTGTTGCCTTCTGGGGATGACCTTTGAAATGTATTAACTTCTGTTTTTCTGTTCAGAGTTGGCTGGAAGCCATAGAAGACCACTCTGCCTATAGCACTCATTACTGCACACAGGAACAGCTGAGTAGTGATGATGAGGAAGATGATACAGTATCTGTTACAGACCTACAAGAAACTCTGAAAGTATGTACTAAATACTTGTTTTGTGTATCTAGGCGGTTGCAGTTGCACTGTTTTGTGCAGGGATACTTAGTGTGCTTTTGGCCAAAAGTAATGGTTCTTTCTTTCCCTGGGTACATAAATGATGCTTGTATTTGCATTGTTTATTGTGATATATTCCTGTTTGGACTGTATGCGTAAAATGGCGTGTTTATTCTAGTTATAGGATGGTGTTTTTTTTCTTTCCAATTTTACCAGCACTACGAAGTAGAAAGTTGTTTTAAGTCTTTCAGCCAGGAGAGGGAGCCTTGTATACTGTGCTTGTACTCTAGTTTTGATGTTACCAAAGTTAACCTTCAGCTGTATGTACCTCTATAAAAGAGGGAGTGAAATGGCTTAGAAATGAGCCTTTAACACCTCAGGTCACATCAGGTATATTGCACAATGATTGTTCAGACTTCCAATGTAAATGAGTCATTTTGTGATTATTCTAGCGTTGAGGCTGTGATTCTTGTTTTTTGCTGTATACATGCTTCTAAAACCCTTTTGCTTTAATGGGGAGTAGGCAGAATTTCTGACACTGCAATGTAGAAAAAATAAATCATGTGACTGAGCACCATATGACTTGTACCTTAACCTTTCGGTACAACAAGAGAATGGCAGAAAGGACATGGGAGGATAACTGCTGCTGGCAGTTCCCAGCAGCCTGCTCAAGAAGGTGATGTTATCAACAGATAACTGCACGTTCAAATGCAGGCTTGGGATTTGATCTTGGGATGTGTTCCTGTAAGTCTTTGTACTTGCCAGATGTCAGCTAATTTATGCATTTGCTTACTCTTGCTTGCCCTTTGACAAGGAACACAATGGCTTTTCCTGGGTTTTCAAACTTTTTAATAAAAAAAGGGGGAGAAAAAATTGGAAAAGCAGAACAGATTATATAACTTTGGGGTTTCGTTTGTTATGCTAATTTAAACGAAAGCTGGTCAATAATATGTGCATAAATCGTCTGTTTGCTTTTGTCTTTGAAGGTAATTCAAAAACAAGTTCAAATTTGTTAATAGGTAATGCTCTCCAAATTAAAAAGTTTCAATGTACTTAAGAGAATAGATGTATGCTTTCCCTAGAACAAGGTCCTTCTGAAATTGCTGCCCTTGCTCTCTTCCAGAAAGCTCAAGCATGCCAGCAAAGACTCAGTAAAGAGATTTCAGACTTTCTTGCAATGGTTAAATCTTTGGACGTTACAAAAGGTAAAACTTATTCTTATAAAATGCAGTTTGTTACCAGGCAATTTTCTTTTTTTTCTTTTTTTTTCCTTAA
This sequence comes from Cygnus atratus, assembly GCF_013377495.2. Classification (NCBI taxonomy): domain Eukaryota; kingdom Metazoa; phylum Chordata; class Aves; order Anseriformes; family Anatidae; genus Cygnus; species Cygnus atratus. Next base: position 111,626,096 of record NC_066363.1, on the reverse strand, counting down.
GCAGCATGTGCTTTTATTTCACTGAAATGATGTTTTCAAACTCCTGAAAACTTACGATGGCTTTCCTCAATTTATTAGTGTCTGTAAATGAAGTGATGAAGTGAAACTACCCTTAGATATAGTGCTTACTGGGTAGTATCACAGGAATATAAGGTAAAGGTTTACTTCCAAGAGCTTTTAAAATCTGTAGTTGGTAGTTTATTGCAGAGTGTGTCTCCTGAAAGGTACAAACAGCTAGCTCTCTTCATGTAGCTTCCTCCTTAAAGAACTTTTGTTGTAGTGAGTAGAAACAGTGAAAGCTTGGGGCATAGTAAACAGGGCAAGAAGTGAAATCGTAAAACTATACGGGGAATGGAGGCATGGTGTGATGTGATATATTCCACGGACTTCTGCCATGAGTTTTATGCCAGCTTTGAAGATTTCAGGTTTTCTTTTAAATAATAAATCTTAAATTGATCTCTCTTATTGATCTAATTGATCTCCCTTATTAGAGATTAGAACACCTTAAATGTGTACGGTTGTTGTTCATATATTAAATGTTCTTACAGGATGCCTTTGTGTGTTTAACTGTTGTGCCTTTGTAGCCTCAGTGCATCTTAAATATTGTGACTAAAATTTATGAAGCTCAAACTAGAAAACAAGTTGTTCTTGTACAAGTCCATACCCTTGTAATATTTGCATGAATTTGTAATATTTGCACAAATCTATATCCTTGTAATAGAATAGCAGTTTGGGGAGGAAAAAATTTCTTCTTTCATGCCTGTACCTTCTCAATGAGGAGTCTTTTCTCCATATGCGGCTGGGGTCAGTTACTTTGTGGCATTAACCTATCTTGCTCTACTGGATACACTTGCTCTAACTTGATACACTGAGTTTTTGCTTCACAAAGAAAAGTAACATTTCATAACAGATGCCAGTCTTTTATTGGGAACACTCTAATTCATAGAGAAGACTAATTCATAATACAATAAAACAATCCTCACAGAATCACAATGTGATTGGAAGGGACCTTAAATATCACCTAGTTCCAGCCCCATCCCCAGTCCCTCCCATGGGCAGGGACACCTCCCACCAGACCAGGTTGCCCAAAGCCCCATCCAGCCTGGCCTTGAACACCTCCAGGGATGGGGCATCCACAGCTTCTCTGGGCAGCCTGTGCCAGTGCCTCACCACCCTCACAGTGAAGAATTTCTTCTTAATATCTAATCTAAACCTACCGTCTCTTAGTTTAAAGCTGTTACCCCTTGTCCTACACCTTGTCCTTGTCCTTCACCAACCGCATGAAGTTTAACAAGAGCAAGCGCCAGGTCCTGCACCTGGGACGGGGCAACCCTGGCTATACGTACAGACTGGGCGATGAGACGCTGGAGAGCAGCCCCGCAGAGGGATCTGGGGGTTTTGGTTGATAGCAAGTTGAATATGAGCCAGCAGTGTGCCCTGGCAGCCAGGAGGGCCAACCGTATCCTGGGAAGGGATTGTCCCGCTCTACTCTGCACTGGTGTGGCCTCACCTCGAGTACTGTGTGCAGTTCTGGGCACCGCAGTACAAAAGGGACATGAAACTGTTGGAGAGTGTCCAGAGAAGGGCTACAAAGATGGTGAAGGGACTAGAGGGGAAGACATGAGGAGAGGCTGCGGTCACTTGGCCTGTTCAGCCTGGAAAAGAGGAGGCTGAGGGGAGACCTCATCGTGGTCTACAGCTTCCTCATGAGGGGGAATGGAGGGGCAGGCGCCGATCTGTTCTCTTTAGTGACCAGTGATAGGACCCGAGGGAATGGTGTCGAGCTGAGGCAGGGGAGGTTTAGGCTGGACATCAGGAAGAGGTTCTTCACCGAGAGGGTGGTCGCACACTGGAACAGGCTCCCCAGGGAAGTAGTCACTGCACCAAGCCTGTTGGAGTTTAAGAAGCATTTGGACTGTGCTCTTAGTCATAGGTCTGAATTTTTGGGTAGACCTGTGTGGAGCCAGGAGTTGGACTCGATGATCCTTGTGGGTCCCTTCCAACTGGGGATATTCTGTGATTCTACCTCTACACTCCCTGACAAAGAGTCCCTCCCCAGCTTTCCTGTAGCTTCCCCCTTTAGGTACTGGAAGGCCACTATAAGGTCTCTCTGGAGCCTTCTCTTCTGCAGGCTGCACATCCCCAGCTTTCTCAGCCTCTCTTCACAGGAGAGGTGCCCCTTCCCTCTGATCATTTTTGTGACCCTCCTTTGGACTCCCTCCAACAGCTCCATGTTTTTCTTGTGCTGGAGTCCCCAGAGCTGAACACAGTACTCCAGGTGGGGTCTCATGAGAGCAGAGAATCACCTCCCTTGTCCTGCTAGCTACACTTCTCTTGATGCAGCCCAGGATATGATTGGCTTTTTGGGCTGCAAGCACGCACTGCTGGCTCATACTCGATTTTTTCATCTACCAATACCTCCAAGTCCTTCTGTGCAGGGCTGCTCTTAATCCACTCATCACCCAGCCTGTATTCATGTCCTGGAATTGCACCAACCCAGGAGCAGGACCTGGCACTTGGCCTTGCTGAACTTCATGAGGTTTACATGGACCTACCTCTTGAGCCTGTCCCTGTCCCTCTGGATAGCATCTCTTCCCTCCAGTGCATTGACTGCATCCCTCAGCTTGATGTTGTCTGCAAACTTGCTGAGGATGTACCCAACTCCACTTCCCATGTCACAGACAAAGATGTTGAATAATACAAGATGTTAAACAATTATTCACAAAGCTTCAAAATTAGTATTGAGGTGGCTAAATTCCCTTTGGCAGATGTGGGAACGTTTTCTGACCCCACAGTGTTGACCTGAAGAACCAAGGAGGACATTGATTTTTTTCTTTTCTATGAATATACAGTTTAAAAAAACCAAAACCGTTAGTAAAGCAAAAACAGATATTATCTGTTTCCAAGAAACTGCTAGTCTTGGCCAATAGCAGTAATAAGTTCCTATTTTTCTTCTAATGAGTTTGTAACTTCATGGGTCAGTGAACTGTTTACACATTCATGCATAATCTCTGTAGGTCTCAACAGAAAACTGCTGCAGCTCTCCCCGTTCTCACAGTATTTGACAAAATATTTGGAGCAAGCCACTGAACTTGCTTTTGAGTAATATAAAAATGGCTATAGTGGGGACTAGATACTTAAAAATCGTTCTCTAGATGTCTATCAACATGCTATTATAAACCTAGGTATCGTTGAGATTTAAACATATTTATTGCAAATGTGTCTGCTCCTGCATTCAGTGTGCTGCACCTCCTTCTCGAGGTGCTAGCTGTTTTTGGCTGCTCCAAGTGGGGACTCCTAATTCCATTCAGATGGGAGCTTTGGCGTCAAGGACAATTAGGATGTGGATATGTGTTGTACCTTGTGTTCTGCACAAGGTGCAAAATAAATTCAAGCGGGTATTTTAAAACTGTCACCGCTGAACCTCATAATCTTTACTGGTGTGACATCAGCTTGAAGCACCTGTGTTATAACGTGGTTTCAACAGATCCTAAAGGCTGGGACCGCTAAAGGAACGCTTAGTTTCATTGCAACAAATACACTGACTCAGAGAAGGGTGTGCTTGACTTCTGAGGAATTGCTGCACATCACAAAACTTGACAGATGAACTCAAATACTGTTAAAGACTTGCTACCTGCTCTTTGGGTTATTGTAGTGCCCTTCTGGTTCTAGACATAGCCCCTGCCATAACTGGCCATAGCACAATGTGAGGTGGCATTGCTATGCAAGCCATGCTGCTTATCTAGGAGATGACTCCATGAAAATATTATCTCCTCCCCCTTTTATTGATCAGTATCCTTGTAGCTCCCCATCTATTTTTTCAAAACTCAATCTCCAGCTGCATTGTCGCAAGCTTTTGCGTCCTGTATAAGTACCATGCTAGAAGGAAAAAACCTACATTTCTCACATGAACTTATATTAAACCAGTTCAATGTCCTTTGTATTTGAATTCTGGCTCCTGGCAACTCTTGAGTCTCTTAAATCTAAACGAAGGTTAAAGAGATGGTTGCTAGTCAGTCTACCAGTGTCTTGCTGCGTAGCTTGCCACCTCAGCTTTCCAAGCCATGCTGAACGAGAAACTTGATCCACTCATGTGTCGCTTATACCAGTACTGGGTAAAGGATGCAAAAGAAAACTTATATTCCCTCAGTGCTACTTGTTCTTTCCTCACACTGGCTTTCTGTAGAATATGAATGTTATGTCTGTATTAGTTAGACAAAACAAAATAATTAAAAGAATCCTGTAGAATCCATAATGCCCCCCTAAAGCTACTAATCCTTTGATGCTTTCAGAAATACCTTCTCCTCTCCTACAAAAAGTCGATGTAGTCTCTGAAGTATCCCAGGAAACTTGTGAGGCCCTGGCTGACTGCCTCAACCTATTCACAAAGCAGGAAGGGGTACGTATTGTGCTGTGGGGTTTTATAAAGGGTCTGAATGGCTTAGTATGTCTTGCTAGCTCCCCGGCTTACCTGCTTTAAACAAAACAAAATAACAAACAAAACACCAACGCATCCTTAGGATTTCATGTTGTTGACAGGTTGTCGTTTCACATGCTGAATGTCTAATGAAAGCTTGCTCTTCTAAAGACTAGCTAAGTTCCTCTAAAAATGGATATCTTAGTCTCTCTTCTGAATGCTCAATAGTCTGATCTGGCTTGCAAATTACTGCTTATAATGTTGAAATTGAATGCTTGAACTCAATGAAGCAGTTGCTTTGCTTATTCAAAGGTTAAAATATTTAATTTTTTTCTTTTTTATGCTGGCTAGCTGAAGTGTTGAACAGTACTGCTTCTGAATTTGTTTTTTCAGACCATGTGCTTAGTGGGTGTATGAGTGGTATCTGTTGAACTTGTGGCTTTTCCAGTGACAAATATCTTGTATGGTGTTAAGCATAATGCAACTGCTTCAGTTTGGGAATATATGGCAAACTCATTACATCCTGGGGTGGAAGACCTAGTATTTCCCCCCCGCCCCCTTCATCTCCCAGAGGACACCCTAGTGCCATGGAATAAATTTGTCTTCCTGTATTGTGGTAACAGTAGTGCTTCCCTTTGGCTCTTGTCATCAGCAAGCTATGTATCAAAATGAGGTTGCGTTGTTGCTGTTAGTCTTCTAGTTATTTAACAGTGAGCTGCAAACACTGGCTCCATTGTCTAGGTTTGATTTAATTTTTTTTCATTCCTTTCCAAGCCTTTTTGTCTCCAGTCACAAGTCTTCTAGACTTACTTGAGTCAAGCTCTAGCAGAGCATTGCTTTTTTACATTTTTTTTTTCCTTTAAGAAAATCTAATAGTGAAGTTGGCAGTTCCATTTGTGGATGAGGGGGAAATTGTTACAGCAGTGGGTGTATAGTGTTGGTTAGTATTCCTTAATTGTGTTGGCATCTTGCTCCGAGCAAGACTAAAATAGGTTTCCAGAGTGGAGTATGGCAAAACATATGGTGAAACTGTAACTTCACCTTACTTGAACTTCAGCAGTCTTAGTAGGCGTTAAAGGCCTTATTTCAATCTGGTAGCACATGGATTTGGGCACAGAGGGATAGGCAGAGGTGTGAACTTGAATTTCCACCACAGCTAGTGAAACCAGTCAGTCATGACAGGGGGAGATGTGATCCTGGAGAGTTTTGTCTCAAAATGGAATCCAGGGTTGTAGAGACACCATAATCTCATAAAGGAACGGAACTACAGCAGCAATTTCTCCCTAAAACTTGAGCTTCTTGAAAAAGTATGTCCCTAGTGTTGCTGTTCTTAAACCCACAGCATTTTTTGAAAGACAGAGTACTGCTGTTTACCATTCAGCGTTGATGTCTAGGCTGTAGTTCAGCTGGCATTGCAGAAGCAATATATTGGGTTCTGCGTTAGCAAGTGACCCCCACAGAAATCCTTTAATATTCCTTCAAGTATATGGAACAGTAAAGTAGGACTGCTGAAATATCAAACTCTAATATAAGAACACTTGTCTAAACAATACTTAAGAACAAAAATACCTTCATTTGTTTTTCTTCTTACCATGATCTTGGTGATGAAATAAGGCTCAGGTGTTGTAACTGGGAACGACTCTGGATGCTCTGCTCTAGCAAGAAGTCGCTGCTGTGAACTTAAAACTGCCCAGCTAGTTTTGGGAAGGCTACAACAGCCATTTAAAAGCTTATTTCGTGCCTGCCCTGCTGTTTCCAGGCTTCTTCTACTGCCTGGTGGGCTATTTCCTTGCATCTTGTCTCAGGGCAGCTCCCTGAGCACGCTTCCTCTGCCGGAGAGGAATTGCAAGCTCCACGCTGCCTTCTGCCCGTGTAGCGAATATCCCATGAAACCTGGTTCTGCCTACAACAAGCACGTTTGCACCCATTTATCTTGCCTCTTTAAGGAGAATTCTTTGAGTTAAATTGTCAGCATAGCAGGCGCTGCTGCCCGGCTGCTAACTTAGGCAGCACAACCCCATTTTGCCTCTTGGAGCCGAGTTTTCTTTCAGATTCCCCCTCTCTAGGGTAAGCTGTAGCACGAGGAAACCGCTCGCAGAGCACCAAAAGAAGGAAAGGGGCGACGCTTGGCCCCCTTCCCCTTGCGGCTGTAGTGCAGCAGGCGCTGCCTGCTTCCTCCTCCTCCTCCTCCTCCTCAGCGTGACCTCACCGCTCCGTGACGCCACAGGAGGGACCATGACGGTGCCGATGATGACGAAGGGGGGGTGTGTGCGCTCCCAGCACGACCCCCGGGGCGGGCCCGGAGCCCCGGCAGCTCCCAGCCCCATGCCCGCTGGCGGTGGGGCCTTCCCCGCCCCGGGAGCCGCGCTCCCGCCCTGCCCGCGGCCCCCCCGGGGGTTCGGCCACCGGCACCGGCAGGGCCCGGCAGGCCGCCTCCGGCCCCCCTCGGTCCCCGTGGGTCCCCCTCGGTGCCCGCGGGTCCCCTCCTCGCCGCCCCCCTCTCGCCCCTCGCCGCCCCCCGTGGCTCGCAGGGAGGCGCCGGCCCCGCCGGGGAGCGCCCGCGGCGCGCTGCGAGCTGAAGGACGGGGCTCCAGAGGAGCGGCTCGGCGGTACGTAGCGCCTGCCCGAGGGGGTTTTACCCCCTCCTGACAATGGGGTGAGCACCCCCGGGTCGGAAGGAGGCGAGGGTTGGGCTCGGCACCCCGCTGGAAGGTGCGAGGGGGGGCGGCAGGTCGGTTGCTCGCTGCAAGCCGGGGCTTTGCCGGGTTTCTCGGAAGGGTTTCTGCAGTGACTTTGGCACAAGGTTAGGAAGTGGTGTTTCGGAGCAGGACTTCCCTTGGACTATTTCTGGCAGGTAGCAGGATCTGCCTTCGGGAAGCAGCCTGATTCTCGTACTGCTGTAGTCCGTGGCGATTTTATATAACTGAAGTTTAACTGAAGGTTGTGATTTCCTTCCTTGCACAGTTATTTTTGCTAGAGTAACGGGGTAAGGTTAAAATCTGTCCCTGCTATTTGAGCTCCATGCACTGAAGCCATACGAACCTGAGAGGTATGGTTTATCCTGTTTTTTTTCAGAAAAGGAATCAGCTTCTTTTCTTTTTTAAGCTTGCTTCTTAATTAACCGACGTTAGATAGTGTACTGATAAGTACCTCGACTCTCTTAAGTTTCACTTTTACTGTCAAAGCCTATATTTAACATTAATGCTGGATCTTGCAGTACCAATTTAGAACAAATAGCGGTCGGCTTCATTTGCAGTCTGTTGGTGGCTTAGATCTTCTTCCTTTGTTTGTAGGTGGTTTTTTTATAGCTTTTTTTTTTCAAAAGGGACTTTGTTTACAGGCTGATGAAAACCGTTTGCCACTGATATATGGGATTCAGAAAATGAAAGTTCTTGTTTTCTTCATCTCTTGGGTTAAATGAGCTGTATACTTGGACAGAGTTTTTTGTAACGTATTAAGCTTGTCATTTCTGCAGGGACTTTAAGGTCAGCAAGCTGTAGGTCATAGTCCTTGGATTTGGTTACCTTTACCATGGCGTAATATGTTATCTTCTGTATGTATAACTGTTGTACTGCAAATAAAAAAAAAAAGAAGTTCATGCAGTTCAACTAGTAAATATTAATCTTAGTTTAGAAGTTCAGTGTACTGCCTTGGTTTGTTTCATATTTCTTGAATATTGTGAAAGCATAATGGAGCATCCAAGGATTAGGTACGTTCATGCATGCTTCGGTGAATGAATGTGTGCCTGCTCTTTGGGATACAAATTGTCTTTAAGTGTCTGTTACGTGGTCTGGAAGACATGCATGAGCATGGCTGTTGTAACATAGACCAGCTTATTGGATTGTGAATGAAGAAGGTGCTTGTAAGCTGTGGCCAGGTGACTTCGTAACGAGACTTCTCATTATCAGTTCCCTCATGTGGGTGAAGGTGAGGGAGCAGCAATGATGCTGAGCAGCTGAGGGAGAATGGTTGATATGGGCACCCTGAACAAGTCCATATAGAAAAAGCCCTGGAGGCGATCAGTGATCCTGTCCTGCCTGCCGCCTGGCCAAATACTCAGCTGCATTAACCTCTGTCAGGTCCTAGGAACCCTCCAAGTGGGGGAGGGAGAGGTGAAGAGGGTTGAGGGAGTGAAACTAGGGAAGCAAAAAAAAGGAATTAAACTTCATGATTTTGGTGTTAGGGCTGGGGACAGAATTGTGTCTTGGCTGACTGTTGTGCTAGACTTAACCATGGCAGTCCTTAGTCCCTCAAGTCATGACACCGATGCCTTTTTCTCTGCTCTTTCTTGTGCTCAGGTACAGATGGCAGTCCTGGTTTTTTTGTTGTTGTTACTGTCAGTCACTGGAGCACAATAGATTCTGTTATCCATTCAGTTCAGAGCCTCTTGTTGAAGGTAGTGGAAACCAAGGTGAGAGAGACATTGGTGTGTCAAGGCCTGTAGGCAACACTACAAACAGATGAAATGCTGCTCAGCTTGTAAACTTGGTGAAAAGAAGGGTTTTCAGACTGATAATTGCACTGGACAAGGTAAGAAGTGTCTGGTAGTGAGAGACTTGAGGTGTTGAGTAAATCTTTATTGGCTGTAGGAGTCTGACTTGACCCTATCCTCTCTCCCTCCAAATAAGTAGAAATGTACTAGGAATACCTAGTTGTGTTAATTAGTTTAAATAAGCCTGAATCTTGTTCAGAAGTAACAAGTTAATTGGAAGGTTCTCTGTGCTAAAACAAATGCTGAGATAAAGGCTGTATTTATCCCTTAACCAGGAGAGCACGGGATGTAACGTGCTGTGGAATGGCGTGTAGGCATGGAATACAAGAGAACAAAGCTGCTGACAGAAGTCATTTGGCAGATTGTTTCTCTTCTTACTTGTCATGTCAACGGTTGTAGTCATGCCTTGATGATTCTTGCTGTGCTAATTTTTTGGTGCTTTACATACGTGTGTGTCTTTTGCCTGTGCTAAAGCTCTAAAGATGAGATATTCAAAGCAATTCAATAGTGAAATGTTTGCAGATGGCACAATGTTTTTCCACTGGAAGCGTTTTCTTTACTTACTGCAGCTTTGCAGATAGAAAGCAACCTAAAGGTCTGTGAAGATAGCATCCCTGTCAGCATTATGCAAAGGAAGCAATTAAGCAAGTCCAAAGTATCCATGAGATAGGGGGATTCAAAACATAACTTTTTTGCCGGGACTTTCCTAGAGCAGCCAAGACTCATAGGTCACCAGAGTGGGCACGGAAGCTGAACAGCAGCCCAGATGGAGGCTTGGTAAAATAACAAATACCGGGACTCCATTCAGGGAGAAGATAAGTAAATATGATTCCTTTTCTTTTCTGAAAGAGTATTATGTATATTGACAGAGTGCTTCAATTTCAAAGCAGACGATAAGATCTTTGGTCAAATGCTTATATGAAAGGCTGTTGGGCATCAGACAGTCCTGGCTGACAGAAGGCTGCCTGGGTATTACTATAGGACAAAAGATGAATGCTGCTGGTATTTGGTGCAGCAGGGTCCCAAAGGTTTTTTCCTTAAGCATGTATGTTTCAAAAGTTAATCCTTTTCTTTGTAGGTAATGATGTGTTTGAATATAATCTGTTGGCAAATCTAAACAATTTCTAGTGGCAGGAAAACCCTTTGTGACTTGTTCTCTTACTGGCCTGTGTGCAAGCTAGTCACACAACTTGTCTGAAGGCATTCTCCACTCAGCACCATATTGCCCAACTCAAAGCACACTGTTAACCTGTTCTTGCACTTTCTAGAGTGGATTAATATTTTTCTCAAAGCTTGGCTTGTAGACTTTTTGTTGTTGTTGTCGTTCTCAGCAGTTGTTAAGCAGCCTTGTGTAAACTAACGTGGAATCAGTTCACGGGCCTCTGGGGAAACACAGTGTAAAAGCATATTAGCTTGAAATTAAACCCGTCCTCTCTGTGCTTCTGCAGCTCCAAGTCTGAGGTTTACTTCTGAGTCTTGAATACAAATTGTTTGTGGATTTTTTTAACGTATACACAGGGAGAAAGGGGGCTTAGCTGAGCCTGCAAAGAGGAAAGATGAAGCAGCAATCAAGTTTAATGGAACAGTATTTAATATAGTAAGTTTTTAAAATAGAAATCATCCAGTTCTATTTTCTATGAACGTATTTGAAAATGGTGCTCTTGTCTGTGTACAAGCTGACAGAGAAGCAAAAAGAAATGTGCAGAATTGAAACTGTATTTGGGTGTTTTTGCTCCTTATTGCAGTAAGGATGGTGGTTGTTTTCCTCTCCACCATGCTTGGAAAACAAACTGGAACGAGGAGGGTGCACATTTTTATCCTTCTACTGTCATTGTGATTTCATAATGGCATGTAAAGCTGATCAGCTTGTTTTTAGTTTTCTGGCTTAATGTGTATCTGATGTGTGTTGGAAGAACAGAGATGAGAAGCAGAGCTCTAAAACTTGCTAGGTCCCAGATCTAGTATTGTCAGCTAAGGACTGGTAACGTTTCAGGAAAAAAAATGAAGCAGTAAAAAAACAACACAGGATTTACGGTTGAATCTATGATACTTTGATGACTGGGGTTTTGCCCACAAGTGTGTAAGATACTTGACTGCAGTGGCAGTCTGTCTGTGTGGTCTGTTCTTGTCTCTCAGTTGCATAAAACATTAGGATGCTGAACCGGGTGACTGCAGTCACACACGCTTACTAATTCTCTGGAGATATCGTCTCCATCTTGACCTTTCCTTCTCGGAACTTAGGGTTTTAATAATGCCTTTTTCCTTGTAAAGCTGATAAAAGCTAGTTTCATGAAATAATTTTGAAAAGTATATATTTCTCCACATCTGAAAAATAAATTTCACTTACCCTGGTTAGTGCTGGATATTAACACATGCTCTTGAGGGAGACCTGATATTTAACTTTTTATTACCTGTATGTTTTATGTGAGATTGTTTTAAAAATATTGTTTTGAAGCCTTAAGTTATTTCTGCTGCTTAATGTCGCTTAACTGTTGTGAAATCCTCTTAGTTTGCCATGTGATGGGGTTTTTTGGTATGTTTTATTTGGCCTCCTTAAATGTCATTAATTTAAGGGTTAAAGATCTCTTGCCTGATGGCCTAGCAGGCTGTCAGTGTGCAGTTGTGTGGCCTTTCCTTGAATAAGGGAGGGTGAGTCTAAATTTACTTTTCGTGTTCTTTGCTGTGCTTTCAGTTGTGTAGTCGTTTGCTTCTGGCTTCATGAAATGCCGGGGTCTTCAGGTGTGAAGAGTAAAACGGATGGTTTCCCATTTAGGCAGTATTAGTGGTGTGTGCGTGGGTGTCACTTCTTATAGTTAATTTCACCTGTCTGCGACCTTGTCTTGTCAACCAAACTATCCTTGTCACTTGTTTATTCAGTGATTCCTCAGAGCTGATAGCATTTTTACAATAGAGGAAAGCCATTGTGGAATTTGACCTCTTCTCTGATATTTTTAATCTCTCAAACTAAACATGTACTTGCTGGCCTCTTGGTCTCTCTCAGACTGCCGGTGACTTTGAAAACATTTTTGGTTTTAATATTAGTATTCAGAGCTGTGTTATCCCTGCTTGCTGTGCTGCCCAGTGAAGAAGTGCATTTGTGTAATGCTGACTGCTGAGTCATTGAGGTTATCTCTAGAATTGGCAAATGGACTATATTTGGAAAGTGTTTATGGACTGAAAATAAATCACTGGTATTATACTTTTCTTTGAAGGTACATGCAAGGCCTGGGCATTAATGAATGTTAGTAACCTGTTTCTCCAAAGAGTGCTTGTTCTGTTCTTAATATCATCGCTTTTTAAATGCATCAATAATAGACTTAAAACAATAATGTGTGCCATGGTATGCACAAATCGGAAACGCAGGCCTGTGCTCACACAAGGACAGATGATAAGCACCCACAAAGCAAATGATACTTCATTTATAGTAAAGAGCTGAGCTGAATGTTGCTGCAAAGGAGTGGTAAGACACATGGCCCCTGATGAATAAAGCATATCCGTTTGGTATGAATATCCTGAAGAGTCCAGTGCAAGAGATGTCTAGCTTTGATGTAGGGATAGCCCTCATCTGGATCTCTGTTGTCTTTATAGAATGCATTTGGGAGTGACACCTGTGCTGTGTTCGCTTGGTTTGCATAGCTTTATGTTAAGCCACTTGTAAGGTAAATGTGGACTCAGTCAGTGGTATTTTAAACAGGAGTGCTTTCTCTCGTCTTGTACTCATCACTGCTACATTATTAATGTTAAAACTCAGATATCAATGCAATAACTGTTAGATCCATAGATATACTACAAGACTTTATGAAAATGCCTTTAAAGCATGCCTATTTGCAGGAAGTCCACAGCGTGCATCATAATGTAGGAGTAGTCCTTAGCTTATAACTGGAAGCAGGCTACATGCTTGTTCATCTGCTTCAGAGAGGTTTGTGCTGCCACAGCTATGCTGCTTCTATAACATAAGCTTGTTTGGATATGTTGTTTGACTCTTGAATAGAAATACACCTTCCCATTAAGCTTGAAATTTAGTGTTGTTTGTTAGGTCTCTCTCTCTCTCTCTCTCTCCCATGAGCTATGGTGGCAGAAATGTTAGAGAGAACAAAACTGCTTTCACCTTCTGGAAAGCAGAAGTGCATCCGCAGGAACGTGGAGAACTTGAACTGACAGACAATGGCACAAAGTCATACATACAATACAATTTCATCATTTTGATGGAGAATGTGTCAAGACAATGGTATAGCTCCTTTGGGTAATGTGCTAATCCATATGTGTCAGTAGTTTATACCTTACTGGCAATGCCAACAAGACTATTAATTGTGGAAGTGTTCTGTGCTACGCATGCAGATTGGATTGTCTGCTGTTCCAGTGTAACACCTTGCTGTAAGGTCAGACAAATCAAATAGAGGAGAAAATGAGCTGACTGAGCCTTTAGCACAGCTTGAAACTTTAGGCAGTTGCAATACCTATGGATAGTAGAAATCTAGCTTTATCTGTTCTGTTTCTTCACCACCTCTAAAGCCACTCTTAGCGCTCAGGGATAAATTCTGCTCTCACAGAGTCACAGAATGGTTGAGGTTGGAAGGGACCTCTGTAGGTCATCTGGACAAGATGCCCTTGTTCAAGCAGGACCACCTAGAACTGGTTCCCCAAGGCCATATCCAGGTAACTTTTGAGCATCTCCAACAATGAAGACTGCAACATCTCTGGGCAACCTGTGCTGGTGCTTAGTCACTCTGCTTGGTGAAAAAGTGCTTCCTGATGTTCAGAGGGAACCTCCCATGTTTCAATCTGCCAGTTGCCTCTTGTCCTGTCACTGGGCACCACTGAAAAGAGCCTGGCTCTGTCTTCTTTGTATCCTTCCTTCAGGCATCTATAGACATTGATGAGATCCCCCTGAGCCTTTTCTTCTGCGAGCTCTCTCTAGCAGTCCCAGCTCTCTCTAACTCTCCTCATAGGAGAGGTGCTCCAGTCCTTTGATCCTTTCGGTGGCCCTACGTGGAACTCTCTCCAGTGTGTCCATGCCTCTGTTTTACTGGGGAGCCCAGAACTGGATCCCGCACTCCAGGGGTGGCCTCACCAATTTGGCGTAGAGGGGAAGGATCTCCTCTCTCCATCTGCTGGCAGTGCTCTGCCTAATGCAGCCCAGAATACCATTGGCCTTCTTGTCTGCAAGGGCACACTGCTGGCTCATGTTCAGCTTGGTGTCCACCAGGACCCCCAGGTCCTTTTCTGCAAAGCTGCTTTTCAGCTGGGTGGCTGCCAGCATATATTGGTGCATAACTCTCAGTTATACACTGCTTCCAGAGGCTGACTGCTTCACTGGAAAGAGGAGGCAAAACCAGAGGCAACTAGTTGGATATAAAAGTCATCTTGATGCTGCTATCTTTGCTGAAACATCCACATAGTACTTAAGAGGTAGCGTAGTATAGTTATTGGAGACAACTTGAAGGAACCATGTGTCATAAATCAGCTGATAACATACAGTCCGTGTTTTTTAACTCTTGTCTTTGCTCCCGCATACAATTTTAAGAATCTTAAAAGCAACCTGTCGCTCTAAGCTATCAGATCCTATTTCATTTTGGGAGGGGGGTGGTAGTGGTGGCGTTCCTTAAGTTTATACTTTCATCAAATCTACCTTCTAGTTTTCTTCTAGGAGTCAGTGGTTTTTATTGGAGAAGTTCATAAAAGAGCTTACCAGAAGTTTAAGCTGAGACTACTTCTTCCTCTGAAGTGCAGGAGCCACTGGATTGCATATTGCGGATTAATAAATGATTTATCATTAAAAAGTTTGCTAGATGAGCTAGCTGTCCATGGAAGCATATGTAACTCAGAAGCAAGCTTGTTTTATTTCCTTAATTCTTTGTTACGTGTTGTACAAGACAGACCTGAGTAGCAATGAATAGCACACTGAATTCTTGCCACAGGAAAAAGTGCTAAAATCCCCCAGATAAAGATAAAACTGACCGAAATTATTCATAATGAGAAAAGATCTGTCCCACCAAGTGTGAACATTTGTTTGGATTATCTAGCTGTTCGGCATGGCAAGGGTGGTGTGTTTGGTAGTGTCTCTTTGTAACGTAACAGTAGGTGTCATATTTTAGGATAACTGTAGTGGTTTTAGACTCTAGCAATGTTTCCTAGCAGAAATGTGAACTGGGAGAAGGTATTTCGTACTCTCAGAATGCGAATGTCTTTTTGCTAATGTGATAGAAGGGTGTGAACTTTGGATTCCTGTAGCCCAGAAGCGCAGTTGTGTCTGCCCTAAATGCAGGATGAACTTCAGTATGACGTGCTCAAATTCCAGGAAGTGCCTTATCAGCCTACCCAGGGCCTAGCGTGTGTCTGCCTGCTGTTGCCTGCTTCAGGGTAAGGTCAAAACAGCGCCCGAGAGGAAAACCTTCCCTAGAAAGAGACAAACTTCTTAACGCTGTAAGTCCTTCACAAATGTCAACTAAAAATGAGATTTCTGTGTTTGTGTCTCTCTACGAAGTCTGAGACTTTCATATTGGAAAGCTGAGAAGCGTCTGTTCTCAAAGATAGGAAATGAGAATGCTTTCCAAAGTGGATTTTGTTTAGAGGTCGCAACTCTAGCACTGTGTTGTGAAGCTCACTGTTGACTTCTGGCCTAGGTAGGACTTCAGATTATTTTATTTTTAAACTAGTCTGGTTAGCATCCATACTTGTTTAAGCATTCCTATTCTGAAGTAAGAACTAGCTAATAAAGCGCGTGAGTTTTTCATAATCGTGAAATAACTGTACAGCATGCATGGTTTTTGGAATTGCTTTTAAAACAAAGTTACTTATTCTTTATAATTAATTAACAGGATTCTGAATATAGAGCTTGAGGAACAGACAACCAGCTCCAGAAGTGTTAATTTTTTTGATAGGAAGCTGGTCTCATTCTGAGTCAAAAATATGTCCAGTTGTGTAGTAGCACTAGAAAGCCAGTAAAAGCCAACACAAACATAGGAAAAATGTGACAGTTACTTCAAAAGGGAAAACATTAATACGTGGGTTCGCTGCGGTCCAGCTGGGAAGAAGTGTGGGGGAAGGGAGGGTATACAAACAGGTTGATCAAAGTAGTCAGCGGTGTATACTGAAAAATACTTAAGGGAAGTAGCTAGATCAAAACTGCCTTAAGACCCGTTTTCAAAACAGTCCTTGAGAATAAAAAAGGAAATGTTTCCTGTGTGCGTTCTTAAGAACACTTACATCTTAGTCTCACAAACAGAGACCAGACTAACAATCTTCAAAGATGTCCAGAGCCTCTCAAAAGGAAAAGACCAAAAAAGTCCCTGGCAGATCTGAAAGCATGCAGCAATATACCGTTCTACTGCTGTTGGCAATAGATCTGGTTGAACAAGGCACTTAGTTGGGTAAGGTTACTTGTGGCATATGCCTCTGAGGAAACAGATGCTTAATCTCTCTGGGGCAGCAGAGTATCTTGGGGTGTGGGGCTTTTTTGTTTTTGTAATCTTGCAGCTCTGCAACTTGAAATGAACTTCCCAAACATGTACATCACTGCTGATGTCACTCAGCCCTAACTTATTTTGGCTTAAGTTATTGGCAAATATGAATAGCAGCCATATTTAATTTCAGCTTGACTCAGAATAGAAACAATACTTAACAGAAAAAAAACAGAATCAGAAGGCTTTTTGTCTGAACTCCTGATATTTGACTAATCATCATTATAATAATACTGGAACACAAATAGGAACCAAATGTGCTCTAGAAGCTGGCAACTTCTGCAGCTCTCAAACCTAACTAGATTCCTTATGAGACTTATCAGCATGCATTGAATGATCTAAATAAAATGCAGCTGGGAAAAAAAAAAAAAAACTTTTAGAGAAGGAGACTTGGAATTGCCAAAAAGTTTCATGTTAGAAACAAAACAGAAGAACTTCTGATAGAAAAGCTTAAGCCAAAGCTTTTAAGCCAAAGCCGTGCTTCGAATTTGTAATCAGAAATGAAGTCTTTGCAGTTAGTGTCTGCACTCCTGGATGGGGTCCTGGCTCAGAGCTGCAACATTCTCCGCTGGTAGAACTGGGGTGCTTCATTGGCCTCTGAACAGATGAACTTTGTTATAGCCAAATGTGGAAATAGGAGATGGGAAGCAAGGCAGCAAGCTCCACATTGAAGAGGAAGTGTCAGTGTCCTAGGAGGGAAAGGTGGGAGACAAAAGGTATTTGTCTCTAGCATGTGAATGGTTCAGAAACTGTTAATTTAGGTGGTCTTAAATTAGGGATTTTCATAATGCATTTGTATCCTGGAAGAAGATCAGAATCTCCAGCTCTTCTCTTGAGTAACAGTTCTCTTGATACTTCAGTGTCTATGGGTGTTGACATGGCCTGGCAGAGGTAAGTCCTGCTAAAGTCTGTGTTTCTGGATAACAGCTTGGGTCTTGGTTCTAACAGTGGTTTTGCAGTTTTATGATTGTATCTTGTCCTTCATTAGCAGAATTTTATTAATTAATCAAGTATAGGGAGCTATTGTAACTCTGCACTCAGAAGATTGAAATGTAGCCTTTCCAAATTAGCACCACTGTACTCCTCATCTTGAACTTTGAGGTGAACGCTGGTAGTTGACTAACAACGAATCCTTTTGTTCATCTGGGGAATGATTGAGGCAGTCTTGTGACTTGAATCACAAAGCCTTTGGTTTCTTCTATGGGCTTTGAGTTGGGATGTAAGTGAATAGATGACGAGGACTAGGAATTTATACATATGGGATTTGCTTGTGTGTTTGGGGGTCTTTCAGCCTTTGACCAGGAAAGAACTTTAATGGTGATGTTGCCTGTATGACTCTGAAAGAGAGCAAAATGTTATGGTAGCATCTGGGGTTTTTTCTTTTGAAGTTGATGACCTCAATAAGATGCTGTAGCTGTAGACTCAGCTGGCCAGACTTCTGTGGTGAAGACTAGTGATGTCTTGTGATACAGTAAGTAACCCTTTACCAATCATCAGAGAGATCAGTATCTCTTTGATTAACCGTTCAAGTCTCGTTTTGCATTTCAGTAATTGCACTAGCAGTAGTTCAAGTCACTGGCAAGTGCTACCTGACTTTTCTATATTTAGCTAGAGATCTGATGGATCTCTAAAAGCCAGGTAAATGGTAAGCTTATAGCATAGAGAGAGAACCTAAGCAAAAAGCAATGGTTGAAGTAAAGCATGACGTTTTTATTCAGTTCTCTGCACCCTGGGGTGAGCAAAGGCTATGACCAAGTTTACAAGAGCTACTTTACTCCAGGAGATGGGGGGTTAGGATATGACGTCTTAACATATGTTAAGGTAGCGTATGTTTGTCACAAGTTCCCTGTGGCTGATTGTGACTGGGAGTAGTGAGTCAGCAGGGGTACTCTGTGGAAGGGCCTGTGTGTAAACAGATAGGAACTCAGAAGGTTTTGTAGAAAATGTTTACGTGTTTTAGGGCCGTAGGAATCTAGTGATGTATTCATGAAACTGTTTGGATCTGTTAAAGGAAAAAAAAACAAAGCGTTCCCAATGTGAGCTGTCACATTTGCAGTTTTATGATGTGTCATAAGAGTATTCATAATGCACTTGAGCCTTTTCTCTGGTAACTCAAATACTGTACTTGGGCATGTTTACATTATCGTTGTTTTTTTGGGGGGTGGGGGCAGGGGGGTGGGAATTAGTGAGAGAGGGTAGGAGAAAAGCAGTACTATGCATTTTTGTATAGTATACTACTAATTTGTGCTTAATGAGGGTTAAGTCCCATAAGCAGAGGTAAAAATCAAGCTTTTTTTCTTTTTTCTTTCTGGAAAATGTCCTCTATTAAGGCTCAAGCATGTTTTAAACTACAAGAACTCCAAATGAAAGTAACTGGTTTCAGTTTCCACTTCAGTAGCTGCTTAGGCAACAATTGAGTCCCACTCTAGGTAGCGGAAAGTCTAAAAAACACTTTTTCACAGAAACGAGTCCTGTAGAATTACGGTGCTGTAATAGCATGCTTCAAAACTAGCTAACAAAATGTATAGAACTGTTCCAGTTTTTAAATAGATATGCCTTGGGGAGGTTATTCTAAGTCTTTAGATTTCTTCCTTGATGAAATGAAAAAACACGTTTTCTCCAAGACACAGAGGCAGACCTGACTCTTGAAATCATGTATTCTCACTCCACATCAGATGTAACGTAATAACAGCTTTACTCAGGACTAGTTTAAACTGGTCATCACAAAGAACTGGCTTATGCATGGAGGCGCTAGCAATAGGGACAGTATTGTACTAACAGCAAAACTGCAATTGTGAGCTTGTCTGTTAGAATAGACAAACAGTGTACATACCACAAACTGCATTGAGGTGGTAATTTGCTCTGTCAGCATCAGGTTTTTGTAGGGGGGGGGGTTCATTTGGTATGAAGATCACAGAACAAGGGAAAGAATCCTCATTTTTAATTCCCAGCACTTCTTGTGAATAGTTTTCTATAGTCTAACGAGTTTCAAGGCACAGCTTTGTCCACTAGCTTAGGTCTTTCAGGATACCGCGTGTGTTGTGTTGGAGTAGCTGATTTTGGAAACTAACAGTTGCATATAAATAGGTGTAGCATGAAACAGATTGCAGGTTTGCTTGGCATTTACTTTGTTACAGAAAGTAGGACTGCATTTTTGAATGTCAAGAGGTGTCTACTGAAAGCTAACGGTTCTGCTGCAGCAGCATTTTTCAAATTGTTTGCTTAAATGTTAAATTTTCAGCCAGATATTAGACTAGCCTTTAGCTTGCTACTGAAAACTTGAATCCTTGTATGCCTGTGCTTCATGATAGATGTCCCATACGTGGTGACGTTTTGGGGAGGATGGAGTTTCTGGGGCAAATGGACAAAGCCATTCATTCTGAAGACAAAGCTCCACTTCTGAGCCACCAGAGACATCAGTAAGACAGTGTCATAGGCGGCTTTCCTGCAGTCAGCTTATGGCAGAGCAGAAGTGGTACACGGTGTACTGACACTCGGCAGTCTGGCTTCGGATCCCCTGGTGGTTGCTATGTGAAAGAGGTGGTTCTTCCTTCCTACACAACTCGAAAGTCTGCATATTTTGGACATTCTTATTCCTAGCACTGGAGTTGGGTGGTTTTTTGAATGTAAAATTTAACTAAATCATCCTGTGGTGTTGTGAAGTCTGCCTTTTCTCTCTTTCAGTCCAGGAGAACCTAGAGCTAAGGTATGCTGTGTTTTAATTTACTGTTTTAATGGTAAAGGCAGGTAGCCCTACATACTGTTGAGAATTGTTCTGTGCTTTGCTTGCTGTCTGTTGTCTTTAGAGGGTTTACTTGCAGCTGCAATAGCATGTTGCTGAGATAATCATTTATTAGCTGGGCGTACAGTGGTGTGACCCTTTCCTACTGTACAAAAGTGCCACTGTTGTTGGGTCTCAATTTAAATTAAAAGCATCTAGCACCACACAAAGCAAGTATTTTGTGTATTGTACTGAGATGTCTTCAGGATGGACAGAGAAGCCTTGGTTACAGGCTACACAGATATACTTCAAGACTTCAGCCTTTAAAAAAAGGGAAAAAAAGTAGTGGTCACAGGCACGTTTCTGGTCTCCCACCTACCTCATGTTAGCTGAAGATATGGAAAGGAATGGGACTGGTGTTTGTGACACACAGATAAGCTATTTGATATTTTGGAATAGGCACGTGACCATTCTGCCAGAAACATGCAGTGAAAGAGTTAATTTAAAGTCATGCTCTTGGGCTTAGCAAGATTGCTAGTAGCATGGAAAGGCAATAGAAGTATTTGCAAACAGCCTGTTGCTTTCCTGTAAAAATAATAACAGAGGCCTGATTGCTACAATAACTAGATTCTACTACTAAAATCCACAATTCAGCACATACAGCCTGAAGAACTTGACTGTCTACAGGGTGGACTCTCCTTCAGCTAAACCAGAAGTGAAACCAGTTACCAGAACTTGGGTATCAGATCTCTCCAGTTGGAGATGTATTTAAAAAATAATAACAATAAATTGCTGTGCTGACCTAGATACTGAAATCTTGTCTCGGTGGTTCTGTGTCAGTGTATCAGGCTATAGTTGTGTTTGTAGCTGCAAGGTTAATGATTGAGTGTGTGTTTATTTCTGTGAGACAAAGCTAGAAGTTCTCCATCAGCAATTGCAAATATGATGCTTCACTATAAAATTTCCTTTAGAGATGAAAACAAAGCTGATGTCAACTGTCATTGTCTAACAGGGCAAGCACAAGCCCAACCTTCTTGATCAACTGCACTTGCTGTTGTACAAAATAGCTCCCGACAAGGGTAGGGTACGGAACCTGACCAGTTGAACGCTGAGAATTCGGCTGGCCTCATGCTGGTCTCACTGGAGCGCTCTGTGCTGCTGTCCCTACGAAGTACTGAGAGCTTACGGTGCTGGCATTGGCGTTGCCGGGGATCAGCAGCAGGGATCAGAAACATGACAGCCATTCCATAGCTGGAGGATGTGGAGCTGAACCCAGTGTGATGCGAACTGCCATCTGTCTCTCTCTCAGCTCAGGCAAAACTACAAAAGGTACAAAAACCATGGCTGTATCACAAGCTGTGCCTTACACAGGCTGTCATTAGCATGTCTCTTCTGATATTTTTCTGGATATGCTTGAACTGAATTTCCAGGGCTGCGTATACACTGACACCTGCAGCAGTTTGTGGTAATATTTACTACCTTATTTTTATTTAAATATTTTTATCACTGTGCGTAAAATGCAGTGAAGTACTTGCTAATGCAACTTCACAAAATCAGATGATATTCCACAAAAAAACTTTGCTCTGAATCCAGTTTAATATACTGAAATGCAAATTCTTCTGAAAGTTCTCCACTTTACAGATAAATGCTAAAGATTTTGTGTTAATAAGCATTTTAAGAACTACTCTGGATGTTCTTTCTGTAACCTTGCAGTTGTTTGTGTGTTGGGACACTGAGGAAAGTCAGGATAGGGAATTAAAAACTGGGGTGGGAAAGGGGATAAAGCTGAAGTATCACCTCCAAAAATGGTGGTAGAGTAGCCAGCAGGAAGATGGAAGCATTCATCGTAGAACTTAAGTATTGGCCAAGTCTTGTGAATCAAAAAAACAGGGTATGGGGAAAAACATGCATAAGAACAAACTACTACTTACGCTTTGGGAAAACCTATAGCTCAGTTAGTTATGGTTTTAAATAAACATATGCTTTGAAAATACCACAGATCTGCTTGCATCTTCTTAAGCTTAGAAGCATGGATTGTGTAGTTTTGGAAAAAAAAATAAAAATCCTAACTTCACAGTCAAATTACCACAGGAAGATTTAAAGACATATAGCTGATCAATAATAGGCAAGATGACAAAATGGTGGTATCACTTAAAGCTGTTTTATGTTTATAAAAATAAGTAATACTATGTGTATTTTAAACGATTATTTCTCCGGTGATACCTGCATTTTTAAGTAGATTACATGAAGGCTGTGCTAGTTCTATCTCTGAAAGCGTTGTTTTTCTACAAGTGAAATTAGTCAAATAATGGTAGTAAGACCACTTTTTTTCCCTCACTTCTCACATTAACACTGTTAAACTGATTTGGTGCTTAAGGGCATCACTTTCAAACCACTACCTTCAGAGCTGTGAGAGTAAACTCTTACTGTGCACTGAGCTCCAGGCTGTAGAAGTTTGTGTGGCCACCTCAGGGCTCTCATAATGTGTAGGCCATCCCACAGGCTCAGTACTCTTGACAAAGGTTTTAGATTGGACTTTTCTGTCCTGTCCCCAACTATTGAGTTTGGGTTGCTTTAAAAACAGGTCGTTCATTTATGAATGAACACCCCTAAACTGCAAGCAACAAATTTCACGTTTTCTTTTTCCCTAGCTTCTGGCTAATGTTGTATTGCTTATGCAACAGATGGAAAGGCTTTTTCATTACCTACTAGTAGCGTATAACTGCTATACTAGTAAGCATTTGGCAGCTAGGAAGTCTGGAAGTACACAGAAAAGTGAACCTTTCTATAAAGCTGGCTAATTATTTTCCAAAAAGGTAATTTGTTTTCAGTATACCTTCTGAAATCCCGAATAGTTCTCTATTACAACAGGACAGAGGAAACTTAAAATAAAGGACTTTTTTTTT
Organism: Cygnus atratus; assembly: GCF_013377495.2. Lineage (NCBI taxonomy): Eukaryota > Metazoa > Chordata > Aves > Anseriformes > Anatidae > Cygnus > Cygnus atratus. The sequence goes on along the minus strand of NC_066363.1, from coordinate 111,603,100 downwards.
TTTTTTTGGTCTTAAGCTTATATCTGTTGGTTGCTTTAGTCACACTACCATGCTTATTGTGGAAGCAAAAAAAGGGTTGTCTGGGTTTTGTTAGATATACTTTGATTTTCTTTCCATTTCTTTCCAGTAACGTTGAAATTAAAGTTTTAAATAAATAATCAAATTACTCAAATCATCTATCAAAACAAAACATTTAAGGATAAGAGCATCTAACTCTTACACCTAAAGAAAATAAATGTAAATGCCATTTCAGTAACTGGTTTCCTTTTGTTGCTGTTCAATGATAATGAAAAGCACCACTTTATATCAGTGCTTCACACTACCTCTCTCAGGAGAGGGAAATATTAATGCTGTTTCTGTAAATGGGCAGTTCCTTAACTGTTTGATAGCATACAGATGTAGCCCCTGCAGAACCTGCTTACTAAATGTAACCCCTGCAGCAGCACATCTGACTTCTATGAAACACTGCAGTAAATGTTTTCACTGGAACCTCCACAGTGAACTTTAAATGAAGGTGACAATAACTAGTCCAGATTTTTTTTTTCCATTTCGTTCAAGGTAAAACTATTAGGTAGTAGGTGACTTACTGATTTTATTGCTTTCAATTAGCAACCCAATTTTATACTCTTTAATTATCATTTAATTGGACTACCCCTCTACACTCAGAGCCTGGCAGCAAAACCAGCTGATCTACTCTTTGGCACAACTGAGGGGGTGAACATCTCTTCCATAAGTCTTTCTCCAGAGGATATATTACTGCCAAAATAGAAACTCTTCTTTGGAAGTGGCAAATCTGCTCTGGTATTTCCTTTCTAGCCCATGAATTCTCACCTCTTCATTTGTGCCCAACTCTGAATACACTGTTTGAGTGGTGGTTACAAATGAGGGGGCTGAAGCCTCCAAAGCGGAGCTTTTGTAATTAAAAAGTAACCAGATAGGGACATACAAATGATTCTTAAATTAGATGGTAATGTTGGTATATGTGCAAGTTGCTTAGGAACATGTGTAAGTTGTCCCTGTAATTGTTCCAAGAGTGTCACGTCCGTGCATGTTGGTAGTGGAGGGGGAGTTAGAGTTGCAACCTGACCTTGAGAGTAAGTTGGAGTACGAGGCAATGGCTGGGGATGCTTGGAAGTTTTTTTAAACAGGTACAAGAAGGGAGAGAGGAAGAGAAAGGAAGAGAGCAAGTGGTTTGGAGATGAGAGGAAGAGTGGCCCTAAAACTATTAGAGAGCATCCAAAGGAGGGCTATGAAGATGGTGAAGGATCTGGAGGGGAAGACATACGAGGAGCAGCTGAGGTCCTTTGGTTTGCTCAGCCCAGAGCAGAGCAGGCTGAGGGGAGGCCTCATGGCGGCCTGCAGCTCCCTCACGAGGGGAGCGGAGGGGCAGGCGCTGAGCTCTGCTCTCTGGGGACAGCGACAGGACCCGAGGGAACGGCATGGAGCTGGGACAGGGGAGGGTCAGGCTGGGTGTTAGGGAAAGGTTCTGCACCCAGAGGGTGGTCGGGCACTGGGACAGGCTCCCCAGGGTCACGGCATCGAGCTGCCGGAGTTCAAGGTGCGTTTGGACACTGCTCTCAGGCACATGGTCTGATTTTTGGGTGGTCCTGTGTGGAGCCAGGAGTTGGACCCAATGATCCTTGTGGGTCCCTTCTAACTCAGGATATTCTATGAGCTCTCCTCCTTCCCCTGAGAGGAGGAGGAGGAGGAGACAGGAAGCACCAGCAGGGGAAAAAAAAAAAAAAAAAAAGAGGAAATAGGAAGGACATGTTGCTCTCCTGTTACTAGTCCTGGACTCAATATGCAGATATTCTCCTCTCTGATGGTGATTACATGTGTGGGCTTAAAAAAACAACAAACCTTCCACCATCTGGTGGCTGGTCTTCTTTCCTCGTCAGCTTCTGGCTCCTCTGTAAACTGTTTTTGGGGGGGGGGGAGGGGTGGAGAGCTGTTTATATGGAAGTTAAATCAGTTAGTAGAGGAGTCTCTGTGTTAACCTCCTTCTCCAATCCTCAGGGTTAAACATTTTCGGCTCACAGTTCAGTTGCAGTTATTTGTAGCTGGCATTGCCATTTGCTTTGTAATTCAATTCAGATGATTCTTCTTGGCCCAAATTAGAGCAGACTAGTACAAGGAGTTTGGTGCGTGTGGAAACTGATCACTGTAACTCCATATTTAAGGTTGTCTGAGTTGTAAACGTTTCCCCTGAGTTTTAAAGTACAATTATCTGGTTTGAATTTGCTTGTGGATTTTTGATTTATAATATCAGATCTTACCTGACAAGATTTCTCATTTACTGAGAAACGATGAGTAACAGCCATATCGTGGTCGCAGACATGCTGTAATATTCTCATTAACAGTGTGGCCTCAGTTCCAGCTGTTTGCCTTCGAACCAGTTATTTATTTGAGTCTATTTTCTGAATAGCTTTCAGCTACACATTCTTTGGAGAGATGAGATTTTATTCATGCATGTATCTACTTATAGGTGAGGAATTTGAAACTGGAGCATGAGCAGGAGAAAAACAAGATCTTGTCAGAAGCATTAGAGACGCTAGCTACTGAACACCATGAACTAGAGCAGTCTCTGGTTAAGGGATCTCCTCCTCTCAGCATCATCAGTGAAGAGCAGTTCTATGATGCTGTTTCAGGTAAGTAATTATGTCCAGAATGCAAGTGTGTAGCCAGCATGGTGATCGCATTGAAGGGGTGGGGGGAACTGTCTCACTTTAAGTGAAATCTTTGTCTTTCTAACGTGGAACTGTTTTTGAAGAGAATGCTTCATGTGCTTTATGAGTGGGCCTCTAAAATCTTGCCCAATTTCACCTGTAGAATTGTATCATTTCATCTGAGTGTGACAGAAAGCTACAAAACTTAGGACAGTCATAAAAGGTCTGACTGCTTGGGTGTCTACGCCCTTTTTTAAAATAGCAAAACTTAAGACTCCTATTTTGGGAGATGTAACTGTATCTGGAAGCCTTATGACTTGCATTCTTCATTGGTGGTGCTTGTTTTTTCTTAAGATGTGTGTAAAAAACACTGGTTTTGAGGGATAATGAATTTAAGAAAGGCTTGTTTTATTTCACTTTTGTATACCTTAGGTGTCACAGGTGGAAGAAAAGGATGAAACAAAATATTTTGTGTATTCCTGAAATATCTTTTCTGGCCACTGTCTGCTCTTCAGTTTAGAATCTTTCATATTTTTGTTCGCAGAACATGCAGGTAGTGATTTTGGAAAACTCTGAATTGCATGAAGATGGTTACAGTATGAGTTGGTGTAGAGGCTGTACATAGTGGAGCTCAGTAATAGCTCTAATTGGGTAATCCCACAATGCAAAGCTGACCACAACTAAGAAGGATCTGGAAAATCTGAAGGGTGAACATAGTCTAAATGTAGTAGATAATTAGTTTGGCATACTTTACAAGGAAGTATGTTTGGGGTTACTTTTCTCCAAATTCAGCTGTCTGATGATTCTGACAGATGAGGAAAAGCAGCACTCCCAGTCTCCTCGATGACTGTTCTGTCATGCACGACTTACCTAAGCAGAGAATAAAAACAGGCAAAGTGGATTCTGTGGTCAAGTTCTCAAGAGTATCTCAAGAATAGCACAGGAACACAGTGGATCAACAAAAGACTACTCCTAGGCATAGTAACAAATTTAAATCGTCAGCAAGGGGAAGAGATTGAAGAACTCTAGAAACAGGTTCTTCAACTAGAACCCAATGAATAATTGCGCTGAAAGGCCTCAGGCTCTTTGCTTGTTGTAACAAAGCAGAGAATACTTGTTTATATGGTGCTGCTGGAATGTAGTCTCTGCAGCCAGACCTGCTTTGCGTGTATGAGAGAACTCTCAGCTTTAGAGATCTGTTGTTCTATACCTCTCCTAAGTCCTTTTCTTGAATGAACGTGACAAAGGTGCTTGTCTCGTTGAGAGAGGTGCTGTTTCTGCCTCTTGAAGCTGCAAACAGATCACACCGAGTCAAGTAGCTGTGAAATTTTTATTTATATGTATACATATATATATGTGCTCAGTGTAATATATGCTAATTCTCTCTCCCAAAGGAGAGAGTTACATGACATAATTCATCTTGATCGCAATTTCAATAATTTTCCAGGACATACTCACTTTCTTGACTGTCTGTCAACTTCATCAGACTTGCGTTAGATTCTCTTCTCTAGGCTGCTCACATTCGGTGCTTTGCAGTGATTTGGGTCCTCTCTGCCTTTGAGGGCACGTGTCTGGGGGAAGGGCACTCTGATTTTGTGGGCTAGAGAAAGGCAGATGTGACATAGTTTCCTGGCTGCTGGATGCATGTTACGACTTCTGCCATGAGCACAAAAGGAATTAGATGTTTGTGGGTGTGATACGAAGCGTGTTGTGGGTGCTTTTGTTTTTTCATTTGTTTGTTTTTTTTTTTAGGCTAATCACTGGGATCCTCATAATGCTTTTCTGCCATGTCTGTGGAGTTTCAGCTAGAAGGACTGTAGTGCAACAACGTAGTGAGAGCAGAGGGGTCAGGGGACACATGACACTGGCTCAGAGTTTGGGAATGTGGGTCTCCTTTCTTGGGCTAATGAGAGAGGGGATAGGGTGATATTTTCCTAACAGAGAACAATGGACCCAATTGTCACAAACCAAAAATTTTTAGAAATCTAAAATACTCAGACTTTGGGTCTTCGAAGATTTTGCTAAATCTGTTTTGCAAATGTCTGTTTATTTTGGATAAATGGGCGTGTTCACAAATCATCTTACTAGTCTGCAGGAGAGATTCAGCAAACACCAATGTATTTTAACAGGGTGCCGTGACAGGTTATAATGTCTATCAATGGCAAAATATCACTACTTGGAGAGTATTTTTTCTGTTAGTACACCATCTTTTTCCAGTTATGTTTTTGCCTAGTTATAGTTCTCTGAATTTTTAAATTTTCACTGTAGGAGTGAGTTTACAGAAGTGAGAGTGTTGCATAACTCAGCTTGCACTTTGAGCTGAAGAATCCTTAGCTTTGACTTGACAAGTTGAAAGAAGGAGCCACTGCCGCTTTTTTCTTTTTTTTCGAAATGTTTTATGTGCATTAGACACTTCTGCTTGTTTACTCTCAACAAAAGTATCACTAGCTGTGACAATTCGGAGCAACGCAAGAATTTTCAAACATGTTTTTGAACATGAGATGTAATAGAAAGAGCATATTCACAGCAGCAGCATCTTGTCCCCATTGACCATGCTCTGATTCATGCTGTGGAGCAATCTGAATGCATGAATTGGGCTCTTGAATGAAGGTGAATCAGAAGATACAGTTCAGTTCCTATTAGACATTCGATCCATAGTAGGAGAGTAGAGATAATCTGAGGAGAAAACCAACAGAAATGTAACTAGTTCAAGTGCCAAGTCCTCAGCACCATCTGCTTGGTGTACAAATCTGCTCCAGCTGAGGCATGCTATTTGCTAATGTTGGCATAGACTAAACTGGTCACTGATCAGTCTGTGTTGTCTATTTCTGTTTGTGGGTATTGTGGAATTGTGAGCGCTGTTACAGAAATGCCCTACTTCTTTCCCAAAACTGGGGTGAAGAAGATGTTTATAATTTGGGAAGACTGCTTATTGTAGTAGTTTATTTGCTGAAGTCTTCCTTTTTTTTTTTTTTATTCTCTCTTTTAATTTTAAGTGATATGCTGCTATCAATGCTTTCCGGCTGTTACAGTAAATCCTGAATCCCGTGCAGTGGGAGGGCAGTAGATACTGAACATGAAAGGAAGAACCTACAGGAACTGGGAGTTATTCTGTATTACAAAAGCATGATCTCCAGTGTTTAAAACCAGCAAAATTAAGTGTGTTGTTAACCTGAACTCTGTTAGTAATAGGTCATTTAACAGTGCTTCCTGGTGCTCTCATCTTCTCATCCTGGGAGTGGTGGAAATGTTAGTAGCACGTGAAGCACCTGAGCTTTTGGCTGCAGGTTTGAATGGTTAACATGTGCCAAACTCTCCTACATTTAAAGCAGAGTGGAGCAAGGGAGGCATCATGGAAGGGAAGATGCACTGAACAAGTGGCAAAATTTACAAAGACCAGTGGCATCTTCTGGAGAGTTGGAGATGTTATCAGTTTCAAGTACACAAGCCTCAGGAAGCATTTGAAGTCAAAATACAAATGCAGTCATCTACAATGCTGCAAAATGGCTAAGCAGGTCAAGAATTATGGGGTGTAGGTACTTGATTTTGCCTTGTCTCTTATTATCTGCAAATCCAAGACCCAATTTAGGAAGAGCTTACAACTGTCTTGATGTTTCTTTGTAAAAGGTTTTATCCAAGAGGGTTTTTTTTGTTTTGTTTTGTAAACAAAGCTTTTGTGTGCTTTGAAGTGTGCATGGACAGTTTTACACAGATGTGATCTTACTATAAATGCAATTATTTAGCTGCAGGCATATGTAGATTATATTAAACCTAACCTGCCATAGTACAGCTTCAGCTGTTACGTGCTACTCATGGGTGCTGTGTTCATAAATACTGTACTTAAATGCTGCTCTGCTAGAAGTGGTAGATTAGTTCTGGTGCTTTTGTTCACTTCTTAGTTTGTTTCCAGTTATCAGCTCACTTAAAAGTCATACAAAAAAAGCATGGGAACTTACAGCTCTTCCCTTCCATATTTAGGGTATTTTGTCAAATGCTATATTTGAATGTGTACCAAAAAAGTTCCACCTCTGCGAGAATATTGTTGTTGGCCTATGGGCTTCTTGCCTTAAAGATAGTTAAAAGAACAAATCCAAGCATCTCAGAGGGAGGGTGGGAACTACCTGGTCAGAACTGAAACACAACCTTGCCAGTGGATAAACAATACCTTTTGAAGGTGTATTTATTGCTCTGATACGTTGACCAATCTTTGTGTTGGGAACTGGAGACAGACCAGTCGTTGCAATAGGAGATGACCTTCTCTTGACTTAGGTGATCATTGCTTTTGTTGTCCCACTCTTGCAAAAGGTAGCCGATGTTTTTACTGTTACCCTGATCTTTGGGTTTTGAGCTGGAGAGCTTTATCTTCAGCCTTTTCTTGTCTTAAAGATCACTTAAATTTTGGCTTCTGAATAGGGAGTCTTATTCTGTCTCCCCCCTCCTCGGCCCCCACCCCCTTCAGTTCACTAGAATAAAATCTCATTTTCTCCTAGTCATCTGTTTGACAGCTGCTCTGTAGCAACTTGTGAATATAAATCCTTTTTTTACAGTAACGGGGGAGTATGCTAATCTTAATTCAGAAAAGAGTTAGCTCTAAGTACATAGGGAAAAATTTAGTTTGAGTTGCCTGTTGATCAGGCTTGTGATACAGTACCGGCTTTGTTCACTCTGACACCTAAACAAACTCTCAAGGCTTGTTAAGCTCGTTTTGCCAAAGAGGTAGTTGAGGTTTTAGGGATTGGTGATTGAGCTATTTAATGGCAGGAGCTGTTGTAGACATGCTTTCTCAGTGAGAGCCCTTTCTCAGGGAAATGGGAGGAGCATCTATAGAGAGTGAATTTCTTCTAACAGTGTCTGGTTTCATTCTGGTTTCACCATTCTTCATTGTACTGCATGCTTTTTTTTATTATTATTTTTGATTAAGTAAGCCATGTGCCCTGGAGAAGGCTGGTCGTTGTCCAGCTCTGGAGAGGTTTGCAGGTGCTGAGCTCAGTCACTTCAGCATAATTATCTCCATACGGCCAGCATTTGGAGAACTGAGCACGTGTAGTCTTTAAAAGTTCTCATTATGCTGAGAGGCATATCAGGATGATCGGTGGTTCTGGTGAAGCTTACCTATTCTGCTCTTTCCACCTCAGGGGTCCTAGATCTGTTGCAGAAATTCACATCGAGGGAGTTGTGGGGAATGTTGTCGTGACGCTCAGCTGAACACAAGACAGCCCCTGATGGTGTAAAGGAGCCTTATGGCAGGCAGACTCCTCTGTTGTGTTACGGGGTTTGGTCCTTGTTTCATGCTTTCCCTGTCACAATAACTGTTGGCACAGTTAAGCAGCTACTTAAATAGAATACTTACCTTAAAGGGATTTATGGCTTGTTATGTGTTGGCTGTATGAGGTGGTCAGGATGGTGAGGGCCAAGTTGTGTTACACTGCTAGCGTGTCTTTTCCCCTGTGCTATTTGGATATGCAGCAGTGTTTTTCTGACTACCCAGGCTTCTGGTCTCTGAAGAAATCTGTATTCATGTAACAGTTGCCCACAGGTTAAAAAAAAAAAATCATCTGCTTATCCTACTTTTTATAAACAGTACCCACCCAACTAATGCTTTGATACGTTACGTCATAAATTGGCATGTAACTAGACCGACAAATTTGGGGAAACTTGTGAGAAGGTTTTGTGGAGTGCCAGTCCACTTTTTTAGCATATCCTCAGCACCAGCTGGCACTTCTTTTCATTCCCTAGCAACTGGCTTCATTTCAGCACTGACTTGATGAGGATAGAGATGGATGTTTTTAACAAAAGCAAAGATCTCCTTTATGTTTCTAGATCTCACCCTCTCTAGCGGATGGAGATGTTGTGGCATAGTACATCTATTAATCAGGATTTTGTCCCTTTCTTGTCACTTCTGTGGTCTGGATATAGTAGAAAGTCCTCCTGTCACTGTCCCCTTCACCAAAGCAATGTATAATTGACGTGTTATGGAGAAGCTACTGGGATTGCTTTTTAAGAGAAAACGAGACAGTCCCTGGCAATGGACGACTGTGGCTGAGATACTGGTTTGGATGGGCTACTACTTCAGTGGCTTTTGATTGCTGGTTTTGAATTAGAATCAGTGTATGAGAGTGACTAATTTTGTGGTTATTTCTCTGGGTATTTGCAGCCAAGAGCAGTAACATATGCTGAAGGAAGTGCAGAGCAGAAATGGTGTCTGCGACAGTTTGGGTTTGCTTTTTTCAGAAGATGAGGCTTGCATTAGGCTGTCTACCATTCGTTGTTGTACCTGGTTTCTGCTAAAGGGCTTCCTAAATGAGACAGGAATTGGTGCATCTTCGCTTGTCATGAGCTGTTCCCTTGCTTCTTGGGACTTGCAATTGGATAATCCTTTGACAAACTTGTCAAGTTTGAAAGAGAGTTGACCTGGAAGAAGGGACACAGTTCCTCCTCAGCAAGTTCACTGGTGATACAAAACTGAGAGGAGTGGCAAATAGCCCAGAGTGCTGTGGGGCCATACAGAGGGTCCTGGACAGGCTGGAGAGTTGGGTGGTGAGGAACCTCATCAAGTTCAACAAAGGCAAGTGCAGGGCCCTGCGCCTAGGGAGGAATAACCCCAAGCACCAGTACAGGCTGGGGGCTGACCTGCTGGAAAGCAGCTCTGCAGAGAGAGACCTGGGGGTCCTGGTGGACAGCAGGCTGACCATGAGCCAGCAGTGTGCCCTTGTGGCCAAGAAGGCCAATGGTGTCCTGGGGTGCATTTGGAAGAGTGTTGCCAGCAGGTGGAGGGAGGTGATCCTGCCCCTCTGCTCAGCACTGGTGAGGCCACACCCGGAGTGCTGGGTCCAGTGCTGGGCTCCCTGGTACAAGAGGGACATGGAGCTACTGGAGCAAGTCCAGCAGAGGGCTATGAGAATGATTTAGGGGAGTGGAGCACTTCTCTTATGGGGAAAGGCTGAGGGATCTCAGCCTGTCCAGATTGGAGAAGAGAAGACTGAGAGAGGATCTTACTGACGTATAGAAATATCTTAAGGGACTATGTCAGGAGGATGGGGCCAGACTGTTTTTTGGTGGTGCCCAGCAACAGAAAAAGAGGCAATGGGCACAAACTGAAACCCCGGAAGTTCCAGCTGAACATGAGGAAAATCTTCACTGTGAGAGTAGCAGGGTACTGGCATAGGTTGCCCAGAGGTGTGGGACCTCTTTGGAGATATTCAAAACTTACCTGGACATGATCCTGTGCAATGCGCTCTTGCTGACCCTGCTTGAGAAGGGGTTAGACTAGATGATGTCCAGAGGTCCTTTCCAGCCTCAGCCACATTGAGACTTTGTGCCAGGAGATTTTTACCCTTGAATTTAGGCCAAGACGATCTGTTCTCATGAGCTGGTTAAGCACTATCTGACCAAGACGCTGGTAGGAAGTAAGGTGTTGTTGATATTCTCAGTTGTAGCTGTGATGTGGATTGTACTATTAACCTACCTTCCAGAGTACAAAGTTTATCTTATTGATTGATGAGCTTATCATTTAGACTTTGCTGGGACTTGCGTGGCTAGTGTATTGTGTACAATACCTCCTTTTGGTTTTTGTTACTTGTTCAGTGAGTTGGGAAGTGAAGGCTTCTGAAAAACACCGAGTGTCTAAGAATTTTGACCAAACCGAAATCTTGCGCAGGAGGAGCCATCAGTACTTGACTGTTGAATTAACTGTTAGGTAAGCTACTGGCATCTTTGTGACACCGGCATTTGTCCTAAGCAAGTTGTAGTAGCTTCAGTTTAATGAAAACATCAGGTTTGGGCTCTGTTGGTTACAGGATTTTTAATCTACTGTATTCTTTAGTCTATATCTAGACGTAGGGCCGCAGCGATCTGTGACAGTACTAGTTGCTTCCCAAGTGGATGCTGTCATCAGGACACAGGAGCCGACTTAGGTTTCAGTTTTGTACAAGGAGAGAAGATCTGTTAGTGACTGAAGTCCAGCACCGGCGGTAGATTCATTAACATGCACCTGTTCTTTTGCAGATTCAGAATCTGAAAAATCATTAAGTGGGTTTGAAACAACTACAGCGTACTCGCTAGAGGACAGCATGGATTCAAAAGACACAATAACTTCAAGCATGTCTGAAGAAAAGGTCTGTGGCAGCGGAGAGTCCATGTCTAACGGAATCAAAAAACACAGGTAGGATGTTGCCTGTTCTTAAGGTATTACGGTATGCGTTAACAGCAAGTGAAAGACCACAAGAATCTCTGAAAACTTAGTTGTGGAAAACTTCTAAAGGTTTGCTAGGGATGGTTGGAAAGTAGTCGTTCTAAGATTTTATGAAGAATGTTTTTTCACAGCTAGTGTTTTCCTTTGCATCTTGCTTTTTGATGATCAACTCTGAACAAGTAAAAATAAAATAGAATGTGCTGTGTAAAAATGAGTAGATCTTGAAGTCTATGTGGATTTTAATTCCTTCATGTATCTTTAATGCCTCCCATTGCCTCTTTAATTTCCAGTCATTTGATCCTTCTGTCGGTATTAGGAATGAATGAAAAATATTGCTAGCCTGCCATCAGAAACTCAAATGCGAACAAAGGGCGTCTTATTCTAGAAGTCTCATCTATGTTTTATGTGCTTATTTTGTGTTGTCAAATGATCCATTTTTGTTTGTTTCCTTGCCTATAAAAGAGAACAATAGGTCTGGAGTTAATGAGATGTAATAGACACCATGATTCTCAAGTTTCAGTGAAGGGGCAACATGATGTTTGTGCTACAGATAAAGTCAGACTTCAGCATGCTTCAGAAAGTCTCATTTGGGAGTGGTTTGGACACACACAACGACGATGAGGACACCAGATCTCAGTAAAAACAGGGAATTAAAATTTAATTTTACAAAAGCAAGCGAGACGTGCTTTAATCACTTGGGATCTTAACTAGCTAAATTGCAGCGACTGTCAAAGCATGTGGCAATGTCAGAGACTTGATGTCTCAAGGTTCAACCTCTGAACGCATGTCCCTCCCATAGCAGGCAGACTAGGGCAAAGGAGGGCTTGGGTGGAGTAGCAGTGTGGTTAGGGAAGGTAATGTAAAGCAGCTGACTAAGCGTGCTGCTCTGCACTGTTGTGCTGTTAGCAGGGTGGTGTTCATGGCCTTGGTTAAGTGCCTTTCCTAATTAGCACAGGAAGTTTAGGGTGGGAAAGCACTAGGTGAAGGTGAACATCTGAATTACATTCACTGCCTTGGAAAGCAGGAGGAGAAAGGGGGCAATTCATGATCAACGTAAAAAGGATGATGCGTGTTGACATGCATTGTCTGAGCAGTTTTAACAGCAACTGATAATCTACTTAGTGTGAAAAGAAAAAACTTGGCAAGTTTCCATAATGCTGCACAGTGTTATCAGAACTGTATGGAGCGGGTGACCGGAGGAACGTTTAAGATCTATTTTTATAAGAGATGAAAAGTTGTATGTGTCTGTTCATAGGTTGTTCTCTTTGACTTGCTTGTGTTTTAGTAGTAAAGAAGGTGTAGGATATTACAGTAAAGCTAGAGCATAAATTGGCTGGCTATTAATATACTGCAGAAGAAAAGTGAAAGCCTCCCTGTAGCATATAGATAAGAATGTGTGGTTATGTTTTACATGACTAGATAGCCAGAGCATGTTTTAGGTTGAGCTGTAACGTCAAACTTTTACCTGGCACCTTGGTGACACACTGGGATTTGTCTGCAAGTATGTTGATGCAAACTGCTTTTCCCCAGAGCACTGCCAATTTAAACTTTACCTCCACGAGAGCCATCTCAGGGGATGGGAGTTGTGCAGTGCTTCTAGCGTTGTTTCTGAGACTCGTGGTGGCAGTGGTGTTTGTCGTGGTAAGGGATCTGCCGGCTGTGTCTGGCTGCAGTTCTGAATTCAGAACTGTGCCACCTAACTGGAGTTGCTGGCTTCAATTTGTGCCTGTTTTGGGGCTAGTTTGGAGTGCACGTAGACAAATATGCATCATCCTGTGTCCTTTTCAGAGCAGAAACGTTACCTTCTTCATGCCACGCAAAGTGAAAGGAACATAATTTTTTGACAGCACTTAATTCCGTCATTACACCATGTTAACCACACGGAAGCAAGTTGCTTATAGAATAGACTAGATAAATTTATTTTGCCTAAGATCTTTATACCTTCCTGTAGTTTATTAGATGTATAGAGAGAGGATCTGCAGCTGCATTTGGGTTGCACATAAGAGGACCTAACACTGTTTGCCTGTCAGTATAAATAAGACTTTCTTTCCTACCTCCATTTAGAAAACCTGAGCTACCATCTGCCTCTTTTTTTTTTTTTGAGTGGTGTGTGTTTTGCAGGGAGGTGGACGTTGCTTTTTGTTGGTTTGTTGTTGTTGTTTTGGGGATGCAGGAATAAATCTGTTGGTTTAAAAACAAATACCAGCATTGGGATATACAGATGTAGACAAGTGAAGCCAGTGCCATTAGATATGTTACCAAAGGTGTGCTGTTTGTAGCAGTTACAACCCGGTTTTCAACAGACTGTTTTCCTTCTAAGCTTTCTAGGCAGGTGCTAGGTAATGAAATGAAAATGTCGAGGTTTAGTTACGACTTGTAATTTGCCGTTTAAGTCTGGTTTTCTTAATATGGCTTGCATCCTACGGGAGTGGTCATAGCGCCTGAGAGAATGTGGGTGATGTGACTTCTTGTAGTTTTAGGCTGATTTGAGAGTATACTTCATAATTTTTGAAAACTTCATGGGAGAGGATTTGACTAGTTAGGGGGAGTAGTAGATTAAATAACTAGCTTGAAAGCATTCAAATCACTTCTTTCTTTAAGGGGGAATTTTTAAATCTGAACCAAAGTTTTTAAAAAAAAAACAAACAAAAAAAAAAAAAAAACCAACAAAACAAAAAACAAACACCCTCCCACAGAAGTGTTCTGTAATACCTACCAATGTTTGTTATAACATCTATTTATTGCTGCTGTTTCCCTCTTACTGCTGTGTTTCTGTAGTCAGCTTTTCCTTTAGGGGAACCTTTCAAAGATGTTTGTGCTTGGCTCTTTGTGAGCCAGGAGGTCTTTTGGTCAGGTTTACATGAAGAGCGAGCTGAACATGCCTTTTTCATGCCCTGTGTCTCCTTCCCAGCAGGATTCCTGTAGTAGTTAATCTGCTAAAGGTAAAGCTTTGACAAGTGTTTTTCAGTGAACGATCTTTAAATGCATCTTATCTGTTCTACTGCAAATAAATTCCTGCAGATGTTTTTGTCACAGCTAAAATTAACTTCCTGAGTTGTTTCTAAAATTGACATCTGGAAGGAAATTTCTGCACTCACAAACCTTTCCCTTAATCACAGGGAGTAGGCCAAGGTTAGTAGGCCTCAGGTCTTGGCTGCCTGTCATTTTTGCACAGGTCCTCACTTGTCCCCCACAAGCCTTCTTGGTGGCTTAAAACTGTTCTATTTCCTCGGTGTGTATGCGTTACGTGGAGGAATGAACTGAATATCACATCGGTTTGGGCTCTTACACTCATAGGAAGAAATGTGGGTGAATGGCTCAAACTGAATGCCAACTTCCAAGTAGTTAAACTGAATGGAGATTAACTTCCATGAAAATGTAAATTTTAATATTTAAGGCAAGCAATCCTTATGTATACTTCAGCAAACCAGAAGTATGTGAGTGTTTTACATGTAGAAGGACTTAAAAATATATGCTCTGCTAACTCCATTCATTAAAGGATACACAGGAAAAATAAGTAAACGCTGCAAATGAAAGTAAGGCTGACTGCTTGGTGGACACTGTCCTCTCCTGGACATTTGTATCAAAGCAGCCACAGAAGTGTTTGATACTTAATAAAATTCAAAATGATCTGTTTCACCACGTTTTGCTATCAGTGGAAAGTTGGAATAGGGAACGAATGATACCATGTTGATCAGTTAAAATAAATCTTACTACCCACTCATGCTCTCTGCACGGGAGACTGACTAAAACAAGTCCATGTTAGGCTGCTAGCAAGTAAGATGAAACATAGTTTAGTACTTTAAAGAATTCAGGCATATCCTATTTTTTGATAGGATAGGGCTTGTATTTTAAGGAACATTTTTTGTTTGTCTTTACTGAAAACTGAAGGGTCAACCTTGGTAAAGGTGTTTTAGTAACAAATAAGTATGGAAGGTAACTTAGCAAATAGGGCTAATGAAACTGACAACTTAGCCTGAGTTAATTTTTTTTTTCTTTCCCCTTGGCAATGTTTCTGTTTATCAAAAAAGTGGGATGGAGGAAGCACCTACATCCTACACACTGCAACTCTTAAAAGAAAAGAAAAATGTATTGCTGTAGCTACTATGGGGGGAAACAGCACCTTCCTGGTTAGGAGGGTGCCAATTGTGAGGCAAGTAAACTTTGCAATTAAATAGTTTGTGCTGTTTGAGTGAGCTGTTAGGTAGTTCTTACCTACTGAGGGTTTTCCTCATCGGTAATAGCTTCATGATCCAAACACTGATTTTAGTGTTGCTGTGGACAAAAGGCATTGACCTATATTTCTGCCTTTCTCTGGGTAAATTGGGTAAATAGTTGAGGTGGTTGGTAGCAGTACAAAAACGGAACAAAATCATTACCCAATTTCAAGTAATGCTGAGAAATACAGGCTGTATGGCACAGCCTAAATGTTGGTCTTGAAAGTATGTTTCAGACCTGCTTCCGGATATGTCAGCCCCCTATAGAAAAGGTTGTTATGTGTTCAGTTCTTTAATGAAGCTTCTTTTTCTGTTCTTTTTTTTTCCTTCTTTCTTTCTGAGGGTTGATTATAGTTATAGGCAATAAATGCCATGGCCCGTCATTGTTGCTACACAGGTGACTAGCAAGAAGAAACCCCACTGTTTAGCTCCCAGATCTGTTCAGACATAGCGAATGTACCTGCAGTGTCCTTCATGAAAATAAATTCTTTTCCATTGCTTTTATACGAAACGAAGAGAATGGTTCTGGTACCGATTTTGGAAAAATTCAGCTTGCTGGTCAGGTAAAACAGCTTATATGCTTCGAAGTAGGACTGTTGTTTCCCCTTTTGGTTTTAATTTTAAATGTATTATTTAATATTTTTTTTTAATAACTAAATGGAATTTTGTTTAAATGAGCTTATGGACATGAAAGTTTAAATGAGATTGGTATTTGTAATGAAAGCTTCCCAGCCCTTTCGTGCTTGCTAAGAGTGGTTTGGCTTTACAGTTTACTGGGTGATTTGGAAAACTCTTACTTTCAAAGAAGAGTATTTGGGGTTTGTCACTCATCATTAGTAGTGGAAAACTTCTCTTACTGTTTCTCTTTCTTCCCCATTTCTTTCCACAGAACAAGCTTGCCATCTCCAATGTTTTCCAGAAATGACTTCAGTATTTGGAGTATCTTAAGAAAATGCATTGGAATGGTGGGTAATCAGAAAGCTGTGATAAAAGATTTGAAGTTACTGTTTCGTTTGAGGCCTAAGTGAGAGGGGAGAGGGATTTTTTTAAAATTTTTATTTTTAATTTGCTTCTTGTGCTTTGCTTATTTTTAACTAGGGAAAATAAGAATTGCTTCGTGTAATACTGCTTGAGTAAGAGCATTTTCTCTTTAATTTAAGCCTTAAAGTACTTTGTGGTAGCAGCTTGTTGTTTTTAACTTTCACAGAAACTTTAACTTTGCTCTTCTCCCTGCTCCCCTAGTATTTCAGTCTTCACACCTAGCAGTGTTACTGGCCAGACAGTGAACAGATCAGAGGTTAGCTGGCTGTCATGTAATCTGCTTCCAGCTAAGGGTGAATTGAGAAGAGTTGTTCTCCCCATTAGATCCTGTAGTGGGCTGAAAGTACTTACTGTTGATAAAGCTCAATCATCCTGTAACACTAGCCTACAAAAGGGCATGTGTGTGTTTAGTCACTGTTGTTTTTTTCCTCCTCCCCTGCTCTAGTTAGAAACAGCACACAACACCAGGCAAGGAGAAGTGGAAATGCTAGGGAATGCCTCTATCGGTAGCTCCAGGCCTCCCGAGTTGTGAAGCATCTGACGCTTGTCACAGTGGCTTTAGCAGAGAAGTGTTATATCCCTAAAATACAAAGAACAGATTGAAAGCCTGTCTTGCAAAAGGTGTGTGTAAGAATTAAAAAAATAAATAAATAAAAAATCCACAAAGGTGCCAGATCTTGCTATTGTTGTTGAGAACAGTGCTGTTTACTACCCACATTGCCAGTGGTCATACTATGCTTTTAATTTGCTACTGCAGATAGCTTTAAACATTGCTTCATTATGCATTCAAAGGGCGTGCTCGTTTGAAAATGTGAAAGAGAATAAGCAACATCAACACTTCAGGACTTCTCTTAAATTGGTACTCCTGTTATAGAAATTCCCTTTTTCTTCAGAATAAAAAATGCCTGTTTGTATTCCTGTGCAGCGACATTTTGCTGTCTGTTCTAATCCCCAGCCTGCCCACCTGCCTCCAAAATAGATAATATGTTTAAGTAATTAGGTGGCCTATATCCTTTTTAAGAGTAATAAATAACTTAGTCTTTAAAAGGACCCTTCATACTTCACTCCGTTGTTTTATCTTACTTTTCTTAATGTGTTTGTTAGTAGGAAGTTAGTGTATTTGATGGTTGATTTTCTTTTTGTTTTAAAGTAGCCTTACATGCCAACACAAGCTTACCAAGCTCACGAGGGATGTAGAGGGGTTTTTCCTTTCGGCATTAGCAGAGCCAGGTCACGCACGTTGCATTAGCACTAAGAGCATAATTTATTTTTGTAATAAGCCAATTAGGTTTGGGTTACTGCAGGTCAGTGTATCTGCTCATTTGGTTTTTCACACAAATTTCATTTGTGCATCAGGAGCTGTCCAAGATCACGATGCCAGTTATATTCAACGAGCCCCTGAGCTTCCTTCAGCGACTTACAGAGTACATGGAGCATACATACCTCATCCACAAAGCCAGCTCGCTTTCTAGCACAACGGAGCGAATGCAGGTACTTTGGTTGTGATATTTTAAATGCATTTGGGCATTTTTCTTTGTAGATGGTCTCAGTATAGGAGGAACTGCTATAATCTGCTTCATGTCTGCTCTTACTTGTTAACCAGTTTTATTTATCTAGGAAAGTGTTTTGCTTTTCCCAAGGCTTGCCTTTTTTTTTTTTTTTTTTTTAGCCTTTGTGATAAAAGCTATTTATTCCCCTCCCTTGAAACTGGAAGCTTTCTGTGCTACTTCAGAAGAGGCGTTCTGTAATACTGTGACTGTTGATGTTTGATAAAGACTAAAATCCTGGAGATGAACTGTGTGCTCATTCTTTTGAACAGTGTGTAGCTGCCTTTGCTGTGTCTGCTGTAGCCTCACAGTGGGAACGTACGGGGAAGCCCTTCAACCCTTTGCTTGGAGAGACATATGAATTGATCAGGTAATGAACAGAAGATGCACTGAAGAGTGGAGGGTGGTATTTGATGTACTAATGTTTGATTAGATTTGTCAGGTGGCTCGTAAGATGCTGCCTGTTCTCACAGCTGCTGGAGGTGTTTGCAATGTGCTGGTGTTCAGCCATGCACCCCTCAGGGAAATTTCAACCTCTGCTGAACTTTGCAACTCAGAGGAGGCTATACAATTTGTCAGTTCGAAAAACAAGCTTCTTTTTTTTTTTTTTAATACAAAAATGACATTTTTTCTGAAACATTCTCAATGAAAAGTTGCATGAGATGTTAGAAGTAGCACATTCATTATATGAGTGTCCAGAATACAAATAGACTATGCTAATATGGTAGTGTGCAGCTGCACTGAGGGCAAACTCTTCTCTAAAACAAGTGAGTATCTGGTCTATAACTAAGCAAAAGTTTAAGGAAGAGGTCACTATCGAAAGTAAACACATTGACTGGTCAGATTTGGTCATTATTGCTACATTTAACACGATGTCCTCGGTTATTTAGAATGAGGATATTTTATGTATGAGTTGAGCTGTTTTTTGTCTTACCTTAGGGTTTTAACTAAGTCTTGCACTGAGTACAGCAACTGTGTGTGGGTCCAACTATCTATTTCACCACAGAGAAAATAACTTCACTGTACTAGATACCTTAGATACATGCTTTCAGTCATCTTTATTTTGTATCTTCAGAATACTGATTTTTAGAACTTTTATTTTGCAGAGATGATCTTGGATTTAGGCTTCTCTCAGAGCAAGTTAGCCATCATCCACCAATCAGCGCTTTCTATGCTGAAGGTTTAAATAATGATTTTGTGTTTCATGGATCAATTTATCCTAAACTCAAATTCTGGGGCAAGAGCGTGGAAGCGGAACCAAAAGGCACAATGACTTTGGAGCTCCTTGAGTAAGTTGATAAGTAAAAATTGCGTAGGTACATGGCCACATCTGTGATGATAACTGCACATTAGAGTCTTGTGGTTTAGGAATGAGCATGTCTAACGCCCACATCCTAATCTTTGATGGCAGATTGCTTTGTGGGGTGGAGGGAATGAGAAGATGAAAGGAACTGCTATCACTTGCCTTAATGAACTGTGTAATAATAATAGTAATAGTTGGTGCTTATGTCTGCGTTCTGCAGATGCCTGGGCATCCAGTCCTACCAAGACCAGCACACTTGAGTCCTGTTGGCTTTCCTAATGTCATTCAGTGTCTACACTGAAGTTGCTGTTTTAAGGAATTGATAAAACCAGTAGCAATATGTTAAGAAAACTCTTAGTTTGCCAGGCTTATTGCGATGTCTGTTTCAAGACTTGATGCCGTTTATAGAAGATGGTTTGCTGCAGCAGTGACATTCAGTACAAAGATGCAATAACTTATTTTTATATCCCACAGACACAGTGAAGCCTACACATGGACAAATCCTACTTGCTGTGTGCATAACATCATTGTGGGCAAACTTTGGATTGAGCAGTACGGAAATGTGGAAATAACTAACCACAAGTAAGTTAAGAATGTGAGTGCTTTCACTTGCTGGGAGTTTAAAAAGGAGAAATATTTGGAAGTAATTAGTGCCCTCTTGTTCCGCCTGCAGAACTGGCGAGAAGTGTGTACTAAGCTTCAAGCCCTGTGGCCTCTTTGGGAAGGAGTTGCACAAAGTTGAAGGATACATTCAGGACAAAAGGTAACAGTTTTATTCCTAATAGGAAACAAGTTGCTGCCCGTAGTTTCTAATGGGAGCTGTAGGCCTGAGTGCCCTTAACATAGTGTGCCAAGGGCATAAACCTGAAACAGCAGGTTGTGAATTGTGTTACGCGAAGTGTGCAGTTTAAAAGAATTGCCCTCAGAAGTTCTTTTTTTCATCTATTTTTGTCTGAAATAATGAAATAAATCTCTTTAAGCTCCTTTGTAAACTTGGTCTTTCTTGACAGCAAAAAGAAACTTTGTGCACTGTATGGGAAGTGGACAGAGTGTCTGTACAGTGTTGACCCAGCTACTTTCGAAGCTTACAAAAAAAATGACAAGAAAAATGCAGAAGAGAAGAAAAGCAGTAAACAGGTACTAGTCGCGTATAAAGGTGGTATCTCAGAGGCGTGATAGGACAGCTAAATATTTTAGTAGCGTTTAAGAGCATTAAGATTATTTTTCACTTGCTCTGTCTTTCTTAGTGGGATACAAAACCAGACTGGATGAGTATCGGTATTAAGGGATAAAATGCTTGTGCTCTCACGGATTTGTATTAAAGCTTCCCAAATACTGGAGTTTTCTAGCTGCTGGCTGGTTCAATACCTGCCCCTTCCTCCTAAGTCAAATGGAAGTATTGCATATTTCTTAGTTGGACTGTGGTTCTGATAATGTATGATAACATTTGTATTTTAGTAGGAGAACTTGAACTTCTAGAGGCAGAATAGACTAGCTTCTCATCTTGATAGGAGATGCTGTTTTTCAGCTTTTCCAAGGAATTGTTTTTTATTACATTGCCCCAGCCATAGAATCATTTAATTTCCCCACACACACACAATTGCTTTTTTTTTTTTTTTTTTTATTCTGGAAGAAAAATAGAAATGTTATTAACTGTTTCAGATTTCTGGCACCTTTTTGTTTAAGGTGAATGGTGGTTTTCCCATACAGCTTGATGAAGAACAATCATTCACAATTACTTATAAGAGGAATTGTTCCCCTTTGGTGACTATAGCCAGATTCTTGTTTTGGTGTTGGTCATTTTAATATAAAAACAAGGGAGATAACTTTTAAAAGCAGTTGTTCCTGTGCAGGTTCAGACTGTTGCTGTATCTGAGATTGCTCCAGTGCCTGTCATCAGGAGAGTACTAAGGCACTGGGGATTACTGCTTCTCCTTGAGTCTGGCCTGGCGAGCTCTAGGGAGAAAGGAGCAAAGGAAAACATACCCTGTGTCTTTGTTCAGCTACCACTGAACAACAAAGCTTAAGATGACCCTTGCTTTACAGTTCAAAATGAAGCATGCTGTTGTGTAAAGCTCAAGCTACGTGTTCCTCTGACACTAATAAAGCATGTATTTTCTATTCGTTTAACAGAACTAGTTCTATGAAGAAAACTGAAAGCTCTGTAGTGCACGCTATCAGTCAGCGTAGTCTTCATTGAATATGTAATCCCACTGCCCCCTTGTGTCTGAGAAGCTGATATTGCATATAGTTTTTGACCTTTTAGGTGACCCAAGTCTCAAGTATAATGCCTGGATATGGTTTGTCCCTTCAAGGTAATAAAGCAGTTATTCAGGCACGAAGGTACATTGCCTTTCAAATTCCTTTTAATTAGAATTTTCAGTTGTTTGTTTTTTTTAAGTTGTTTTCCAGCAATTCCTTCTTGCTGTGTTTTTGCTAATGTAGGATTTTTTCTGCCTCCCTTTAGGGGACCTGCTGGGATGCAAGTCCTTTTTCAAAATGCCCCAGGTTTTCCATCCAAATCTCTGATTTCTATAGGGGTAAAACTACTGGAAATATAATTTTGCAGGGTGCTACAGAAGTCTTCATGTATGCAAAAGTGATATTTTATCAATATCAGGATAAGAGTAGACTTTGAGTTAGGCCAAGATAATTCAGCTCTGAATGAACTAGAGCATTTTTTTTTAATCAAGGTGAAAAATTTTGTACAGAATTTTTCAGTGCTAATATGTGGAAGGAAATACTGTAAGGCACCAGCACCTGCCCTCATGCATGCCTGGTTGCAGACACTAGAGGTCTTGCTTGGCAAGTCTGTTACTACCCTTCTAGTAGTATAGCTTATGAAAGAGACATTGAGCAGTGCTGAGTATAAAATATGCAGTCTTGTGGCAAGAGCACTTGGAAAATCCTCTTTTTTCCCAGTTCCTTGTAATTCTTATGACATTTTTAAGATTATGTATCAAACCAGTATCAAACCAGCCTCAAATTGTAGCATGCATCCTAGTTTTTTTGATATAAAAGTTGGTTTGGAGTTCGACAGTCTGTTACTGAAGTGCCCTTGTTTTGTTAAACAAGTAGCTTTCTGATGTGTTTTGCTTCAAACTCTTAATTTCTGAAAGATTGAATCAGCTCAGAGGACAGTTGAGTCCATTCTGGGTAGTGGATTTTTATACTAAAACATCAGCCTCTATTATCTGATGCAACCATCAGAGAGCAAAGCTTATTAGCAGCAGAATTAAAGCTGTTGGCGTGTAGCCAAGTTTTTAGAGCATTAGTTGCCTTTAAGTTCAGCTCTGCTCTCCTGTGGTCTCTGAGATGTGCTGCTGCGTTTAGCTGTGATAGCGACACTGAATTTGCTTGGGAGGGTCTTGCTGGTTGTCTAGGTGGCTTTAGTTCGGTACTGTAACATAATCTTATGTGGCTGAATTAATGGAATCAGGTATAGAAGTGCTTGTGTTTTGATTAAATG
Organism: Cygnus atratus; assembly: GCF_013377495.2. Classification (NCBI taxonomy): domain Eukaryota; kingdom Metazoa; phylum Chordata; class Aves; order Anseriformes; family Anatidae; genus Cygnus; species Cygnus atratus. The sequence goes on along the minus strand of NC_066363.1, from coordinate 111,580,666 downwards.
GGACATTTTTCTGGTAGAAAAATTGACCTTTCTTAACGCTTGATCGTCTGGATTTTATCCACGAAGATATTGATGTAAGAAACTGCTGGTAGTCTTTGCTTGGGAGGGAGTACACTTCCTGTGTTACTGCTGCTGTCCTTCTTGCCAAGCATCTTGAAAAGTTTGTCACTGAAATTTACTTTTGGTCAAGGTAATTTTTACGTAAGTTCCAGCATTAGAATGAATGAGTGTAAATTGTTTGACTCCCTAATAATGATGGTGATGCATCTGGGCTGGGGCAGTCCTAAGCACAGATATGGACTGGGCCTAGAAGGGATTGTGAGCAGCCCTGAGGAGAAGGACTTGCACGTGTTGGATGACAAGAAGCTCAACATGAGACAGGAATGCAGGAGAGGGACCCTTATCAAAGAGTGTAATGGTGTAGGACAAGGAATAATTTCTTTAAACTAAAAAAGTGGAGATTTAGATTTGGTATAAAGAAGTTCTTCACTCTGAGGGTGGTGAGGCACTGGCACAGGCTGCCCAGAGAAGCTGTGGATGCCCCATCCCTGGAGGTGTTCAAGGCCAGGCTGGATGGGGCTTTGGGCACCCTGGTCGGGTGGGAGGTGTCCCTGCCCATGGTGGTGGGGTGGAATGATGTGATTTTTAAGGTCCCCTCCAAACCATTCTATGATGATAATAAAAATAGTAAAATATTTCCCTTTTCTTGATGTGCTACTTTTAGGTGGGCAATACTGAGGAACCCGATGAGATGCCATTGCCAGATTCTGAGAGTGTGTATGTTATTCCTGGAAGTATTTTGCTATGGAAGATAACTCCAAGACCTCCAAATTCAGCACAGGTCAGCCGTGCTTCTATTTATTGAAAAGTGCATGCTATCCTGTTGTCCTGCCTGGTCAACACAAAGCAAATTAATTTGTCATCTTTTTCACTAATGGGTGTGGGTTTGCCTGTTCACAGCAACGAACTTTCCCACTACAGTTCTAACTGTAATGTGGGGTTGGAGGGGTAACCACCACAGGCATGACTCTAGTTAGGTCGGTTTCTCTGCAAAATGGAGTGCTTCATGCAGCCAGAGGTATGGGCAACTTCCCCACTTCTTCTCTCCCCTCTGTTCCCCCCACACTGAGGCGTGTGAAGGGCTGTGGAGCTGGAGAGCCAGTGGGCAGGGAATGAGGGTGTGTGTGCAACTACAGGAGGAAAAAAAAAAAAAAGGATTGGAACAAGAAAAGCTGCCCTCAGTAGGTTAATCAAGGGGGAAGTCTCTCTACAGAGCTGGGGAAAATACCAGTAGGACTGGAAAAAGAAGATAAGAGAGAAATAGTGCCCTGAGTAATTGGATGCTGTCCTGGTTAAACAGAACCACCAAGGATCAGCTACACTCTTCCTGACAGTGCTGTTCTGCTGGTGTCTGGTGTATTCCTATCTTGAGTGATTAAATAATATAAAAGCATCTGGATGTTTGTTTTTAGACAGCTGCTTTTGTGTATTAAGGATAGCAGCTAGAGGCTTTGTAAGGAAGTCACCTTTCATCCGTGTCTCTGTATTTCAGATGTACAACTTCACTAGCTTTGCCATGGCTTTGAATGAGTTGGACAAAGAAATGGAGAGCGTCATTCCCAAAACTGACTGCCGGCTACGACCAGATATCAGAGCCATGGAAAATGGAGAAATAGGTACGTTTCTATTTCTTGTTAAAACTGAAGGACTGGAGGAAAAAAAAAAAAAAGGAAACAAATTCCACTTTTCAACTGTTAGATGAACTGTTAGAATAAGTAGTTACCCATAAAGATACGTTCCCCCCACGCTACAAGACAGTAACTCTTCAACTGGTACGCCTCTAGTGGGAAAGGTATGCTGCCCGCCTGTACTGGGTCAGGTACTGCTTTTGTTCGTAGCAGCCTAACGTTATGGTGCTGTGTTTTACATTGGTGCCCGAAGCAGCACTGATGACACACCGTTGTTTTAGCTGCTGCTGAACACTTGTGCAGTGTCAAGGCCACCTCTGTGTCTCACTGTGCCCTGCCCCACAGCAAGTGGGCTGGGAGGGGACGCAGTGGGACAGCTGACCCCAGCTGGTCAGAGGTTTTCCATGCTGTTAACACCATGCTCAGCAACAAAACTTCGACAGGGAGGATGTTTTCCCAAAGCAGCTGTTGCTTGGAGACTGGCAGGGCATAGGTCTGCTGCTGGGAGGTGGTGAGTGATTGCCTTTGCATCATTTTTTCCTCTTTTTTTTCCCCTTCACTTATTAAACTGTCTTTAATCTTGACCCAGGAGTTTTCTTGCTTTTGCTCTTTGATTCTCTCCCCCGTCCCTCTGGGGTGGATTGGAGTGAATGAGTGGCTTAGCTCCTGGCCAGGAACACACCACACCACCTACTTGGGTGTGTTCTTACATACAAGCAGGACTCTTAAACTTCATGTTATGCTTTTTATTTAATTTTAGACCTTTGCTGTGCCCTGTAGTCAAGCCCTATAATTGGAGACTAGTCTGAGAGTCTCAGAGCATCAAAAGTATTTGTGAACTTTTCAGTTTCTGTTTTCATCAGCCAGTGCAAAAGGAATATTTTGATGTGCCAATTCTGACTAATGCGGTCGAAAGTATTTAAGTTGAAACTGCAACGTCAAACGTACTTGATGCAAAATCATTCTTCGCTGGGAATTGAACACTTTTGTTGTCCTAGAATAGTGAATTAGAAGTGCATTATGAGACTTCCAATGAGTAGAAATTGTGTGCTTTTTAGAAACCTCATAGAGATTGTTACTGTAATGTCATGGAGTGAAATGTGTCTTTTAGTCTTCTGACAGGCAACTTGGTGTTAAATACTTGATTATGGTGTGGAACAACCTCCCCCAGCCCTTTTTTGCCCCTTTCTCTGTCATTTTACTTATAAAGCAGGGTGGCCACATTTGTAGGCTAAAAGCATGGGGGCTTTTGATTTTTTTTTTTTTTTTCTGGCTTGTTAAGTGATTTGGGTAAGTCATGAAACCTCTGATTCAGTTTCACCTACGTAATAGCACGATGATTGTAACTACTTCTGATAAATAGTCTGAGATTTAGGTACGAAAAACAATGAAACAGGCATGCTACAGTGTGATTGTACTTAGGAGTTTTTTTCTCAGAAGCTGATAACAACTTATTTGAGGCTTATAAAAAAGGAGATCAGTGAATTCCTACGAACAGGCTCTTCTGTCTGCTGGATTGTTTCATGGCCAGCAAGAAGGACATTCCTGGTTCACAGCATTGCCAATAACTTGTGTCTAAACTTGAAGTGCAGTACCTGTGCCTTTGGCAAGAGGCCACGTTCCTACACTATACTAACAGCGTAACGTTGATCTAGCAGATAGACTGGTAACATGCAGTTAGTCTTCCAAAAATAATTCTCTCAATTACTTCTTTTTGAGCTGTTTGTGAAATGCTTTTTCAGGATTCAAGTATGAAAGAGATTGTGCCTTTCATTTAATCTGCTTCTTAGTCTGACTTCTGACTTATTCCTGAGATGTTCTGAAGGAAAAACAAGATTGTTCTTTTGGCCAAATGGAAGCTTCTTTAGGACCATGACCCATGCTACCTTAGTGCATTAACAGCAACAACAAAAAAAGGCGTGTTGCAAAGATTATTCTTCATGGTTTGGAAGTGAATATTCCAAACCCTTATTGACCAGAAACTAAGCACTAGTAACAGCTTACCCAAAACTCCGGCAGGTGGCCAGACTTTGGCAATAAATCCAGCATCATGTCATACTTTATCAGTTTCCCTACTGAAATAAATTCCAGATATGCTGCCTACCGTAGCTCACGTTTGCTGTCACAGAAACGTTTTCATGGTCCTCAGGCCATGAATAAATGTGTATTTAGTGGTCACGAGACCGCTAATGTCAGTGGCTGATCTTGTGCCACAGCTGGCCTGGCTCTGCTCTTGGGCTAGAACAGGAGCACTACTGTGTTATGTAGATGATTTTTAAGTGGACAACTTTTCTACTTCCCTTGTTAATTTGCTGTGTCAGATGGAGTAATGACTGTCTCTTGTATGTAAATTTTTATATACACATGTATGTACTTGAGACCTTGTGAATATTTACTTACCTGTGTATTTTTATTCCTTCAAGATCTAGCTAGTGAAGAAAAGAAGAGGCTAGAAGAAAAGCAAAGGACCGCCCGCAAAAATCGTTCAAAGTCAGAGGAAGACTGGAAGACAAGGTTAGTGTGCCCGCGTTGCTACACGTGGAGTTAGTTGTATAAAGGTTTTGAACGCTCAGGTTAACTGCCAGTCCATGCCAGCAATGTGCAGAGTTGTGTCAGTGTGAAAAAAGCACCTGGCTTGGTGGTGCTGCTGCTGTATTTGCAGACTTGGTCTGCGCAGGCTGCAGCGCTTCCAGAGGGGTGCGTCAGGCTTGTCTCCAGTCCTTCCCGCTCGCTGCTCGCGCACCCACGTTCACATGCAAAGTGCGTTGTCTTTTCTGGGCATCTCTTGGTTCTGGCCTGGCGAAGATGTTGCTTCTGATAGCTGCTTGTATGGACTGCTGGTGGTTAACTTATAATCACCTCAGATTTGGGTGCTTGGCCAAAGGGAGGAAGAAATGATTCCTCCAGTGAACTTGACAGGTTACTGACTGCTGTCACTTCTCAGATCAGTTGCTGCGTGTTGGCAGTACTGCATTCCTGCCGCAGTCAGCTGTTTTCAAAGTGGTGAAATGGCTTTCTCACCTCGCTCTCCGAGTCATTTCCTCCTTTCTGAGAGCGTGACCAACTGCAAAAATTAGAACTGAGGGAAAAGTTAGCTTACAAGGCATCGGCCACGATAGTTTTTTAAACTGTAAGGAGAGGGAAGTCAATTGGGAGCTCTTAGGCACAACAAGCTAAACAGAAATCTTGAAAACATGACCATATAAATCTAGTTTGACCAGAGACTATTAAATTTATAGCAATAGGTTGGTCATCCCTTCACAGGAAAAAAAAAAAAAAGGAAAAGAAAAGAAACAGTAGGGCTAAACTCTAAAAGCAAGCTTCATCTCTTCTTTATGAATTAGCTATTAATACATTCAGACACTATGGATTAAATGTCTTTAAAATGTCTATTTGTAACTGTAAATCACTTTTTTTCTTTTCTCCAAATGAAGTCACCCATCATCCCAGAGTCCCAGGTTTGGTTATGCCTGAACTGTCTTTTTCTTATGCCTGCTCTCTTGAAGTGTTTGAGTTTGTTTGCCCTGAAAATGGTGCAAAATAACATCTTTGTAACGCTTTCGAGTAAATGATGGACAGCCTTACACCTCCCTCTTCCTTTCCTGAATTCAGAGGCTTTATAAGCTTTGGTTCTAGCTCCTGCCAAATGTTTTCAAAGCAAGGGATAACTACACCGGCTTATTTCAGGTGTCTGAAGTACCTTAAGGTATAGCTCAAAGCACCTGGACTTTGAGTATCAGGAACAGGGGAATTTTCAGAGCACAATTCAGAGCAGTAGGGTCTCTAATTAGTGCAGAAACCATTCACAAGGTTCTTCAGCTGCTGTAGTGCACGTAGGCAGTGCATGAACTTTAGACCTGCTCACCACTTGCCTGGTATCCTTTAAGAACTCCTTGGTTTCCAGGTTTTTGTTTTTTCCCCTAGTATTTGATCTCCTCAGTAGGAGTGCCAAGTATGGCTGCTTCCAGAGAATGAACATAAATTATGTAGGAACAGCTCCTTTCCATTTCAATGTAAAGGGCTGTGCTTGGGGGGAAAAAGCCATACTGGGAAGGGAAGCTCTCCTACCTGTTCCCAGCGGGTCAGCTGTAGGTCTTCATCTGCAGCATGATGTAAATTGATGTAAACTGCTGCAATTTCCAGGCCACAGAAAGGTCCATTACTTAGCTTGTCTAGTAGATTCTTCCCTCCTAAGAGACTTCTCCGAAGTGCCTAGTGATTATTTATTTTGAATCCACTTCAGAAGGGGAGCCTCGATGTTTCTGAAGAAGTGACGTGTGCTGAGCAGCAGTCTGAACTCTCGAATAAAGACTGGTTCAGTTCTGAAGCAGCGCAGTGCTTGTTGCTGGTGATTCAGATCCCCCTCCTTCCCCTATCACTTAGCTGCCCGATCGCTTTGGGTCTCCCCGTCCTTGCCGTGTGCCAGTAGCAGCAGCACTGGAGGACACTCCGCTGTCCTGATCTGTTCCAGTGCTGAAGACACAGCAGTGAGGTACTGAGAGTAAAAGCTCCTTCCTCTGAGGGATGAACCTACCGTGCTTATGGCCCTGCTTCTCCTCGGCTCGTGCTCATGAGCCACTACTACCCGCGTGCTAGGCGCACACAGGTGCACACACACCCGTTACTTCAGAGCAGCTGATGCATCCTGCGTGGAGGTGATGTGGTCGTGAGCCACGTACAAGTTTAACAGTGACTTCTGTCTTCTGTTGGCTCCTTCATTCAGTCGGGGCAGAACCACCACTGAAGCATTGAGCAGTTCGGTTTACTGCTGCGAAGGCAGCACAGGGTGTTACTTCTGATATGCATCTCAACACCCCTGGACCCAGCCAGCCTTGCCTACGAGCTGCTCCGCTCCGTGGTGTGGCACTGTAGGACTGGCTGCCTTCAGACTTCTGCTATTTAAAGTTGGTTTCTCATAACTGGTTCTAACGTGCTTTAATTTCTGCTCAGGACCCAATGGTATCCTAGAAGGGCAGCGTTGAGTTAAAGTGGGCTGCCAGGCACGCTCATGATTTAAGCAAGTGCGCTCACTGCAGCGAGGCGTATAAAGCAAGAACTGGCTTTTATGACCACTGAGGAGCTGAAAGGAGGTTACCGAGCTTATGCACCACAGAAAGGGCTTATAGCAACCTGCCTCGCACTGTGAACGTGGCTTGGCAAAACACAGCAAAACCTTTAACTGCTAGAGGGCTGGTAGCGTGCGGTCTGCTGTTGTGAGGCGGAAAATCGAGCTGGGCCCAACCAGCAAGCAGTGCTCAGTAACACCATACGGCATTGGCATGAGGGAGGAGGACAAACTCCTGTGCTGTGGTGCTCTGACAGGCCCTACTTACCACCGGGGGACACTTGCCAGCAGTCCGGCCTTGTGAACTGCACCGTACCCACCTCCCCACGCCGCTACACGTGTGCACATCTGTGGGCACGTACACACAGCTTGCTTCCAGAGGGGGCAGGGGGAGAGAGGAGGGGAATGAAGGCCACAGCCAGTGTGCCTGGCACCAGCCAGCTTAGCAGAAGCTTGCACATAATTTCCTGCAGCTGGAATTAGCTTTCTTGGCTTTGGGGTTAGCCCCACAGCAGTGACACTGGGGTGCAAGGCGTTAAGCAGTGATAGGCCAGGACTTCCCTCATAGCCTGTGGGGGGCATTTCATCGGTGCTGAGGGGAGCTAACAAACATGCTTGTTCTGAGTTAGTGCACTGCAAAACAAGGCCGTGAAACACAAGGGGAAATCTAGATCCTAACGTTTTTCTGTTTCCAGGACTGTGATGCTTGCAGTGTTTACGTGTCTTGAAAAAACTGTTAGTGTTCATGCATGCCAAAATGATTGTTCACAACTGCTTTGAAGTATAACTGAACCTGTCCTTTTTATGTGAATCTCCACTGCTTCGAGTGACAAAATAACAAAGTGTCAGCAACTTCACCTGGGAGACATTAAAGTGGTGTTGGGAATGGGGAAATCTAAATACTGAAGACTGCTTTAAATCCACTTATGAATTTAAAATCCAGAGGGCTCCTGTAATTGCTTTGAGCAGTAACCACTGAAGATGCGGCAAAGCAGTTCTGAACTTCCACAGAAAGGTGTGTACAGCTTCCCTAACGTGCTGTGTGTTTCCTTACAGATGGTTCCACCAAGGCCCCAACCCCTACACCGGTACACAGGACTGGCTTTATTCTGGCAACTACTGGGACAGAAACTACTTTAACTTGCCTGATATTTATTAAACTGCAATAAGAAGCCTGTGGCTGAGACACAAATAAGTCTTAATCTGTTTTAATGTTTTCCCTCGTTTTACTTACCTCCTGAAAAAACTGACATGTTATCCAACAGAATATTACACGTCTCCACAGTAAAGCTGGTGGTACACGACCTGCAGTCCCTGAGGTAGGGAGTACGTTTTGTGGCTGATGGTGGGTCCCGTGCGGACAAAGCCAGTGCGTCGTCATGGTGTAGAGCTGCCCCGTTTGCTGAATACACCTATATTAGGTTGTGGTGTATGAGGACTAGAACACCCTCGGCTGTTCTGTGAATACTTTCTTTCGTAGCTAAAGTCAGCACAGGTAAAAACTGGTTTTATTTATTGTGACATGGGAATGTTTAAAAGCACACAAAGTAATTGCAATAGTCCGTTCTTAAAGCAAAGGAGGGTGTGTTACTCTTGTAAAGATGTAATTTTTCATAAAGTGGCTTTTCTTTTACTAAAGCAACTCCCTTGAATCCTGAGCTCTGGCCAGATTCCAGAAGCGTGCCCATCTCTGGAGCATTCACGCGGTTGGTTAAGCTGGTAACATTACTCAGAGGTATTTATTCAATGTTTTGTGCAGTGTGTTTTGAATTTTGCTCTCCTGTTTTGCTACCAACCTTATGGTTTATGGAATTAAGAGCCATTTAAACACCTACAGATCTGATTCGAACTGCACACTAGTAACAGGTTTAAAAAAGAATCTGTTTAATGCACTAGAAGTTCTGGTGCCCAGCACCCCTGCAAAAAGGCAAGAACTGAACCAGCCCAGGACCCAGCGGGACACGGTGGTGGGGGACAGGACCTGTGTCTGTACTGTGCAAACTCCCTGGGAGGAAGTCTTGTGCATTTCAGAGGTAGTAAGGCACCTCGGCGAGGCCTCCTGTGCACAGCTGCTTTACCCCTTTTCAGTGGGGTGCATTCAATCTTAGAGTGTAAGTTTATATTGAACTGTGTACAGAGCTTCGAGAGGGCAAGCTGCTCTTTGTACAATATTTTAACTGCTGTCTGGAGGTTAGTGTTAATCGAATAATTTAATTGCTACTAAATAAAGGCTTCAAAACTTCTTGCATATGGTCTAGAGTGTTGTTTAGTAGCGCTGAGCATTTCAGAGCAGGCCTAATGCAAAAGCTGCTGCAGCGAAAGTGTAGTGGGCTCCAGTGCCCTCTTTCCTGCTTAGGAAAGGTGGGGAAGGGAGTGCCTCCTTCCTGAACTGCAGGGAGGCTGCGGGGCCTGCAGGCTGGAAGCTGGACCAGCAAAACTGTTCCAAAGGCAAGGAGATACTTTCCATTTTTAGTGTACACTACTAGAATTACCCAGGTAGGGCAGTGATGCGGTGGCGTTTGCATAGGTAAGAGGAAATGCCTTCTCTTGGCAGTTTTTCCTGTGAGCATAACCCCAGCAGTATAGGCTACAACTATACTTTTTTTTTTCCGTTTTTACACTACACACTGAACTAACTTCAGCTCTGCATAATCTCTGTGGTGTTTGAGCTTATGCATACACCATTAGCACAGTGAAGGAACTGGAGCACTCAGCAACACAACAGCTGCAGCCGCTGCCTCTGGTCATATTGCAATAGTGCATTTTCATAGTGCCTGCTGAAAGTTACATTGGGTACGTTGTGCTGGGCTAGAAAAGTATAAAATGCACAGGATGCAATTCTAATGGCTGTCATTTTTTTAAAGCAGTTATTAATATGTTGTTCCATTCCTTACAAAGGTGGCCTGAAGGCCAGCCAGCATCGCTTCTCACCCTGTTTAAAAAAAAAAAAAGCATGAACTCAGTACAAAGTATAGACTGAGAACTACAATTTAATTATGATACCTAAATGAACTCTAAAGTGAAATAGTATTTTGCAACACTGTCATGCTACACTTGCAGTCTGATGATTTTTTTTTAAGTTTGATCTGTATGCAAATGTATGTAAATGTCAGATTAAATCTTGGTTACTTTAGGCTAAAACCAGAGCAAGAGCAGTAGTACTAATTGCAAAGTAACAAGCTGGGAAAGGCACTGGGTCTGTTATGCATGACAAGTAGTTTAATCGCTGGCCTTAAACCAAATTATAGTTAAAGATGGGTTGAATTACGCTTGTCAGTAGCAAAAGCCAAACCCCCAGCATCTCCCCTGTAACCCTCTGCAAGGGCATTTATACCTGCGTGCGTGTCGCCAGCTGGTCAGCCTTGCTTGGCAGACATCACGTTATCCAGAGGGATGGCAACCGAGATAAAGTCTGGCACACCCGGCCTGCCTGTTTCCTCATCAGCTGGCCTGGCTACGGGGACTGGGACTACCGTGAGTCTCCTGGCACCTGCCCCTTGCTGTGTGAAGACAGCGTGGCTAGGAAGAGCCTGCCAGTCCCGCCCGGTCTGAACCGTAGAGCCCACTAAAATGAAAGCTGGAATGTCTCCCCTCTTGTTTTCTTCTCGCATCGCGTAAATTGGAGCAGACACTTGTGGCAGCTGGCCAGGGGATGGTGGCTTTTGACCTTGCCTCAAGTCAGTTAGGCAATAGAGGGTCCACACATTAGAATATGGTGGTGGCTGTCCGGCTTCCCTTGACGCCATGGCTACAAAGATAAAAATGTAAGAGGGCTGGTGTCAGGAGCAGTGAATTCCAGTCACGGTCTAAGTCCTTATGTTTAAGACAAACATACCTTCGTAAAAGCAAGCATGGTAGAAGAGAGCTGGGATAGAAGATGCAGTTTGAAACACAGCTGACAGACACCTGCAGCCTGGGAAAGTGAAACTGTTCGTGGTGAGAGGCTCTTCTGAGTGAGCATTTGAGAACTCAGCCATCTGACCAGTGCTTCTGAAACTGAGGCTTGCCAAACTCTCCCAAAACCATTTCTTAAGAACCAATATTGTTAATTTACAGATCTGCTCAAGTTCAGCTCTCCTCTACAACATGCTTTGCTGAGACCTCACAACTGTACTTCTTCTCCTAGCACCTGGGCTAAGGCTTGGACAGATTCTGCAGAACCTGGGAGACCTGGGGCAGGGGAGCTCCACCCTGGAGGGTTTTCCCAGCTGGGCGAGGGATGAGCTGGGCACTTATCACCACCAGGAAGAGACACTGGCAAGGGCCTCACCAAGAATCAGCACACCAGCTCTCTTCATGTTTGCAGAACTGATGACCAGTGCTCTGCCCACCCAGCGCAGCTGCAGAAACTCGCCAGATTCACCAAGACAGCACAGGCAACCACCACCATTTGTTTTTAAATGGAAAACCTCATACGTCAATGCTGGAATGTGAGATCTTTTAAGAAGAGGAACAGATTGCAGAGATCTAACATGCACTGTGGCCAAGCAGTGCTGGTACAGTGGCTTCTCAAAAGTCACTGCCTCTCCGCTGCATTGATGCAGGTGGTTTTCCATTTAATGACCACTGACGAAGGTAGTAGGGCTGGATGCTGGAACAGGAAGATGACACAAGGACCTTTCTTACCTGACATGACATAAACTTGCTCAGCTGACTCCATGTGTGCTGCGGATTCCGTTCTCTCAGGCTGGCACGCTGCAGCAGCAGCAGGTGGACCTAAGGTCTTAGCACAGGAGACCTGGCTTGCATTTAATGGCTGCTCAATCTTTAACAGATAAGCTGTTTGTTCTATAAAGGGAATGATTATTTTCTCTGGGAACTGCTCTACGAAAGGTGGAACCTCTGCATCCACCATTGGCTTATTGCACCCCTCAGTCGTTGAGATAGCCTCAGCTGCACTGCCGGAAGGTGCAGCCTGCAACTGCCCTTGGGAAGAAAGTGATGGTGGTGGTGGTGGAGGAAAAGGTAATGGTTCTTCCTGCAAAAGGACTGAGGAAACTTGTTTTACATCATCTGTTGAGACATCAGCCTGGCTGTCTGAGGGCCCTGGTTCTCCAGCCACGGAGGAGCAACGCTGCACTCCTGGTTGTGACCTGACAGCCTCGACAGAAGCCCCAGCTGCCAAGGCAGCAGCAGCATCTTCGTCAGCATTGTCTACTAGTGCAAACGACTTCTCTGAGGCTTGAGAGTCTTCATCAAGAGTCTGCACGCTGGTTGCCACATCCCTCACAGAATAAGCAGAATCACTGTTACCTAGCACATGGGCAGCGAGCTGTTCGGGATCAGCAGGCACATAGGCAAGTTCAGGGCCCTCAGGGGATGAAGCTCCATCAGGTCCAGTGGAGGATTTGTTTTCTGCAACAGAACTGACAGCTGATGGGCACTGAATTACTTTGGAGCTATACTCGATAGCAAGGTCTTCAAGAAGTTGATCTTCCTCTGTATCAGTAGAGGCTTCCTTTTTCTGGGGCTCATTAGACAGTGAAGTGTCTCTGTGGTACGATGCCTTCCTTACTAGTTCCCCAGTCAGATTTTCTGCAAAGTAAAAAGCACATAATGGCAATAGATTAGCAAATGTTTCCATTTAAACAAACAGTGATTTCAGTGTCAACCCAATTAGATGTTCTACTGCATAACTGTGAGGCTTCCTAGGCTGCAGAGATGTGTAATTAAGGGCGGGGGGGGGTTGCTTGGCTATCAGTAAGGGGAAAGAAGATTCAGAAGGCAGTAGCACAACTTCAAAAGCAAGGAATCCTTAACTGTATTCCTGATCCTACAGCGATGGCTACATTCTCCACTACTGTCCACAAACACCACTAAAGAAAAAAAAAAATAGCTTTTTGTGTTAAGCACATCAGATAAGCCAGCAAGAAGACTACGGTCCACCTTTGCAATGCCTGAGAACACTTTGGACCCACACAAATTATTTTAGATGCACAGACAGTGACATTTTAATTTCCTGAAGAATCTTGATTGCGTGACTTAACACATACCGAAATGAAGAAGAAGGTAAGCCACGAACAAATTTTAGATACAGGGTGACAAACGGCTGAGTGCTTAACTGTCAATGGAGGAACACATGACAGTACTCATGGGATCAGAACAGTGTTCCACCACCTGGTCAATAAACCCCTCAACACTGATTAAAAACAAGAGCAAGAGCTGTTGGCTGTCATGTTTAGTGAGCATTAGCCAATGTGTAAGACCAGTACAGTTGTGGCTGTAGCACAGAGCAGAAAAGACAGTGAATCTTGGACACACCATCACAGCTTAGCATTGAGCTGTCTTCTGAAGTCACGACTGGATGAGATCAGAAATGAAACAACTCAAAGGATGACAGAAATCCTCTCTTAAAACATTACTCTGCTGTCCCCAAGCCAACACAGCCCCACTGTCGGTATCAGGCAGTGCTATAGAAAAGAAAGGCTCCCCTGCAGCTACAGAAGCTAGCTAGCTACCTGCTAGTGCCCAGACAGACCCAAAACTACGCTCACAACATAGAGGGAAACTCCAGAGGTAGTTCTGTAGCAAGTTCTGTAGTAAGCTCTTGCTTGAGCTTACTACAGAATTTCTCTGCTCAAGTAAGTGCTCTTTTCTCTAAGTGCTCTATAAGGGAAGAAGGGCAAGGCTGGCTTGTATTCACAGAATGGCTTGGGGTGGAAGGGACCTTGAACGTCACCTAGTTCCAGCACCCTGCCATGGGCAGGGACACCTCCCACCAGACCAGGCTGCCCAAAGCCCCATCCAGCCTGGCCTTGAACACCTCCAGGGATGGGGCATCCACAGCTTCTCTGGGCAGCCTGTGCCAGGGCCTCACCACCCTCTGGGTGAAGAGTACTGGAGTGTGGTGATTACAGCAGGGTCAGTTTGCAGTCACATAAGCGAATCACTGACAGGTATTCAGACAAAGTTTTTGCATGTGACATTATGCAATAACAGCTGTGTTATCATTAATGCAACATTTGCAAATGCACTAAAATGCATGTTTCATTGATATTTTAAGTCACACTGCAATCTCCACCAGACATTTTTATAAGAAGAAAACTACTTCTGAAGTCAGTGGTTCTAAGTTTTGTTTTAGAGGAGAACCTAAGCTAGGAACAAGATAATAGCACTTCCTGTTCATAGCTGAGACATCTCATCACTGCTGTAATTTCCTCAATGCCTAACTCTCAATCTATAGACCAAGACTGTCTCCAGTGCCGGCTAGTTGCAAGGTTACTCAGAAGCTAGCTAAGGTGGACTCTGAGCAATGGGGATAATGAGCTGTATCCCCTGATCCCTAGTAATACGGTTAGCAAAACTAATGCCATTTTAGAAGGCAAATAGCCATTACATGACCAGCTTGCTTACGTGTATCAGCCCAACCCTTTTCCCCCTCATCCCTGGCCTTGAAGGTCCTGGGTACCAGGCAGACGTCTTCCCTCCTCACCCATCTTCAAGGTCCTGGACACTGGGCCAACTTTTCCCTCCCTGCCAGCATCTTGAAGGTCCCAGGCACCTGGCCAACCAGGATGTGATGGTCCCGTCACAGAACAGGGAAAAGTAACGGGACACAGAGCACTGCCTAGAAAATCATGCAGCTGCAAGACCTAAGTAGGGCTTGGACCAGAACCGCTGCTGGACAGCAAAACCAACAAACACCCTGGTGGTCAGGGATGCTCCCACCACCAACTGTTTCCTCTGAGGACTGAGCGAGTGACTCGTACTCATTTACGTGTATTTTGAGCCTAGATTATGATTGTTATATTGCATGCTAAACATTAAGATTTGCCCCAATCTGCAGAGGCTCCAGGTGCTCAGAACAAATGCTAAGTAACCATAAGCCATGCTAGTTATAAAATTCTGTTCTACAGTGATTCCGATTATAAAAATCCAGTGCTAGGCTAATTACAACGTTCTGTGAAATAACGCTTTAATCACAGCTACAACTTAGAAGCGTTCTCACTCTGCCCAGGATCCCTAAAGAACCTGTCTGTACCATAGCCCCAGGTGATGGGTTATTTGAACACGCTGGTATTTTTGGTAAGCAGACAAGGGAGACCCAACCCAGCAGGACAGATACCAACAGGCTGCAGGCTAGAAAACGCACCCATCGCTGCTCCCACACAACCCTCCAGGTAGCAGCACCTATTCCAGCCCGTACAGCCAAACCCAGGGAGCAGCTGAGAACTCCCAGCACTTTCCAAAGGAATCAGTAACATGCAGAGTTAAATTGGGTTTCTATAAACAAACAATACCTATTTGCAAAGAATAGGTACAACTTGTGAAGTCGCTATCTGCTTAGCACGTGATAAATCCTACTTCAATGTCTTAAAATGCCCCAGAGTACCCTAGCTGTCCCCTATGCTTGAGCAGAAAGCAGAGCATCCCAGGGGACTAGCTCTTCCCACACTAAATGGAAGCAAGTGCTTTCTGAAGACGTCCACCTCTTCAATAGCACAGAGCCTATGTGCCTCTTTCACAGGGCTACATATGGAGGGGATGTAGCCCACGGTAAATGAAAACCACTTGCATCTGTTTATGTTGGAACATGGTCTCAAAATATTTTAAAATGAATAAGCAATCATCTTACCGTACTTGAAATCAAATTTTTTCACCACTTCCTGTAAGTCCAAATTTAGATTGTCTGAAAACAGAAGCACAAATTAAACTGGAGTTAGCACCCAAATAACTCGTCCTCTTCAGATAAGCATTGGTAGGAACAAACCTCTATGAAAGGCAATGAAGTCTTGGAAATAGAGAGCTACAAACTCTGCAGTGTCTACTGGTTTGTGTTTTATGACCGCTGTGGTCACACCCTCGAGTAAGGTGTGGAGGCTGTCTGGAACAGATAGCTCGGTCACTGAAAGGCTCATCTTCATCCACTGGAAGGTGCCTTACAGGTTCTCATCTGCAACAAGGAGATGGGTAAGTTGAGCATCTGCTATCCCATCCCAGCGTGAGGTGTCCAACGTGACTGCAGCACCTCATCTCGTGCCACACCACCAACAGCCCCTCTCCAAGGCTTCCCAAACGCTCCTTAAATGTAACGGGGGCAGTTACCATGTGCAGCGTCCAAATGGTTCACCCCCACACTGCGGGGCCTTTTGGGCAGCGGGGTCTGACCCTACAGCGAGGAAACCATCGCGGTCATTTAAAACTGTGCCACGCACATCCCCTTAGGGCAGACCAAACTCAAACGCCCCTGTGACGAGGCACAGGAACCATCTACACAGGAGCCTGGGACATTCGCAGGACATGCCCCCCCTCCCTGAGCCCCCAGCCCCAATACTTGCTTGCTTGAGGGCCCCCTCCCACCGCAGCCTCCCCGCTGAGGCTGGGGCACCACGGGCGGAGCCTCCCCGGGGCCGTGACATCACAGTTCTCCTGCATCACCGTCAGATCCAGTGGATCCCAGCACTAGTCCGTTCTGACCCTTTTCCATCGATGACGAGGAATCATCGCCCACCTACCTGCTGCCAGGCATCTGTGACTCTGCAGCAACCCGCAGGGGCTTCCAGGGGCACAGACGATCTAAAGTTCAGGTGCCCTTGCTCCTGAAGTGTGTAGGTGATCTACAGTGGCTTCATCTAGTAACACGTTATATTTGTAAGAGTTTACTCAAAATTAAGAGAACAGTGTACCACTTTTGAGTTCTTTCACTGGAAACTATGTTAATGCTGAACACCACAAAATGCTTCTTCCATGAAAGAATCCTTAGAAAACAATTTTTCACTAAAAAAATCCCACATACAATACCTCATCGCTTCTGGAGAGTGTCAATGCAGGCCATGATGTTAAGAAAAATAAAATCAAAGTTAAGCATCAATACACTAAGACCTACAAAATCCGGAAGAATGCCTTCTGTATAATAGAATGTTACAGAATAGGACATACTTTGAGAATGCATTACTTTTGGAGTCAGAATAATCTGAAGTCTAGATTTCAGTATGGAGAGCATATGGAAGCAACAGGACTTCATAAACACACTAAACGTACCTGTGTGCAGAATGTCATGGGAACATCTCAATGAATATGGATCAAATTACACCTTGTAAATATCCTTCTTTGGAAAACTTCAAAAATTCCAGGCCTGTGAAACTGCACATCAAAAGCTTTGAAGATGTTTAGATACAGATGCCATAAAACAGAAAATAATTAGAGGTCACTGAACAGAAGCACAAGTGTCCTTAAGTATTTAAAAAGCTTCAGCCACTAACAATGTCTGTCTGAAACTTAGGAAGAGCACAACCCAGGAGCTTATAGGAAAAAAAAATTCTCTGGGAACTAATTCACTGCACTGGAACTTGAATGCCAGCTTTGGAAGCCACCTAGACTAAATCCATGATGAGAACTGTACCAGCTGCTCCACTAAAACACATTGCCCTTTGGCCCAAAAAGGAAGAGCCTGTCAGCGTAAGAGCTGTCTGCCTAACTGAAGATAATGACCTTGTCCTGCCATCTTCTGCCCCATCTGCAGAAGTAATAGCTTCCAGACAAGGTTAAAATCTTACATGAGACAGAGACTAGTTACCAGACAGAAGTTCAGTGAGTCAAAGTCCCAGACAAACCTTTTGTTTCTGAGAAAAAAAAAAAAAGAAAAAAAACACAATTTGATCATTAACTCTTCATCAAAGACAATTTACAAAAGATCAATGTATGACAATGGTTAGGTTTTTTAATTTTGTTTTTTTTTAAACTTGGAATCTTTCACCTAAAGAGGTAGAACAGGACTTGTGTTTTTCGTACACACCACCTTTGTATTTCTACTCCCCAGAAACCTTAGTAGAATTCTAAGTGAGGTTTGCATTCATATATGAAAACCTCCAAGAAAACTTTCTAGCTTTACCTACCAAAGCTACAAAATACTGTTTTTACCTAACGTGTATGCACATGTCTCTGACTCCATCTTCCCCTTGCTGAGGACCTTTGCTGCAAGTGAGACCTGTGGGGATAGGTATAGTCTCCAGGAGTACAATTACCTTTTTTCAATACATTAAACATACTGCTCTGAATGAAACACAGGTAGGTGTATATTACATAAACGTCTTTTTTGTTCAACCAAGTCTAACAGTCTCTCTTCCCCTCTGCACGTCTGGAATATTCAACTCAGACGAGCGTTTCTAATCTGCACCTGTTTGTCTCGGAGCCTCTCTGGGCACCCCCTATACATAAGCATAGCCTGCAAAAAAAAAAAAAAAAAAAAAGATGACTGAAAAAATCTGGCTAAGGACCAGCCAGTCCTGCCGAACACGAGAGATTAATCAGTTTGTACACTGGAAAACTGTCTTAGAAGAATTCACATCAATAGATAAAAAGCATTCTGGAGAAAGTAGCAATGAAAAAAAGTTATAGGTAACAGTAAAACAACTGAACATGAACTCCCTGTGGTTAAAACACAGCAACTACACAGGTCATGAAAATCCTGGGCAATTTAGCAATGAGATCCAAAGGGGTCCAAACTTGTTTAAAAAAGATACAGTGAAATAGAAGTAGTTCAGTATATAACTCCAGAAAAGCCTGAACTGGAACTCACCTGCTTGCAGAATATTTCCATCTTATCCAGAAAGACTCACAGAAAAGGAGTTTTTGAAGCATTTTCTACTCACCTCAAAACATCAGAATGAAAGGCAATGTTGTATAAGCATCTACTCAAATTGTAACTAGCAGAGAAGCAATTCCCCATTCCCCCCCCACCCTCAAACTTTAATTTTATATAGAGTATTTTCTTGTACAGCTCTGTCAGGATGAAGAATTAGAGGCAGTGTATCTGTATTACTTACTCCTGAAGTTCAGTGGAGTCTACCATTTATGTTGTAGACCAGCTCTCAAGACCCTCTGCTGATCCAATGACAGATGTTTTGGTCAAATGCCACTGGCTGCCCAATTGCATTAAAAAACAGCTAGAAGTATACCTTTACTTCTAAATATTACCTTTAATAATACAGTTCAGTGATCACGTGATTTTTCATGCAAATGATCGTTATCAATGTTAGTAAGAAAATTTAGTAATGACTGGAAAGGGAATTCACATGTCTTATATATGATACCCTGCTTTCACCACACCACCAAGGCTCTAGCAACACCTTTGTAAAACCACGTATAGCTCTACACCAGTATAATGCTAGTTCCCTTTCAACTTCCAAACAGCTACAGAGCAGTTTTTAAACTACAGCACGATCAGTCATTAGGAAGATGATCAGATTGTTGTAAATTGATAAGCAATTCAATATAACGTTTGGGGAATTTTATTTCAGAATAAAGCAGAACCAGAATATGAAACAAGCATTAAAAATCAGAGATAAATTAAATTGTTTGCTTTAGAGTAAATTAGAAACATTTTTCAAAGGTGTAGGAATACAACAGATTACACTTGTGTGTTGTTTTTATTTCTTTTTTTTTTAAATGAAGAATGAGTAAATTTGATTTCTTAAAAATGCATGTTAAACCTTGTTCGTTCTATGGTTGATCTCAACATGACACATGTAACTCACTTTCCAAAACAGGAGACTATAATTATACTGGAAGAACAAAAGCTGAGGTAATTGCTGACTAGAAAACTGTTACAGAGTCACTTGACATCCCAGAAGTTTTTCCAATACTTGATATCATCTTGTTCAGGAGGCCACCAATTTAAAAGACAAATTTGAGGAGCAAAGGAACAAAACTCATGTCCACGTTTCTTTTAATTTTACTCAGAAATATAAAAGTGCAAGTTCTGTAAATTAACAACATTTACAGTACATCACAATAAATATGCCACTTAGTGACATCTATAAATTCTAGTTATTTGAAATGAGTCATATTGAGATAAAAACTGCATCAACATCAACAAAAATACCTGACCCAGTAAAGATAGTCTTAACATATGAACTAGCAAGATGCATATTCCATTATTGCTATTAGACCATGCCTCCGAGTTCCAAAGTATAAAAACTTATCAGTTTACACAAAATACAGTTGAAATGTTTTCTCATCACAGGCACAATCTAACATAAAAAATAATTTTGACATTTACAAGGTAGGAGATTCTCCTGTGAGGGGAGAAAAAAATTACAGAAACAGATAGTACCATTTCAGTGATGAAATCAGATGAGTTGCTAAATCCACAGAAAAGCTGCAACTTGCACAGAGCTAAACTGTTACGTTAATATATAGTGTCTTTCCATACCTTCTCCCGGCCTGGTGAGAAGAACAGGCCTTTTAATAAGTTTACTACAATTTGCTAGCTACCTCCAAGTATGTAGACCCCTAGACATCCCAACACAAATCGCATGCAGGTGCTTTGTGTCCTGAACAGCCTAGTCTCACGTTATATTTAAGCAGTGCATTTTAAAGGAATTTTGTCATTAAATGTACCGTCTCTAGCTATTCACCCAGAGTGGATTGTTTCTCTGACTACAAAATGTTAAAAGTCAGGTAGGACAAAATAAGATTTCAAGTACATCAAAGACCTTTTTTTTTTTTTTTTAAATAATGATTCGAATTCTAAGCAGTCACTATACATATACACACACAATATATATTATATTCTATTCAATACTTATTTGGATTGACCAATTCAAATAAGGTTGAACACTCCTGTGTGACTCAATATTACTGATTAAATTGAATAAAAAACCCAACAGTGTACTACTATCTGTAACATACCTAGGATATAGAAAAATAAAGTCTCTCCTCTCCTTCGGGAACTGCAACAGAAGTGTTTAACTGCTCTAGGAATGCCTTTCATAGCAGGAACTGTGTATTTCTAGAGAGAAATAAAAGTGTCTCAACCATTTCATTTGGCCTACCAAATATGATATTACTACTTCTCCTCCATATCAGTCTTGCTTTAGATGCAACTTCAAAAGCAAATCAATGAAGGTTAGGTGCAGGCAAGGTCTAAAACCTTGGCAACGTATTCTGCAAAAAGGTAAGAAAAGAAAAATATTTAAGCTAAGGAACTGTTTAAGGCAACCTGACCAAAGTAAAGATAAGGCTTTTAGATAACTATTTCCAAAGATACCCAGTTTTCTTAGCTCTACAAAGTAACACAATTGAACTAACTTCCTGGTCAGATTTCCATTCATAAGCTTCTTTAAAAAAATATTGACCATCCTAGAACATGATACTAATTGAATATACAACACAAGGAGATACTACATATTACAGACAAAGAGTTAAAAAAAAGCTATACATGAGCACATAGATGGCCACGTATTAAAAATTATATGGTCATGGAAAAAGTATCAAGCTCTCAGAGGTATTTTGGTATCTTGGTATCTTAACACCACAGGTTTGGAATACCATACAGAGACTTAAGATAGTGTAGTATTGGTAAAGCTACCAAAATAGGGTTGGAGGTGTGGAGTGGGTGTGTTTGTTTAATACCTTTAAAGGTCACTGCCATAAAGGTTCAGCAGCTTGAATGGAAAATACGTAAAATTACTCTATCTGGCTTACTTATTTTAATGTATATTCAGAATATTAAGAACAGAAATAAAAACTGCTCTCACTGTAATTACATGTAAAACAAAGTACGTGGCTGGAATGTACCAGAAGCACAGATCCTAAACATTGACATAATTTATATCGCAACTATGAGCTGGGTTGGGAGGGGAAGGAATTAAGAATGGAAGGGGGATGGGAGGTTTAAAATCCACACATTACTCATGAAGTCACTGAAATAAACCACTCCAAGTTAGTAGGACCTGCTTTTTGTGGCCAAATAGTTTTCTCTCTCTTGCTTATTGGCTAATACCTGAAGAAAAAAAAAAGCGTTCTGCCCACTCCCATCTTCAACATTTACACCACTTTTATCATGTTCTAATCAAAACAAAAATGCTCCCCTTAGCATATTTTAGATCTAAATCTACTTTAAAAAGTAAAAATCACATCTGCCAATATTGTTGAAGTAACCTGTGTGCTTATTTAGGCTCACTTGCAGAGTTACAAGTAATTGTGTTCAGCCTGGTTTAAACAAAATAAAAACTAGAGTTAAAATATACAAGGTCACTTAACCTTCTTCCTGGTTGATTTACTTCCAATAAAAATTGTAATATTTTACTAAGCCATACCAACTTTGACCATACTATGAAAGTGTCTCTGGCACAAGTGGTTTTCAGAAGAAAAGCTGGTCTTCCCAACAGCATTTTCTTCTGCTTCATCTTAAAGTGCAGAAACTGTGGGAAAGGATAACACAACTTGCTGTCCATCACTGTGGAACTACTTCTCTTAGAGAGGCTAACGCTGCATGTATGCGGACGTGCAATCTGTTCTCAAAGTCATAGCCCGTAAATTCCTCCTGAAATACAAAAAAACATGCAACTATTAGCCTCCTTCACTTTAGCATATGAAGATAATTTTACTAGTAATGCTTAAGAGGTCACACTGCAAAACAGACTGAAGAGAAGAGGTGGAGATTCTTTATTGCTGTTTATATCCCTGCATTACCCAAAGCAACTGAATAATTACAGAAATTCCAAATTGGTGAAGAGAGCAGAAAGCTTCCATTTCCAATGTGCTGTTTGGAATCTGTTTAGATTAACAGTACCTGGGAAGTTACACAAGTCCTACAGCTCTAGAAAAATCCCAACACTCACTCCCAAGACAGGGACCAGACAGGACATATATGAAGTTGCAAGTTGTAGTTTTCAACGTTTCTGTATCCGAGTCTTAGTTGAAAAACTAGGCAAAGTCCTAACACTTCAGCAGAGGTCACTAACGTGGACTCTGTACCATGACTGACCTATCAATACATATCTACATAACATAAATGTGCATCATATAAAAATGTGTACCTACATGTTAGCGCTGTAGATTACAGGTGAGGGACACTGACACACCCACAAAACAAACAAACACAATACAACCTCTCAAATACCCTTCTCTCAGAAAGATAAGTTTGAAAGTGTCTTAGTTTTTACCTTGGCTTGGAGAAGTAAGGTTTTGCCTCTTGGCACAGTCTACAAAAAGACAGATACCGCATTAGAAATGCATCGCAAATGTTACAGAAAGTATCTCAAGTATACAGCCTGGTCAGTCCAGAATAGCATCTCTACCTTGAAAACAAGGTATCAAGCAGACGAAAACCCCTCAGGTTAGGTAGGAAACCAGAAATACTATGAGGCAGTCAAGTCAAGTATTACATATTTCAAGTCTTTAACAAAGGAAGGAGCAATTGCAGCTTCACATGGATGTTGCTGCTGACGTTGGTGAGCTACGTCAGTGCACAGGGAGACTAGTGACTCATGACTAATTGACCTATAGAGTAATTTTTGATTCTTAATTGAAGTTTAAGCCATTTATTTACAAAATTCGTTTTTTTAAGGAACTAAAAGTTTTCAGAAATCTAATTTTCAAACTCCAAAGAAAAGATGTATGTATTTGCAGATTAATATTTACTACAAAAAGTTCACATTTTATTCCTAAAAAGGTACTGTAGAAGTACTACAAATAAATAATGAATTGCTTGATAAGAGACAGAAAAAATTAGTTTTCTTACTCAATTATACCCAAATACGGTCTTATGTATTTACATTGGTTAAATTACATTCACGGCATATAAGAACAAAAAAAAAATCTTACTCTTGATGTAACCATACTAAAATCTCAAAGAATTTGATTCTAACCAAGTTAAAAATTAACAAAGATGATTCAGATTGCATGACGGGTCAAACATGTAATTATGAGTCATTTTAAAGGAATGTATATTTAACAAAAACATGCTTTTTATACTAACATGCATATTCTTCAATATGCTTAGCCTCTCTGGTAAAGGTGAGTAATAAAATCCTATTCCCTTCTCTTTCTTAAACATTACAGAGCTCTCAAATATGACTTGCATGGTACCTCAAGCTAGTAAATGCAGTCTTCTAAAAATAGCATCCACTCACCTCTAATTCCAGCTTTTTCTTTTTCCCACCCCATGCCACTTTATTCAAGTCAAGCAACATTTGCTTCCTTATTATCCACGTGCCAAGAGAGGTAGTTTCCTTTCAGATACTAAGTGCTACCACAGCTTCTCAGTAGCAGCTACAAGCCAAGGCTTGTTCAGCCCTCAAACACACAAAATGAAGTATGTTTGGTTTCTGTGTGCATGTTTCACATATAAGGCAAGGACAGAAGGAGTGCTCCTAAATTTGCAGAGCTTTGAGATAACCTCACTACTCACCACACTTCCACCTAGCAGCAGTTGCAACATTTTTTTTTTTTTTTGAGACACTTAACATAATCAAATTTAAACATTAAAAAAAAAAAAAGCAGCAGGAACATTACTGAACTCAGACTTCCCTACCAGGCTTCAAAGACGAGTTCTATGTCATACGGCATCACAGTTTTCAAAAAGAGTATTATTTGTATTATTTTTAAAAGCATTTTCTCTAGTTTTGTCCTTCATTGTGCTAGTCCTTCTTTATTGAAAGACTTTCTTTTCCCTTCCTCTTCAAGGGAAAGGTTCAGCTCAGATAATTAAGTAAGGTAAGACTAAAAACAACCTAACCCAGAATCTTAAGAACATGAGACACTATCAACCCCATGACTTTATAAAACTACATACAATGAGGTGGGGGTTAAAGCTCGTTCCCTGTAACCACTTCCCCTAACTTGCAATCTGATTCAGGAGGTACTACATAAAGCAGCATAAACTCCCGAGTAATGAGGATACGTTTGAGGAAGGAAACAGCACAGTGAGTGGTGAAGTTGCACGACTTTAGGAAACTCGGAGCTCCCCAGGAGGCAGAGTATAGGCAAAGACCTGAGCAATCAAATGTATTCATCAACCAAGTATGAAAATCAGGTGATTGCTTTCTTCATTCAGAACAACAAAAGCCTTATTTCACATCAGAGTGAAAGCCAAAGTGTCAAGCACATACAGCTTTCCAGGAATTTAAACAACTAAAATCACTTTCCTTATATATCACAAAATAGTACGATGGTATGCATGCCCCTAGTTGAGTTAGCTTTGAGGATGCGCTGGTATGGGAGATTGTATTGGGTTTACGTGGCCAGGTCTTGGTAGCAGGAAGCCTGCAGGGGTGGCCTCTGTAAGCAGAGCCCAGCAGCTGCCCCATGTCAGAGCAGAGCCAGCTCCAAAAGGGACCCGCCGCTGACCAGAGCCAAGCCAGGGAGCGACAATAAGAAGAGAACAAATTTAAGAGAGGGAAAAAAAAAAAAAATCTACTGCACAGCAGCAGCTGGGAGAAAGGAGTGAGAACCAGCCCTGCAGCCCCCAAGGTCAGTGCAGCAGGAGGGCAGGAGGTGCTCCAGGCAGGCAGCAGCAGTTCCCCTGCGGCCTGTGCAGAGGCCCCTGGTGGAGCAGGCTGTCCCCCTGCAGCCCATGGGTCCCACACAGAGCAGATCTCCATGCTGCAGCCCATGGAGAGCCCCCGCAGGAGCAAGCCCGGGGCCGGAGCTGCAGCCCATGGAGAGGAGCCCACGCAGGAGCAGGGGGTCTGGGGGGAGCTGCTGCCCGTGGGGAACCTGTATTCCAGCAGTTTGCTCCTGGGGGATGGACCCCGTGGTATGGAGCCATGTGGGAGCAGTTCTTGAAGAGCTGCTGCCTGTGGGCAGCCTCCTCAGGCTCAGTTCGGGAAGGACGGCATCCCGTGGGAGGGACCCCACGTGGAGCAGGGGCAGAGAGTGACCGTGAGGGAGCGGCGGAGACGAAGTGTCAGGGACTGACCACAGCCCCCAGTCCCCGTTCTCCTGTGCTGCTCAGGGGGAGGAGGTGGAAGAGGGTGGGTGGGAGGGTGGGATGTGTTTTTAGTTGGCTTTGTTTCTCACAGTTGTAGTCTGCTAGTCATAGGCAATCAATTAAATTAGTCTCCCTGTGCTGGGTCTGTTTTGCCCATGACGATAATCATTGAGTGTTCTCCCTGTCCTTATCTCAACCCTTGAACCCTTTCCATCGTATGTTCTCCCTCATTTCCTTTGAGGAGGGGGAGTGAGAGAGTGACTGTGGTGGAGTTCAGCTGCCCAGCTGGGTAAAACCACCACAGAGATTATGAAGACATTTGTCCAGGAGTGGGCATAAATATTCCCAACATAAAAAGACTTGACAAATGCCATATTGTTCACAGTATAAGTTTGATTCAAGAATATGGAGATACTTTAGGAAAACACACGCTTCTATTTGGAAAAAAAAAATTATTACAGGTAATCTTTGAACTTGAACAGTATCCAAGAGAAAATTAAATATGCAAGAACAGGATCTTAGACATTCACCTAGGAAATGTAATTTCACTAATTATTATTTGCAAACAAATCCCTACCTATCCAAGGCGTTTTTACCAGGCCTCTGCTGTCACCAACAGCAGGAACACAGGGCAAGTGCAGGGAGAGAGGGTTCTCTGCATCCTCAGGGGCGATGCAAGTATTTCTATACCCCAGTACTTACATATGCTGTTGCTGTAAGTGATGTATGAAAAAAAAAAAATGGGCATCATGGCATGACCAGAGGGGTGAAAAGAAAAAGTGTTTTTTACAAGTCCTTGTAGCGCTTTTCAGTGAAAAGTACTAAATAACAAAGTATAGTGCTTTGTTCATCAAAACTCTTGCTTCAGTGCTTGCTGTCCATAAACATCTCAGCTATAGAAATGCAGATGGTTTGCAAACATTTATTTTAATCCTGAAGTAAGACATCACTTAATGTCAGGAATGTAGCAACTCCCCCGAACAATTCCAGACAGTCTCAGACTCTGTTACATACGAATAAAACCCAGTAACAAAGTATGTCATTGCAGTGTTACCAACAGATGCATTAAGCACCTCAGAACGTCCTTACAGAAGCTCTTAACACTGAAATTAAAATGCTGCTACCTAAAACACACTACATTTCTTAGTAAAATAAATAAATAAATCTCTACAGTAGATATCTAAGAGTTTAAAAAAAATAGATTATACTATTACCTCTGGATTGTCTAATAGAAGACAGCCAAGTTCATAGCAAGCATATGGCTGGATGTATAAGTTGTTCTGACGGCACAGCTCATCTTTAGCAGCTCGCTGAAAAAACTATACAAAGAAATAGATTGCAATAACTTTAAAATAGACTGTTTGCTCAGTTAAAAATCCAGAAGTACCTGTCAACTTCAAGCACTAGAAATTAGCCCAGAGCTAAAATAAGTTTAAATTTCCAATGGTAGAGATTCTTTAAGCAAGGACACAGAGGTTTTCACTAACACTATTACATCAAGGTAAAAATCATTTGTTTGTATTTTTACCAAGCAATGTATTAACTGAGTCAAAATTTTTCCAACTTTATATTGAAAACTATTAGGCCTAACAAGGAAATTTAATTTTGAAGAGTAAGTGCATTGATTACTTAAACTATGCTTGAGAAAAACAGAAAACATACATTTAAAACCAGCATCAGCTCCCAGGTTCCTTATGTGAATTGTATTCCATTTTGGGGAGCGAAGAAAAAAAAGTTCTGCCTACAGAGATGTGGAGTGTGCCTACAGTCTGGAGCAATGGCAAAATTATTTTTTGGTACGTGCTAATAATTAGAGCTCTCAGTGTCTAATAGCTCTAGAGCAGTATATCTATGCCTTCAAAAGGTCAGCCTTCATTTTTATTTTTTTTAAGTTGAATTTTCTTTGTCGGATAGAGTAAACCCAGAAGCAGAAGAACTTTTCCATTCTTCTACCCAGCTTCCCCTTAACTCTTCCTCTACAAGCCACGTTAGCTTCCGCGTTTGCTCGACATTAGCCAATTATTTTTTACAACAGATACCATAACGAAGCCACACTAAATTACAAGATTTGAAAAGAACCCAACCTATTCTGTTGGGATTCATACAACAGATGGACCGATAGCACTGAAAATTAGTGGCTTAACACTCTCTCAACAATATTTACTGTTTAATATAATAGTTCATAAAACAGGATTAATGGTATAATTATCATTTAACAACTTACCTGAACAGCATCTTCAGAATTTCCCAAGCATTTGTGTATGGCACCAAGAAGCAAATTCCTCAAACCAACAGCTGATGAATCATCAACATCCTGACAAGCTTAATGAAAAGATTTCAATAAACAAATAAGATGGATTGAAATCCTTCCTTAGACAAGAACTGCGATCTATGGTGACTTTTAGTCTAACAGTTCAATTTAACTAGAAAAAGGAGATGTTAATAACAATCTACATCAGAGTAGTTTGGTTTCTTTAAAATACAACCCATTTTGTGTCAGTCTCTTCAAGCAATCTGTCACTTATGGTAATAATTCCTAACAGGAACGAATTGGCCCTCTGCAGTAGTGGGTGTGCTCTTTTCAATGGAAGAGAATACATTTCTCTACTTGTCCTTGAAGTATTCACTAGAAAGTTAAAGTTCATGAACAATCAACTCCTCCTGGTGTTAACAGGCAACCGGGTTGTTCCAGATATTGAAAGAAAAATATATAGTCCAAGTTACAAGGATAACAGCAAAAAAAAAAAAAAACCCTCAACCAAGCAAACCAAGCAGTCCAGACAAACCTGATTTGTTCTTAACTGAAGCCAAGTGACAGACACAGAAATCTGTACTGGACTTAAAATCCCAGACTAGGGTACTTTGGCATCACACTTCCCAGTGCTGATGAGCAGATAAGGTTAATTTGCCAGACCTCTGATGGTCTACAATCTAGGGACAGACTGTGCCTTCAGCTGCATAGTGCTGTTCTCAATGAATCACGATGCACGTAGCCATCTCTAGATGAGTCAGGCTCCATTTTGATCAAGCCTATTAGTAACAGCTCAGAACAGCTCTGTTAAGCCAAGACTAGTTCCATGAAGAACCATTTGCACTTGTCTGCACCGTCGCTTCCGGAGACTACAGTAACAGGGGTGTCTGCAGGATTTTTCAAGCCTTCAAAAGGAGCTAGGGTCTGGGAGCAGTAGGGCTCCTTTAACTTCACATTCTGCCTCATCTAACAAATTCTGATGGATTTAAACCAGGTCTGCAGTCACAAAACGGTTTATCCGCATCACAAATGAACCACCTATGATTAATTAAGGATTGGCTGCATAAAGTATTTGGACACTACACAACACATAATTCTGGCAGCTCTCATTTTTATTGAAAGTCTAAACTTACGTGGCATTTTACTTATGAAGATACACATGGGTTCAACTTAATTCCTACAAACCAGAGCTTTATTATGTCAACTTCCAGCCCCAAGGAAAAGCCTGGAAACTCCCTCCAGCATAGTAAACCCCCCTTTGTCCATGAGAAGAAGCAGCAAACAAAAAGAAAAATCCTTTATCAGCTCATCATTCTTGAGATACACATAAGGCATGGCAACATTTTCACTGTGCAGAAAATCTTGAACCAAGGATCACTGATGCAGACACATCTGTCAGTGTCAAGCCTTACAAGAAGTTTGTCACTGAATTTTAATCCATATTGCTACTTCACATTAAAATGTGCACCACCAGATGGAAGCTTAAAGGAAAAAAATCTATGTTGCTTTTGAATATGCAGGACAGGAGTAAATGCCATTTGCAATCTATAAGGTTGATTGTTCTACAGGCAAATTACAAAAAAAAAATACTGGAATCTATTTTTATACAAGTAAATCTCATTTTAAAACCTTCACCATTGTCTTTTGAGACTACAAAACTAGGGATCTGAATGCAACCCACTGCCACCATACAATTTAAATGGACAAATTACCTTAAATTTTAAAAAAATGAAAAAAGAACAAAACCACAACTAGTCCTGAAAAAAAAAAAAAGAAAGAAAAAAAAAAAACAACTAGTCCTGACCCTAGTTTTCTAGCTTTATGTAAAAATCATGTACGACCCCCAAAATCTCACAATTACAGAACCAAAGAAATCTGAGTGGCAGACTTTATTTTTAATTTTCTGAAGGAGTGGAGAATAACTGGAAACTGCAGGATGCAAAAAAGACTGATGTGTGGATGGAGGGAAGGGTAGTAAATAGTCCTTGGTAAACACTGCTACCATAATTTTTTTTAGACAGATCTCATCCAAAGACATCTGGAGACTGAGAAAGAGGCAAGAGCAGAACACCTTTCACCACTAAGATTCTGCTCCCAGCAGCCAACATAAAAAGAAACCTCACCACATCATGGATAGCCTCACAAGCTACATATTCCCTCTTAGAAGAAAATTAACATGCAGAAATAAATTAGTGGTTTTATTTTTTAATTTTATAGTTAGGTTTAAATGAGTTCAATTTTGTCTGCTGACTTTGAACAGTAACTACCACACTACTGTTTCACTTTGAGCAATTATTTATGTTTGTTCTTAATGATCCTGAAGGTCTCTTCCAGCCCAGATAATTCTATGATTCTAATGGGCATACATAACTGATTAGAAACCGAACTATATGCAACAGTTAAAAAAAAAAAAAAGTTTCCAAAAGAAACTATACAAATGGTAAAAATGAAGCATTAAGCTGAATCTTAATGGGTCCTTATTCCACTGCTACTCAAACTGTTTTGCTATCACATATGCATGCTGGTTTAAATTTTCATGCTACAACAGTCAGCCAGTCTGCACAAAAGAAGAAAATTGTATACCTCATTTAAAACAAATATATCAAGGACCCATATTATACCTTGGCTCATATGCTGTAAGTTGGAGAGGGAACAGTTTGGAAGTGCTTTCCATAAGTACAATACTTCAATGGAAGCCAGGACACAGAGCTCTTTGGTTGGCATTTGTTTTCTGAATCTTTCTGCCTGCAAATTGGGAAGAAAGAAAAAAGAGAGAAGATCTGTCATCTGTACTTTTACAGCAAGCATAATATTCACAAACAATATATCACCAACAGTAATTGTTTCATGAAAACACCCAACAATTTTAATAAAACGTCATTGTAGATTAAAGACTAAGAATGAAAATCAAAATCTGTCAATTACAGGACTTACATATTGACCAAAATTAAAGCTTCTTTATCCTAGACATGTTTTTTTCTATTTCACAATCTCAAGAACATACTAACTGGATGTTGATGAAGCAACATCTGCAAGATCATAGGTTGGGTGATACTTCTTAGACAAGTCTGGGCTAGGCTAGACTTGTCTACTTCCAAGACTTCCCTAGCTGTCAAAAAGAACTAAGGCTTTGACAAAAAAGACAAGATAAAAAAGGAGAAAGAAAAGCAAATCCAGAGAGAAAAATCACCAAAACAACTACGGTATTGTGTATTTGTCTCTTTAATAATTACTTGAGTTGAAAAGTGAATAGCTAATTAACATCTCGTTTGCCAACTCCTTAAAATATGTGACACTATTGTTTTTCCACCTGAATCCTTCCCAATAAGTTGACAAAAGCAACACAGGAGAAAGCAGATATTCATTCAATAATAAATACTGGTAAATAATGCAACACAATTATCAGGTGTATCTACTGTACTGAAACAAGTTAGCCTTTGCTAAACACAAACCTTTTTCACTGAAAATTGTTCAATCTGATTGTTTTTTCTTTTGAAAAGCTTCTGAACTTCTTTGAACACATCCTGAGCACCACTGACATCACCAGTGGCTCCTTGACACACTATAACAACACAGAAGCAAAAATGTGTTAATACTGCTCTGATATGAAACAGGAAAAAAAGATCAAATATCATTAAGTTATGGGGGGGGAACACTCACTTCTGCAAAGGACCTAGAGTGGGACTTGAACACAATCCCAGCTCTCCCAGGTATCCTTCTGTGATCATTAACAAGCCAGCATTTCTTTTTTCGTACCCATTAAAGGACTAATACCACCCAAACTCTAATGATTTATTACCTAAATCTTTGCAATACATTTTCACTGTAGTGATAGGTCATATCATAGTTATAGCTGGAGGACAAGGGCATATGCACATGCATTAATAAATGACATAAAATTACATAAGTGAAGTCTGACAGATAGCTGCACAAGCAGCTGGCAGTGTGGAACACACTAGGTGCACTAGTCAACTCTCCCGAAAGAAAACAGTGCCATATCACATCGCTGATTTAATCACTTACCCGCATCACTGAAAATACTCACCTGCTGTTAAATAAGCATAATAGCACTGCGACCACCTGGATTCATTTTTAAGCCTTTCAAAGGACTCAAATGCATCTTTGAAATTCATCTCTATCATGCTGCACCAACCTAAAAATTAGACCAATTTAACATGAGAGCACAGTAATTCAAACATGGTATAAACAAATATTACCGAAACATAAAATTTGCTTATGAGAGCTGGAGCTAGCTTAACAATTGTACCAAAAACTGGAAAAGTTAAAACCAAAACTAAACAATCATTTAAAAATCCCGTTCAAGTTAACTGGAAACTATTGAATTATAGGTGTGATACAAGACGATGAATCCATTTCATATCAATAGCAAATCTATACAGACACCAAAAGCTCCTTTTTTCAAAAATAAAAATAAAAAGGCTGTTTTGTAGAATGCTAATGTTTACAAAGTTACCACCTGCTCCTCTTATTCCTCCTGACTATGACAAGATACCTACACCAGACACATTTAAAGCTTGACTCAACATATTTTCTCTACTCTAAAGACTTCTACGCAAACTAAAAACAAAGAATTAAACTTTGTTGTTGTTGTTCATTTTCTTACATCAGTAGCATGAAATGAAATATAGGTCTTGCAATCTATGAAGCTCCATTAGACCTATTAGTTTTTGGCACAGAAACAGTGCTTCCACTGACAAAGCAGATGAATTCATTGCTTATTTTAACGAAGCTTCTGTAGGTGAACAGTTCGCTCCTGATTCTATAGTCTATTCTATGATTTTTGCGTCACTTATAATTTTAAGGTTTTCTGCAAATATAAGCTAATCGTTGAATGCTACTCCCCTAAACAAGATGTCAAGATTATCATCAACATAATCCAACCAAGACAAAGGCCAGTATTCCAAAACC
The DNA here is from genome assembly GCF_013377495.2 of Cygnus atratus. Lineage (NCBI taxonomy): Eukaryota > Metazoa > Chordata > Aves > Anseriformes > Anatidae > Cygnus > Cygnus atratus. The sequence continues at coordinate 111,548,075 of NC_066363.1, read as the reverse complement.
TTTTGATAATCCTAATAAAAATAATCCAGTTTCTTTATTGAAGTTACTAATCAAAACTTGAAAGTGATATATTTATAGCATAAAAATATCCAATTTACCTATTTCATATAAGCAGACATGTTGAATCTCCCTTTGGTCTGTTGCAAGTTCCAAAGCAGTATGAAATGAAGTCAAGGCACTATTGATTTGACACTAACAAAGGCAAAAGGAAAAGAAAAAAAAAAGTCAGATGTCTACAGTTATAAAAATCATATTATCCAACAGATTTTAAAAGAACACATTCAATTTTCTACATAAACATACAGTGGAAAAAAAAAAGGTTGTCATACTGATTGCAGGTTTGATTAAATGAGAGGCAAAACATCCTAGTGAGAGGAAAAACTCAAAGCTGATTTGATTCTAGATTTTAAAAGAACTAAACGTCACCACAGAGCTACGAGTTTGAAGAAGAAGGGATCATACTCATTCATATACCAGATCCACATTGCAAGTCCTTTGACAAGCTTCCTTCCTCTCTTTAGATCTGATCACTTTTGAATGTGAGTATGGGCAAATTATGGCAAAGCCTTTATTTACAATGATAAGCACACATCTTAAAGAGGTCCTATAGTTAATGGATTTTTCCCACTTATTTCAAACTAACAACATGAAATATAATACAATAGGCAAATAGAAAGACAAAAAGGAAGTATCACTAATATAAAGCAACTCGGATTTATATTTAAATGAAACCTTAGATGAGAAAACAAAGCGTTTACTTGGAAGGTAATAATCATCAATTCCACCATGTACAAAAAAAAATTAAAACATACAGTATGGAACCTGCCTTCAAAAACGTCAAATATAGAGAGGAAAAAAAAAATGGGGCAGGGCCAGGATATTGGAGGAGTTTAATAGTGTAATAATGATCACCAACAAGTTACACTCCTCAGCCTTCCAGATCAGTCGCTGCATTCCTTCTATCTGCTATTGAATCCAAGAAGGTGCTGATAGTTTTGTAACAACTAGAAGGATAGTTCTTCTGACTGCACTTATCTCTAGTTTTCCCAGAGACTTCTCTGTACCAATCATCATAATGGCTTGAGGCCTTTAGGAAGATGCAAATTAACATTTAGCTCATTTTATGCTCATTTACTCTACATATATATGCCGTGTATCTCTCCCAATGTGGCCTACAGTTTTTTTAAGGGGGTTCCTATATTCATTCTTACATACAGCTATAGCACTTCTGTATTAAAAAATCCTTAGACCACTCACTACTGCCTGCAAATGTCTACAAAACTGTACAAGCAAATGTCTACAAAAGATATTTGCCCCTGAACAAGAAAAATGTCTACAACACTGTAAAAGAAATCCAAAAGTCCTGCAAAAATTTGTAGTGTTGTATCTTAAGGCATGCCACTGCTTCCTGCCCTGCCCCCTGCTCCCCATCCCAACTCTAAATCTAGATTGATTTTATTAGATTTCTTTCTTTGTTTGATCAGGGAAAGCTATTTTAGTTGCTAAGGAACGACAACTTCACCATAGATCATATATACTGCATCAAGACAGCACAAAGCAAAGGCAACCATAGCTGTAACAATATAAACACTGCGTACTTCAAAAACAAAGCAATGATGAAACAAAGATGCTTGTTGGCATGATAGAAGAATACAACCCACCTGTCTTTCTGGTTTTAGTATATTTGTCCTTAAAATTTCCAGGGAGCCTGAGCAATATACAGACTGTTCAGTTTTGTAGCAGCACATTCTCCTCGTTATACATTAATGAAAAATACCAACGTTGCATCAGCCCAACATGACTGGCTGGAAAGTAAGTACTATGAGCTCAGTCTTACAGGATGGGGAAAAATAGATAAATTAGACAAATAGATAAAAAGGGGGCTTAAAACTTGATCTTTGGCACGAAGACGTTTCAAAATTCAGTAAAATTTCATTTTGAAAACTTCTGAGAAAAAAAGAAAAAGTCTACATATTTAGTTCTCTGGGAAGATATTTCACTTTCTAAAAACGTAAAAAAAAAACTAACTAAAAATATTGTAAGATATAAATAATTTATTTGCAGGGCTTGTTATTCCACACAATAACTAAGGATAATTACATCATTTTCTGCAATCTGATACACCAACATAGGGCAACACGTGAAACACTGAACAACTAATAATATGAGCATTCAACTAAATGGATTTGCAACCTCCTACAATCCATTTCTCTGTCCAGTTCCCAAAGTGTTTTCTACGTAAGTTTTCCATAAGCATCGAGCTCAGTAAATAAGCTCCTGGGATACTCCTCAGTAAAGTTTCAATTGTCTCCAGAGATTGTGACAACATGCTAGGACATGAATTTCTACTCTTACTAGAAAGAATACTACTACTCTTAGTATTCTTTAAATAAATTCATTACCATCTACTTACTGTTTTAGAGAGTAAACAGTAAGAATTATACAGACAGAAGAGTCAGCAAGTAGAACATCAAGGCTGACTGGTTTTGTTTGTTTTGGTTTTTAAGCTCTCATTATCATACACACTTGTAATTCCTCAAAGGGTCATCACTTATGCTTCTCTTGGACAAAGACAAAAGAAAAGATTAATCCATAAAACTTGTAATATATAGAACTACATAACCACGAAGAGGATTATTAAAGCTCATGTGAGTACAATAATCTTTCATTTCTTGACTTCAAATTACAGAAAACAACCATCTACAGAGCTTAAAGAGCCAAGAAAGCTTCCTGAACCAACAGAGGTTCATATATTTTATAGCCTTGAACAAATAATGACAGAGGCTAGCATAATTTCTGAAAATAAACCTTGACAATACATAAGATCCTGCAGATTAAACACACCTGAGTATACCACTGGTGTTTTGCCAGTCAGCTGGAGTATTTGGCACTTTTTATCCAGCCTCGTAACATGCATCTACACCAACTGAACTCTACAGATCAAGCCTCAGAACATGAGATTTTTTTGGCCCAGCCCTAAAGGCTAGGTGTTTACATATACAGACCCAGAGTGTGTTGCCAGACAGAGGAGCCATCTTGCCCCTCTCCATATGAAGCCACGGTTTTTGGTGGTGGTGGTTTTTAAAAACTATTTCAGATAGGGGTTATTTGTCCCCCATTTAGAAAAGCAGATAAAGATTTTTAAAACTTGTTGCTGGTTAGGTAAAAGATAAAGTAATACTGCACGCTAAAGGGCAGAAATATGCCAGATTCAGAACACCACCTCTTACTTTGCCCTTTCACACGCTAGGCCTACACCCATCCCTCCTAACTTTCTGGTGCACTTTGATTGCAGCTTTCCCAGTCCACCCTCCTCCTTTCCCTCACTCATTCATTTCATAGTGTCCAAATGCCTTCTGACTTCAATTCTCAAAAATATGAGTCTGGGGAAAAAAACACTTTGTCTGCATTTATAGTACTTATAAAGCTACATTTAAAAAAAAACAAACTCGGTTAAACATTTACTAATACTTATGCATGCTCTTTGGAGCACAAACCATTATAGACTCACATGCTTTACATGTCTTTGCTTCTTGCTAGACCATCTTCATTCACAGTTTTCTCCTGTTGGATTGTTCTGACTGGCAGCATCCAGTCTGGCATTACTGCTTCTGCCTTTTGAAGTTTCCCTGCCTACAGTGAACAATGCTGAAGCGTGCTTACTGTTTCTTTCTCTTTCTGGGGAATACACATACATTTACATATAGAATCACCATATAGCTTGGGTTCGAAGAGACCTTAAAGATCATCTAATTCCAACCCCCTGCCATGGGCAGGGACACCTCCCACCAGACCAGGTTGCCCAAGGCCCCATCCAGCCTGGCCTTGAACACCTCCAGGGATGGGGCATCCACAGCTTCTCTGGGCAGCCTGTGCCAGTGCCTCACCACCCTCTGAGTAAAGAATTTTTTGACTTATATCCAACCTAAATCTCCCCTTTTTTAGTTTAAAGCCATTCCCCCTTGTCCTATCACTCCACTCCCTGACAAAGAGTCCCTTCCCCAGCTTTCCTGTAGGCCCCCTTCAGGTACTGGAAGGCCGCTATAAGGTCTCACTAGAGTCTTCTCCAGGCTGAACAACCCCAGCTCCCTCAGCTTGTCTTCATTGGAGAGGATTGTTCCAGCCCAGGTGTAGGACCTTGCACTTGGCCTTGTTGAACCGCTTGGGCCCACCTCTCCAGCCTGCAAGGTCCCTGTGGATGGCATTCAATCTCTACAACTCATATGTATATATGTAAATACATGCACGCACACAGACTAATGGAAGACAAATATACCATCAGCTGAAAATTACAAAAAATGCACATTTTGTAGGATCAAAAGCTATTAAAAAAGAAAGTATCTGATGGCCTGAGTGCTAGTAGGGTCTAACCCAAACCCTACAGTGACCGTTCCCAATTCTTGTTTTCAGAACATACAAGTTCTTCTGTATAAGAACATATGAGCCTTTCATCTGTGTACAATTAAATTTTATCACAGAACTGTTAAAAAAACACCAGATGTTAAATGCTGCAAAATATACCTTGAACTGCAGCTGGTATACTTTGCATGTTAAACAGGATAAAGCAGAGACTTTCAAATTACTGTAAATCATTTCAAAATAGTATTCGTATGTGAGGTGGAAAGAATTTAAACCTACCTGCCTATCAACAAATTCAAGGACAGCTATGTAAGTACTTCCCAGCCTTTGTAGGAGCACCCAGTAACGTACCTGCCTTCACTATTATGGCAACAATATTTGAGCAAATAAAACTTGTACCTTCTTAACAGAGCTTGAGATATTTAAGTAAAGCATTTACGCAGAGCAAAGTTTCAGCAGGGAAAAAGAAAAGTTGTTGATTGGAAATCTTTCATGCAAACAAAAAATGGGCATTTTATTTCCTGTTAGCAACCAGTAAGCATTCTGCTGACAAAGGTATGGCTACATAGCCTACTGCATTGCACTCTGCCTGCCTAAGCTAACTAACTTTGTTAACGCTGGCACGTGGCCTCCAGCACAAACTATTTCACTTGGAATTAAACTTGGGTGTCTATTAACAACACCATTTTATACACAAATACTCTAAAATAACAGGTAAAGAATTCTACTTTGAAGCAAAATTGACACTCATCCAAGATCTATCCTCTGTATTTACACACAGAAATCTGTACTCATGTTATTAACAAGTACGTTTATTACTTTGCCCTAACTTGTCCTGGAATTCAGAAGAATCATGTTGTAGTTGTAGAATTTTATTCCCCACTACATTAAATATCAGAGGAGGGAAAAAAGAAAAAAAAAAAGAAAGAAAAAGGAAAGGAGTTCCATATATGAAATCATATTCTGACAATCAACATACTTACGTTTTCTATAGCAATTGTACTCATTGTATAGGTATTCCTAACAAACCCAAATTTTTCCAAACAAATGGAATATACATGATTGAACAAAGACCATTAAAATATTTCCCACCCAGTAAACAGCAACACTTCCCAGACTGACAGCTTGCTTGTGACAGCATAATTCTGTTGCTTCCAGAAAGACAAAGCTATCAAACCACAACACAACACACAGTTAAACCACATACAAGAAAATGCCTACAAAATCTTATGGGCCACAGAAGACTGCCCCTCTGTTCTGTTACTGCTGCTGCCCCCTTCAAAATACTAAGCTGCATTTGTGAGAATTAACTGCAAACTAGCAAAAAATGGACCACCAACATCAAGATCCGGATTAGTTCTTAACTATGATATTGAGACAAACATTCTGGTTTCATACTTTTTTGCTGGGTTTTCTTGACAACATAAATGCCTTAGAAATATCCTGGTCAGATAAATGCAGAAGCTGAGTTGTTCAAAGTACTCATCGCCATCTTGGATTATCAGAGATTCTTGAAGAACAATTCAGCTAAAAACCACAAGGCTGCTGCAGTGTTTCAAGAATACCACTCTGCAACAGTATTCAGAAACACATTTCCAAGGAATACGTTCTGCTTGGGTCACAGCTCACCATAGCAACAGAAAACATCCTGTTTTGTCCTCTTAAAAGCAAAAGCAATTATTCATGGGAAATTATTGAAGATGATTAGCTGTGTGTGAACAATGTATAAAATGAAAAGCGGAAGATAAATGCCATGTGCTCAGCAGATAATACTCAGATTTCAGCTTGACAAGCAAAACTGAAATAGCTATTTATACCACAAGGAGCTCATGAGTGACCAGAAGCAGTTTCTTATAGCATGGAGTTATAAATGCATCAAGCAGAAGAAAAACACATTTGGAAGTGCTATTAATTCTGATAGAAGTAGTGGAAGAGCTGATTTGGTATGTGAACTTGCAACTAGGAAGAAGTTGATCCTTTCTTCTTTCTTATCTTTTAATATGTCTACATCTTTAGTCAAGATTTATTGACGCTCGCACAGTTCATTCACACCAGAAAAACATCAGATAACAAGGGGAGATGGGTGGGGAAAAATCAGTCAGAAGAACAGAAACATGCAATACCTCTAATCGCTGTATCCTTCCCTTGAAGAACATGAACAGAGAAGAATTTGGATAAGCAGATTCTTTTTTTGCAAGAATCTCTTTTGCCTCTTTCAATCCTGCCTTGTTATCGCTGCCGTCAAGAGCAAAAAAGGGGCGAACAACTGTGTGGTACCACAACAAAGCTAATCTAAAAGAAACAAGAGCAAAAATGATTACAGCGCAAACAGACACGTCAGTACAATGTTCTACGTAGGCAAGTTTTTAAATGATCCTGGAAGACAAAGGATATGAATCTTTTCTTATATAACCTGACATTAGAACAAACATACTACTATTACCATACACCACTGTGTTCCTAAACTGCACCTGAACATACGTTACCCAAGCATCACCCAAAGGCAGAGTAACCATCAAGCTCACAGTATCAAAGCACCATACCAATTGAGTCTTCACAAGTCTACAGATTTTAAAACAGAACCCTTCCCAGGAAAACATTATGAATTAATTGTTCATAAGGAAAAGAAACAAACAAAAAAAACCACCCCCACATACATATCTGAAATCAATGCAAACAGAAACATATCTGGTGTTTGGAAGAGCAGATTTCTGCATGACCTACATCATGCCTGGAAACAAGGGCAGAGCACAAAGCTCTGCAAGATCATAGCACCCACCCTACCTCTACTGTCATTCTGGGGAAGGGAATGCCAGTCTCTTTCCCAGAAAAGAGGCAAAAGAAATCAACAGGAACATTTAATCTTAAGGTTTCTTAAGCAACCAGAAATAAAACTGTTCTCCTCAAGCACAAAAGACTAACTCTGCTGTCAATGTTTCAGAAGTGACATTTGACAGTACTTAAAATAGGTTCAGCAATAAAAGTATTAATTTGGAGAGAATATAATAACAAACTGCCCTCATAAATGGCTTTATAAAATCTGGCTAACCTTTCACCCAATAAAAAGACCTGAATACAGTACGAAGGCTTGGGAAAAAAATAAAAAATATATACACACAAACACTCCTCCAAGCAGATCAGAAAGACAGTAAGGGAACACCCCCAATTTGCTAAAATTAAAAAACATAACAGAAGAGATCGTTGGCTCATAATAAGGATAAATAATTGAAATCAATAAGGATGAATAACTGACATTGATCACTCTCATATAAAATAGCATACTCTCCATCAAAGAGAATATAGCTCACAGGTAAAACCTACTGAGTCTTCAGGGCACGCTTGCATTTACTCACACTACTGGCATGTAATTTACTAGACATTAGAATAGCAGGTGCTGAAGAATACAATACTGACAAATCCCAAACACACATAAATAACTAATGGCAGAGAGATCACTAGCAAGTGATGAATTTACTAAACCATGACATGTTAAACGACAAACTACTAGCTTATTTTACCTGCTGTTGTTTTCTTTAAAGCAACATGACGGTTTTGGTTTTGATTTTTTTCCCCCATTTACTTACTTTCAGTACTAAGTTATCTACCAAAGCATTTCAATATAGCTACTCACGTAGCTAAAGGGGCCTTCATGTCCTTACTTTCACTTGCATACATCAGTGAAGAAAGCCCCTGTAGGCGGTCTCCAGGAAAACCCAGCAGGTTGATGATTTTGAGCAGGTTTGGGGGCACCATGGATATGCAAAGATGAAAAAGTCCATATCCAAAGCTAACAGCACCTTTCAGTCTGTTTAGCGAATCCTCCGTTACACCTTCTGCAGCAATATGATTATCATTTGCAGCATCAGAAGTCAAGGATTCCTGAGTTGTTTTCTTCTGATATATTTCCTGAAGTGTATTAATGTCCGTATAGCACTTATTGTAAATTTTCCAGGCTTTTCGGAGGATCCACCCACCTTTTATGTATGCTAAAGATCAAGGAAAAAATATTTTAAGAAACATATTTCAGAATTGGAACACGGCAAGTAGTAAATATTGTTTCACATATCCTAGTATGCTTTCTCTATTTGCATTAAATTAGCTTATTGTATATAAATAATTTTGCAAAAAGGGCTACTTCTGTTATACAGATGAGATATTTCATATTGAGTACTACAAATTTGAGTGCTTTTCAAACAGAGACTTTAAAACAGCATGCAACACAAAGGTACTTTCCTGTAGCCATCTATCAATACAATTGCCAAGAAATACAGAAAACAAAACAACTTAATGCTGAATTCTGCCCCACTACAGAATAGAGATGAAATTACTGCCTGGCAAACAACGAAAAGCTTGAAAGAGATTTTGCCTCTTAAGCCCAAATCATATTAAAATAAAATTGATGGAGAAATACTTTAAAATAAAATTAAATTAAAAAGTAAAATAAAAACACACGCAATCTTCCTTTGGGTCAGACAATAAGATTTTCAACATAATCATTCCCTCCCACTGCCCTAAACTGGGAAATACAGTATCGATTTAAAAAAAATCATAGAAAAATATAAAAGAATGCTTAAATTTTTTCAAATTTTTTTCAGTTGTCTAACTTCTTCAATTTCAAATGAAAGCCGGGTACCTAAATTTCCCTAAGATCTGGTCTTGAATATTCTTAGTTTAGAATATGAGAAGTCTTTCTCTCTTTACAGGAGGGCATGACTCCAGAATATAACAATGTCTGATTTGCCTATTGGCACAGCACCCATCTTGGTTATACCACATCCCTGGACAATGGCAAAAGTTTTAAACAGAAAATAAACACAAAGTATACGTGTACACATTAACTGTACAAGTAGACAGCAGCATTTTGCCTGTCCTAAAGCCCTGAGACTTAGGAACTGCACTGATAAAGGATTTAGAGGACTGAAAGTGAGAGAAAATGAAAGTATGGATATAGCAGCAGTGTTATAAATAGATATCATCAAATTTGCAGAGATCAGCATTATAACCAGTGCCAGAATTTGATCATAAATGAAATATATCAAGTAACAGGAAAGTGCTATCAATACTAGACCAACGATCTCAAATGCTTATAGACACTCCTTCCAATTACAAAAAAAATAATCCAGAAAAAGCATGGTCATTGCCTACATTACTCCTTCTTGGATTATTGTTACACAAAGAAGGGATGAAGTTAGTTTGACAGTCTTAATCACAGAAAGGAAGACTGCAAAATTTATTATCTAAGTTTTGACAGAAGGGTTCTATCAATAAGAACAGAAAGTATTTACAAAATTAATCCTGTCTCTTGAGTTCCATATTTAAAGTGTTGTAAGAAAAAATGCAACCCCCTGCCATGATTCAGCTGCATCATGAGGCTAATATTACTCCAACTTTCAGCAATTAGGTCAGCTTTTAAGATGTTCTGTGCAGCCAAAAAGTATGTACTTCACAACAAGATGAATACTCCTACAACTCTGTATAGCAATGCAGCAGACAAATAATAAGGAAAAATTTTAGTTATCCTACACATCATGTTTCTGCTAACAGCTTTGAAAAACTACTGCATTCTGGCCCATGAGTCAAGTAAAAATGACTTGATGTGGAGAAAGGTATAGTTTGAGGCTTTACTTTCACCAGCGTACTGCCATTAACAGTATACTAGGACCAGAACCTTTACAGATCTTCTATGCTAAGGCAGAATAATCCACAACGTTGAAATTACGATTTTTGAACATAAAAAAATAAACAGATCAAGCCCAGTCACTGAGCTGAGATTTCGCAGCAAGAACTTCTGAAAGTAGTTGTCAGGTCCATGACAACAGAGGTAAATATCGAGAAAAGGTAGTTCAATATTGCTATTGGAAGCTAATGTAAGTTGCTGTATTACTAACTTTTTGTTGAACTATTTCTGTTACATCCATGAGGGTGGAGAGGAAAATCTGAAATGTGTTAGGCATATGAGAAAGCAGCTTGCATGTCATCATATGCTTCTTGTCAAACTGTTCCAGGATGAAAAACACCAGAAATTTTTCACTCAACCGTTGATCTGCCTCTCCATTTGTTTGAAATGAACTAGTTTCAATAATGTGGTTGCTATTTCTGTACAGAAACATCATCATCATAAAAAAAAAAAAAGATGTTTATGCATAATCAGAAAGATAATACACCCAGAATCCTAAAATAACAGAACAGTTTAGCTAAATGGTGTCACAATGGCAGTAACTAACAGTCACTGAGATGGCGTTTAGCCACTTGGATTTTAACCACAGATTTCAGGTTCATTTTTTACTCAGTAGAATAACCCAAATACATTGCACGGTCTGCAGTACTCTGCTACCCACTTCAGTTCTCTGAGCAGCAGAAAAGAAAGGGAACAGACACCACCCAGTTATAGTACCCAACCCAGTTACAAAGCTGCAGAATATATAATGAATAACTGTGAGGAGGAGGAGGGGGAGAACAAAAAAAAAAAAGGCAAGAACCCAGAACAGCATCAAAACTAGTAGGAAAATCTTTCTGCAGCACTACACGTTGATACAGCAGTCAAAAATACGCCCTGAACTACTTCTAGCTAGCACCAAACACATTCTTGATGCCCTGGCTTGGAAGAAACCAAATCTGCACATCACAGAAAGCAGTATGTCCTTGACTGATATTTTAAATAATTAAAATATTGGTATTTTAAATAATTATTTTAAATAATGTTATTTCCCTGATTTGTTTCAGCTGGTCAGCAGGGTTTTCACTGATAGTTGTGGCTGCCACCTCTTCCAAGGTCCAAAAATGTAAGAGAACCTTAGAAGTAGCTTTGCAGATGAGGCAAGGAGGTTTTTAGTCAACAAGACGGGAATTAACCTCTTTGGCATGCAAGGACACACTTCAGTGACCAGAGAATAAGAACTGATTCAGCAGTTCCATCTTCAACACACTTCATTTAAAATTACTTTCATTGGCATTTTGTCATCCACGTTGTCAGAAATGTAACGCAGATGGGACACCAAGATTTTCCCAGGTGGCCTGGGCTTCAGGTCTTTATAGCCCCTTTTATCTTGCAGGCCATGGGAAGCACTCAGATGCTAACCATCTTTGCACCAACTCTTCTTAAGCTTCTACAGGAACATACAACATCCAACCACTTGCCACTCCTGCCACTTCAAGATCAACCTTTACTACAAAGGTATCATGCAAAAAAACACACATCTAAACATTGAAGCTACAGCACACCTGATAATTCTTGTTTTACAAATGAGAGCACAGCCAGGTAGACTTGACAGTCTGCTACAATTATTTGTCTTTGCAGTCGATCTATCATGGATAGAGTAGATTTTCGTCCATCAACCTGTTTGGAATACACAAACACAGAGCACGGAATTTTTAACAAAGATTTTTAAGATGATCAAAAATAGTAGTCTCAAAGTGACAAATTTAATTGTTTAAACTCTACTGTCCTTCGCATATCAAGAAACATCTAGCCAAAATACAAGTAGCACAGAAAGGAAGCTTCCAGAAATACTTATCCAATACATGATTCCATGTTTTACAAATAATGTTCTTACATTCTTTTTAATTTTATTCTTGATTGTTTCAATGACTCCAGCTTCTTCACTCTCACAAAGTTTTTCTGTAGCCTTTAAGTCATCACATGCGAGCTGCATTTTCTCTTCTTCAAATGTCATCATGGCGTTCTTCAAAAAGAGAACACAGATTTGAGTAATAAAAATCAAGTATTTTTATTTCTACACAAGCTACAGGATGAAAAGTTTTCATGAAAACTTAACAATAAAATTTTCTTTCTTTAAAACATATTAATACACACATGTATCAGTATATATACTTCTACACAGAAACAAACTATAGATTTGAGCGTGCCTTACCAAAATTTCATGGCTCAGAACGCATTAACTTAGTCCCATTCCCTTGTCTTAATAAAACTTCATATGCCGTCAAACTGAATATGTTATCACACTACGTTATGTGGAAGAAGAATTTATAAAAAAAAATTTCAATTATTGTACGGCATGATTTACATCTGTGCAGATACTTTTATATAGCTCATCCACATAAGTAATAGGCCTCCAAAGTCAGTAATAAGTAACAGTTATTGCATTGTAAGAAATAACCACAATTCCTACACAAGGTCGGTGTTTTTTTCTTCCTTCATACAAAAGAAAACATGCACCAGACCAACTATCACTGAACCAATTCAGAAAGAATTTTAGGATAAGTAACTTCTTTTCTTAACACTTTATTAAACAGAAGCCCTGAATGACAGAGTGCTGCAGCTATGTTTAGAACAGTAGCTAAGCAAGATATTTTCAAGATCCACTAATGCTGCACTGCAATGTTACCCTGGTTCAACGCATCAGTTCAGATAAGCAAGCCTGAGAGGTTCTCCCTCTTCCCTTTCTCCTCTCCTTTCCATTCGCTCAAAACCAAATCATATGGCACAACGTATTTTATTCCATACTGCAAAGTCTACAGACACTAGAGAGAATTCAAATTAGCTTCATTTACAACATATGTATTTCTGGAATACTATAATAAATTCTGTCTTTAAAAAAAGTACTACCACAGACAATTTCTGGTGCAACCTAACATTAAGCAGTAATGTCAGAATAAGGACAGCCAAAAAAACAAAATCCAAATGTTTTCAAATGTACCTGCTCAGTTTTTAAAAGATATTCTCATTTTAATAAATTTAAAAAAGAAAAGTTTTCATCAGATTTTAATTTTATGACTCTTATTCTATGAGTCTATGACTCCGTTAGTCAATATTCTCAGTTCTCATAACTCCGTTAGTCAATATTCTCAGTTCTCATATATTCAAAAAGGAAGCTACGTGAATGGATTCAACCAACTTTTACCCTGCAATATGGATGAAGAAATTTTCAGTAGTAAAAGCTATCAGGGAAAGGATACTTATGATTGTTATTTTAATACTACCTCTACTGCTCATTAAAGAGAGGGTTTTATTATGGTTCTTTTAATGGAGCACATAAATATTTCACGTTTGAGAAGCTGAATCACAGAACCTTTTCTTTCTATTTAAACCACATGAGTAAACAAGTTTTATATAACATAATGACTTGCTTTCTACCTACACTTAATCTATAACTTGGAAAAAAATTAAGTCTCATAAAAAGAAATGGATTAGAGTATCAACCATTATGAACTCATGCATTCACATACAAACATTAACCACAAGAGATGTGTGCTTTGTTCTGCTCTACTCACCAAAAAACTGACAAAACTGGCTCCAAAACTCATTAATGGGCTATGGTTTCTGTAAAGAAAACAAAGCATCATTAACTACATTTGCATTTTCTTAAGGTAAAGATCAATATTGCTCTTTCTAATTTTAAATTATACATCTATAAGTAAATTTGGGGGCCAGAGGAAGGTTTGTATCAAGTTACAAACAACAACTGTATCATTCAGCAAAATACAATGGAAATGTAAATGCAAACTAAATTTATATATATATATATATATATATGTATATATATATATGTGTATATATGGATACATTATTGTTACTAGGATTTGAATGTATCCTTAAAAATAACAACTTTTTCAAGCACTAAGCTGTTGAATTTTTTAAAGCATCTACTGCCATCAAAATACATTTAGTGCAGGTCAAAAAAAAAATAAAAGCTATAGAAATTTGCTTGGATTTGATGATTTTGAAGGTCTTTTCCAACCTAAGTGATTCTATGATTCTAAATTTAAAAACCCACTGATCTTTCTCTTCTTTATGGTCCATCACTATGATTTTGACCTAGCAGATGAATGTTAACTGATTCTATTAAGAGATTCCCACTTCTCCCCTCTTCCCATGAATTGTATCCTGATTTAAAAAAATAAATAATAATCACAGGCCACATAGCAAAAGGTTTTAGAAATAGGAAGTTCCTACAAGGCATATGGGTTTTGAGTTGATCTCTTTCAAGTCCAGAATACATATCTTACTATACTATGTACAATAGTTTTAAGACGATTGACTGTTTTGGAATAACCCTCCCATCAGGAGAGGTGAAGGAACTGCTAGATCAAAAAACGTAGACAGCCCAAATCCTGGTAAGTCACAGGGCAGGTTTCAAGCTCTGTGACTACTGCAGTCACACAGACCAGGAGCCCCTGTCAGACAGAAGGCACTCAAAAAAATAAAAATAATTTAATGATTTCCGCACTGATACATAATGTTCAGCAGCGGACTGTCAGTTTATGTGCCCATATATGTATCACTACAATAGGCTAGAGAACAGATAGGATAGAGACCGATAGGATAGCTAAGGATAAAACACGCACAATACTGTAGAAACAAAAAGTTTACAAACACCACCTTCTATTCCAGTATTTAAGAAGAGGTAAGTTTATTCAACAGGGACACCGCACAAGTATGTACTACAGTAATAGGTTACTAACTTAATTCTGCAAGGTTCAGATTAAGGCAGTTTTAAAAATAGGGCAGACATGAAAAACATGGAAAGCGTAGTAGATTATTACAACACAAATCTCCCAATTGTAAAGCCACGTTATAAGATTTTTTTAATAAACTTTTAGTCTCACTTTTTTGATTTGCCACCCGTGTCTGAAAATGCAGACAAGCAAGAATAAAAGAGAAAAACTGAGAAGATGAGTAATGATAGAACTGAAAAACCCTTCCCTTTTTATCTAACTGCTCATTTCTGGATATGCCTATCCATTTAAGATCAGCATAACTTTTGCCACATCTTTTAATTACTTTTTCAAAAGAAAACCAGCTCAGGTGTTTTGCTCCTTGCTGCCAGGCCAACCAGAAGGGCTGCCTGTAAATGCCTCGGCTCTCTACCACCAGCTGTGTCACCAAGAGCGGCAGAAACGAGCTGCACAAGGCTGCCTCGGGCGCTTTGGGCACGAAGGCTTGCTGTGGAGGCTACCTGCCCGTCTCCTAACCCACTCTGCAGCTCACACAGACCGCGGTGCTCAGCCCCAACCCTCTGCTGTAGAGCACCGATCCTCCAGGACACGTTTCCAGGGCACAGCTCCTGCATCTTCAACACCATGCACCTAGAGCTGCCGAAAGGATCATCACAAGACATTTGTACGCCTATGTCCTGATGTACAAAGCCACACTTACGTCATGCTTCCATGAAAACTCAAAAATAAACCAATTGTTTCATTTTTGAGCTTCCTTAGACCTGCACATATGGAGAGAAAGCAGTTCTGGGGAGGCAAGCAGGAAGGCAAGCCTGGTTTGTGTATATATGTCTACATATACATCTATATATTTATTATTATTATTATTATTAAAAGGAGATGTCAGAGTCCTTTTTCAGCATCTGTAGGCAATGAATATTTCATACTGAAAACCATTCAGAACAGGATTTTTTCCAGATTGTTTATCAGAGTGAATTAAAAGCAGTCAACCACAACAGCCTTCCAAAAAGAGGGGAAAATAAAAGAAAAACGCGTGACATAAATAGTTAATTAGGTTTGCACTTTTCATTAAAATCCTTGGAATGCACTGCTCAAATATTAAGCTTGCACCACTCTGAAAATTTGCCTTTGCTATTAGGCATGGCTCTAGGGAGGTCATTCAAATGGAGTAATTCAAATCCAAGCAGCTGAACACCTGGAGAAAAACTACCTGTAAAATTGGTTTTACACTCTTAAAAAAACTTTGTACAGCAAGACCAAGGTTTTGAGGGTTTGTTTACTTTTTTTTTTTTTCTTCTTCTAAAGCACGCAGAAGCCGATCAGATATGCTCAGCAACACACGTTTGGCTCTCAGAAGAAAGTAGCCTCCACACATTCCTTAGGACTTGGCAAGGCATATACGAATCTTTCCAGCAAAGCATAAATGAAAATTAAACACTGTGGAATTATAGACCAAATAGTAAAATTGTTGCCTGTGAAAATATTTAAAATTCTAGACCATTATTCATTTTCTATGAATATTTATAAACACAGATCCTTCTGTTGCAGAAATAGTTACTGAAGCTTTAAAAGCTTGAAATAAAACAGTTTTAGACGTAAAGTGATTCCCTATCCATGGGAGCAATACCGTCAAACAGAGCAGTGTGAACAAGGGCCATATTTAGGGGCAAAGCCATTAAAACAGAACAAGCAGTAAGATACTGGAGAATGAAACAGCGTGATCTCTTATTCAGCAGCTCGATATATACACTACTTCAGGCATGCCGATCAAACTTTTCGAAAAAAATCATTTCCCTTCAGGACTTAAGAACCTGTTCTTTCGAGTGCATATGTATACGTGAGGGCATCAATATTTAAATACACATTTTGAAAGCCTTTATAATTTATTTTTGGTGTGTTTTAACATTACAGTGGTCTGATGGCTAGTTACAGTTGAGTCAACTGCTTTTCCAAGATTACAAAAGATACTGACACGTTTGTAGCAATTAATAAAAAATACTTCGAAGAGATAAATTTTCAAGTATCCTTAAGTAAAACTGAGAAGTTTTTCTCCAAATAAATATTTGTCTTTTCAACATATTTTTTTTTCAGAACTGCTTTGCCCCTGGCACTTTGATGCTCACAGCTCACTTCGTTTACAATTCTTCCCCAATGCTTCTGCCATATTCCTGCCCAGCCACTGGGTAGAAACCGTAGTCGCAGCTTCATGCAAAATCATTTGGGAATGTTAATTCAGCATCTTAAGGCCGTTTTCAACAACTGTGCTTAGCGCTCAATCTTCACAAGTATTTTGTTGAATGAGAAATTCTTCAACAGCTTAGGATTATCTCTCCTGGAGGGTTAGGAACGAGTTTGTAATGGCACCCTACAGCCACAGCAACCACTAACACATGACTAATGATGCAAATAAGTTTCTGAGAAACGCACGCTTCCAAGAAAATGACCCTCAGCTCAAAATCTTTATCAATGCATGCTGCAGTGGCTTTCAGCATCAGACACGATTTTACATCTTTTGCCAAAACCCCAAAGTTGTTAAGATTTAAAAGAGGAAGCACTTGAGATAACACTAACAGCAAAACATCAGCCATACTGACACTGACTGGGTTACAGAACTGGATACAAACACAAGCTGGGACATCGCACTACTCAAGTTGTCTTCCCCACTTTGCAGCAATAACCTCCATCAAGTGAAGAAAAGTCTCAAGACTTTTAATTAGCTCAAAGACAAAGAAAAAACTGGCATCGAGTCCCATACTGAAACCACCGAACTACATTCTCTCTCACAAATCCATGCACGTAACACAGGACAGTCCCCAAAATGACCTTTGCATCGTACTCCTGCAGTTCAACAAGGGGAAGCGCAGAGTCCTGCAGCTGGGCAGCAACAGCCCCAGGCACCGGGACATGCTGAGGGCACCCAGCTGGGAAGCAGCTCTGAAGAACAGGACCTGGGGGTCCTGGTGGACACCAAGTCCAACATGAGCCAGCAGCGTGCCCTTACAGCAAAGAAGGCCAGTGGTAACCTGGGCTGCATTAGGCAGAGCATTGCCAGCAGGTGGAGGGAGGTGGTGATCCTTCCCCTCTGCTCGGCACTGGTGAGGCCACCCCTGGAGTGCTGGGTCCAGTGCTGGGCTCCTTGTTACAAGAGAGACCTGGACATACTGGAGAGAGTCCAGCAAAGGGTCACTAAGATGATCAAAGGACTGGAGCATCTCTCCTTTGAGAGTGCTGGGACCATTCAGCCTGGAGAAGAGAGGCTCAGGGGATCTTATCAGTGTGTATAAATACCTAAAGGGAGGGAGAGAAGAGGACTGAGCGGTGCCCAGTGCCAGGACATGAGGCAATGGTCACAAAAACTGGAACCCAGGAGGCTCCCTCTGAACATCAGGAAGCACTTCACTGTGTGGGCAACCAAGCACTGGCACAGGTTCTCCTGGGAGGCTGTGGAGTCTCCTCCCTGGAAATCTTCAAAATTCATCTGGACATGGTCCTGGGCAACCAGTGGCCCTGCCTGAGCAGGGGGGTTGGACGAGATGACCTCCAGAGGTCCCTGCCAACCCCAGCTACTCTGTGATTCTCCATCTACCTCAAAGCACCTTTCAATGACCTTCTCAAACTATTTCAAAGCATCTTACATGCCACAGTACAAATTTTGGGGGTCCCAACTGAGGTTAACAAATACTTCAATTCATCCCAATTTGGAACAGCATTTAAGCTCAAGGCTTGTACCACCACTTTGCCGAAGTACTGTTCTCAATAACTTCCGCATAAATGCGATAAGCAGCAGCAGGAGCAACTCCAAACCACTAAGACCTTAAAATATGAAATCCCCCACTGCCACAATACTTTTGTTCTTAACCTGTGCCAGCATACAAGTGTTTGCTCAGGAGCCACCTGTGCAGGGCAAACACTTTGCTTCTGAAACCAGTTGTGCTTATATCCACCACCTAGCTTTGCTTTGGCACCTGGTTAAATACTTCGTGACCATTTGTTTCAACAAGGCATTTGCAAAGGCAACATTGGCCTTTGTAGCTAAGCACTCACTTCACTGACATTTGAGCATCATAAAATGTTAATGATGTCTGTCACTGAATTGGACATGATCATTATTTTCCCTGAACATTTAAATGACATCATGTAACTTAAACATGTCATGGCTGTTCCATGGCTGTTCTTCTGATGACAAAACGTGTAGCTGCCCTGTGAATTAACCAAATAAATCGCAACGAGCAAAACCGACTTTAATTTACTAACTACTAATTCAAGAAAAATTCACCTTCATCACACTTTAGGGTTAAGATAGATGCTACTAAAAAAAAAAAAAAAAAAAAAACACCTCCAAACCAAGACATAATATTAAATACCCTAAATATTGAAAGTAACCGATCACTTTTCTCCAGCTTCCGAAGAGCTGAAGTACCCAAGCATTTTTAAAGGGCTGAAGTAAGCTAGATATACCCACCATCTCTTTTCAAGGCGTAAGTGCTGGGAAGATCAAGTCTGTGTAATTTATGAGGTGAATATAAAGCTAATAATACCAGATAAAGAGAAAACACTGTTTCAGCACTGAGGAGTTATTGTTTCCTTAAATCCCACAAGTGCATTCAGTAGTAGGGATAAAAAAGTACAGTCATGCAAAGAAATAATTAAGATAATATACTGATGCTGGGTGTTTGGTACGTTGTGATACTTCAGCAGATGCTGATCAAATGAAAAGTATGTTCTTTTATTGCTGTTTATCACTGTTTTGGTTGTAAGCATTGGTATTATGGCAAAATTCCTACCTTTGCTTCCTGTGAATACTAACAATTACAGTTTTTCCTTTAGAATAAAGAGGTATCAACATCAATACTACAACACCATCCCTTTTTCCCTCCTCCATGTGTTACCATACTTAGAAAATTACTGAATTTTCTACACAGAAAGGAGTGGCAAGTGAAGAGAGAAGGGGCCATAGCCTGGATGTACTTTTTGAGCAGATAATTCAACAGATACTATAACTTTTTTTTTTTTTTACGTTGAAATAAAAATTAGAAGCAAAATGTGACTTACTACAGAAATCCAGAAATATCTCTGAATATTTTATCACCCTTACTCTCTCCAGATGCATTTTGTAAAATAATGTTTGAACTTCACCCATCAGACTAGGGCTCAGAAGATGCTTTTATAATTAAAAACTGTGTGCTATTAACACTGTTTTTACAAGATACCACAATAAAAGCTGCTAGATACAAAATCAAGTTGGTATGGATAGCAAAACATAAGTTTGCTGAAGTAGATCTTTTTTCCAGCTATATAAAGTGTTGTTATATGAGACATTGCTTCTCCCAACAAATCTCAGGTCAGTCACCTCATTTCATGGCCTATCTTTAAGATCACCCAAGATGACAATTCACTTTCAGAAGAAAGGTGATTGCCATGCCCCTTTTTTCACGCACGATGATAACATTCAGAAGTGTTAAGCCTCTGTTTAATAAGACTGAGATAAATGATAAAAGAGGGCTGTATAAAAAAAAAATCAGAATTGAAGCACGTCAAAAGAAAAATCAATTATTTCCCTGTATTTTCTTTTTTTTTACATCTATTTCCATGATAATATTTCGCTTCAGAATATATCAGCTTCCAAAGCTACTATAGTCTATCTCAGGTTTATATTTAAGTAATATAATTCACCCACCAGCATAACCCCTGGCTTTTCTAGGCACTGCTACTTCAGCCACGATCCGTTAAGAAATCCAGTTATTATTCAGATGGGGATGCTTAAGATGGAACAAAACAAATCGTTTTCTTCCAAAGTGGGAGAGTAAAGCGTAATGAAAAATTAAGAATCATGCAAGTTCATAGATAAATATAGAAGCAGCTAATGAATATTTTAAAACAAGCAGAAGCACAGCATACGCAAAAAGGTAAGGAATTCACTGCAAAAACATACAAATCTCCTGGTCATTATACCAAAGATTATTTTAGAAGAGATTCTAAAAATAATTTGTGAGACTACAGAGGATAGATCTTTATACAAGAAAACATTTCAGCCAACACTGGCATGTGAAATAGCTAATGCAACATAAGGGGCATGAAAGAATTACAGCATTAAGATACGTTGAGAACTGCAAACGTCAGATTTAGGTTTAGCTTGCATTTCATTATTAGGATAACCTTTTTTTTTTTTCCAAATTTAAAATGAGCTGTAAAGATATATTTCTACTTTCACTAGAAATATCCAACCAAAAGAGAAATTCAGGAATACAAAAAGAATAAACCTGTGGCCCTGTCCTATCCATTTTTTTCCACCTAATTTCTTTTGTCATTCTGTAAATTACTGGGTTGCTGTTTTGCTCTAACTCAGGCTGTTAAGCCTGGATGTACACGAACATTAAATCACTGGGAATTACGAGAAGAATTTTAAAATTCCACGTTTGCTTTGAAAAGTAGTTACAGAGCTGAGAGACAAGCTAGTTTTATCAACTTGTTTGTACCAACTGTCCAACTACACGTGCTTAATCTGTAAGAATTATAGACTTCAAAATCTTTTTCCACTAGGTAGATTCAACCAACTTGACCCGAATTCCTTTCCAGGACAAACTACAGCAGCTTAAGTGACATCAATCACATCACTTCTTAGCGTCTCTGATCCGACCCATCACAATAGCCTGAAATAATTTATCAGGACAGCAGACCAAAGAGTGGTTATACTAGCACGAGCAAAAATTCCTTGTGCTGCCCATCTTTTGCAAAGTTACTGTCTTGGGTTTTAAAATAAGATCCACCTACTACACCTCTTCTGCAGTCTCCGCCAGATCTGCCTTCTAACGCCTGAGTTGTGCACTCGGATTTTCGCTTAGCTTCCTGTCATCTTCCCATGAACTCCAAGCCACCAGCTTTTGCTCTGTAAGGCAAATGGGTGTCTTTCCCTCCCTCCATCCTTTTTACCACTTGTTTTGGCAACAACACCCGTTGCCATTCTGAAGGCCACAGAACTGTCACATTCAATGTGGTCATCTCTACGCATCCACGTCTGCAGGTTTAAAATGCAGAACACGAAGGTTTTTCTAACCTAACCACAAAATGAGAAAACCAGTCCTAGTTTTGTGCCCCTTGTTTACTACAACGCGCTCTGTCTGACCCCAAGAAATGACACCTTACCTCGTTAAGGTACACATTTACTACACATATAGGTGTTGCTGAAAATGGCTTCCCCACAGAGCCCTGCCCCTGTCACCCTCACAAACGACAGCTCCCGGGGTTGCTATCAGGGCACTCGTGACTTGTTTTTGTGTTGTCAGTCAAGATGCCATCATCCTTCCCCAACTGACCGACCTCAGCGCCCGCCCTTATCTTTAGAGAAGCTGCTGAAACCTCCACAGGCTCATTCCACTTTTGCCCTTCAGGTTCCTTTGCTGGGCTCCACAAACACGTTTCTACAACAGCTACTCCATAACCTACCTGCTGATCAGTGCTGGCTTAACGGCACCTTGTATTTCCATTATCTGTTTTTATCTCTTGTCTCTTCTTGTATTTGGATCAAAACTATTTTGAGCCACATGTTTTACCTTGGTAATATTAGTTTCAAGCACCTATCACAATGGAAGTTCTGGTCATTGCTGAAGTTTGTGCGTCTGTCAATAAGCAGACCATAAAACATCATCTTAAAAAAAATCAGGTTTTCAAAATACATGGACTAAGTATTTCTCTCACTTTCCATTTCATTCCTTCCATTTTTCTTTGTGTTCTCCTTTACCACAACAGGTCATAAAGTGTATTTTCCTACACCAATCCCATTCTTTAAACCTGAAAGCATTTCATCTTAGACTCGTGTTTCCTTTACACTGTCCTTATTTAGTTCTTCTGAGAAGACCTTATCATACACTTATCCATCTCACACCATTTCCCTTTCTATTTACACACAGGTTGAAAGTTTTCTTAAGCCTTCTCGGAAGTAAGAGTCGCTCATGCAAGAAGACAAAAGGTTCTGCACTTGGAGACAGAAGGCTGCTGGATTTATAATATCGCTAATCTTATGCTTTACGCTGTGAGTCAACATCCAGCTAAAAAGCTTCTGATTATATTTGACACAATCCTCTCTCTTCTTCACTGAAGGAAGTTTTTAAACCATTTTTGAATTGCAAATGCACTTAAAAAGCGAAGAATCAGCAAAAATAAATGCTTTTTGACAGTTTCTTCCTTTCTTAAGCGTTGAGGAATCCACAAAGCCAGAAGGCAGAAAGAAAACTCCCTGCCAGCTTTCTTGCCAGCGTGGCCCACCAAAACACGATCCCACGGGCTGACTGTGGGCTCCATCCCCAGCGGCTTCATCCTTGGTCAACCTCCACGTCTCTTGCAACTTTCACAGGCTCAAGTTTAACCTGATCAGAACTCGGATGCCATCAGTACTGTCCAAATTGAATAGAAATTGAATAGAAAGATTAATACCTGATGGCTTCAGCTATGAGTTGGCACTGTGGTGACCTGACAAAGCTGCGAGCACTGAAGGCAGCGGTGCTGTCCGTTGCGGGTTTATGAAAATATTTGTTTACTTTTGACTGACGTTCAGATGGTTCTCGCTACTAGCAGGTGGGGAATCTTGATTTCCTGAAAGCAACTCACAAAAAACCTTGTGCAGATGCTGATGGTACTTGCAGGTGATTTTTCAAACCCTGTTACTTTCTGTCAGGTATAATTCAACAAAAAAAAAAAACAAGTCACAAGCTACTCCTGAGAAAAGATTAACCGCTTTGCAGTGGCCATCAATGCAGCTCCAGCTGCATGTTGCATCTGACACAAGAGACAAGTTCATCTTCTTTAGTTTCTAAATCGATACATATCAGCTGTAAACACCAAAAACCAAAATATTTTCTTAACTATGCCTCTGCATGACACAGAAACAATGATTCTGTAAACAAGCAATTCACAGTACCACCAGTCTTCAAAGGCACGACTTTACCGTTGCAGTAAAACAAACAAAAAAAACAGCTGCAATTTCAACCTTTGTTGTCTCAAGGCCTGCATTACGACAAGTTTTCAGATTTGGGGCTTGGACAGCTTTTTGGAAGATCTGAAAATGTAGAGGAGCAAAGAAACCAGATTTAGCCCACTCTGGAACAGCTCTCCTCAGGCTCTTCAAGGTTGTCTGTCCACTGTCCCATGGCAGAATCGATTTGAATTGATTTTTCACATGATCATTCAGGTGGCAAGTGAAGGAGTAACGAAAGTAATAGGGAAATAAGTAATAAAAAGCAGAAGCAAAAAATAGTAGTTTCTAGGGAACGATTTTAACTGTTCAAATGATGTGGCTAATGGAACTGAAGTTTTGCTGTGTAATTGAGTTTCCAAATAAATAACCTTGTAGGTTCTTGAAGAGTTTCTGAAAGATTTTTTTTCCACTCATCCCTTCATGTCTAAGAGTCATTTGATAACTGTTAACCTTCTGAAATGGAGCTAAACTATCTGCAAAGACAGTAGTCTGTAATTAACACTTTCAATAACAAAGGTCACTGGCAAAACAGACAACACACACGTGGAGTTAAGCTCAAAAAGCTGCATTCCCTCACACAGCTTTGAGCTCTAATGCTGCAAATGACAGTCATTCATACTAAACTACGGAGAGCTCCCAAAAGCTGCTCATTCAGCCTGCTAGTCCCATTTACGATGGGTTCTATTTCATAATTTCAAGCACACACCAACAAAACCATACTCACTTAACAGCATATGCAAATAAACATGCAACAGTATTACTTAAGTCCTACAAGGACTTAAACATGCATCCAAAATCAAGTATTGGACTGAAAGCTGTTGACAAAAGTGAACTTCCCCACGTCACCAAAATCTGAATTTACAGGAAATTAAGCTCACTTTGCTGCATTTTCTTTCCTACCTGTCCATGAAGTTGTAGCACACAATAGACCTGCTAGTTCTCAGTAAGTGGATCCCTACTACAAATTTTAGGATAAGGCAGGCAGGGCTAGAGATTTTCACAGTCATTTAAGAACCAAGGCAGTGATTATTAATTTATGAATCATAAAACCATTTAATCTTATGAAAGAATTCCTATTTACTCTTCGTGGGTAGCATTTAAAGGCCAAGATCAAACAGTACACTGAACCTAAAGGCACCTCTGGATAAAAATCAAACAAAGAGAAGTCTGGACCTGAAAAAAAAAATAAGTTTCTGCACTGAAGTAAAATCTATAGTAGCAAACCTTATAGGCAAGCAAAGGAACAATTTGCAGAGGATATTCATTCCTCCTCTGCAGGGAGAACTAAACTGCACTTTGAAAACAGGAATCTGAACAATTTTACTCCCTGGCATTACCATGCAATATAAGAGCATCGCATATTTAGAAGTCCTAGGCTAATTCCAGACTCACGTCGGTGAGACAGCCACGGCTCAATCACAAAATGGGAGAGGAAGAAACCCCACCAAGTGTGCCTTAACTGGCACCATAAAAAAAAGGGGGGGGGTTACTTCTTGAATACCTAAGAACGACCGAAGATACCAACAGACCCGAGAAATAAATAACTCACACGGTGTATAACTTCACACGAACACGTGCCGTGTGTCAGGGACACGAGGAATGTAAACCTGGGACCTTGCTTGCCACCTGCCACGCTCCAGCTGGCTCCACGCAGCGGTACGTAACGCAGCGGTGCGTACCAGGGACAGGATGAAACGTAGGGCATCAACTGCGGCAGCTACGCGGGGATGTTACTATTCCACTATTATTAAGGGACGTTTTCTTAATTCGTAAGCCTCGCCCCCCATCTCCAAACATCCTCTGGCAGCAAGCTTTGCCTTTAGCGAATAACATTTTAGTACTAAAGTGCGGCACCACCTACGAGGTGCTCTTTTAAGTCAGGTTTTATTAATCACCCAGACAAGAGCAGCATGGTGCACATGAATTATTTAGACCAGATGCGCAACGACCGCAGCCCAAGGAAGGCATTAGCCCTTCTCGGGCACAAACCGAGGCAGCGTTTTTAGGACCGACTGATGGGGCAGCGCCAACGCCGCTCCTACAGGGCGACTGCTCCATGCTAGGAGGGATTACGAAGGCACCCCGCAGCCTGAATACAATAACACCACGACCTGGCACGGCAGCCCAAACCCCCGTCTGCGCCCCTCCCGCCCGCCCCTGCCCCGCCGGGCGGACAGAAGATGGCAGCCGGCGGCAGGTGCCCGCCGCCCCTACCGGTGCTTCTTGAAGAGGCGGTCGGACTCGCGGAAGCCGTTGTTCAGCAGCAGGTTGATGCCGGCCAGCGCCAGCTCCGCGTCCTCCACGGGCAGCGGCGCGTCCCCGTCCTCCCGCCGCGGCGGCGGGGGCTGCTCCGAGCCGGCCATGGCGATGAGGAGGAGGAGGAGGAGGAGGAGGAGGAGGAAGCAGCTCCCCCCTGCCCCTCAGGGGTACAACGGAGGCGCCGCAGCCCCGTCCCCACAGCCGCCCGCCCGCCGTCCCTCAGCAGCGGCGCAGGCGCTGAGGGGGCCACGCATGCGCGGGGCGAGATGGGAGTTAGTACTTCAAGCTCTAACTGTTATTATTTTCATTTTTATTTTTTAATTTTTTGTTTCTTTTCTCCTCAGTCTGCGTGGGGTCTTACGTCATTTCAACTCACCACACCGGTGTGTGCAGCGCGGGTGTTTGCCCGCTGCCTTCCCTCCCGGCAGCCAAGCGACTGGGCTGTTCACAAAGCCCGCTGTTTCTTTCCTTTCTCTGCTGATGTGCCTTTTCCTTTGCAGAAAAAAAAAAATAAATAAAAATTAAAATTATTTTTTCGATGTTGGTCTTAGCTGGTGGCAGAGCTCACTCCTGCAGAGACTGGAGCAGCTTATTTCTAGAACAGGGACTTTGTGACTTTCCCAGTGCGAGCCCAGCCGGGTCTAAAAGCCTGTGGTTACTTCCTACCCCTCAACACCTCTATTAGCTGTAAGGTGAATTTGTCTGTGAAACAGACAGTATTTTCCAAGTCCTGTTCAGATACAGCCTGGTCTTGCTTCTTGTTCCAAATACTGGATATATGAGAAAGTACAATTGCATAAATGTACCCATTCTGACTCCAAACAGCCAAGTATTGTAGACTGAAAATACACCCACAATGTTTTCACACACACACACACACACACACACACGCCTTTGCAGGAAGAGGTTTTATTTGTTGTGCTTAAATTTGGGTATAGACAAAGGCTATTACAACCTGGTCTTGTTTCCTGCCAGCTGGGGCAGTGCTACAGCTGCTCTGGTGAAAATTTAAGGATCACTTTTTTTTTTTTTCCCTCACTAATATATAAAAGAATGGGACCGCAGTCTACTTTTAGAACCAGCCCCTCTTCCCTGTCTAGAAAAAAACATCCGTCTTCCTGTGAATCAAGGAGCAATATTTCCATAGTATATGTCCTACAGGAATAGCTACCACCACCTAGGGAAATATTCTGTACCAAAAACATCTTGAAACAACGCTCTGAAAAGCAAGGGTTGTCTGATGCTGGGAGCCTTCTGAAATCTGTCAGGTATGGATCAGATGCTTTTGCTGATTCCCAGTCCCTCTGTCTGACCGAGCAAAGCTTGATACTCAGGTGGATGTTTAAAGAGAATGTGCCTTCTGTTACAGTGCACATCTCCAAAACATCATGATCTGCAGTCTATGAATCTTCAGGGACTTTTAGGAAGTCCGTGCAGACGGAACTACATGTTCTCCAACGTACTCACTGCTTTACATGTGAAATTTGGACTCCACAAATTCAAACAGCCTCGCAAAAAGGAAGTTGCAGCTTGCAGTAGCACCGCCTTTATTCTGTTTCAGTTGTGTTCAGGACACTGCATTCCAGATAACCTTATAGCAATAATTTTTTATTTTTATTTTTTTTTAATCACCCATGCAGGTTTCTGGGGGCAGGAGTTCATGGTGAAGTGGTTTATATTACAATTTTCCTTAGCCATATGTAACCAATTTGATCAAGAGGCAATGAATCATGGATTCCCTGAGAACTAGGGACAGAGAAGGCAAACTCCTACCTCTGAGTACCATTTCTAAGGAGCAGCGAAGAGCCAAGTCCTTTGTGAAACAACTACTCCTTTTCCAAAGCTAAACTCTGTTTCGTAGCCCCTGTGGTTGGATAATAGTGTAGCAGGGCTGTGTGCTCTCTACAGCTTTTTGGCCCCATATATAAGGAGCTAGAATTCTTTGAGGTCTTCTTTCTAGCACCCTTTATCTCCAGGCTCTGCTCAGGGCTGGCACTGATAATCTGTTTTCTGTAACAAATGCTTTTACAACTCTCCCACAGCTAGTTATTAATTTTGAAACACAAGACATGAATAGCTAAACCAAGTCTCCAGAAACATGGCTATAAATCTGTGGAAAAAACTTGGCAGAGCAAATCTGCACTTCAGCTGCTCAAGCAGGAAAATAACACATTTAAACACCAATAATGAAGCAGCATGACACCTGCAGTTTGCCTCCAACAGCTTAGCAGCAGCAGTTTTATAGTGCCCATATTGTTATGCACTGCATCAGAACTGCATTCTTTCTGAAGAACTCGATCAGAAATCAGCAAGGCTGTAAGTTTCCCTGCCTGCACGTAAGGGCAGATGAGGTCTTGTGATGGGTCACTCTTAGTTTGATTTACATGGAGGATGTGGTACTGCTGATTCAGCCTACTAAATATGGTCGGGGAGTGAGGAAACAGAGTGAACAGAGCTACGTGAATGACTTGTAATGGCTAATCCGAGCTAGTATGGTTCTCGGTTCACCAACACTCTAGACACCTTTCTTGTTATATTTGTCTTAATTCCTGAGAGCACACTATCATGCTACTATTATCTTTCTTCTGAAAAGAAATTGAGGAAACCGGTTTGTAATTAACTAACTCAAGGACAGTAAAGTAAGTTACCGATGGGGAACAAGAATTGTAATTTAAATAAATCAAAGGGCCTAAAATTTCCAAGACTTTTCTGTGGTTTCCCAGCAGTTGTTAAAACGATAAAAGACAAAGTGGCTACAATATTCACATCCTATAAGAGAGACAGAATGGTGGTGTTTTTATACCTGCTTTGCAGGGCACTGCTGTCCTATTCAATATAGTCTGTACCTTTAAATACTGAATTGTTCTTCCCTTTGACAAGCTTTCCAAGCTTCTGCCCTGCCTTTGTGCTTCTGAGAGGGAAAAGTCCTGCAGTTGTCATCCTCACAAAGTCCCTGAGTCAATAGTTCTTTTTCATTGGTAATTTTCCTCTGTAAGTCTAATTGGAATTTAGCCCTACTATAACCTCCATGAGCTACAGAGAATGGTAAAAATGATAACAGGAGAGAATATATATATATTTAAAGCGTAGTGATTTAGCTAAAGCATTGGAGAGAAGGAAATAAAAACAAGAAAAAACCTTTATTCATATTTTTTTGAGTATCCTTTCATTACTCTCTAAATTAGGTTCTAGTTGTCCCAGGGTCCTTCTCCGCTGTGTCTGGATGAGGCAATCTAAATCCTTGCTTCTGCCTTAGAGTGCACTAAATCTGATTTTGATGGGCTTCTTTTTACCTATTTTGTTCCAAAATTCTACCTCTGTCCTGTATCACCTCAATAAGCCTGGTGCAATTTACACTTCTTAAGATGGAGATGAAATTTCAGCAGTGCATTTAGAATATATGATCACCAGCAATTAAGTCAGAGTCACTCCCATTTAGGTAAAAAGTAGTAAAGTCCTTCAGAATTGAATTAACTTTCTTTCCTGTGTTGCAGAAAGCCTGACTGTATTTGGAAACACCAATAAAGATCATGACAATGTCTCCCACATTTTTCCAATTTCAGATATAAGCCTGCAGAGTCAGGTGTTGTAATTTTGAATTCCTTTCACGGATTTGCCATTCTGGTTAAATACCAGGTGCAGCCCCATTGTATGTTATGCAGGGGTGTAAGAATCCAGGATAGAGCTCTCTGTTCCTCACCAGCTGTCAGAGGGACCTGTGTCAGTGACTGCCAGTAACAGCAAGTGAATGCATAAATGTAAGTATCCTCCCTTCTTGAATATATTGTATTTTGAAGGAAAAAAATGTCTAAGTTCACAAGTACATTTGTAAGGAAATGTACATTATAAGTAGCTAAAGCCACTTATTCTTGCGCTTTGTGCCTCGTAATTTACCACTGACTCTTGCAACAATGAAGGTGCCTGCCTATTGTGTCTTATCACTTAAATATTAATGAATGGTGAGCTCTACATCTGGTATCATCATGCATTTTCCATAGGGCACAGCAACTAAGCGATATTACAGAGCTAAGCTAATCTTCAGAGCTGGTTCTTCACATTTTCCTATTAATATGCATTGTCATTTTAAGGGCTACACCCTGCCTAAGGACGGGCACGTGCGTTGAAATAACTATCCTCTTCTGTCAATAGACAGGGACTATGCATACATGTCTTGGTAAAACAAAACACATCTCATGAGTCTCTTCATCCAAAGTCTTCCAAGGGTACTGAAACAGAGTCTTTTGACTCTTTCCTCTGATTAAAGAGCTTTATAGTAATAACAGTTAGAAGAATAACCCCCAGTTGTGGCAGTGGACTTTAGTTCAGAAGTGTTGATTCCTCTGTCCTGGTCTCTTGAGCATTCATTTGCGGCTGCTTTTTTCTGTTTCCTCAGTATTTCTAGTCTGTAACTGTGGTGTTTCTGCACAGAGAAACCATGGGGATGGCTGGGGCAGAGCAGGTGAAGTTCCTGTAAAGTCTAAAAGGAAAGTGAAAGGTGAGACAGAGAAAGTAAAACAATTTCTAAGCATTCTTACGTGGTGCTGATCTCTCCTGATGGCTTTTTAAAATATTTTGGTTATATTTAATAACATTTGGTTTTATCTACACATATAATTGCTCTGGACCCAGCATACAGTCAGTTACATAATGGGATAAATTCATGTGCAGAGACACAGTTATTTTTACTTAGGCATATGAAGGTGTGTAATTTTTGCTATATAAAGCATGCTAAATGACACGGCACTTTGGTGATGGTGGTGGTTTGTTGTGGTTTTTTTGTTGCTTTTTTTCTTCAGAACTTGCTAATGGCCAAACATATGCACACAAAGTTTCAGAGAAAACAAAGCAATGCAAAACTATTAGAGACTAGCAGCTGCTCTGCTCAGGCGGCAGCCACATGCTGGCCTGTTCAATGAAAATTAATTGGAAAAGCTTCCACACAAAATAATCATCATCCTACTTGAATTTTTAAGAGCCAATTTAGAATGTTTTACTTTTAGAAGAATCATTTCTTACAGAGGTCAGAGTTACATTTGATTGCAAAAATACGTGCTTAACCTAATTGTATGGCCAGTGAGCGTGAAATGCAAAGCACAAAGTGATTGCCAGAACTGAGCTAGTTCTAGTCCAGTCCTTTCTGGGGAGTCAGAATGAATTCCTCTGGATCAAAACAGACAAATCTTTGCCTAAATGTCCTTAAAATATTTTCACTATGGAGAGTCTGCAAATTAAATTTCCCTCTTGTTCTTGTTTCAGTGAGCAGTGAAAACGATTGTATCTTAGTTACAGAAAGAAAGGGATAACAGCAAATTGAAACTGGTGAGCTCAATGGCTTTGTGTGTGAGGGA
Source organism: Cygnus atratus (assembly GCF_013377495.2). Classification (NCBI taxonomy): domain Eukaryota; kingdom Metazoa; phylum Chordata; class Aves; order Anseriformes; family Anatidae; genus Cygnus; species Cygnus atratus. Next base: position 111,516,722 of record NC_066363.1, on the reverse strand, counting down.
GTGAGGTGAGCTGTCTTGCCCAAACTGGAATATATAAACACTGTTTGTCCCACATAATACACTTGTTTTTATACTACGGGATCTTGGTTGGGTCCCTCTTAGTATTTCACATTGTAGAACAAATAACAACCCATCAACCCCATTCACTTTGACCTTTCAGAAGCAGGCCATATATTTTAAACCTCAAATACTTTTGCTGAGCTGCTTTGGAGGTTTCCTCCAGTTCTTGTCTTTTTTTTTTTTTTTTTTTTTGGTGTGCACCTGAAGCCATTTTAAAGATCTGATGCATTTGGGAAGGATTTACCTCTACATATTCATCTGTATATGCATATACATTTCTAACTATGTGTATGATATTGATGAACAAACCACTTGCCCAGTTACTGAGGATGTGCCTTTGTACTTTCAAGCTTATGATGAACAGTGAGTAGTCAGCAAGGCCACAGATAACCTGTGGCAAACATAACAGCTTTAGTAGACACCCTTCGTGTTAGTGCCCCCCGCCCCCCCCCAAGTCCTTGTAATTTAAGATAATCAGAAACCCTTGGAGATTGGTGTATTCTAAAATGGTTAGAATGGAATAAATAGAATATCTTGCTAAGGTATATTTTCGTTTTACTAGTTTAGTAGTAAATATTTTCTTGCGGGTGTCACGCAGCTTGATGCATAATGCAGCTTGAAATGAGGTTATGTAAAGATTTCTTGTCAGCAACATTCTTACTTTTCTACTTTCATTTGGAACTTTTGGCATTGTATGTATTTTATATTCAGCATCTTAACGTTTTTCACTAGCTTATTCCTCTACAAAAATAGATTGGCCACAGTTGGATTACAGAGGTTTTATTTTGGCCATGTTGGTCTTAGGGTTTGTCCTTCAGTTTTGAAATCTGCACCCCTTGTACCTCATCTTTCTGAAAGCAGGAAATATTTTGTTAAAAATTCTAGTGACAAAAAAAATCAGTAGACCCCATTGATGACAGGATTTTTGTGACACAAAGCACAGGTTTATGTAGACAGTTTGGTACTTCCTATGTCCAGGGTAATTGTCTGGGCCTTTTTGTTGGAAGGTAGTCACAACTGCAATGACCAGTGCTTGAAGTAAAGAGAAAGGAAGGCATGAAAAAGAGAAGGGCTGCCGTTTGGGTGTGAAAGGCACCAAGAGCTCAACTTGGGAAGGAGAGGAAGGCTCGAATAAGCTGTGGCAGAACCATGAGTCTCCTGGCATTAGTAAGAGTTGCAAGCAGTAGATTTCCACACAGATGTCCTTCTTGTCCCATTTTCACAGTTTCTTGTTGATGTAGGTTTGTAGGTGTACAATAAATTTGCACCTGTCTGTGCATCGACATTGGTGGCTATGCTACACTAAGGCATTCAGCAGTCTACAACCACCTCAGACTAAAGCATCTTGACTTTCTATAACTGGAATAGACCACACAGATTATTTTCATTTGAGAAGCCCTGTCAGCAGTGTATATACCTACAAAGATGGTGAGCTTCTTCCCCTGCATACATGCTGTGTTAGCTACTGATATCTCTGTCCCTGATTATTTCAGTTCCTTATGTTTTTGGAGTTTAATGCTGTCTCCTGGAACATAGTGCTCTGTTCTTTACAAAACTCTTCTCTGAGGCTTGCACACACAGACATGGCAAGTGGCTTTTAAAAGTAGCAGTATGATCTGCAGCATATATCATAAGGCAGAAAAGAAGCCTAAAAAGCATATTGAGAGACAGATGCTACCCCAGATATCGAAGTTTTTATTTCTGGATACTAGCTTTTCATCTGTGAAACTTGTGCTTTGGTCTGAATGCTTTTGCTGCTCTCTAAGCAATATAACTAATTGTACCATTTAATTTAGAGGATGTGAGGAAAGTCATCTTATCTATCTGTATAAACTTGAAGGGATCATCTTCTATTAAGTGTGTATTCAAGTCTTATGTATATTTATATTCACTCAGGCTACAGGATTATCTAGAGGCAACAGCTAGACAGATCCACATGCTTATATCATCTTTATTCTAGTAGTTGTTCTATAGTCAGAAGTGTCTGGTGAAATCCATACAACATTCTTCACGTTTTGATGTGTAAAACTATAAAGCAGACGTTAAAAATATGTATTTGTAATTTGATGACTTTAATTTAAAATACGATTTAAGAAACTGGAAGCTGATGCTTGACTGGCTAGAATGTGAATTAACAGCTCCAAAATGAAATTAAGCAGAACCAAGAATGTATGTGTTACCTCCTAGTACTTAAAGAAATAAGCAGCAGCATACAGTTGACTAAGGTTGTGTTCTCTAAAATAATAATAATAATGCACAGCATTAGGTTTTCCCACTCTTCCACTTCTGGAAACCTATGCCATTTTTTTGGAATACAAACTGTCCAACTGTTTTGTAGCATGTTTCTATTTGGGCACTTGGCAGTCAAGGTATGTGAATTAAGAAACGCTCTTGAGAATTAAACATTCTCCTGAACAGTGCCTATCAGAACTTGTTCCCACTATCAGACGTGGCAGACAGCATTTGCCCAACGAGTGAAACGCTGCATTGCAGATAAAGGGAAATGGCAAGCCAAGATTCTATGTGCATCTAATGATAATCGCAGGAGTGACTTACAAATCGTACCACGCATCAAAGTTCTTATGGAAATAACTGCAGGATGACAAATCTAATAGCCCTCCTCTCTTTTTTTTTTTTTTTTAAGTGTGTTTGGATTCTGAAAGGATTTCTGCCCTTAAACAGCACCGTGCCTTTTAAAACCACACATCAGGTGAATTTTTCTGTATTGACTCACTATTTATTGTTCTTCCAACAGTGTTTTGTGAAGCTGAGAGCTACGTATCACGTAAGCATCTTCAATTGAGTTGCATAATTTCAGCCATTATGAGTTATGCACAGCAATAACAGGATAATACAGTGAGAAAAGCTGTGCTTTTACTGCAGGCCACTTTTTCGGAGTTCCTCTTCCAGACATAGCACAATGAGAAATCATCTTTTATTTTCTCAGTGCACTCTCCCATTTTTCATTCCATTAGTATTTTTTTCCAATGCTTTTTTTTTTCCTGCTGCAGTTCATCTAGGAAGAGTTCCTCTCTTTTTCCTTCCATTCCTTTTATTTTATTAACTGTTTCACTTGCCTATTTTTTGAGGATTGTAAATACACATAAATATGCGTTCTGTCTTGCATCTCCTTATTTTATATGCCTTTCACTTGGGGTTCAACCTACATCTTCTCCTTATGTTCCCAAGCTTCAAATCATATAAAGCACAGAGAAAAACAAAAAAATAATAATAATAAAAAAAAAACAGTTCATATATGTTAATTTCTTTGGTGTAAGGTAGAAAGTGATAAGATGCATGTGAACCCACCAGTGTGCCTGGCTCATCACGAAAACAGCGAGTTCAACCGAGATTTCTTCCAGTTACCACCAAGACACTGAAAACTAAGAAGGTGGAGAGATGCTGGCAGATCTACTGCCATGGATCCAAGCGCCGTACTATCATCACGATGAGTCACAGTATCGTAACGCGGAGATGCCAGGAGCTAACCACACTATATCTGGATAACTCAGTTCTGAAAAGGATGAGTGACAAAAGCAGTTATAATGACACTTCTTCCCTATAGTTGGAAGCAGGAGGTAATTCCCTCTGTCTTGTTCCTTTTTTTCAGTGAGGTCTGTTGACAACCCTATACGATGGCTTTTTTGTATAGCTAGGTCGCAAGGCAGTCTAATTATTCCTTAGGACTATAATCAAATGCTGCAGCTATCTTCAGGGAATTTGTTCAGTGGGTTTCTTGCTGCTATTCCAGATGGCACCTTGGGAACTCGGAGCTGAGTTGGCTGCTGCTATGTCCTCTTACATCTTACGGTCAGGATGGTGTATGGGTGTGCTTCTGTTAGGGAATAACTAACCCCCCTTCGCTGGTTATAGAAAGTGTAGAGTAGGCTGATTATAGAGTTTAGAGTAGATATCCAACCTTTATGTAGCTGGAGTTGTGAGATGAGTAACCATAAATGTTACTGTTATGGTAACAAATGTTATGGGTCTTAATAATTTAGGCAGATGTTACATAGCAAGTCCCAATGCTACCGGACAGTCTCACATACCTACAAGTCTCTGTCTGGCCATTCCATTTGCTTAAAATCAAGTATCGTTGAACTTTCTGTGGACCCCAAATCAAAAATAATGAGTTCACCTATGCTAACAGTAAAAGCCTTAACATTTTTCTCTGGATTTGGTGGTGGAATGTGCTCCCATAAGCATAGCTGTGCCTGAATTGCAGGTGCATGTGACAGTGCTTGGTGGTGCCAGCCAGGCTTGTTCTGTGCATTGCTGTTATAGGCCATTCACAAAAAAAACTATATTACCATTCCCCACTGAAACATGGGAGACTTCATTTAATCTATATGAAAAGCAAACTTTTGTTTGCAACCGGGTCTCTTGGGCCTTAATAAGTTCCTGAAGCTGCAGGTTGTTTTTTTTATTTTTATTTTTTTATAGTATGAATTTATACTTTATGTAGCGTGAATTTATCAAAGCTGGGAATGCCTGCTTACTATTAACACACACAAGTAAATCCATGGAAATGTTACCCAAGAATGTCATTTCAAACATGTACAGGAATCCTCCAGCAGGATCATCATGTAGGTGTGAGACGCTCACTTCAACAAAAGCCTTGATCAGGTAGCAAATGCAAAGGGCCACATGGAGTAATCACTGTTGTCCAGGTTACGAAGCCATTCCACATCTAATCATTGCTCAAGGCACAGTGGTCCATCCCTTTGATCACACTCCAGCCCTTTCCTCTCCTACTTGTGCCTGCCCTCTTACTATGTTCTGTTTTAGCATACAGACAAATTCAAAGATATGATGCCAGAGGGTAAAATCCAGGAACATGCAATGCAGTCTTTGGTTTTCCTTGAACTAGAAGTTTGACTCTAAGCTGTACCTCTTGGTATCCCCTGAGCAGCATCTGTTTTACCTGTCTAGAGAATTTGACTCCGTTACAAGAGAAACAAGGACACCTCTGCTAGGTGACAAAATGCTGCCCACGGCTCTGTTGCTAGGGGACTTTCATGATTGATCAAACAGACACAGGATATATGTATATACTCGGTGTGATAGTTTTAAAATATGCCTTTCATAGGTCTGGAGTGGAAGCTCTAGGGCTAGCGTAAGCTTCTCCACAGCTGAAGGGAGTAGAGATCTCAGTTTTTGCCTTGGCCATCTGCAGAGAGGCAAAGGTCAGACAGAGAAGCTGTCAGCAGTCAGAAATGACTTTGGGCTTCCTCAGAGCTGAAAGGTGCAACTAGGAACAAAAGCAGCTTAGCCCCAGCTAAGTTGGGAAGCAGACACGGGTGTCTGGTTGCTTGTACCGCATCTTACACAGAAAGTAGTTTCTACTAGAAGGTGGTGTCTCAGAGAAGGTTCATCCTGGTCACCGTTGTGTTACAGGGTTTAAGCTCAGCCATACAACTGCCTTCACAAGCGTAAAGCTCTCAGTGCCTCTCAGAGATGTGTGCTCAAGAGGGCACTCAGGGGGAAACAGAAGAAAAGGCACGAAGGGGTGTGAAGAGCTCTCTCATGACTAATTGCTGTTTGCAGCTGCAGATAGACACGTGTTTAATTATCTGCTATATGCATGCAAATTTCAGCTGCTGTTGCGAGAGTCCAGATGTTCCCTTCCATAATACAATATACAACAAACAAAAGGAAAAGGGCCAGAGAGCGAAATAAAAGGGGTTAGGAGTGGCAGCTTCGTGCTGTTTTCCTTCCTGCCATGGGCTAGGCCTGTCCTACCGTTTTTCTGAATTCCCCGTGCAGAGATTTGTAGGTTCACAGGGAGGACGTCTGCTGCCTGGCAGGGCAGCACTGAGCCTCGGGTTGGAAGGGAGCAGCAGCTGGACTCCGTGCTGCCACCACACAGCCCGAAATCGTCCAGTGAAGCTAATAGGTATTGCAGTTCGTAGGTAGCTCCTCTCCTGCAGACATTCCCCTGGGCAGGGGTAAGTCCTCTCCTAGCAGACTTAAGGCTTACTTTTCCTCACTTACCTTTCCTCCTTTAGCTGTGAAGTCTTTTTCTTTGCACCCGCCCTCTAGGATGGCATGAGTTCTTCACGAGTTCTTTTTCCTACTGATAGAAAATATTATTTTTTTTTTTTTTGTAGAAAGTGAATTGAAGCATTCTTCATGGGACTCTTCGTAGCAAACTGCTTTCCGTAGGATCTACACATGGTGTTCCCAACATCTGAAAACAATAGGTTAGACAAACAAGACTACAGCTTTTCTCCTATCAGCTGTAATCAGGGAACAATAAAGCGATGTTGATTTATACCAATCATGCACCTGGCCTTTGTTCTGTTTAATGGCATTCAGTCTTTGGAAGATTTAACTTTTTCACTCCCGTTTAATGAAATAACGATGATGATCATTAGTGTTTCTGCGCTGTTTTGAATTAGATTTGCTCTGAGTGTATACGTCACGTTGACTCATTTTATCTTTCATGATAAATGCAACATACGTGGATTCAGTGATCACGTCTTCTCAAGCGGCTCGGCAGCAGGCACATTTCCTTCCTTTAACGTGGCAATATAAAGTTACAGCAACCTCACCGCTTACCGCTCCTACGTTCAAAATGTGGACCTACTCTTTTGCATGCAGGGGTAAGGAAATTCCCAGAAGGTTTTTTTCCTTTTCTTTGAGTCTGGTAAAGGCATAGTGGGACCTACGCGGTTGCTTCTGATGTAGAGGAGCACAGGAGAGGACGGAGGCCAGGTGGGCTCTGTGGGCGTTCAGAGGATTTGGCTCACCGCTGATGTTCTCAGACCACCCATCAGTGCCACCCTCACCCCTAGTATTTGTCAGTCACAACAGACTCTTTCCTTGGCCTCCTTCTTTCCATCCCTGCTGCTGCAAATACTACTTGTATTTGTCCAAAGTTTACATTTACGTATATTTATGTAAAAAGGGTTATCTCAGGTTTTCTGGAGACCGTGTCCTGCCCTTTATTACATAACTTTTAATCTGCAATAAAAATTCTCTGTAAAACTTGGCAATAACTTAAGAGCACATTTTTATAAACTGTATTTAGGGTTTTCGGCGTGTTTTAATAAAGTGTATGAGCCAAAGTCCTGTGAAGTGGTTAGATCCTTCCATTAAGCCACTGAACTTTGGATCGTGCCTATGTATTTTCTTGGAGAACTGCCCAGAGCCTTTAGCTTCCTTTGTACTAGGTTACTCTGTCCCCAGGGGTACGTCATTACCTTTGATTTAAGTGAGCAGTTAGAACTTTATTACTCACTTGACACCTTTGCTCTGAGGTAAATTATATCGGTTGATACCTTTGCCTTAGCTGGAGGAATTGGTGACTGTTTATTACTAACCCTCGAGGTGTGCAGGATCCAGACAGATTTTCTCATCAGAAAATAATCAGAAGGATCTAGAATTAAGATTTATGGCAGGTGCTGTCATCTAACAGTGTAAATCTTCTGTCCAAAGTAGTATCTCGGAGTGATAGATCTTGGCTCAGAACCACAGAGTGGTTGGGGTTGGAAGGGACCTCTGGAGGCCACCTGGTCCAACCCCCTGCTCAGGCAGGAGGACCTAGAGCCTCTTGCCCAGGATGACATCCAGACAGCTCATTCCATTATGAACACATTGTTAATTAAAACTGTCTGCAGGAGCTGGACACAGAGCCATTTATTTCAGTATACTTGAAAAGTATTTTCTTTGTTATCGCTTCAAGCCTCAAAAACCAGATCTGAAAAGTTCTTTCAGGACTGAAATTCTGATAGTGACAGCTGTCTTTCATACGAATTTATGAAGTACTGAGCTTCCTATGCACGTAATTATTCGTTCTTACCAGCACACAGTCCTTCTGTGACAGGGATCTTAGACATAGGCTCATGCACAATACAGAAATCTGTTGCTGTTCCAAGTATAAATATAACTGAACAGAGACAAAAAGATCATGATGCCAACCAACTGACTTTTTATCCCGTGTAATAATGCTCAATCTTTACCAATGAGCAAGTGACATATTCGCAAAGAAACTGCATCTCATGGAGCATCTCACGTATGCTTCACGTTCAGAACCACCTGCAGGAACCACAGCAATTGGTTGAGGGGCCAAGTTATGACAGGACTGTGTTGGAAAAACAAAAAAAAAAATTGAATGCTATCAGCTGCAAACCAGGAGAGGGGTATGATATGAACGACAGGTCAGAGCTTAGTTTCATTGCTACAAAGGATCCCCCAAATTGAGAGAGAAATAAAGACTGATTAGTTATATTTGCTTGCAGTTCTTTATACTCGGAAGATGCTTCACTGCAGCTCTGGCAGTTACCAGCCTCTTGCAATTTTGGGATGTCTGGGCCAGCTACACAAAGGAGGTTTATGCTTATGCCTTGCAGTCTCAATGCCTTAAGTGAAGCCGTAACATTGCATCATGGCCATATCCCTTTTTAACATAAAGCAATTCCTTTTGCCAGGGACATCCATTTAATGTATTTTTAGAAAGTGCAGACATTTACAGAAGACCGGGCCACTGTGCCCTAAATTTCCTTACATCATTGGAGAAAGATGCTGAACTTTTTAAATGAAGAAACCACAAAGAAAATGGTAGGAGGCAAAAAGCACGGTAAGAGTTCATTACAAAGCCATAATACATTTATAGAGATTTCAGTGAGACCATGTTTTCCAGGCTACTCCACTAATTTTATGAGGGACAAAAAGGAAGAAGAGGGGAGGGGGCAAAAATAACGAGGACAAAACAAAACAAAACAAAAAAAACACAACAAAATTCACCAAGGACTCTAGAAGAGGCAAAGCTACTAGCAGGAGGATGAAATGAAATGGCTCACAGGTGAATCCAAATAAGTGGTTGCAAAACCAAAGAGAATTAATTCACCCAATTCATATTGCTGCTGACTGCAGGGCTTAGGGCTCTGTATTTACATGAGAGCTCTGCAGTAGCAAAAGCACAGGCCTTCAAGGAGAGGTAGAGACAGTCTGTTAAGACGTCTTAATTGGAAGCTTTTGTTAATTAGAGACTTAAATAACAGTGTCATTTATAAGCAGTGAAGTGAAAAATGTTTTCCTTGTATATACACAACTTTTTCTACAGTAACTGTACTTTTTTTCCTGACTGCCCTGTGATCTATTTCATTTTATTTGACTGCACATCTCAGTGTTAGGTCTGTTAACCGGCTTTCAGCTCTCACTATAATCTGGCTGTGTTTTGTAGTTATAATAAACGGGAGCTCATTGGACTTAGTGTCATCCGCCCCAGGTAACATGCTTCTATTAAATCCAATCCAAATTAACTGGAAAAGAACCCCTTGCCCGTGACGTGGCTGAGGGAGGGGCTTGGCACTAGCAAAATCAACGTGGTTTAATCTAGAGAGGAAATCTGCTCTCCTTGTGTAATTGATCTGGGATTCAGATGAGCCTATAACATCAGTCTGTTAAAGTGCCTGTTTAGCTACGCACTTGCAGTGTACTGAGTATATTTGATACTCCTTCAGCTACCAAATGCCAACGCTTGAATGATGAGAGCCTTGCAAATATTACTTATAACAATTAAGAAAATGACAAAAAAAAGAAAACAAGCCACCCTTAAAATCAGAGGCACTTTTCAACTTTTTCATTTTTAATGTATTAGGATTGTACTGGAATTAATACTTATCAGATATTACAACATACATTTACAGAAGTCTTTATACATTTTTCATTTCTTTCCTGTCAGCATTAAAAAATATTTCTGACAAAATAAATTGAAGTGCAAGGGAATTGAAATCCAGGACTGGCTCCAGACTGTGAGGCAAAGATCTTTGCTATATTTACTTATTTGATGGGGGAAGGGAAAAAGGAAAAGGCTATCTTGGGGCTAGGGAAAACCTGCTTCAGTGAGCAGTCTGGTGGGCATGAGATATTGAAATGTTACGAGAGAATATCTTGATAAAGTTTAACAGTCCTTCCTTTCTCCACATAGAAATTATCATTGCCAGCTCAGGCCAGTAAACCAATTGTGCATTTCCACAGTTTTGGTCACCTCTACAGCTGACAGTCTACTTCAAAGGCAGGGGGTTACTTCAAAGGCATTACGTGTAGAAAGGATTCAGGTATTGCTATCTGAAAAGATTATTTCCAAATCCTACCACCTCTAGGCATGTGGGTATTTCCTTTCCAACTGCAGGCAGCCATACAGGAGAAGCAGTTTTTGCAGAGCACCTCTAGAGAAAGGGCACCTTTGGGTGCCAATCCTCTGCGCTCCCTCAGAGACATCAACCCTGGCATGCTTTCACCCCATCCCATTCCCCAAAAGTAACTCAATCACTGAGAGCCCCCTGTATGGGCAAAGATACAAAGTTGTGCTAAAAAAAAAAGCAATGCAAGATTGTGCATGAACAGCTTTTTGACACTTTTGTCACCCCAAAGACCTGAAGCTGCAAGAATTTAATAAGGGATTAACAACCACGGCTGTAAGGGCTACTGATCTGGGATCTTCTGTTAATCCAGGCAGCACCTCGTTCCACGCACCGTGAGGACATCCTGCTGCACCTGGGCAAGAAGACAGTGGAAGGTGGGAGCAAACATAGCAGGAGGTGGGAAGAAAGGTTTGTTTCTATCACTATCTTCTCCCGCCTAGTGGCCAGCCTTAGAAAAACTTTTTATTTTGCAAAAAAAGGGATGTCATCAGTGAACTGGGAAAAAAAATAAAACAAAAAACAGCATCAAAATGCTGCTTTTGAAGGACAGTAGAAGGTGAAGCCAAGTCAAGTCTATTCAGGTCAGCCCTGTATTTAGAAAACAAAAGCAAAGTCGGTCCCCTCACTCCACCATGGGTCATGATCAGGTACAAAGATTTGAATGCCAAAGAAAACAGTTTTGCTGGTTTAGTCCTGCAGTTCACACTACACAACCGTACCATGTGCAGTGCTGTTCCTAAACTATCTTGTCTTCATTTAATCAGAAAAAAAAGAGGTCTATGGAGGAAACTTTCTGGCTCTGAAGCTTACAAGAAAAATTACTCTGAGGTTTTTACATAACCAAATTCTAATAAGCAGAGATGATGGACTCCTGCTTATTCATGCAAACCAGCTCCTTAAAGCTACAGAAATATATGTATAAAGCAAGCAGAATTTAGGTGTTTGTAAAATGGACACCAAAGAAATACCAGATTGAAATAACCAAACAGGAAAATGGAATGTTTTAAAAACGTACTGTATTTATTTGGCCCCAGAATTCCTCGCATTGTAACAAACTCCCAGTTTCACTCCTTAAAGTGCTTCAAACTCCATTTATATTATTATTTTTAACATTAATGTACATTTCTGTATAAACATTCTGTTCATCAATCCGAAGAGATTTATATTTTTTATAGAATTCTTTATATTAGTGGATCAAATTTGCTCTCAAGATGACCAGCATTAAGGCAAATTTCTGAACTTAAGTCACTGGAGTTACTTAGTTGCATGCTGTTGCGGGTGAGAGCAGAATTTGGCCCAGTAGGGTATATACAATTATATTTTCTGCATATATTTCAAAAGACACAATGGATTACCTTGGAAATCAATAATATTTAATAGGGAGTTTATCGAAGTCCATACTTTAAATTTGCTTTGGCGCAGTCCACATCCAGAGGATGCATTTGCTCACCAGCTCTTGTGAATATCCAGCCTGATGACAGTGACCCAGTGATCAGCAGAAGTGGAACCCACGCTGCATGAATTCACGTAGTTCTTCAGCAGGCCCAACCTGATGAGTGTACAAATACTGCAGCAGCAAAGTTACGTGGCCGGGCACCCATGCAAACTCACTACACCATGAACCTCTGAAATTCTCTTGGTGGAGACAGGTTTGCCGTTGATGTTAATATTTCGAAGACAGCCAAAAAATGAGTCTTTAACTGGAAGCCACGGTGCGTCCAAAATTGCTATAACAAGGTAGAAATATCAAATTTAATTAAATGAAAATGATTTGAAAGATGAACTACTTCAAGGCTTTCAAAAGAGGGGAGAATGATATAGGACTACATGCATGAACAGAACATTTGTTTTAGAAAGGAAAAAAAAAAAACAGTAGCTACATAAAGAAATAAAGCAGCAATAATGTTACCTGGAATTTTGCCAAAGTAGAGTGGCTGATGCAGATGTCTAGGAGAAAAGGGTGGGTGTCCAGTGGTATAGTTACTCTGTGTGCCTACATCAAGCTGCACAGCGTTCCCCTTCTGAGAGACTGCAAAGAAGCAGGTATATGAGTACTCTTTCTCAACACTATTGAAGAACCAGCTAGATATGACACTATTTTTTAAACAACATCTGTTTTGAAATTTAACTTTATTTTTTTTTAATCTTTTTTATATTGATTTTGTCTCAATTCAAAGTCAAGTTGACACATCTAGGTACTCTGGGGCTAAATACAGCCCAAAAAAAGCCCTCTCATGTAATGCCTTGAATTAACACAAAACACATTGTTCTTAAGAGTATTCTCAGAATAAACAAAAGTGAAATGATTAATAAAAATCTGGGTCTGCAATGCTTTCTGCTCACCCTCCTTTCCAAATTTCTGAAGAATCAGTGTGATACAACATACCTGCAATTGTATGCCACTGTCCATTATACAGAGATTGCCGAGGTGTGACTGTTGCATGGAATTCTCCAGCACCACTATTTCCAGCAGCAATGAGCTGTAAAACAGTTATCTGTTAAGTTACCATGGCAAAGAAATGAGGAACAGAAAAATACAGTGCTTTTAGTAATTTACTGAACTTGCGGAGGGCTGGGTTTCACCTAGTTTTAAGGGTCACAGTCATTGTATACGTATTCCAGAAATTATCATCTCCGGAAAGAAAGTAAATTTCCCTAATCAAATCCCAGGAGATGTATTACAGAATTTACAAGCGTATGAGCAAGACCTTTGTCTTTTCTTTCCCCTCAATCTTACAAAATTATGTTAATTCTTTTGACATAATCTCTCTGAGACAAAGTCTTTCCTACTAGGCCTCCCTTTCCTTTTTGGAAAGCAGTCACCTACATGCTAGGCATCTCCAGACAGAATCACTGCAATATATTTCTCCAGCCTTTCACATAGCTTTGGTCTTCTTGTATTTCACTTGAGAAGCTTGTAGCTTGACTATTTACCGTGATATTTCAAACAAGAATCTGCTTGTGTTTTCTTACGTCTTACTCCTCATTCCTTGTAAACAGACTATTTTTCTGTGATGGTTACAACAAACTTGGTAATGGTCTGGTGACTGATGTAGTGAGTTCCCTTTGATAGTGTCAGGACTGATGGTGTCCCTTTGACCTTTTACCACCCTGCCCACACTGACAGCCAGCATGAATCAAAGTTACTGCTGAAAAAAGTGCTCTATCTTGTCCCTAAGGACTCCCCAGCTATTGATGGCCCTGCTTCCACGTGCTAGCTGTGTCTTGAACCAGATCAGCAAGCTCGGTGAAGCTAACCAATGGCAAGAAGACAAATAATAAAAACAAGTTCCCTAATCTGGTTAGCTGTTGACCTGCACTAGGGATGACCGCGAATGGATAGCTATGACTAGGGAGAAAAGAGCAAAGCTGAGCCTTTCTGAAGGTAGGTAGAGTTATGCTCGTTTAAACCATGCCAGACAACAGGTTCTGTTGAGCTGAGACGTATTTTTATTTGATGTCTATACGGAAGCAAGCACAATGGTTTTGGGGTCCAACATACGTTCTAAACCTGTTACATTATGAAAAAACAAGTGATAAAAATCACCACCATGACACACCTCTCAACTAGAGCAGATGCTAACACAAAAAAACTGCACAAGTTCCCTAATGAATGTTGTTACAGAGCTGCATCAGTACAGCCAAATGATGACTAAAATAGAAGTGGAAATAAGCCATGGAGTCCTATAGCCTCTGGCCAAAAGCCCAGCCAGTTCTTGTAAGGGTTGTAAGGCTTTTTAGGGTTAGGGCTTTAGGGTTTTTAGGGTTAGGGTTGTAAGGTTTCTCAGGCTTTTCGAAGCCTGAGAAAACGGAGACTGTGCCCTTCTGCTGACTGCTATGCAAAGAACACGTGCATGCTAGTGTTCACACAAGGGAAGCTCCTACTGTAGGCACAGAGACACATTAAATGCTCCAGTTTCCATGCAATGGCATTAAACCATTCTGAAGAAGTTGTTCAGTGTTAAACCTCTACACAAATGTAGTAACACCTAAGTCCAGGGCTCAAGCTCAGAACTCCTCCCTGCTGAAGAATGGTAATATATAGGCTGTGATTCCATTTCAGGTACTTACTTTTCCTTCTTCCATGTAAACAGTCAAGTAGTTGTCTGGCTTGCTTCCAGAATGGAGTAATACACCTGTTGAACTCCTTGGCCGAATGGTAAATACTATCCTAAAATCCAAGCCCATTCGCAAATTGTCTGTGGAGAATTAAAAAGAGTGTGTAGATGAACAACCGTTGGAAGAGACAGTTGGAAAACTTCACAAGAGTAAGTACAAGAAATCCTTCTGTGTACATGTATATACATTTAAACCATAATTTCTACACAGCTTACCAATGGCAATATATCCTCCTTCCTTAAAGAAATAAATCCCCATCTCCATGGGAATATCCAGACATGGAAGCACACCATTTTTTTGCTGAGGTACATTCATGATTTTTCCATTCATCTTAAAATTCCTCAGGCAACCCTTGAAACTCTTCACTGGTATACTCTGAAAGCATATTTCAAGACATGAATACCAAAGCATGATGACCATCCTTTTAGTAAGACTACCTGCTAGTTTTTTGTATTGTTGGACTGTAGACAGACAATGGTTATTTAAGGGCACCTAAACTCCATCTCGTATGCAGTGAAGAGATATTCTGAAACTAAAAGAGCTGAAAACATGAAATAGCTGATTTCCAGTTAACAGAACTCCTGCTTGCAAAACAGATGCTCCCAATGATGTGTCAGAAGGACAACACAATGGGAGTTGTAAGATCTCAAATACACCCTTTCTTTCCTAAGAGGCTGTTTATTTTAACTTGCCTTTACAAAATGCCCTGCATTGATAATTTTCTCATTCTTGAAGTAATAGGAACAACTTCTACTTCAGATTAAAATCGGGTTCTACATCCATAATTTCTTAATTAAGAGGAGCCTTTGCTCTTTATGGATTATCACTTAGCCCACTGAGATAAGCAGTCTGTGGGAAAACGCTATCCCTGGAATTACAAATGTGACTTCAGTATTTTCTATTTCTTAAAGAACAGAAATGAAAATGGCACATGGCTATCAGCCGTGCCTCAGTAGCACATGTTGGATATATGGGTCCAGTTGAGAGCTGTGTGAACAGCTGAGGAAAATGATCTGTAACGATCAACTGCAAACATCGATTACAGACAGTGCTCACAGTCAGTGCTTGGAAATATCCGCCAGACCTTTTCAACATGGAAACCCTTCATATTAACACTTCCACATGTAATTAGTGCAGCCTGGGGAGTATGTGGAAGTGGATGCATCACAGTTATTTACCTGTCTTTTCAGTGATGGCAGGCCTCCCAGATAGATTGGTGGCTTAATGCTGACAGGGGAATTTCTTGCTAATCTTCCATGCTGGGCCGCTAGACCATCAACAACAAGGAGTACATTCTTCCCATCTCTGCTGAAGACCACCTTTGCAGGGTGCAAACATAACAGAACGTGAGAACCCAAGGCCAATGAAAGTCACTGCAGCTAGAGCACCAAACAGCAAAAAAACAGGTGTTTAAAAAAATTAATCATATACAATATAGTCTTAAAGTGAGAGTGTATTTTTCAGGCTGGTCTGAAACTAGCCAAAGTAGCAAGGGAAGTGGATAAATAAAATACTTGCATCAAATACCAAGATGGTTTGAAAACAAGTAGCATCTCGCACACCAACCATTCTGACTGTCAGGGACCCAAATTCTGGCCACCTTTGCTACAGCCTGTGAATGGAGTAATTCCATGCTTTCTGTGTGCATGTGACAGAAATCAGAATACTGCCTTTATTCTGTATCTTAATGATCCCTTAGTGGTATTTTTTTCTTTAACTTAAGCACCGTGTTGTTGAAATATTTAAACTGAAAATAACATGCTGGGACTATCGGTCTCTGTAAGCTCTCTCATAACAGACACCTGTCAACCACATGAGCTTTCAAGCATATGAATTAACTTCAGATGGCCAAAAGGAACAATTTCATTTTTTTCCTTCCCTGTCTCTGCCTAATAACTTAAAAGTTCAATAGGCCATGCGTGCTGAATGCTTGCCATGGTTTCACCATGGTTCCTGTGCCATAATACTTACAGTGTGCCATTGCCCATCATTGTATTTAGTACTGGTTTTGATTTTGAATCGTTTTCCTCCAGAACTAAGTGTAAAGACAAAATGTCCTTTTGAAATGTGGAGAGATATATAAGAATTCTCAGACGTTTCCTCCATGAAAATTATTAAACCTCTTGATGATCGAGTCCGTATATCTACAGAAAAATGTAACCTGTAGGGGAAAGTAAGCATATTCATGCATAGGTCTCTTTTGTTAGATGTTGTATTCTTTCTGTTCTCCAGAAAAATGGCAGTGAAACTCAAATTTGTGAAATGCAGAATAGGGTTTGGGTGGAGCCCCAGTGTTCTGCATTTTCTGCATTTCTGAATATGAATGAAGGTTTACGTATTCAGGCTTAGCAGTTGTCATCAATATACTCTGTAGCTGTCTACCACATCCGTCAATCTACGCAGTTTGGGAAGATATTAACAAAGGGAAAAAAATCCTGAACATTTATAACCATTCTTCTCTTGTATCCAAAAGCATAAGCAGGAAAAAAAATCCTAGCTTTTAGCACCCAAAGATTCAATCAGCTTTGAAGATGCAAATATTAGGATTACATTTGTATTACCTGTCTGTAGGTGAAGGTGGAGAAAACGTGTAGGATATAAAACTGTTGGGGGTGTTTCCAAGGAGATACGCTTCACTGTTGGCATTTAACCAAGTTGATAAAGTGTGGTTTTGCTGGTCATGCTGCACGTTATAATCTGCCAGATGATCAACGTATTTTTCATTCTGTAAGATAGAATTGAAACTTTTACAGAAGGTAAAAGAATAATTCAATCTACACGTTTAAAAATTCCCACCTGAGGCAGTCAACACCCTTCTCTAAATGACAGAAGTAGTTGTCATTCTGGAGCAGGTATGCATTTAGCATGGAACTTCAACACAGAAAGAACATGCTTCAGATGTGAGATGACAGTTACACCTGGTTCTACAAACCATGGCCATGCAGACAAATACGCATCAATATGGAGCGAAGATGACAGTAAAAATAGGCATACCTTGAGCATCTTAAACCTGAGTGGATTTTTGAATTCTTTCAGCAGCATTGGTTCAAGGTTCTCATGTTGGTGGCAAGCTCCAAGGGATACACCACTCTTTTCAGTATGACGAATAAGATTTTGAACCTCGGGGAGCTGATCTGTCCTAGAATGAAGAAAACAGTAAGTGCTGTGACAGAGCATGCCTTTTCTCTAGCACAATCAACAATGCACTGTAAAACTGTTCTATACAAAATGGATTTCCCAGTGACCTGATGTTAAAGTACCAATTTTCAGTTTTTGATGGAAAATGTATTACATTCAACACTGCAAATTCACATTTGTCCTGATTCTGGCCTTTTCCTTTTAGCTTTGGAAAAAAAAAGAAAGAAAAAAGAAAAAAAAACAACAACAAACCCACAAACCACAAAAAAATGATGTTTTATTCTCATCTCTTCTAAACAAAGTCTTTTGTGCTCTACTGTTAAAAAAAAATACCATTGAAAAAAGGGGGAAAAGCGGCAGCAGCCTTGATTGAATAAAATTTCTGGATCAGGCTACAAAACTTTTCTGGTTAATGTATGCATAGCCAGTGGCAGATCAAGAAAAAATGGAAACATCAGGTCCTGTTAGCTCAATCACTCACCTCCCCCGTAAGTACGGCATTCTAATCAGATCTGTTAGCAGTAAACCTCATCACAACTCAATATGCAGTTCTGGGATTATAGTCAAATTATCAGAAAGACAGTCAACACCAATTTCCTTCGTGTATAAAGAATAATATTAAGTAATACTATCATTCTGTAGGTGATACAGAGCACCTTCAATGAGTAAATTACAAAACACTTCACAACTGAGAAAAAGCAATGGAGCTCCTTGCCTATGGTTTTCTATGAGAAGAGTGGTAGGGTTGGGAGCAGAAATTGAACTTCAGTTTTAGTCTAGTTCTCCATTCACTTAACTAGCTACAATATCAACTCTCCATCCATGTTGTAATAAAAGCAATTCTCCAGATTTGGCTTCTGATGGGGAGGTTAATATGCAGGTTACTTCATTGTCTTACACTATTTTAAAAGAATATATAATCAAAATATGCCTTTTTTTTCCTGTAAACTCTATACTTGTATAAATATTAATCAAAACTTAGCTAAAACAAAGCCACAGTGGTAGATCACTTGTGACTGAAGGAATGCTTTTCTTAAAGAACATTTTTACATCACATTTCTCTCCTAAATTTTGCCTGTAAGGTATCTCTAATACTGAAAAACACAAGTGAAAAAGAGAAACATAAATCAGACATCTGATTTTTATACACATACTCTCATTTGCTTGTGTAACTGGTTTGGTTCTGCCAGCAAGCTTTGCTCACTTCACTACCAGGCACCCTGTTTAAGCTATAAAGATACAATCTAGCAGATTTTTTTGGATGCCTTGTTGGGACACTTCCAATTCACTATGTCGAGTTTATTCTTTGATTAAGAGACTACTAAATGGGTATGATTCAGACTAAAATTCCATTACATCTGAACAACAGATTTAATTGCAACTTGATACCATATGTAATCCGTCTGGATAAAAGAATATTTTGGAGCAGGAAAGTTATGCATTCATGAAGGTTTTACACGTAGAAAAAAAAGCAATTAAGGAAAAATCATTTTTAATGTGATTAAAGAAGGATAACAAGCTAAAATGCATGAAACTAAAATCCTTCTAGGCCAAATACCTTTTTATAAAGATGTTTGAGATGCATCCTTCAAAATCATCTCCACCAAATATTATAGGCTGCATTGATATCTGTGATCTTGAAGAGTCAACTAATATTGATGCAGGCTTATCATCAACCAGTAGACTTACTCTGAAACAAGGTGAGAAAAATGAGCATGAAATCTAAAGAAATACATTTATGAATTTGAATGAAATATATTATTAAAAAAAGAAACATTTGACAGCTGTGTTTTTTCATTAGCTTGTAATTACACTACAGCTTCGTTAGCTTACTCTTAGCATTTTTTAGGTATGTGCTTATACTGAATTCCACTTCTGTGAAATTAACTCTGCTTTTCAGTGGTAGGTATTGAGTAAGTGTTGCCTCTAGCTATTCAGTTCTACAGTGAAATCCCGATCCAATTGAAATTCATAAAAATATGTTATTGACAGCTATGGGACAGGATTGCATCTGTTGTGTCAACATAGTGCACTTAACACATTAGCAACAGTTAGTACAGATAAGATTAAAAGTTATAATTACCCAGAGTTATAGACAATCATTCAAAAAACTTTCCTCTTTAATTAGCATTTATTTCATTTTATGTGTTGCCCAGAAATCAATAGGATTTAGGAGTTTTCTGGTAAATTGTTCTTTCTGATATCTACATAACAGATCACTATTGAAAAAAACAGATGCGATATTAGCTTCTTCTCTGAATCCTTAACCACTTATCTTAGATAGATTTATAACTTAGTGACATACATAAAGGCTATGGGAAGGGGAAGAACTCCATACCCACAGCGTGACAAATAGACAAAACTCACACAGTGTGTGAGATATGCATAGTGATGTACAGCTGAAACATTACAGGTACTGACATACATTTCCCATAGACCAAAAATCTCCTTTTACTTTATTATTTCAGTATCCTCTGCTAGCACAGAGGATATCTGCGTACCCAAAGAACAAGTTACACAAATTTTTAAGCTTTTGCCAAGCACAACATAAAAGAATCAGATGAAAGACTGAACTCACCTGTTGGCTCTTCTTATTACTGTCACATAATGCATTAACCCATCTTCATATGTCTTGTTTAGAGAGAGCTCCTTCTCTCCCATCTTTGCAAATACAAAGCCAGGACTCAGAAAGACGGTAAGAATATCAGGCTAAAAAAGAATTGCACAATATGAGCCTTAATGCAGGTGCCTTTAGTTCTCCCTGTGTTATTGCCATTAATATAGTTCCCTGTGGTCTCTTGTGGAAATTTTCTGAGACTACAACTGCATTTATCTGTCATCTAGAGGGCCCGTTTTTCCTCAGAAATTTTCCCCAGACAACTGTATTAGGCAACAGTTATCTTACTGGGACGGTGGTGGTGTGGTGCATAAGCTACTCTGCAGAATGCTCAAGGTTAAAGATCAGTTTCTCACGAAACTAATTGTTGGCTGAGTGAAGAAATGCCAGGATGAGTTTCTCTGGCCTATGACATGCAAGATGGCATGCTCTAAAGATGGTTATAGTAGCTGTTTCTTGCCTTAAAATACAGGCATCTATGTGAGACTTGTTTGTGATGCCAAACTGACAAAGTCACAGACAAACATTCTAATCAAGAAATAAAAACAATTACATATTGTAAGTTGAACATGTTTCATACCCTTAGATTGTAATTTAAGAGTGTTCCAGTCGATGCCATTGTGCGAAAGCCAAAGCCAACTTGGAAATCTTGGGGAAATGGGAAACCCTCCGCGCTCAGGCTCAGCGTGCCCTTCTTGGAGAAAGATGCAGATCTGATGAGCTGAAAGAGATGATAATACTTTCAGTGATTTTCCTTCTAATTTGAAGAAATGACAGTATGGACCAATAACTGCCCTGCTCAACGTAATTGTGACCAACTCCAGTCCAAACCAAACATAGGGAAAACTGCACGTACAAAATTTCAGTACAGAACAGACTGACTGAATTGGTTTCATTAGCATTAACTAACTCTGATGCGAGAAGCTCTACAGGGAGATGAGGCCTGCTGAGCATAACGCATTGTTCGTCTCTACTGTTTGCAGGATGGTTTTGAAAGTTTTCACTTTGAGAAACAGTTGAGAGGTGATTTAATCATGAAGCATAAGCACCTCGACAAGAATAAAGATCCTGAGTAGTATTAAATATTCTGGCCTAATTAACAACAGCAACTGGAAGTCAACAAATCTACATGGTAAATATGAATTCTTAATTGTACCCTGTGTTAATTAAGAGGGTGGACTATGTGCTGGAGCAAATTATCGCAGTAGGGGTGGAGCCTCCTTTCTTTCATCTTCATACTAAACTCAGCTTCTTTCATTATCATCACATGTAACCAAACCTAATTTTTGACCTAAGAAAAATGTAACATCCAGGTTTTACAGACAAAATAGAATCTATGAACTCTAGCAAACGTTTTAAAATACCACTCTTAGTTACCTTCCAGTCATCTGAACATTTCTTGCTGACACCAACAGTCTCATCAAAAACAAAAGATGCAGTCTTAGGGTTTTTCACATTCTTCATGCAGCCCCGGAATGGAGGTGTGGTTATATTAAATCTGGTTTCAGGGAATGGAAGGAAAAAGAGTTTGGTGGTCTGATATTTCAAAGCACACACCACTATAATAGCCAGTAAATGTTGACAATATAATAAATAGAAAAAAAAACAACCACAAGAGCAACCTTTATTGAACAAACATACTTCATGCTGATCAAACCTGTTCTTAAGGGCACACTCAAATGAAGAACCCACCATTAGCCAAAAATCACAGATTACAATCATATATTATACACTGTCTCTTTGCATATCGTGTAAGATACACAATACAGAGTGAAAGAAATTGCCTAAGGAAAGAATTTAGATGGGGTTACCACACAAAGCCTATTATACTACAGTCTTTTTTATAGCTACTCACTGTTTCCGCAGAGAAGATGGAATTCCGCCTAGATAGTACTTAGTGAAACTGAAGGTTTTTATGTTGGCTTTAATATCATAGCTGATGTAAACCATATTCTTGCTTCGGACAAGCAACATGCTAATCTGAAATATGTGAATAATGAGAATTACTTTGCTTAATAGAAACAAAAATTATTAAGCACATTACACTCAGAGCAAGATTTAGCAGATTACACTGAGAGAGCAGGACACAGAATTGTTTTTCCTCCTCCTGTGTACTAGTGCTTTAAATTCATAGTAACAGTAGTAGTTCAAAGGTACTTTAAAAATTTAGGCACTTAGCCAAAGCCAATGCCTAAGGAAAATGCTTTGCTATTCAAATACAAGGTGAGGTTTTATTTTTCTTAGGAAGATTGTCCTAGAAATACACTTCACCTAACATTCAAACATTGCCTTCTATTTGCAGTTGAAGATTCAGGAGCTGCTGCCTCCTACAAAGACTAGGTCAGTCAGCTGACTGGAGGTGACTTGACCCAGTACAGCATAAGGACTTTTTCCAGCAGTCACTGCTACCTACACTATTTAAACGGAAATTCAGGGAGGGGAAAAGGGAGAATGAATCAATATCAAAGGTTTTAATGACATCTGGATGACTACTAAGTAGATGTTTAGTTAGAAGCTAGCAGGACGTTTAGTTTCAGCTAACGTGTATTTCTACAAATAATGATCACTTAATTATTTAAAATGACTTACTTGTTTATATGTTCCATCATTTAAAGTTGCATTGCGTTCTATTTGTTTTGGAGGCTCAGAGTCAATTTTGTATCTAAAAACTAGATGGCCATCTTTAATGAGCACACTGATGAACTGATCCTGTGGTAAGAATAAAAAACACACAAATTGACCAACATTTCATATATATTTCAGTGTCACGTGAATTATTTTAATCAACCTATCTAGTTGTTCCAGTATTATGCCAAGGAAAAAGATAAAACAAAGCAGACTAAAACTTATAAGAATAACTGTAATTAAAAGCTCTTATAAACAGACCTAGTATCAGCTCAAGATATATTCCTCAAATCTCTGAAGGACTTATTCTCATTTCAAGATGTTTACTGACTCTTTACAGCACTGAGAAATTACAAGACAATGTCATAGTGATCTCAAATATTCTTATAATATTAATAGATAAGCAGTATCACTGCTGTTCTGAGCAGCTTTTACAGGTTTAAGTCACCATGGTGTAAGTCACTATGTCACTTTCTAAATTCTGGCTTACTCTAGATTTGAGAAAAATGCACTTCCGCTTTTGGAGGATTTCAGTACTTCAAAACTGGTTTGATTCAAATGACACTCTCCCTGCACCCCGCAACCCCAAATCCTTTGCATTGACTAACGGAGGAACTACGTAACGATTTTCAGTCAGAGTGAGTATTCAGCAGCCATTAAACACACAGATGAATCTACTCATCTGCTATATGGACAAAAACAACAGTTTTAAGAAATTTCACTGCAGTTATTACTAAATCTAATATGTTTTCGAGTGACTGAAGTTCTTAAAAAATTTCTGGGACCCTTAAACAGGCAGAAGCATTCCAAGAATTACCTCATTTGCTGCAAAAAATATTATGCCTTCATCTGAAGTAGTCTGAATTGTCTGCTCGTAACGTATTGACACGTTTGCATTTGTTTCTTTGTATGTGACACTGGCATAACCAGTGCCTTCAAAGTAGTTTTGGTCAGACTCTTCTTTGTATCTGTAATAATTCAATGTCACAGGTATGAATATACGAGAATAAAAACTACTACCATATGGACTTACTATCATTCATGTTTTAAGAAAGATTAAGTTAAGGTGTTTAGTACAGGGCCACTGACAGTGTCAAATTCTGATCTAACCCAAGTAAAAAATAAACCTTTCACTGGCTTCTATTGGTTTTGTATATGGTCTCCAGAGAGGAAAAGACTGATTTTAAATAATTAGTGGTTGATTTTCTGCACTTAATTTAATATTTCTCCTATAGAGGAGATGTATTCATTAGCCCAATGATTGTGTCTGGGTATTAATCATAGAATGATTTGGGTAGGAAAGGACCTTAAAGCTCACCTAATTCCAACCCCCCTGCCATAGGCAGGGACACCTCCCACCAGCCCAGGTGGCCCAAAGCCCCATCCAGCCTGGCCTTGAACACCTCCAGGGATGGGGCATCCACAGCTTCTCTGGGCAGCCTGTGCCAGTGCCTCACCACCCTCGGAGTAAAGGTACTTCCTAATGTCTAATCTAAATCTACCCTCCTTTAATTTAAAGCCATTCCTTCTTGTCTATCATTACACTCCCTGACAAAGAGTCCCTCCCCAGCTTTCCCGTAGGCCTTCTATTAGTACTGGAAGACCACTGTCAGGTGTCCCTGGAGCTTTCTCTTCTCCAGACAGAACCACCCCAACTCCCTCAGCCTGTCTTCATAGGAGAGGTGCTCCAGCCCTTTGATCATCCTCGTGGCCTTTCTCTGGACTTGTTCTAATAGGTTTATGTCTTTCTTGAACTGGGGACCCCAGAGCTGAATGCAGTGCTCCAGGTAGGGTCTCAGAAGAGCAGAGCAGAGGAGGAGAATCACTTTCCTCAACCTGCTGGCAATGTTTCTTTTGATGCAGCCCAGGATACGGTTGGCTTCCTGGGCTGCAAGCACACATTGCTGGCTCATGGTGAGCTTCTTGTCAACCAACACCCCCAAGTCCTTCTCCCTAGAACTGCTCTCAATCCATTCTCCACCCCGCCTGTATTTGTGCTTGGAATTGCCCCAACCCAGGTGCAAGACCCTGTAAGACCTTGTAACATTTAAATTGTTGGCCAGTGGACTGAGATTGCTACAGATGTCAATTACGCCAACACTGACAATTTTCTCTAGAATGTGTATTAGTGACCAAGATTTAGAAGAAAAAAAAAATCATTGGTTTAGCTACAGAGCTTATTCTTCTTGTGAAGAGGCAAAAAAAATGTAACGATAAAATCACAGAACCATGAATCACTCTGAGTCTATATCATACCTTCTGCAGGGTTGCACTTCAGTGGTATTGAGATTAAATGTCCTCTTAAAGTTGTAAAGGCTGATAATATTTTCATTTAGGTTGTCTAATTCAATGCAGCCTTCATAATGAGGATAGTCCAGACTACGTGGAGGCTGCAAAATAGTGTCATTAAAAAACATCCTGTCAACACCAGCTGACAAAATTTTACATTGACATGTAACGGCTAGGATCTATTCCAAATATCAGTAAAATGCAGAATGTGATATTCTAATGTCAAAGAATTATTACATCTTTGGATATAATATCTAAGCCACCTAATAACACCCCAGGAGTAATGAAGCACAATTTAAAGCAGAATCATACAGGTGGATTGGGAATAGTACTTAGCAGGGTTAGACAGATTTCATGGCATCCTTGACAGATGAAAAAAACCATCATTCTCTGCTTTGAGCTCTAGCATACTGCAAGCCAGGCAGCTTCTGTAGGAAGAAGCATTTCCTTGCGTTCAGTTTATTCCTGCTAGCATGGTTAAACTTTTATACAGCCTTAGAAAGACTATTATTTCCAACTTTTATTTGTAAGGACAACAGAATGATTAATATGGAAATCTCTTTAAAAGAATAAGTGACTCTTTGTACCCTAAAATCTGGTGGGTATCCTCCGACATAAAAGACAACACTGCTGGGATCAAGATCTAGGAGAGTGTCTATGCCTTCACTGCTCATAGTCAAAGGACTTTCAAACTCTGGAGAAGTTGATGTTGCTGCTTTGATGTAATTCAGCTTTACGTACTGGTAGATCCTGAAACCATAACAGACAGACAAAATATCATATCACACTAATAAAAGATAATCTTTGCAGATCTGGGAAAAGATTGTTGTGTGCTGTGGGTCTTATACCTTTCAAGCTTAACTTGATCCATGATGGCTTCCTCAGTGTTGCTTTCAATCACCAATGGCTGCACAGCTATTTCTGCTTCATAGTCTCCCAGGTTATAGACACAAGTAAGGTGACCATTTTTTACAGCCATACCAATATAGTCCTTGGAAGCCTAAGAACAGCAAAGCATAAATAAACGATTAATGTTAATGAAGGTACAATACAGCCGCACTTCCTCAGGGACGTCATCATACCGTGAATGAGTCACAAGCCATTCACCTACCTAGTGATGAGAATTGTTATTAAGTTTATCAGTTCTGTTTCTGGGAATAATAAATAGTTTGGAGAAAAAGAGGCTAGCAGGTGACCTCATCACTCTCTACAACTTCCCAAGGAGGGGAAATGGACAAAGACGTGCTGATCTCTTCTCACTGGTAACCAATGATAGGACATGTGGGAGTCCACCAAGCTGTGCTAGGGAAGGTTCACACCAGACTTCAGGAAAAATTTCTTTACTGTGAGGATGCTCAAACACTGGAACAGGCTTCCTAGAAAGGTGATTGATGCTCTGTGCCTGTCGGTGTTCAAGAGGCATTTGGATAATGCCCTTAATAATACATTTTAACTTTTGTTTAGCCCTCAAGCGGTCAGGCAGGTAGACTTGGTGACCTTTGTAGGTCCCTTCTATTCTATTCTATTCTAATTGTAGTCATATATGTTGCACTGATTCAGTAAGTATAGTTATAAATTAACTGAAGAGTCACGCATGACTTTTTATGTTTATAACATTAATAGTTAAAATACTTTCCAGTGTTGTAATATCTTCCAGCTAAAGCCATGATGCATTTACTAAAAATTTAGACACAACACTTGTGAAGTAGAAAAGATGTTAGGAACAACACTCAGTCAATATTCAGTTCATACCGAGGTGACTGGAAGCTGTCAACAGGTATCCTGGCCAGGCATTCAGGGGATAAAAAGGTGAAAGCCAGTTTAGCATAACTACTTTAAAACAGCTTTCTATGTACGCATGGGACCCGCTACAGATACAGCTGCTGTCAGATAACAAGACTCAAAAATACGTAGTTAGGAATCTCATGCAGGAAAATTTTTAAATGATGGTGCTTGAGCAAGCATGAACGCAGAAGCAGCTCTGTATTACTCTGCATATTCAGAAGAGAAAGAAATTAATGGCTGAATCAATCACTTTTTAAACTAACAGAGAAACTCACAGTTACTAATATTATGATAAGAGTCAAAGATCTGAAGCAGGAGTATGGCCAAGTTTGTGCTGACTGCTGCAGAAACTGACAGTTTTGACAGGACTGTATGATGATATCCATGACTCAGAAATAAATTCTAAAGGAGCAAAACAGCAAAATATCAAAGGGCAAAGCAGTCAGTCTATACTTCACAAAACACTTATTCCATCACATAATGGCAATTAAAAAAAAAAAAAAAAGGGGGCTATCAGTAGCTATAAACTTCAGTCAAAATAAATCCTCTCCCATCTGTTTCTCAAAGCATGTCACCAGTTCTAAAAATCAGATTAAATCTCAAAATATACCTACATCTTTATTACCCAGGTACAGGACAAACTTATTTGATGCCCTCTGAGGGATGTCTGATCTTTTCTGAGGTCTTTGGAGGAAGAAAGAAAGTGAAGTATAGGCTTTCAAATCTTCAAGGTTGCTTGGAGGTCGAACCTCTACACCGGAGCTGCCATTGAACCTCATAGGAATAGCAACCTATTAAGAAAAACAAAATTCACCACTTAAAAAGTGTTTGTTGCTACTACTTGTTTCATTGTCTAGTAGATTTCTTAGAAATTAAACACACAACCTGGTCATGTTGCAGCCATCAGTTACTGCAGATGTGGACTGTGATCCTACCAAACAATATAACTAGGAAACAGAATGCATGATACTGTATTCTGTATTGTCAACGCTTATGACTTAACACAGCACTTTCTTATTCCAGACATTAATTAATCAAACTTTACTTCGCCTCTTTCAAGTAATTGTTACCTTCACTACATGTAATAGGAAGGATGTGCTCTGCAGCTGTAAAGAGCAGGCTTATGAATTATTCAGATGTCTACATATATATCTTGATGCTTCAGTTAGCTGGACTTGACTGTTGGAAATTAT
Organism: Cygnus atratus; assembly: GCF_013377495.2. Lineage (NCBI taxonomy): Eukaryota > Metazoa > Chordata > Aves > Anseriformes > Anatidae > Cygnus > Cygnus atratus. The sequence goes on along the minus strand of NC_066363.1, from coordinate 111,488,745 downwards.
AATGCACCTCTACTAATAATAAAGGCATATCCTATTCCTGCTATTTACATCATGGTCACACATTCTTCTTATTCATTGTAAGGACTGTATGCTAGTTGGGATCACCTCAGGGATGCATCTACTGCCAACCGAGACCATATTATCCCCTTGATACTACTACTACAACTACAGCAGTTGCTTAAATGGAGAAAGAGCATTCTAATAAGATGTTAGTAGCTGATGGAGACACAAAAGCCCAGGGCTGCACAATTTTTTTTTTTTTTTTTTTTTTGAAGTGCCAGTGTTCCACTGAGTGGAGATCCCTGCCTCTAAGCTGCAGAACTGACTCTGCCTCTACCGCCAAAGTCACCACAATGTTACTTGGAAGTGTAAAGGCTATTGAACAAATAAGATGTGAAAGGTGACCTGGAAAAAAGCACTACAGGAGAAGGATGGAGCTGGATGCTACTGTATCCACCCGTTCTTATGTATGAATTATGCTTCCCATAATCACAGTTACTTTAAGTGCTGGGTGGTGCTTTTGAATTAAATTTATATCTGGTCTTTCATATTTTAACACAATTATTTATAAAGAGAAAGAGGAACAGAAACACTGCTGTGTGTCCAAATCACTACGGTCAAGTATGATTGTTCAGGACAGACCTTATTTGCAGCATCTCTTGCCTGCTGAATCAGTTCTCTTATGCGGTTGACGTTCTCAGAGATGTTGCTTATTGGCATTAGCTGTTGGTTGATGCTCTCAATCTTGCTGAACAGATCTGGAAGCTGGTTTGTCAATTTTTTAACTGTAACGAAAAAAAAAAACATTATTGAAGGTAGAATGGGGGAGAAAAACATGCAGATGTATGAGATATGACTACACCATTATCGAAAAAGCAGTAGTGTGATGACAGAACTGTTTTCATTAGTCCACTATATGAGGGAACGGAAGCCAGCAGTTTATACAGAGGTTATGTACTCAGAGAATTTGTGACCAAGGGTATTTGTGGAAGCGGACAGAATCAGTATTTCCAAAAACATATTAAATAAATTCAGGTCTACCAAAAAATAAAAATAAAAAATCTAACCAAACCAAACAAATGCCAACACCAAAAAAAACCAAAAACCACTAAATAGAACAGACAAGGATGTGCCCTCTAGCCTTATTATCCAGTGACTGTGGATGCTAGGAGAGGAAAAGAATAACAGACAGAAGAAAAGGGTCAGGCTTATGTGTGTTCCCTGAATAGCATCTCCTGCTGCCACTGTTAGAGAGTGAATACTGGAGTAGACAGACTGTTGGCTTGACCTACTGAGATGTATCTTACATTCTTGTGTGAGTGTTGATAGTCCTCAGAATTCAATAGTGAGCCTTGCAGTGTTTGACCAGGTTTATTTCAAGAGTAAAGAAGATACTATGAGAATCCCAACTTATATTAAAAAGCAGAGTAAAGAAGTGTTTACTGATGTTCAGACTGAACCTCCTGTATTTCAGTTTGTGCCCACTGCCTCTTCTAGCACTGTGCACCAGGCACCACTGAAAAGAGCTTGGCTCCATCTTCTTGGCACCCTCCCTACAGGTATTTATAGATATTGATGACGCACCCCCCGCCCCCGGCTTTCTGTTCTCCAGACTGAACAGTCCCAGCTCTCTCAGCCCTTCCGCATAGGAGATATGCTCCAGACCCATTATCATTTTCATGGCCCTTCACTGGACTCTCTCCAGTATGTCCAGGTCTCTCTTGCAACAAGGAGCCCAGAACTGGACCCAGCACTCCAGGGGTGGCCTCACCAGGGCTGAGCAGAGGGGAAGGATCACCACCTCCCTCCTGCTGGCAATGCTCTGCCTAATGCAGCCCAGGTTACCACTAGCCCACTAGCCTTCTTTGCTGCACAGGCATGCTGCTGGCTCATGCTCAACTTGGCATCCACCAGGACCCCAGGTCCTTTTCTGCAGAGCTGCATTCCAGCTGGGTGGCCCCCAGCATGTCCTGGTGCTTGGGGTTGATCCTCCCCCGGTGCAGGACTTTGCACTTCCCCTTGTCAAACTTCATGAAGTTCCTGTCAGCCCATTTCTCCAGACTGTTGTCATCCCTCTGGATGGCAGGACAATCCTTCTGGCATAACAGCCACTCTGCCCAGTTTTGTGTCGTCAGCAAAATTGCTGAGGGCACATTCTATCCCATCATCTAGATCATTAATGAAGATGTTAAACAGCATCGGAACCAGTATTGACCACTGGTGCACACCAGTAATTACTGTCCTTCAAGTCTTCTTTCCTCAGTCACGGTATTTTTTCACACATACTACAGGATAGCCTGAATCACTTTCTGCAGTTCCTGTCCCTTTCAACTGGCAATAAAAAGAGCTCAGAATACTAGCTTAGGCATCTAGATGCCTAGCTTCTAGATGAATAAAATTCCTTCTGCAAAATGACCACATTCACCTAGCAGTGACTTGGCAGGTATTGAAGAGCAAGCACCTGCAATAGAAAACAGAACACTTACCTGAATTGTTTGCCTCTGTCAGAGCTTTATTGAAGCCAGCACTCTGTGTGCTTCCATAGGTAGTCTTGATTTTTTCCACATCTGTTTTAATTGGGAGCAGTTCACTCAGTACATTAGTTGTGACATCCTTGGCACTTTTTACCATGTCCTTTGCACTAGTGATGATGTTGCCGATGTCATCTGAAACGCACACAAACGCATGTGCAGATTCTTATAGTAACAGGGGAAAGAAGCAAAACAGAAGCGATGAGCAAGTAACTGACCTCTGTTTATCCCATTGAGATCATTCTGAAGAGCGATGAGATCAATTTGTAGTGTATTCTTCTTTCCGTCAGCAACACCAAGTCTTTGCTTCATGTCTTCAAGGGTTGGACCAATAGCTGCAAAACAGTGAATATCCTCTATGAATTTTATACAGAAATACCACCGATCTGTTGGATGGGTGGTGTGGCAGCACTAGTCTGCACTGTTACAGTGCTCATGCTACTGATGAGGTTTGAATGAACTGTAAAACAAGTGCAAGGATAAAGATTTGTTGGACAGGTGTACAGCAGAGGCAAGAAATCCACTCTCTCACCTTTTTCCTATTGAAAATAACCATCACAAGATGTCCCATGGTAATGGAACTAACCTCTCCCTACTAAATATGTGCTAAAGAGCTTTGCTGAACTGTGAAGACTTGTGGTTCAATGAAAGCTTCTACAATCACTTTCTTTCTCGGTACCTTTTAATTTCCCTTCAGTCTCCTGTGCTTGATTCAACAGTGCACTGCTCTCAGCTTTTAACTTTGCAGCTTTTCCTGACAGGTCTTCTCTCTTCACAGTCTGGTAATAGAAGCATAGTATTGTAAGATTGCTTTAACATTACTTTAAGATTGATTTAACACTAAAATTTAAAGAGTAAAAGGGATAGCCCAATCCAGTTTAAAAGTCAGCTAGGGCAAGACTTCATGCAAAACGCAACACTTAAACAACAATTATTAAGATTAAAGTGTGATGCAGTCTTGGCCTTTAGCAAACTTTTGATATGTTTTTGGACATTAGGCAGAAATTACTAGCACATAGCTCTTAGATGCTGCTCTGCTGAAGAGCTCATGGGCATTACTAGTAGAAAGTAAAAGAATAGCTGAAATCACCCCCGGTGATGCCTCATGCATATCTCTTCATTTTGCGCTGAAATGAACAAGAAGCATTCAGATGGACAGCCTCATCAGAAAGGCAGTAACCAGCCTGTTTAGTGCTGAAATAAGACTAACACATGAACAAGAAGAATAGCAGCTTCTTTATACAAAGGCCACAGACAAATACCACATGCCAAGACACAAAGCTTTTTGATTCTGGTGCCTCTCTGATAGTAAAAACATATATACCTAGCTGTACCATTATTTGGCTGCGTATGGGTACTTACTGACAAAGCTGAGTCAGCTGCGGTCCCAGCTTTATTGGCTGCTTCTTCTGCTGCTTTGATGGCATTAATAATATTGTCATAGGCAGTAGAAGCTTCCACAGCACAGCCTACCAACTCATCCTTCCTGGCGTTGTTCTTTATTCTGTAGGAAACAGGGTGAAAAATGCAGCATTCTGCAAAGACTGTGGACTATTAGAAGCATTCTGAATAGACCTGAACTCCTTTTTTTCTAATTAATGCCTATATAGAATTTTTTTTTTTTTACTTTGATTTCAAAATAGAGGATGATCAATAAGAAATATTCGTCAGAAATTGGGATGAGTTCAGGTACCAGGAAAAATACAACTGTGGACCTCCAAGCAGTCTATAACTGATTCAGATAGCAAGAATTCCCCAAGGCGCAAGGCCAATAATCCACCTCCACCACAGCCCCCCAAATATAGTTTAGTTCAGAGGAATTCAGAGAACTGCAGTTCCAGATAACCTATGCCTGCTCCAGTGTTCTGCAGAAGTGGTAGATGGCATACATGATGGAGCAAATACAAGACCACTTCCGCTTTTGCCCAAGAACTGGTGCAGTAGCTCTGGAATCAGAAATAGACAAAATCTCTTATACCCACGCCCTGTGAGCTATGCAACTGCCCAATATTAGCTGCCTTCTGTTTGTGACAACACTGTCTTCTTAACTGAAAAAGATAAACTGAAAATTAATAGAAAATTAACGAAAGTGTTTTTTACCAAGAAGTTTCCAGCCGCATTAAGTATTTTGGAATTTAACTTTGACATCAAAAGGTATCACTGAGTATGAATACTGGAAAAAACACTACAAAAATATACTCTAAACATCTACCTGCTCTCTACATGAGGACTCTCTCTCTTGATTATAAAAAGTTAACAAAATGCTAGTACAGTAATATAATACTGGGTGATCCCAGGGCTGGAGAAAAAAAAAAATCAGGAAAAATACAGGAAGACCTGGCTTGGGGGAAAAAAAAGAGAAGACAACATCTGTACATCATGAAGAAGCAGAAAAAGTGATTTTTTTTTCTAATTTTACAAATGGTCATAGAAGTAAGAGGACAGACAGATCTTTGCAACTGTGGACATTATGTATAAAAAGTACTCATTTACAGAAACAGTAACGTACTCTTCCAGTTGTTTTGCCAAGTCTTGTAAAGATTTGGCATGTTCCTCAGCTCTCACCACCAAAGGTTCTTTGCTTGCTGATAAGGAGTGATTTGTCAGCTTTTCATTCATATCCTTCCTTGCTCCATCAAGCTGAGCAGCCAGGGTTTCATACTCCTACGGGTTCATAGAGAAAAATTTTATATGTATTCATGCATGTTTGATTTTGTCCTTGTCATCTTCAGTGTTACATATACCTCACACCTGAGGAAACCAAGGGGAAAAATAACCCTTTCCAACTTCAGAGTTTGTTGGAAACAATTGTTAGCCGTCACACTCTGTTTTTACATAATGGATACAGAAGCACAAAAACTGCCATACTAAGTCCAAACAAAGGTGTCTCTAGCCAACTATTCTTTCTCTGACAGGGGAGAAAAGTAATTGCCTAGAAAGAAATACAAGAGTAGCACAGTCACAGCATTTCTCACAGATATTGTCCCAAGCTTCAGATACCTGCAATTGAGAGTTCCTCAGATATGTAACAACCCTCAATGAGGTGCTTTTCCAGAAACTTGTCCAGGCAGGCTCCTCTTGGACCCACGATGGGCTGAGATCCTTCCTTTTTTGTGAAGCTCAGCTAAGCCTCACATCCTAGCCACTGAGCTATGCTACCATAACAATGACAGCAAAGTATCTTTTTTTTTTTTTTTTCAATCGTAACCTAAACAGGTTAACTATACCTCTTTGCTTTTCTGCAATAATCCCAGCATACTGTTAGCTTGAGTCAAGGAAGATCGGGCAGAGCTCAAAATATCCAAGACACTGTTCTGTTGTTCATTTGTCTCCTCAATCCGTTTCTGAGGAAAAATAAAAGATGAGTAATGTGTGATTGGTTTAAAAATAAGAAGCAAGAAGAATCATATTTACCTAATCTAAAGTGCAGTAGGAATTACCAAAGGTACCATTGCTGTGTTAATTAGGTGCCTGTAACGTTTAGGATCTAAATGCTATCCTACTGATTAGAACAGTGAGAAAACTCAGCAGTTTGCACTAGTATAGCACAGCTCATCAAGACAGCCAAGTAGGAGGCTACAGTAGTTCAGTTCTTAGTACTCAGACAAAATGAAAGTAGTATGGGTCAATTAGATGACCTGACAGGGCAGACCATCTAAGGGTTTCTTCTCACAAACTTGGAAACTTTGAAAACAGCTCCCAGATGACTACTCTGATCTTTTCTGTTCTCCCAAAGGCAGAAATAAAAGCTTTACAACATCCCTTCTTCTGTAGATCTCACTAGAAAGGGAGCTTGAAAAATGAAGCAGAGTTCAGGGATAACAGCTGTTTCTTGTCACCTTTTTCATCAGACCTCAAAAGCAGTTCTGTAGACATAATCCCAAATAATTTAACAGTATTGCACGTGTTATTTCTCTGATCTTTCATGGTTGTTAGAGTGAATTACTTTAAGGAACTTACTATGGGAAGTATCAGAACCAGGGATTTAATCTAGAATAGGTAACAAAAAGACTAGTGGTAGCTAAAGAAAACGGCCATGTAGAGATTCTTTCTGCCTTCTCATCAGAGATATGTCCTTTTCACTCTGTTCTTGTCACATGAAAAGGTCACAAGTGGGAGTAGACTACATTTATACCAGACCCTACATACATACATCATAAGATAGAAAGAGAACTTGAAGAAAGTCTAAGAGACTTAGTTAAGTGCTACTTGGCTTTGCAAGGTCAAAAGCAGCAAGCGAAAGCACTTCTTATCTCCTGAGATTTAACTTTCTTCTCCCGAACCCCAACATTACCTTAATATCTTCCAATAGAACTCCATTTTCACTGTTCAAGTTTTCAGCTTGTTTGGTTTGTGCTGTCGCCTCATTCAGAGCTTCACGAAGGTCAGTGAGTTTGGATTCAAATTCATTCAATGAATCCCTCACAATTTTAACAAGCCCATGATTTTCTTGGTGGTACTTTTGTAGTTCATTCTTGACACGCTCCAGTACTGCATTATCAGGACCAGAAAGAAAAGTTTTGTTCAAAGAAGGCAGCAACAGGACCAAACCTCCTTCAAAACATCCTGACATTTAGGATTAGAAAGCTGTGGTTGTATGAATTACTATAGCAAAGATGCTATTCAGCATCTCATTGGATCAAATCTGCTCACAAATTTATTGCTGCAGACACAGAGCACAGATAAAGATGTACTTGACTATTTCGAAATTAAATAAGGATGAAGATGATCTTCTGCAAATACTGAATTGTTTTATTTTTCAATATGAAACTAACATGATCTCATCACCAATTTCATCTACAATGCAGACATCTACATCTAAGCTAGTCATCAAATCTTCCTCTATAATCAGCAGAGTTACAGACACATTTCATTTCACAGAAGGTAGTAACATAAAAAGGTGAAATGTATCACACTTTTACGAATGTCCATTTCACTGCCTACATGATAGGATACTGAAGAGTTACTGAAAGGAAGGTATCAAAGTCCAAAGTTAGGGGAAATTAGTATCACTCATATGGTCTTTCACACTTCTCAACCACATTGTTAAGGAGATAAACTTGTGACCTTGCTATCCTTGCGGTCATTAATACAAGGTTTATGAATGTGTCAGCCAAATACAAAGAAAACATAAAACGGAGTGCACCTAGTACATAAAAGAACAGAAAACTAGCACTATTCTCATATGGTCTGACCCACGTGCTACACCAACAGATTCTTAAAATCTGTTATTAAATTACGAGTGTAATTTCTCTAAAATAGCTGCACATATCGTAGCCTATGTATTATAATAAATAGAAGCACTAAGTATGCATGATTGGCTACATCTTTATTTTACTGAGATTCACCTGGCTATTAAAGAAGGCTTTGCCCCAGCTTAACTGAATTTCTTCGTAACACAGTAAAAACACCTTTAAATCCCCCCCAGAACTACCACTCTGATTTTGACTAACAGCTGCTACAAATCCCAGCGATATACTGCAAAATCCTACTCTTCATCCCAAACAATCAATAATGCTACAGATTTAAGATCAATCTTTCTAGAAAGTAAGAAGCTGAGAGAACAAGCCCTTACACAGCTGAGCTTCCTTTCTCTCCTTCACTGCATCTGCTTGCAGTTGGCTAAAGTTGCGGTTTCGCATCTCTGTCATCATTTGTTGAGCTTCAGCCAGTTCTTTGGCAGCATCACCCAAGGGCAAATTGTTACCTTCTGCATTTGTACCAGCTATTTGTTCCAAAAGGACTGAAAAAAAAAAAAAAAAGTATTGTCAAATTCAAACAGAGGATGCACTTAAATGTATGCAAAAGATTCAAATGACAGGTCTAGTCTCTTCTGAAAAAGCATGCCTATTCCCGAATTCTTTAATGAAGTAGATCCATTTAGCACTGATTGTATTAAGCTAAAAGATATCCCATGTCACATGCCCAAAGTTAGCAAGATGACATTAGGAATGAAATTTGTCCCAAATGACCAAACTCACAACAATTATTTTAAGCTTCTAATTTAAAAATCCCTATGATAGCAACTGAGTTTGAAGTCAGGCTGAAGTCAGAACAGTTAATTAAGTGCTCTAAATTTCCCTCTGGTAAAGCTTTTCTGTACCTATTCACTCTAAAGACAAGGTACGCTCCTAAGTTAGCATTATGTATTAGATTCCTGATAGGAAGAATGAATTCCACAGAAGTTAAGACAGCTATGTCTTAACTTCTGATTTTATGAAGCTGCTTTCTAAAAAGAATCTCTCATGCTTAATTAAGAATATTGCAAATAAACTGAACAGATTCATAAAACATATTATGGAGCTAGAAACTATTTTTACCTTGTATATTATTGACAACTATTTGTATTCTTGAAACCAAATCCTTTCCTTTCTGATGAGTTTGGCCAAAATTATTAAAGAGCATCTCAGCTGCTTTATAGTTCACTTCAGCCTAGCAAGGGAAAAAAGTAATTAGAGTAAAAATGCCTAGATACAGCAAACAAATAATATTTAGTCAAGAGATGTGTACTTTTAAATTAATTTGGTAAGTCACCTTTTCCTGGAGAGCACTGATGTCGTGATTTAGCTTACTGAATTCTTTCTCCAATTCATCTGCCTTTGAACCCTGATTACGAACGACAGAACGGTAATTGTTCAATAAGACCTGAAAAAAAGCAAACAAAAAAAATATATCCAATAAATCACCCAGACACAGGAGATAATGAGTAAAGATTCAATGTGCCAGATCTTTGTGGAGGTAAATAAAGGCAGCCTTACTGATACGAAAGCTGGCCAATTGCTGCCCAAAAGCTGGGCTTTTGTTTCTGTGAGCACTGCAACTGCTATTCCAACTGAAGAAAATTCCTTTAGAATAATTTTGGTATTGTTAATTTGAAATTTTTAACCTCAAGGATGAGCTTTTCATGGTGAGCAAGCCTCAGGAAAAAAAAAAAAAAAAACAGACAAACAACAGCGATACTGATTCTCTTTCACAGCACTACATGGAACCGATAACTTTCTTCCAAAAGGTGCTGTGGATTCAGTATTTCAGTGCTGTCAGGATTCAGTATTTGACATTAAAAGTTCATGCATGTTTCCTTGCAAATTGATAAAAAGATTGGATAAATTTCTAGGTTCAGCTCTTATCTGCTTAATCTGAGATCAACTTTTCTGTTTACTTTACAGTACCTTTAAGTCTTTAATGCGCATTTCCAAACGTCTCATTTGCTCCAGCGTGTTGGTATCCGCACGGACATTCTGCAGCTGAGACTTAATCAGCTGAAGTTCATCACCTATTGTGCTCAAATCCTTCAGCAATGTAATTACACAGCTATCGCATGCTAAAGGGACAATGAGGAAAGGGAAACAATACATATTATTGATAGTAGTGAATAGAACATTTCACTGAGCACGTTAATAAATGAGATGCAATGGAAATTCTTTGATGCTTGTCACCTGGTGCTTCCATAAAGAACAAAGACAACAACAAAACCCACAGTATTAAGAAAAGTGATCAAACCCAGAAAAGAGGAGAATGCCCCATCTGCATCTGGCTAGTTGACCTCCTGTCATTTTTGCCAAGTGTTCGGTTGATTCTTTGCTTTTAAGAGATTCATTACAGGACACCACTATTCCTTTTTAAACTCTGTTGCTCTTAAATGAGCTACCTGTATATAGCCAAAGCCTGCGGGCAGCAATCTAAGTTTAGTTCTGTTTTGCTACTGTATTCAGTTTATGTGGCAAGGGCTCGGTAGCAGAGTAGGGCTGCAGGAGTGGCCTCTGTGAGCAGAGCCCAGAAGCTGCCCCGTGTCAGATCAGAGCCAGCTCCAGACGGCTCCAAAAGGGACCTGCCACTGGCCAGAGCCAAGCCAGTGAGAGATGCTGGTTGGGCCTCTCGGATTTAAAAAAGGGAAAAAACTGCTGTGCAATAGCAGCTGGGAGACAGGAGTGAGAAGCAGCCCTGCAGAGCCCAAGGTCAGTGCAGGAGGTGCTCCAGGGCCCAGAGCAGAAGTTCCCCTGCGGCCTGTGGAGAGGCCCCTGGTGGAGCAGGCTGTCCCCCTGCAGCCCATGGGTCCCACATGGAGCAGATCTCCACGCTGCAGCCCCCCCGTGGAGGAGCCCCCGCTGGAGCAGGGAGATGTGGCCTGGGGGAGGCTGCGGCCCATGGAGAGCCCCCGCAGGAGCAGGCCCCGGGCCAGAGCTGCAGCCCGTGGAGAGGAGCCCACGCAGGAGCAGTTCAGGAAGGATGGCCTCCCATGGGAGGGACCCCCACACTGGAGCAGGGGCAGAATGACTGGAGCGGTGGAGATGAAGCTTTAGGGACTGACTGCAGGCCCTCTTCCCTGTTCCCCTGCGCCTCTTGCAGGGAGGCGGTAAAAGAAGAGAGATGGGGATGGGGGAGAAGGTGTTTTTAGTTTGCTTTTAGTTTCTCACTGTTCTAGTCTGCTAGTTGTAAGCAATAAATTATATTAATCTCCCTATGCTGAGTCTGTTTTGCCCATGACGTTAACTGGTGAGTGATCTCCCTGTTCTTATCTCAACCCCTGAGACCTTTCCATCGTATTTCACCCCCTTTTCCTTTGGGGAGGGAGAGTGAGAGCATGACTGTGGTGGAGTTCAGCTGCCCAACAGAGTAAAAACATCACAGTTACTTACAGTCACAATCTTCATGGGGATCCACATCTTTTGGTTCATTGTTAAAACATTCTGAAATTAGAAGACAATCATCAGTAACCAAAGATTTCTCATGGAAATGCTACTACTGCATTTTTATCTTCACTTGTCTTAGCTGGCAGCTATTAAAACACTGTACTGTCCTTTCATAAATCCATGTCCACTGTGAATGAACGAGAACATCTGGGAGGCTTGAGTATGCTAAAAAATTCAGCTCTCACCTATACCTTGATGAGATGAATGCTTTTTTCATCCATCAAAAGAAATTAACTGTAACCCCAAATATATGCTACTTGTATAGCAGCAGGAGGCTCTCATACCTCAAAGTGTGATTAATGTATTCCTAGAATTTGCCTAGAATAACAACACTGTGATTGGAGCCAAGACTATGTTGCCTTCTAGTTAAACCATTTTACCCAGGACATAGATTTAAAACACCTATCTACTGTAGCATCCACGTTCAAACCACAGATTCTAATTCACACAAGGATGTCTCACCCACTAGGTACTGAGAGACATTTATGACCTTCCTTTACACCTGTTCCAGCTTGTTTGATTAAGGGATTAATCAGGCTTTAGAGAAACCCAGATTGTATGCATGGAAGGAGGCACTGTGTATCACCCAAGGCACGGTGCCTGGGCCGTAGTTACAGGTGATGTACAACAAACATTGCCCTCAGACTTTCCAACAAGCTAGCACAAGCAACTGCCGGTCCAGTGCACTGTTTAATTTGTTTGTTTTACAAACCCCATTACAAGAAGCTTGACACTTTCCAGATGTATGTAGGATTTCAACCCAGGATCCTAATTTCTAGGAGGCAGGATTGGAACTGGCTCCTAAAAATGTCTTTATATAGGACAGGAATCTCCCTGCCTTGGTGTCCATATCTCTTTTACAGATCTGGTCCTATTGGCTACTGCAAAACTCCCAGTGCTGCCAGCTCCTGTTGAAAATGAGAACGGTTGTGGACATCATCTACACTGAATTAAAAGGACGCACTCAGCATAGGCTGCTGCTGCCCAGAGTAAACAACAGCTTGCAACTACGAGAGGCTGCAGTGATAAAATTGGACCTGAAATTTAACAGCAGCATGAAACAGCCTGGAACAAAATGCCCAGCTGTGCCATTTCCTTTGGCACTTACACATTAAATCATCGGAAAGTTAAACAAGATTGGTGGTGAACACTGATGCCAAAAAGAAGACAAGTCACAAAGAATATATTTGTAAGAGAACGAAGGAAATTATTCTGGATGAAATAAATGTGCGGTTCTGCTGTTGTATAACTCAAGCTAACACCAGACACATTTCAGCTGTTGCCATGAAGTACCAATTAAATAAAACTATTATTACAGCTTGTGCACAAACAACATCAGCCAAGAAATGATGAAATGAGTAAATCTGGCCAAGTGCCGAACATCATGCACATAGAAACCTGCTAGAACATGCTGTGCTGACGATCGCAGAGGGTTTTATTGCTAATGTGGACAAAGAGAGGGCTGATCAGAATATCTAGCTGAAGACAAACTGAAAACAAACTGGCTTGTTGAATTTTGCCCTACGGATTAGTTTGTCCTAGCAAACTCTTGCTTCAAAAAGAAAATAGTGATAAAACATCAAACACTGCTTGGATCTGTTCCATGTTAAGAATAAAAATAATAAAGATGTATTACTTCAATGATGAAATACAAAATGAGAACTGCTTATTGAAAAAATGCACCAGGTGCCAACAGCAGTTCACATCACTTGCTGTTTTTCTAATCTCTGCGACCAAAGAGAAGGTGATCCTTGCAGTCATTTGAATGCAGTATGAACAGCAGTGCAGAGAAATTAATAGTATGGAAATATTAGAAGTTACTAGTTTGACACTTCACTAACGTGTCAGAAGGAAAAGATGCCTACAGGGAAAGAAAAGTATAATTTTACTGGGGAATGAAAACACAGAAGAATCAAGGTCCTTTTCAAGTGCAGTGGCCTACATGTTTCTGAATAGAAATGAATATTTCATCTCAAGAGACTCAGGTGAATCAAGGTAAAGCCAGTCTAAGCAATGTAGGATCAGACCCTTTACTTCAGAATGGTAATTGATAAAGTGAATGTATAGCTATGGCATAACATTACTGTAAGAGCTTAGTAATGGTGGAGTATATGTGATTGATACTGGGAAAATCAAGGATGCCCCAAATTGCATATAGGTGTATAGCAGGATTTATAAAACAGCCTTCTGAGTCAGTACCACTGCAAACAGTTAACTGGGATGCCTAAGATGGCAGTGCCTGATGCAGACGCTGAAGATGTCGCTAATCTGTCCCAGATACATTTAAAAAAGACATATTATGAATGCTCTGTAAGATCTGTTTCGTAAGTCTATAACACAGAGTTGCAAGATCCGACTTAAACATGTCGGAAGAGGAATCATAATGCATCTAAATACATGCCTGTGAAACTGAAAAACAAAATAAAATAAATATTACTTATGAAGGGAAATACTTGAAAAAAATGTCTCAAAAGGATCAACTCGATACTCAGGAAAGCCCTTCTTTTGCTCTAGATGTCTTCTTTGGTTCAACTTAGATAAGTACGTTCCTTCTCTGCTTCCCAGAAAGAAAACAACACTCCATATCCATAGGCTCTTACATACCTCCAGTCAGGCGGTCACAGCTAGCCAGCTGTCCATTATTATTACAACTACATTTCTGACAGTAGCCTCCGTATTTTTGTGGATTTCCAAAATATCCTGGAGCACAACTAGATAAAGAGATACAAATATTTTTTTTCATTAAATGTTTGAACCCACTTTTGTCAAACATCCTTTCACTTGACAAAACAAAACAAAACAATTTAAAAACCCATTCAGTTCTACTCCTGAATAAAACCTTCAGGAACTTTTGATTTCATGTTTTGACTTACACCCATTTTGTCTATTTTTGGTTTACAGTATGCTCTGTACTATGTTAAAAATATCTTTCCCAGTACAGCAGAAATTTTTCTAAAAACAGAAGAACTCCCACAATGCTCATACAAGAATTATTCAGTTAATGTGTAAAAATACAATGCACACAAATACACGCATAAACAGAGAATTTTACAAGACTTAACCAAGACAACCACATCATTTTGGTCTGTGATCCCACCAGAACTCACATATTAACTAGGATCATACTGCAAGCACACACTGAGTTTTCAAACAGCAGTGGCACTGAACGTTACCACCCTTCTCTGGGTGATATTTCCTCTTGCCATCTGTCAACAAAACAGTTCTGCATGAGTGCTCCCTGACTATTTTATTATTTTATAGGTAAAATACATTATCTGGACTGGCTGACTAACAATCATAAAAGTCATCCTGCTGTAAGATCTATCGGGGTAATAATGTGTAATCTAGAGACCATAAGGAGGAGCTGAGGTATGCTAGATCTAAAAGAGAAAACCTATCTTTAACCTACAGCTTAGATGTCAAAGGTAACAGTTGTGAAGTACAAGAGAATGTACTACTATTGGAGGTACAGTCTTCAGGAGAGACATCATGACTCATTTGCCTCAGGTTTACAAATCAGACAACTGCTCTCAATTATGCTTAAATTCCTCCTGGATTTGAACCTCAATGAAATTGTTTCCTCTTCCTGCCTTAAATTACTTTGCTGTACCTCTTTCATTTTGCCAAACTGTTGTAATGTTGTTCCAGCAAAAGAGATGGCTTCAGTATTGTGTTTGTAAACTCCACCTGTGGAGCACATCAGAATGATTTGGGATGAAGGGTATGGTGTTAAATGTTACATGGTTGCTACTAGAAACTAATTAAGAGCACCAAAGCACCATCGAGTACACTGGAAGAAATGGTAAAATGTTTTCAATTGGAACAGGGACAAAGTAAGTAGGAGCTTTTATTATCAGAAAGTGAAATATAAGACAACACACAGGGCACTTCTGCAAAGAGGCTGACACTTCTCCTTTTGGTAAAAACTGTGTATTCACTGAACAGGCTGTGGAAAATGGTTTACATTTCTTCAGGGAGTGTTGGGTTTATATCTGGCATTATACTGTAGCACCATGCTATAGCAGCTGTTCATAGAAATAGATACTCCTTAAGCGCTTGCGTATTATTAATATTCATACATTGACATACTATATAATGCAGACATACCTCCTTTTATGGTGCCTCTCAAAGACCTTGGTCTTCAGTATCAAGTCACTTACCGTTCACAGCGAACTCCAGTATAGCCTTCTTTGCAGAGACACTGAACTTCCTCACCATTTGCCACGCAGCCAGTTGCAAATCTTTGAGAAGAAATCAAAATATTTTTGTGAATACATAATCAAATACATTTTACACTCCAGAAGCTAAACTCACTTAAATGACTTTCTGACTTAAAAGTTTTATACCACCAATTAAATTCTCAGCTAATTTAATTGCCAATAAACAAGTGCTGCAACTAATTCTTTACATTCTTTCATATTTTTTCCTCTAAATTCTAACCTTAGACTATAGAATTACTCCCTAGAGTATTATAGTTCACTACCCGAAGGAATGCCTAAGGAAAACCGTAGCAGTGATGTAAAATAAAACAACACCACGCAGCTATTTTATCTTTACCAGGCAAGTTCCAATTGCCTGTGCTAAACAAAGTTTCTTCCTGTTTGGATAGATTTTTATTTTTATTTACTATTACTTTTAAATAGATGGAAATATTAGAAATTATTTTTACGTAGCTAATATCGTTTTTCTTTTCTTAACCTAAGCAGAATAGAGTTGCATACCAATTTGGGGAGTTCTAGAGAATATCTGACTAACAGAACACACATTTTTATCTGATATTTCTAGAAAATTTGACTAGATTCAAATTTCTCTGGGGAGGAAACCCATTACTTGGCCAGTGTTTGGTAAGGAGAGGGCAGGTGAAGAGTGGATAGGCCATGTTTGCTATTTCCATTTTTTAATCTATGAACAGTTGGATAAAGCAAGTCTGCGTATTAAAATACAGATGTCTACACTAAGATTACATATATTTTAACTAGGTTGAAATTGCTAACTCCAGTAATGCCAGGTGGGTTGCACTTCCTACATAATGAATGGTATTTACCACCCTAATGTGCAGCTATGAAACTACTGCAGTTATCATGGTCTCTTTAGATATTTCAGCACTCTTAAAGCAAAAGATGAGTAAAAATATGTTCAGTCAGCCTCAGGCAAGCACCTGCAGAAGAAGTCAGTGCTGTCAAAAACAGATGTATTGGAGAGTTCTCTGATAAATGAAAAACCTGTCTATTGCCTGCTAGTGTAAATCTCTTACTTAAGGCTACCTGGCGTTTGCTAATGCACCTGGCAAATTCTATGTGGTGCCTATAGCAATTTATTGTTTAGGATTTTTAAAAAAATGCTTGCTTTTGTTTAACACATTTCACATTTGAGAACCTACTAGTGATGACAAACAATGTGGCTCAACATACCATGTATTTTAAACACAATTTGCTGCCCAATTTTAAGAGTCTGGCAACCTTATTGAGGGCTTATAAAAAAGAAGGAAGACTTTTGCTTGGGCAGATAATGATAGGACAAGGAGTAATGGTTTTAAACTAAAAAAAGGGTAGATTTAGATTAGGCATTAGGAAGAAATTCTTCACTCAGAGGGTGGTGAGGCGCTGGAACAGGTTGCCTAGAGAAGCTGTGGATGTCCCATCCCTGGAGGTGTTCAAGGCCAGGTTGGATGAGTCCCTTGGCAACCTGACCAAGTGGTAGGTGTCCCTGCCTATGGCAGGGAGTTGGAACCAGGTGATCTTTAAGGTTCCTTCCAACCCAAGCTGTTCTATGATTTTATTGGATCCAAAGAGATTTATTTTTTCAAGCTCAGTCTGTTTGTACTTCAGAGCTTCCACCTGAACAGCCACTTTAATCTTTCAGAAATTTAGACAAGTGCCTATGAGCTTTATTTTTTTTTTATTTTTTTAATCTTACTAAATTTTCTGAATTCATCGAAAAGGCTTCTTTCATCATTGTCACTTATCTCCTAGCTATATGGTCTTAAATGTGAGATTAAAGATAACTTACTTTTTGCATTTCACTAAAAAAAAAAAATGCTTCCAGGTATGCTCATTAAGGGAAAAGACTTCCATTCTATAGTATTCACTATGAAGATGTTACTGGAGGTTTGGTAAATAGTCACATTACAAGTGCCTGGGGATCCCCCAGGTGATCAGCAGCATGCCTTTGTGTTTCAGCAACTGAGTCAGAATTGGAATTTTGAGCTTATTAAAAAAGGCAATATTTGGTTTTGTTTTGTTTTCTCTCCTTTCCCCTCCATTTGGCTTTTCATGACATTTTACATTACCTGTTTGTATAAGGGCAAGGACATATCCGACAGGAACCCTGAGTGGCATCTCCAAAATAACCATCTTTACAGCGTTCACATTTTTCCCCAACGGTATTATACTGACAGTTCTTAAAAAGGAAACAAACAAGACAGTTAACAGTGCTTTCCCACTCAATAAGGCTTTATTATTATTTAAAAATAATTATAGCCAATTTACGCAGAGGATATGTTCTTTCCCTTCCACATAATTAATTTTTGTTTGTGTGTTTTTGTTTTTGTTGTTTTTTTCTTTACAAACCAAACTGCTTTTGCTTTCACTATCATGATAGATTGATTGTAATCTTTCTCTAATTGTAGGAAGTACATTTTGCTCACCACTGTGGAAAAGCAACAGATAAATAAGCAGTACTAAATACATTTTTAAAGACATTCAATTAGATGCATAGTTTGTTAATGAAAATTGCCTTAATATGCTGTAATGATATTTCAGTGGCATCCAAGAAAAAAATCACTGTTTAAATGCGACTTTAGATTTTTCGTCTTAACACTAATTAGAAGTCGGATACCATTTAAAAGCCCAAATGCATTTTTTAAAATCCCACAAAATTACTATCAAAACTAATTATCTTTGTAAGTTCAGATCAGAACTGAATTTCATGCACTTTTCCTAGTGTACATCTAATTTGTATTTACCTGGAATAACTCAATAAATAATGAAAAGCACAGGCTGTAAGAAGAATTGAAGCCAATAAAACTGAGCTACTTTTCTATGACAAAATTGTTCCTAAAATATGATTCCCAACATTCTTGTTCCTGTGTTGCCTGACTGTCACACACACATTTATACATTATGGGGAGAGGAGAAACAAGTTGCTTTTGCTTTACCTAGGGAGGTGCTAATTTAAAATAGAAGCTACTGAAATACATTTTGAGCAGCCATAAAAATGCAGTGCAGATAACATCCGTGAGGTATTCATGCTCCCTAGTTCTACAGCTGGAGAAAACAGTTATGAAGAAAACAACGTGCAGTAGACTAACCCAGTGTCCCACAGAGCTGAGGGTTCCTAATAAAGTAAAAGTCTGAAAAAGAAAATTTAAAATTGGCTGGAAGCAGTCACTGAGCAGACTGCAATTCCATTGCAGGAGTTCTGACTTAAAGCTCTGGCTGAAGGCCCTACTACTGTGATATGAAGCACAGGGGCATTTTCCTACAATGAGAAACAGTTCTGCCTTTCCCATCTCCTCATACTACATCCTCCTCCACATTTCTTTACATCCAGATTCTCTCAACCGCATCAACTGCCCTTCCACCAGCCTCTTCACATAGTAACTCGTAATTTGTTTTGGTTTTGGTTCAAGAATTAATTATGTGGCTCACTTGTGAAAGGTTCTGGGAAAGAACAGGAAAAGCTACAGTTCACATATAATCCATTTAACTAGGGGAAGCTAAAGAAATACAAAAGGCTGGAGCACCTATCCTGTCAAGACAGGGGGAGGGACTTGGGGTCGTTCAGCCTGGAGAAGAGAAGGCTCTGGGGAGACCTTGGAGTGGCCTTCCAGTACCTAAAGGGGGCCTACAGAAAAGCTGGGGAAGGACTCTTTATCAGGGAGTGTAGTGATAGGACAAGGGGGAATGGTTTTGAACTAAAAGAGAGTAGATTTAGACTAGAGGTGAGGAGGAAATTCTTCACTCAGAGCGTGGTGAGGCACTGGAACAGGTTGCCCAGAGAAGCTGTGGATGCCCCATCCCTACAGGATGCCCCAGCCCTGGCCAGGCTGGGTGGGGCTTTGGACAACCTGGTCTGGTGGGAGGTGTCCCTGCCCATGGCAGGGGGTTTGGAATTAGATGATCATCAAGGTTCCTTCCAACCCAAACCATTCTATGATTCTATGAAGACACCATCCATTTAAAAATGCCTATAGACATTGAAGAAATTCCATATATAACTGAAAGAAGTTTAAGGTATTTCACAGGTAAGCCACTCTGAATGTGCCATGGTGTTCCTCTAGATACATAGCATATAAAGAACAGAGAACATAACCCAGTACTCCCAAAGCACTGTGGAATGAAGCCAGAGCAGCAGCTCCCTCATGGCTCTTCCTTCAAGTTTCATAGGGCCCTGCATGGGATAGGAGAACAGAGACACTTCTGGAGTCACAGCACCTCCCAACTTTCAAGTATTGCAAACTTTTAAAGGAAAACTCTCAGCTGATTCCCAGACACCCATGTGGGTGCCACAGTACAGTGTGCCAGGGGCTCAACAGAACTACTTGGGAGTACGTGACATGAACTAATATCTCATGCGAAAAGAAAGCCTCAGCACCATGCTGCAGCACAGGGAACATGCCTTTCAGGGGAAAGGCAGGGACCACTAGAACACAAAGCCTGATTTGTGGCAGGAGATCAGCTTTTCCCTACCGATGAGAACCAGCTCTTCTGTCTTCTCCATCCCCTCCTGCACTCCATTCTCTTCAGCAGGGCAGTACCGCACCCCTCTTTTCACCATCATGCAACAGCTTTGTTATTGCCTCAGCTGAGGAGCACCTTACTGCCGCCATGAGGAGTCAGCCAGGGCTTAGTCTCACAAAGCCTTCCATGGAGGCCATTACTGGAAAGCAGCAGACATGAGAGGAAGGTACTGGGGTCCAGCACTCCAGGTGAGGAGCAGGAATCAAAAGGCCAGGCTTTACACTTTGGATATGAAACCTGACAGAAATTTGATGGCTCCATGCTGGAAAGCGTTGCTGCCTTCTCTGCACTACTACAGGCCTTTGTTTGAAGGCTTTTATACAGAGAGACAAACCTACTCTTTATTAGATGGAGGCTCATTACAGAAATACAGGCCCTCCAGGCTTTCATTTTTCACTGCATTATCCTGAATGACTTTGCTTGCCTTAAATTTTGTCCCAGGGCCAAGAGTTGATTTAGCTCTATCTATCTGAGAGTTAACACAGCTGTGAGAAGGAGGGGATAAAGAGAAACCTAAACCATCTATTTCATGAGGCAAATGTGAAATTTGCACTTTTCTAGCTTTATAATTTTCATCTGAAGTAAAACTTCTTCATCTTTGTAGCTCTATTTCAGCACTTTCCTGTCATGGCCTGCCCTGCCTCACCAAAGCAGCAGACTGTAAGTCATTCCTGAGAATGTGCTGAATTACTTTATTGCTTGCATTGAAGCGCTAGGGTTGGTTGAGACAAAGTCGAGGGGAATTACGTAACGCCCAGGAATGCACCGCAGGCAGAATGGATTCAGAATGAACGAGGAAGAAATAGAAGAGAAAACAACTCATGAAGGATTTTGGCAGGGTTCTTGTTTACACAGCAAGTGAAAAATTAGTGAAAAAATTTGAAGTGGGAATTTATTCCGAACAAACTGTTTAAAGAAGTGTCATGGACATAAGCTAGAGAAGCACGGTCGGCCAAATGTCACACTCCCTTACTACTAGGACTAAGCAGCTCCCATGAGGCTGCTTTAGGTTTAGTATGGTATGTCAGGGAGCAGACTCTGCCCCACTGTATCTTCTGTAACAGCTGACATTTTCTAATTAATCTTTTATCCTCTTTATCTCATTTTATTTACTCTGCTATTTTTTAATCCATCTAGCTGTAAATTTAGATGAGCGGACATTTACTGATGTTAATTAAACAAGAGATTCTGCAAAGACTAAGCTATGCATGAATGCACTATTTGTCAGCACTGGCAAACCCTAGCATATACGTATAAAACTAAAGACTGCATATGTGACGATAAGCACCCACATTTATTATAAGTAACTGCAAACACTTACATATGTGCAACTTTGGTGACTTTTTGTTCTGTGAGTTAAAAAAAAATAAAAGGGAAAGAAGAAAACAAAAACAAGGGCACAAATTGTTCTAGCCACCCACAGTTATGTTAAACATACAAAACATGAAAGTTTATACAATTCATGCTCCTTAACAGCATAAGATACAGAGAACGAAGCATGGAAAGAATATTTTAGTTGCTAGGAATTTAGCAATGCTGTACAGTCCATACTGCAGTAAGGTATGTGTTTTGTTTTGGTTTTTTTCCCCTCATTTTTTTCAAATACATTTCTTGAATGTTAATATTTACTTACTAAACATTTTCCAGTACCATCCTGGCACCTATTTGAATTTCCATTGCAGTTGCAGGGGACACAGCGTCCAGTAAATACTCCTTTATTCTCACGATAAAATCCAAGGCCACATTCCTAGACAGTAAACAGAGAGAAAAAAGGAAAAAAAAAGTGAGTGTTGGTGGAAGGTAAATTTTACAGGTTATAAGTTGGGTATTTTAAAATTGTTTGCCATTTCCAAGGAGTAGTAGAGATGTACATTTCCTGACAAACAATAATACGGGTGTAGAAGAGCTAAAGTAGTAAGTATTTTAACTCAGCAAACGTCAATGAAGAATGGAGGTGAAGAAGCTTGAGCCTAAGCATCTGAACCTTGTGTTCTACATTTTGTGGTATGGGGATTTCATCATTTTTACTTTAACCTCTGAGCAAAACACGTTTCCTGTGGCTATGTACAAAGATGTAGAATATGACTTTTAAACCACACAAAAAGATTTGTTCCACACCACAGTATTCTCAGAGAAGAACATATGGAAATTTCACATATTAGCTAATGGTTATATGAAATCTTGACGTTAATTTAACCACTGTGTATTGCTTGGAAATACTTCTAATGAGATATCTTTTACATGAATTCATCATGACTTCCAAAATAAGTCCACCTGGAGCTATAAGAAGCCATGCTTAGACAGAGAGCTAGATGATCTTACAAAACATACAGTGGTCTAATTTTTAAGTACAGGCTTGTCCCAAAACCCCAGGAAGCACGAAAAGAATGTTCAGCTATTGAAAGCACACAAGCAGAAACACAGCGTGTCAAATCAAAGTTGGGTTTAGACAGGGGGTTGAACCAGAGGAAGGAACATTATGAATGAAGCAAGAGACATTCAGTTTGTTAGCCTGAACCACCTAGGTGTTAACTAATATGTTAAAACCAGATTCTTGCTTGGCATGGGGAGAGAAAGTACAAGGGTACGGCAAGTACAAGGAATTTCTCCTGGGCGTGGAGCCTTTCCATGTAAAGACCAAATCAAACATTCATGCTCACACTCTCTGCTAAAGACCCTCCTAGGACACCCATCAGACCAAAAAATCCCTCTATTTCCTAAGCTCTTTTTCACTAGTTACTAAGCTGGCGTGATGCAAGGAAGATGAGAGGCTGTCTGAAAGTGAGGAGAAAGCTGTGCTCCCCATGAAGCAAACACCTCCTAAATACTTGCCTCAGGCTATGCAGTTCCGCACTGTACCTGTACCTTGCCTGTAACTCGCACTTAGAGGCTGGCCTGAATGACATTCTGAAAACAAGTGAGAGTTGAACTTCAAAACTGTAAACCCTTTCTCATAGCAATTGCACCACCAAGACCGATGGGACTAATCTGAAGAGCAAAGGGTTTCCAGGACAGTGCCTCAAATCTTATGGCAGGTGGTTGAGGCATAAGTATTCATGCAGGGACAGAAATAATCGGTACATTTATCAACGACATAACTACCAGAGAGAGGAAAAAAAAAAACAAACCACCAAACTCCTCTTCCAAAGCAGATCCCAAAAGGAATTTTGAGTTATTGCTGTTTAAACAACAGTTGCTAGCAGCATTTTTGCTTTCTTCACATACGGGATAAATAGAAAAAGAAACGTGGGCAGAATACTAATAACATCAACAGCTCTTTTTATATTGACTTCAGTGTGAGCGAGGACTTTATTTAGAATAGGCATCCTCACTTGAAATTTTTCAGATATATTTTTAAAAGGGAGAGTATGTTCCTTGAACAACAGGGAGTTGGTATACCCTGCTTCTAAAGAAGCCAGGGCCTGAAATACATGAACAGCATGACTAAGTAAAATACAGGTTCTAATGCATATAAGTTGTATTTACCGAAAGCCTCTTTTTTGAAAGCAAAATGAATCACTCATTTCAGACAGATATCAAAATGTATTTGAAAAAAAAATCTATGCAGTTTTTTTTTTTTTTTAAACTTATGTTCTCTTTAAACTTGAAAACAACACATTTGGAATGTGTGGGCATGTTGTTTTCAAAGCAGCATTCTTGATACTGAAAAATTTATTCCACATGAAGATAAAGCTCTAGAAACTTTCAAGTGCTTAGGAGTTCAGCTGATCGTTTTCAAGTAAACTATTTAAAAGAAACTCCTTGCACATACTTTTGTTAGCAAAATACTCTGAGATAAAAGACTTCTGTTATTGCCTTTATATTAAGTGATGTATAAGTTGTTATAAAAATGGTTCATTTAAAAACAGAGAAAAGGAAGGAAGCAAGCAAGGAAGGGAAAATGAATAAATTACCTGTCTTAGGTAAAAATCCCTTTGAACTTGTTGCTGTTGACTTCTCTCCTGAAGATGAGGAAACGACAGCCTCTGCTGCATACCCTGTGCTAAACTACACCCCATAGCTACTAAAGTGACAACTAGCCATCCTACATTCTGTGGCCCCTGTGTTTGGGCCATCATTTTACTTTAGCTCAACTGTTAACACACACTATTCTTTCACTATTTACACGTTCACTTATACTCTCCCTTATTCTCCAGCTTCTGACTCAGATTAATGAGGCTATGTGCTGAGATGGGCCCCACCTTTAAACTTTATACATGAGTCAAGTTGTACAGCACACGTTAGAGTTCCCGGAGTTAACAAGTAACTCCGCAGTTCCTGTAGCTCAATATATACCTAACTTAGGGTGTGGCAGGCATCACCTTCTCCCCACCTAACGCGGTCAGACAGAGCTAGATGATTAGCACAGTAAATCACTGTCTGAGTAACGCTGCATAAACATACAGGGCTTACAAACTACCCAGGTTACTGTCCTGATCACTTCCTTTGTCTATGTATTTTCATCAGTTTATGTAAAAAAAAAAAAAAAACACCCTTAGTTTAATAAAGGCAATATGTTGAAAGCAATGGGATGGCAGTATGAACTTCAGTCAGTTCTCATCAATTTGAACGTGGCAAAGAACACCATGTGTGCAAAAAATAAGTTTCTAGAATACTTCCAAAATGATTTTTGACACATGACTACTGGCCACCCTGAGCAGTGGATGCACATGGGAGACATAAGCCAACTGTGAATGTTTTGTTCACCATCTCTGCAGTTACTGTGGTCTAGGTATTATTCTTTCATTCTCTTTTCAAAAATGTTTGCAAGGTTAGCACAGCAATTGCTGCTTTATCCTTCAACCATTTTCTAAGAGAATAACTGTTCATATTTTGTGCACTTCGTACACTGCTTACCACTCCATTACTTTATTCTGCTGCTTTGGGTACTTAACCATCGGAACACTTGAGCTCTAAGCTAAGCAGAGCATCAGCCAAAAGAATTAGAGCTACAGGAACAGCATCAGGGATGGGATGCACAATTAAGGCTAGGATTTCACCATGCTTCAGGTAACGGTATAATTTTGCAATGTTTACACTATCTTTCATAAAAATATCTCCAAATACTTTAAAAAATAAATTAATTTCAGCTTTGAAACATTTTCCTATAAAAATAGGAAAAGTGTTAGTCAGTCTATCAGAATAGGAAAGTATTCAGAACTATCTTGGTTCAGGTTACTTCCCTTGGACCTCATTATGGTGCCTTAAACATGCAAACTGATATATATAGTTCCACTAAGGCAATCAAGAGTTGAATAACCTTACTGTGCCTTTTAGACAGTGAAAGTGTTTGAGCCATCAGAAGTGCACACACTTAAAAGAACTGTGTAAGTACCTTAATAACTAGCCGGTTTCTCTAACTAAACCAGTATGTATAGCTGTAGGCAAGACAAAAGGTAATGGTGAAGTACAGAGGCAAACATTTCCTACCTGACATGAGTCACCGGAATACTCTGGAGGGCAGGAGCATGTCTCTACATTGTATGCAATGCTGCCACTTCCTGTGCTGGTGGTTACTTCCAGCCCAACCTCACCAAGGGTTAATCGTTGAGTCTCCGTGAAGTAGAGGCCTCTGATGTGTAAACCATCTAGTCTAGACAGGATTATCATCAGTTCTTCCCTGGATACCTGGTTATTGCTGCTGGCGTGTCTGAAGTTTCCCTGCACATTAAGGATACAAAATCAGCACAGCCCTGCAGTTTATTAAAAAGAGAATGTGCAGAGCA
Source organism: Cygnus atratus (assembly GCF_013377495.2). Taxonomy (NCBI): domain Eukaryota; kingdom Metazoa; phylum Chordata; class Aves; order Anseriformes; family Anatidae; genus Cygnus; species Cygnus atratus. Next base: position 111,463,057 of record NC_066363.1, on the reverse strand, counting down.
CACAGGATGCCACAAAGAGAGGGAAAAAAAAAACACTTTAGGACCCCTATGGTCCCAAGTGGTGTGGGGTGAAACAGATGTCAGCAAAATAAATATAATGAATGCAAACAAAAGCTAGGCAGGAAAAGGAACAATGAGCAAAAAATGCGATGTATTCTGTACTTTGCAAGGTATGCATGGCTTTGAGGTATCAAAAAGTGAAGAAGCATTTAGGTTCTTCTTCAGTCATCCAAATTTCTTTGAGGAATTACCAACTAAACCACAAAAAGCTGGAGGAAAATGCTTTTATTTTTAAGAGTAACTAAAGTACTAGAACTCCAGTCTTGAGAGCTGCCTTCACATGTTAACATGCTACTAACAGACATAGTGTAACTGAAAATGGAATTTAGCTTGAAGAACCATTATCTTTTTTGCCTGTACATGAGACAGAAATAACTTAGTTTGACTTTCTGAGCACACATTTAAGGTAGGAATAATCCATGCTAATTTAACCCCCCTAAATGTTGGAAACCCATTCTAAACTAGGCACCTGGTCTCCTCTGAGAGTCAGAGGAAGAAAACAGATAACAATTCATTCCATCCCTATTAAGTACACATCTGGGGCTGTGATGAGTCATATTCCATTGGTGACTGATTCAGTATTACTCCACTGTCTCTGGAGAGAATGCTAAGGACTAGGTTGGACAAAATGCCTAAATTAGACGTGCTAAAATTAGGTGGCATGAACCAGAACCTAGGTTCAGTGTGACAGTAAAGAGAGAAGAAAATGTGGTCTATATTTATGGTCTACAGTACTGAAATTCATGTTCATTAACATTATCCAGTATTTGGTATTTATTCACATATTGTCGGTGCATTTTTTTTTTTTTTAAACGTACCACAGGGAAGAAAAGGAAAGGCCATTCTGTTTTCATTTCTTACCTCAACTAACTGCACATGGCCATAATATTGACGGTCAGGCAGTGGGTTGTTAGGATCCACATAAACAACTTTCATTTGCTGGCCCTGAGTGAGAATGAAGACATAATATTGAACCATTTCACTACTTTTTATGCTAAAGTGTTCACATGCAATTCATTTGATGAAGCACATCAATCCTGTTATTTGGAAAATAAAACCTAAGTAAAAGTAACTGTATGTCATTTTGTAAGCACTGTGTTTTACTGTCAGCAGGGTTTTCCCTGCCTTTGCCTATTAACATCCTTGCTTTCAAATAAAACACCAAGAGAATTAAATTAATGCTTGCCAGTTTTCACAAGAATTAGTTATCAATTCTGAGTAAAAACTTTTTTGTATTTTCAAAGAGTCTCCTTTGCTACCCTCACCTTCTTTTTAGAAAAGGAGATGCCTCTTGATATCATCTTTAAGAACTTACTTACCTTGGAAATTTTTGGCTGTCGTGAGGAGGGAAATAAAAACAGTACTGGACTGAGGAACACTCTTTGACCTTACATCCTAGTGCACAAATGACTTTGGATATCACCATAGTACTTCATGAGGCATCTTTCCCAGAATCCTAGAACACTCAGTTAATATTTTTGATGGGCTCAAGAAACAAAACCACCCTCTTGGGAATGTAAACAAACAGTAGAAGTTTCTAATTTTCACCACACATAAAATGCATTTTTACTTCAGTCCATTCAAGCCTTATGATTATGTTTAAATTTATGCTGAAGAAAATTCTCAAAGAAAATAAGATAAATTGAATATGGAATCAAGGACATATTTTGCATAGTTGAGGCCATACTTGTTGCCAAGTGTTCAAGACATTAATTAATATTTTTCCACAGGTGCATTTTACAGAGAAAATTCTGTTTTATCTTTTCATTTGCTCTGAAGTCAGTTATGCTTAATAATATGTTACTTCGGCATCAGAGAGAGGTGTGTTGATAGCTTTGAGCAAAATGCAGTAAAATCAGTTTTACAGAAATGTAGCACATTGCTATAAAAGTTAAGCACACTTTAGGAGCATAATTTTCCATAGTTGTCAGGAAACAAAAAAATCATGGTGTTGGCTGAAAGAAAAAATGGTATTTCAAAACTTACTGTTAGTTGTATATCAGGTTTCTTATCCAGAAGAACCATGCCTTCGCTAGGTAAGCCAAAAGATTTCACTTGGTAACTTAGGAAGCCACCATATGAAGAAAGCTGTAACAAAATGCACACAATCAGATCAGAGATACTCTACTGCACTATTGCTTGATATTAATATAAACTTGTATTCAGGTTTACCCCACCTTCTAACACTGTAAATAATATATTAATTCTTTAGGTTTTAGACCAAATATGTGTTGCTTGGAAGAAACTACTTCTTAATTTATTTACTTTGTGTATCCGACGTTAGTCGGATACACGACTAGTCAGGCATTGGAATGGGTTGCCCAGGGAGGTGGAGTCACCATCCCTGGGGGTGTTCAAGGAAAGGTTGGACTGCGTGCTTAGGGACATGGTTTAGTGGGTGACATTGGTGGTAGGGGGATGGTTGGATCAGATGATCTTGGAGGTCTTTTCCAACCTTAATGATTCTATGATTACTTTTTGAGTAGTACCTACTACTGTTCTCTGGATGGTTACCTGCACTATTTTTTTTCATACCTTAAATCATGCCTTCTGTGTTGTGGAGAAATCACACATTCACATGAATGGTGTTCTTTCCTAGACCCTACAGAACAGATTTGTCTCATCAGCAGCAGACATCAGACTGAGAATGATATTGGTACTGTATACCCCATGAACAACCATGGATTAAAAAAAAAAAAAAAAAGTAAAACTAAGCATGTTTGAAAGTCGCTCTCATTGCCCAGCATTTTCTAAGCTTACTGCAAATAAGAACCTAATCAGGAAATCTTTGTTTCACCTTCTGGAGGACAAGATTTCTACTGGTATCAGCTCTCTTGCAGAAAGGTGATAACAGACCATTGTTGCAGGTTGAGCTGAGACCCACCGTCTTCTGGCTGAACTACAGGTGAACATGGAAGGCCTTAGCCCCAACCAAATAAACCCACTGCTGCACAAAACAAAGACTTAGGCAAGCAAGTTTGAATCATTTATCAAATATCTTCCCTGGGTTGTGTATGAGTGATTCAGTTCAAAATATATAGAGACAAAATCATGCTCCAGGAACAGCCTAAGGAGTTCTTGTTCCAAAAAGAGCCTGTCCGAAACTCCTAGGTGAAACACAAACCTTGAAGAAGCTACCAAGTGCCTCTTGTGGCTTGATCTCTCAGTGCCCATGCAGGACCCTCTGCAGTCTTTGGGGATAGAGAAGACTGAATTCAAGAAAGTCCTATTTCCATCACCAGCTTCTCATGGAGTAATCTTCAACACTTCAAATTTCCCTTTCTCTCTTGGATTATGAGAGAAAATGATATCATAGTCAAGTCCACTATATAAATTTGAGAAAATTTTATGCCTGAAGTGTATATAGGCAATTTACTGACTTCCCCTTGGAAGTGTACTCCCCATAAAAAATTAAGGATAACATCTTCCAGGCACTTTGAGTTGGAATGATCAACATCAGAAGAAGCACTTATCAGAACTGAAAATACTTCACTAAATCATGATTTTGTCTAATAAATGCTACACCGCTAGCTGTAAGTGAAATCTGACTGACCTGAGGGTCCACCGAGGTGAGAAGTTAGTTGAAATAAGTAAATTAATTAATTAAAAAAAAAAAAAAAAAAAGGCCCCAAACTTCAGTTGAAAGAGCACATAGCAAACAGCTAAGCTGAAACCAAGTGTTTTGCCAAAGACACATTACTTTGTTTTGCACCCTTTTCTGTTTGCCCTTATAGCTTGTGCTTGTTTTGGCACGGGAAGAACTGCTTTGTCAGGTTTCAGTGTTCTGCAGGTAAACATCAGCATTTGCTGTGTTTGTTTCTATGTATTCTAATGTATTACAAACAAAACACAGATATCTCTGTGGAGAGAAATTTGTTCCTTGGATCACAAGGCTGTAATTAAAGCTACTAACTTTTGCAACTGCATTTTCAAAATCATAATTTGGAACATTGGTTATATTTTGCCAACACAATCAAAACAATCCTGTATATTTTTCAAAAATATAAGAAAATTCAAGTTAGAGCTCATTTCCTGGTTAACACACATTTTAGGACTGTGCCATATGATGAGCTGTTATGGTAGTGCTTTTTTCTGAAATTTGTGGGGAAATGCAAAAATATGGGTATTATCAACTGCCCTCTGTATTCTATATGTACAGTATTTATTTTCTAACATTAAAATTGCTCTACTAAATAGAATGTTGAAATACACGGGAAAAGAAAATGGGGGTTATGTGAATTGAATTTCTCATTCACTATTAGTTTCTGCACTGATACATATTTTATATTTGATTTCCTTTTAACTTTGTAAACAAAGAGAGAGAGGAAAGAAAATATATTATGCCAAGTATTAGTTGCAATTGAACTAGTTAAAATGCTGAAGATAATGGAAAATAGCATTTACACTCATCATATTGAATAATAAAATGAATGGCTGGTATATTTATGAGCTTGTAAAACTAGCATTGAGATAGCATTTCTTTAGTGAGTTTTCCTACTGGAGTATAGCTAGTACCTACTAAAATATACACTTACACATAGTTTGTTTGACCCTACTTTTACCATGCACTATTTCATTTACAGTGTTGTCATTTTAAATAAAATCAAATCATGACATGTCTCTTTTGACAGTGTGACATGCGATATAAAAATCATAGCACAGTTCTTAATAGTTGTGTTTAAGAAGGCTATTGACTGCTTTACATTTTGTTATGGGAACAATAAGAAGTTCTTCTGGTTTAATGTTATAGTAGATAAAGTATGATTTATCACGAAATTACTTTGGAAAATTATTTTTAGACATTGCAGCAAGAAACTCTGTAACATAAGCAAAAAAATCAACCTAACTAAATATGTCATTCAACTGAAAGATAGATCTCTGAACCATAGCTCTTGACCATGCTGTTCACATAAAGATCTCCCTGGCACCCTATCAACAATGCTGGCAAAAATGAATACATTTTATTAAAACAGTTGAGTTAGGTGTCATTTACCTTCTCTCCCAGGTAAGATGGTGGTGCTTTCCAGTACAAACTATGCACTGAAGTAGGCAATTCTTGAACATCAGCCACTACACTATTACTGACAGGATTGAAAGTGACTGGAATGTCAATATTTCCATCCATTGCCTCCAAGCGCCAGTTCCTCATGTCCACAAACTAATGAAATAAAGGAAATAAAAGTTTGTTTCATCCTTTATTAAACTTCACCAACACTAAGTAATGGGGCAAAATTGTTTAGACTGTAATTCCCTAAACATGAATTCAACCCCTTTAAAGGCAGCCCAAAGTCTTTGTCAATGGATGTTGCAAGGATCTCAAAACAGAACTTAAGAGGGACAGATGTGCAAAAGCTACCTGGGATGCTAGCATTTGGCTTGTCAGCTATGAACTAAACTCTGTCTTCAGTCACATGAAGACATACCCCTTCTGGAGGTGACTGGGAATTGTGTACATAAATCCAAGGACACAATCTGGAGCTGTATTTTTTACATCCATTCTAAAAATCAAACCAAAGACACTTGCCTGAAAGACAGACCAGGTACCTGTTAGTGGTAAGTTAGATGGGAGGGAGGGGACATGGCAGGATATTTTGGGGAGGCTGGCAATGTAGCCTAATATTCTGGCTCTTTAATAATGCACATTTTATGTTCTTGGCTCTTGTTTTGTTAAAGACCATACATCCTATTATTTATCATTATGCTGGGGAAAGAAAGCATAATGCATATCTACCTGAACAGCTCTCACAACCACAGGACAAAAAGACATGTTTTCAAGAAAAGTCTTTCCTAAAGACAAGTAAACTCTAAATGAAATCTTCTTAAAACCAATGGAAGTTTGCTACTGACTTGACTGAGGCCAGATTTTCATCCTTGCTTGTAAAAAATATAGTGCTACAATCTGGATTACATCCAGTCTATGTCTAATCCTAAACCTAAACCAAGGTCAACATCCATCATTCTAGGATGCTACTTCTCCCTTCGCTTTCTCTTGCATTGTTTCAGACAGTTGTTGCTTTTATTTAAGTCTTCAACCATCTTAACTCATTTCTACCATTCATTTATGCTGCTGTCACTTTAAAAATCTATCTTGGCTTCTACCTTGTCTCACCCTTGACACTATGTCTCTTTTTTTCACAGGGAGGGAAGGACAATTTTAACTTCTCTGTTGAACCTGCCACACACTTCTTAGGTTTCAAAACGTGCCTATGATACAGATGTGAAACGATATGTGTGCTTACCAAAGCATGATGAATGAGACCATTGACTTTAATGATGAACTGGTGTCTGAAGATAAAGATAGCTAGCTTAATTTCAGTCCAACTAGCAATTTGTAAACAAACAGGTAAAAAGGGCCATTTCTGCTGACGGGCACATTCAAACTACACCTAAGTTTTAATGACGCTGCACCAAAACTGCAATATTACTTGCAAAATATTTCCCATCCTTCACAACTAATAAAATAATATTTAGAATTTTGGAAGAAAATTGGCATTTCCATAATGGAGTAAATGTAGGTTCATGACAGCAAAGAAGAAAACTAATGAAAACACCTTGGTTCTACGACGATTTGTGCTGCGACAGTTGCTGGTTGCCCCAAAACAAAAGCAAGTGGTGCATCCCTTGGGATTAGAAGGGTCCAGATAAAACGATCCTGGTCGGCAAACACTGCATTCTGCACCTTCTACATTCTCCTGTTAAAACACAGTTGAAAGAATTCTTAGAGCTTTCCTTTTGGTTTTGTGAGGCCCCCAAAACATTCTGCACATAAATAAATATTTAAATGTATGGAAACATGAATGAAAACATGTGATTGTCTGTGTACACCATATTCTAAATGTAAATAAAATTGACTTGTTTGAGATTATCTTAGTTATGAGCTGTCTTTCCAGTTTATTAAGTGAACCACTGAGTAATACATATTAGTCAGAGACAGCTGGTAACTTCCCTGCCAAAGCCTCTTGTAGGCTTTTCGAAACCTACAATATAAAAGGTCACTTGTGAAAGTTCACATTTATCACATTTAATTATGCAGATCAGAACAAAAGAAGATTTCCTGGATATAATGATGTGGTGAAATGTCAACTGACATAATATGGCTAAAAAAAGCCTGGGACCTGGTTTACATCCAAAAACTGAGATGCAGATGCATAAAGCAGATCTGTGCAGGGTATAGACCGCTTCAGGGAATCAATGGACATCTACATTGTAGCACTGTCAGACACTGCAAAGACTAAGGCTACCTGTAAAACAGATACTGAACTCGTTAAAAGAAAAAAAAAAAATAATTATCTGCTATCATGATAATCTGTGTACATATTGCAAGGTGTGGTGCTCTTCTACAGCTACATTTAATTCTAAATGATAAAATCACTTTAATCATGCCATTAAATATGAAATGATCACTGATGTGCAAACAATGCTTATGAATGCAGAAATAATTTGATTTATCTGACCTTGCAGAGGCAAATTCCTGTATGGGGATCACAAACATCTGGTTCTGTTCCATCTCTGTTACAATTACATGGCACGCAGTTTGGGAAACCGTAAGTACCTGGAGCACACTGATCACACTGCCGTCCTTTTATTCCTGGTTTGCATCTTTATCAACAAATACACACATACGAGAAAATCAGTGGGAGAGGCAGGAATGGAGAGAGGGAAGGAGGAAGGGAAGACTGAAACAAAGGGCCGGTAGCTTTTTGAAGCAATTGCATGGCTTTGAAACAGCTTTATGACTCCCAAGAAGAAACAGCAGCAGGTTAGTACTGTCCTCAGGTTTGAATGGTGAGAAGTACTGCAATGTTTCATAGTGGTCACAGAAATTATTAGAAAGGGATTTGATTTTGTAAGATAAACGCTCATAATAGAATTGGACTTTTGCAGCTAATCAGTCCTTGCAGCACAGAACTGCTCTCACTATACACCAAACATGAAACATAGATGCTGTATACAGGTAAGCGCAACTGGAGGAAGATTACAGCTGGAGGATGTGACTGGGCATTTCTCAAGGCACTCGCTTGTTAACAAAAAGGTGGGGAATCCCAGGCATATGAATAATTATGGGGACTTCAACCCGCCACAAGCCTTGTGTTAGTTTACAACTGTTCAGAAGGGATAAAATCCACTCTGCTCACAGAGAGGGCTGAAACTTTTGGAATTATTTAGGTGAAATAGATGATGCAAAAAACATCAAACTATGAACAAAACTTGAGACAGCAGAAAACATCTTTCCATGTCAGCAGCTCCTTCCTCCTGCCTTTGGAACAACTTCAGACTGATAAAACCCATGAAATCGTAGGTCTGACAATCTTTCTTGCTCTTGTCTAAACTAGCCTATTCTCACAATCTATCTTTACTAGCCCAAAGGTTTCAAGAGAGAAAGGACCCACTGATAAAGAATGTCGGCCACCATTACCATCCACATCTTTACATTTCAGTTGTAAACAACGTGATTTTAAAAATGCTCAGAGATTTGGTGGAATCTCCTTTTGCTCTCAGCACCAAATTTACATGTGTACTAATGCTACAGACTTAATGGATATAAACAGTTAAAGCGTGCAAACAAGGTGCGCTTCATGTAAAATATGAAAACAATTACTCAGTTCATCAAACAATGGGCGAGGTTTCTCAGAGTCTCTCTGAATGCATTACCCATACACAGAGATAACTGGAACTAACTGGGAACTTTGAACTTCATGTAATCCACACAAGGAAAAGTATTAATCATAATCTAGTAGATGGCTATATACTTTAGAATCAGTTCAAAAAACTGGTTAAAAGTCAAGTTTTGCTTCAGAACTCTTGTACTTACAAGTTAACATTTCATTTACATTACTAAGTGGGCTGTATGTGAAAAATATCACCATTATAATCAGGCAATGCAGCTTTTCACTGAAATGGGAAATCTTACTATTTTTGCAAACAGTATCCTCAATTTTATCCAAGCATAAAGATAGGGCTTAGCACATCTAAATTAACACATTTTATTCGACTGAATTATTAATTTGATTTATTTTTTGTGCAGCTTTGGTTGCCTTGTGTAAGAGTAAGGTATGGCGAAAATGAAAGCAGAGACCAATCAAATTTAGAGTGCACCAAGACGTGCAGAATATGGTACACTTTAACCCTGAATCCTGACTTCTATCTATGAAAGCAGTTTCCTGTTTTGTCATTGGTATAGAATAATTATTCAGTTCATATGAAATGGACAGACTTAAGATATTATTTTAAATTCAGGAAATAGAGTATTCTCTGAAAATGAGTATTCTCTGTCATATTTACAGGACTAATGGCAGAGCAGCAAAGACCATATTTCTCTTTGTTTGGACACTACAAAAACATAGCCAATCCAATCAAAATGAATTAACCTTGGCCTTACGCAACGTGTTGGCTCTTGCATATTTGTACTTGCTATTTAAGGACTCAGCTCTCCAAGGAAATAATAGGAATGTTCTACTACACTAATATTGACAGCATCAGAATTTAAGATAATTCCCTACAATTACAGCTGTATGCTGTACATATTTTAGACAATATAAATAGGAGAATACATATTTCAGCTCAGCATGCTGAGATACATTAGAACAATCATATGTCGTATAGAGGGCATAATAGGGCCCTGTCTGTCACTCCAACTGAACAGTAGTTTCCATACACTCAGAACCTATCATCAGTTTCTCAAAACTTATTGCAAATATTCAAGCTTTACTGTATTTCAGAATGTTACTGGACTTAAACCCACACATTAGATTGTGGAAGGTCAACTGCAAAGTTTTAACAATTTGGGAGATAACATACACAATTACAAATGATGCACGTGCCAGAAGTCAGAAGTTCTGGACCAAGGTCCACTGCTATCTGGGCATTGGATAAGCTATATGAGATGAACAGAGATTTGGTGACTTACTGAGAGTAACACGGCATGTCACTGGCAAACAATGCATGCTTGGGAATCCCAAAGCCCACCATTCGTTACTGCACAAACCAAATTTTCACTAAACATTGCATGTATTCCTGTAACAACTGAGTTCTATCACCAAGCACTGCTTAAATCTTTGCTCATTATCATAAAAATTCTCCACATCCTCCAAATACCTGAAAAAAAAAAAAGTGAAGCAAACCACTCAAGCAACATTATTAATGCACGTAATCCAAACTTACTTGCATTGCCCATTGTTTTTTTCACAGTCTGGGCTTGCTGCATTAATAACTCCTCTTTCTGAACAGTTGCAGCTCTCACAGCCAGCAAGAGGGTGATAGCTGAAGTAATGTTTCTCACACACTTCGCATTTTGGTTTCAGAGTTCGAGGAGGGCAAATGCATTTACCAGTTATGTCATCACAAAGACGCTGCCCACAGTTGCACGCTACGTCAAAAAAAAAAATTCTACAAATTAATCAAGTCCCAGCTTACAATGATCAACTCTAATTGAATTTGTATATAAAACAAACAAACACAACGTGTATTCTTTTCTCTTTCATTAGTTTTAAACCCAGGTGGCTTGTTTAGCTCCAACTATCAAATTGATTTGAGATTAAGACTGATCAAGGTCATGGAAACCAATTATGTTAACTGTAGTTTCAAAGAGTATCTCGAGACCCTGGTTCTTTTCCACAGATTGGTTGCTTAAATTCACCACAGGAATTATTAACACTTCCCAAACCTGCCAAGTATTAAACAATTAATAGCTTTGGTTTCAAGGGCACCACTTTTACAAAGAAACATTAATAAACAGAGTATTACTTCTGCATTACACTGAAAGCTATGCTATGCTACATCTGAGACTGTAGTGGGGTTAGGTGGCGAAGCTTTGGTAGCGGCGGGCGCTTCAGGGATGGCTTCTGTGAGAAGAATCCAGAAGCTGCCACATGTTAGATAAGGGCCAGTTTCAGCCAGCTCCAAAGAGACCCGCCATTGGCCAGAGACAAGCCAGTGAGTGATGTTGTTTGTGCCTCTGTGAGAGCAGATAGAAGAAAGGGGGAAAAAAAAAAATAAAACTGCTGGTTAACAGCAGCTGGGAGAGAGGAGTGAGAAGCAGCCCTGCAGAGCCCAAGGTCAGCGCAGCAGGAGGGCAGGAGGTGCTCCAGGCAGGCAGCAGCAGTTCCCCTGCGGCCTGTGGAGAGGCCCCTGGTGGAGCAGGCTGTCCCCCTGCAGCCCATGGGTCCCACACGGAGCAGATCTCCACGCTGCAGCCCGTGGAGGAGCCCCCGGTGGAGCAGGTGGATGTGGCCTGGGGGAGGCTGCGGCCCATGGAGAGCCCCCCCAGGAGCAGGCCCCGGGCTGGAGCTGCAGCCCGTGGAGCCCTGCTCCACGCAGGAGCAGGGGGTCTGGGGGCAGCTGCTGCCCGTGGGGGACCCGTGCTGGAGCAGTTTACTCCTGGGGGATGGATGGACCCCGTGGTACGGAGCCATGTGGGAGCAGTTCTTGAAGAGCTGCTGCCTGTGGGCAGCCCCCGCAGGCTCAGTTCGGGAAGGACGGCATCCCGTGGGAGGGACCCCATGTGGAGCAGGGGCAGAGAGTGACTGTGAGGGAGCGGCGGAGATGAAACATCAGGGACTGACTGCAGTCCCCATTCGGGTTCCCCTGCACTGCTTGGGGGTAGGAGGTGGAAGAGGGTGGCTGGGAGGAAGGTGTTTTTAGTTTCTTCTCTCTATTTCTCACTGCTCTAGATTGTTAGTAATAGCCAATAAATTTCTCTAATCTCCCTACGCTGAGTCTGTTTTGCCTGTCACAATAATCGTTGAGTGATCTCCCTGTCCTTATCTCAACTCTTGAGCCCTCTTCATTGTATTTTCTCCCCCTTTCCTTTTGAGGAGGGGGAGTGAGAGAGTGGTTGAATCTCAGCTGCCCACCTGAGTAAAACCACCACACTATGCTAAATCTAAGACGGCTCAACCAGCCTGTTACAGGGTCAAGGCCTATAAAGAAAAGTGGGGCCACAGTGCCTGTGCAGTGTAATCTGAGAATTAAATAACTAAGGTCAGGTCACGCACTGAATACATCAGAACATGTACTTACGCTTGCAGAATGGAAATCCATAGTAGCCAGTTTGGCATCTGCTGCACTGACGACCAATGACATTAGGTCTGCACATGCACTGCCCTCCCAGGGGGCTGCAAGTGGGGCTCATGGCACCTTCGCTATGGCAATTACATGGCACTGCTCCGTTGTTGTAGAAAGCCACTAGTGACCTTGCAGAATCCTTACAGAAGGCTGACGATCTTTCTGGGCTATTTACATTGAAATATAAATCATGTTAGTAATGCCACTTGAAAACTGCTGTGAGAATGCTTTGCAGTGGTTCAGTGAATTGGGGTCCTGTCTTTCAAACAATTCTTTGAAATATGGAAGGCATCAGTACACATGCAAGGATACGCATAAAGTAATTACATTAGTAGTAAGTGGCTCATGTAGGTAAGATTTTTTTTTTCAAAGAGGTGCTCATATTAGTCTTATCAGTTCAGACATGCCAAGCAAAATACGAAATACCAAAGATGGAAATACCAAAGACAGAAAGATGACACAGATTTTCCTCTTTTGTACTGTGAGCAATAACACTCTACCCTTACATTTCATTTACAATAGAAAGTCATGCAAAAATGACTCATGGAAAATTAACAGGCCAGCATAAGCCATGAAAAGCGTTTTAATGTAGCAGAGCGATGGGGATTTTACACGTTTCTTTAATACGGAGTGAAAATAATATTAAATCCTAGCTTGCTCAGTTTTTCAGAAAGTGATGCTTACTCAATATGAAAACTGTTTCCTCCACATTGGCTGATAAAATCAAATGACTTGTCCACAGTCTTTTTGTCAAGAATTTTGTAACTGTAGTTGTCTGCTGGAACAACTAAGACATTTTCCTTAAAACAACAAAAAAGCTAGATTGTACATTTCAGAGAAAAACAAAAGAAACAAGCTAAGGCATTTATGTATTTAAATGTTACTTCATTATGAATTTTTGATTTTCTCAAAAATGCTAACACTTTAAGCAAAAGGGTAGGAAAATATACTTCATTATCTATCTCCCAGAGCTTACAATACAAGCAGCATACGATAAAAATACTGCATAATATCTTAAAATTTAAAGTAAAAACAAAACTAGTGTACAAGATCCTAAAATTTTGAAAATTTGAAAATTGATAATTTAAAATCATCTCTAAATGGCTGGTGAAGCTGAGAAGAATATTTCCAGGTATGTTTATGCAATAAACTTACCAAAACCAGCATTCTTCCATCAGGTATCATCACTGTAACAGAGACTTCAGGTTCAGAAATGTCAAGCTCAATTTGTTTTTCTGCAATCACCTGAACCCGACAGCCAGAAGTATGAGGGCAGAATGAAGCATTGATGGAACCTAGAAGAAAAAGCATAATGCCAAATAATGACCTCTGTGCCAAAAAGCTGAGAGGAGAAAGAAGTTAAATCAAATTTGAAAGCTTACCTGACCACACACGTCCTGCATTCACATGCACCTGCACAGGGAACGTTGGATGTGCTGGCTGATAAAAATGTAGCACAAATACGTATCTGCCCAACTGGGGCACTCTGCCACTCATGGTAATCTGGTTCTGCAGAAGCAAGAACAGCTCTCATAGTATATATGTTTTGTGAAATATTCATCATTTCATGAACTGTGCTCTGTATTGCTTAGTTGCAACAGAAGAGAGGGGGCTTAGCATTTCTCAGGAAGTTAACAATATCTTCAAAGGGTATGTCATTACCTCTGCATGCTCCTATCTGTTCACATGACAAGTATATGTAATGCACTTCTGCAGTCTGTGAGACTACTACAGGTTTAGAAAGAAGCTGGCATTTTTGTTTCTGTTTCTGTATATTATCTGTGTGGCTTAGTCAATCTGCAATGTTTTGATCATATAAATTAGTTCTGATTCTCTTAGAATGCTTGATCTATTTACCTTTACTAAGAGCATAATTTGTGACTTAGGAAACAGTATTTTCAAAATGTGAACTACCTGTGGTGATGTCAAGATGACTCCATTAACTGAGTCAGAAGGTAAAGGGGCACTCAGTGGATCATGGAGTATATTCCTTTGTACTTCAGAAATTTTCCCATCCCTGAATGCATCCAAAACCAAAGCCGCTGGTGGAGTTTCATACACTGATGGAATGCATGTTACGCTAAAAACAAGAGTTATATTAATTACTCTTGTGGTCAGGAGCATTCCTTAAGCATCATGAAAGAAAAAAAAACAGTCAACTCGCAAAAGTTAACATATTAGAATGTAATACAATTAATTAACACAATAGTAACCACTGTTACTCTTTGGAATTTTATGGAAATGATCAATAAATGAAAACAAGAGGTATAGATCTAACTCACAGAGGGGAAAATGTACATGACTGCTTTTATTCACTCAAAATTTCCATAACCTGAACAGTTTCAATAAAAAGAGTTTGCTAAGGAAACCAAAGGTGTTAAAAATACAGTTAAATAAATGTCAGTGAATCCAGTTAGTTACATTCACCAGAATCTGTACCGACATTGAAATTTCAGTTCTACAAATATTTATGTAGGTGTATCCCTTAAACATGCAAGTTTTCCCATTGAAGCCAGTGGGACTACTTAAGTACTTAAAAGTTAAGTATACACTCAAATATTTGTAGAATTGATGCCAAAATAAATAACAGTGCTCCCTGAAAACATCCCATTTCATCCACTGTTGTTTTTAACTATTTCTTCCTTGGTATATTTAATTCTGAAGAACTTGATTGAGAGAAGTAGTTTCCAAGACTGCAGGAGAAAATGTTATTTGGGGGTTTTATGCTAGTATTTATTCACTTCTTGTAAGTATTCAGCAGACAATGACAGCTCAAGACAGGCCCAGAACTGGAATGGCAAATACATTTCAGGGCCAGGACTGAGATGTATTTGCCAGGCTTGTGTGGGAAACCACGTGCAGCATCCACTTATAATACTATTAAACTGAGCCAAGACTCTGAATCTTTCAACTTGGTGAACACTAAACACTTTCAGGAAAGCAAAAATGCTGCCAGATAACAGTCTTAATAACAGAACATAAATATACAGTAAACTATGCAAGTACAGCAAGCAATTTAATAAATTAATAAATAAATAAATAAAACAAAACCCAACAAAGTAAAAGGTACGTATATCTACATTAGCTTGATTTTATATCATGCTTTTCACCCAGCCTCCTTTCCCCATTTTACTCAGAGTACAAATACCCAGGAATGCAAAATGCCTTTCATGAGAGGACAAGTATCTTCAGTGTTAGAAAGCTGCTCTCAGTTGTAAGATTCTGAACGGGAGGAGAATTAAAGCTGCAATTCAATGCTATACATGCTTGCAAGTCAAGTGCAGTCACATGCTTTTATCCAGTTTAATATCCAGATTTTTCTGTTCTCTATTTCAGTTCAACCACTGTATTAGCAACTACCATCTGGAAAACTATTAGACCTAGTTGCTAATTCTTTCTGCCTCTGAAGTGTTGCAAATGACATTTACTTTTACTTTGAGGCTCCCTTCATTGTCAGATCAGTTGGGGGGAAAAGAAAAACAAACAAAACTTAGGACTAGAATCACAAGGACATACAGGGAAGTAAAACAGGAATTGAAAATGTTTCCTAATTCAGAAACTGGAATGATATTTCCTCTCTGGCACAAAGAACGAAACATTTGGAGAGAAGAATTCCAACAGGATGGAGCAAGTGCTCTGCAGAACCTGGAACTGACTAATAGGGAAGAGAACATTTAGGTTCAAATGTTCTCAGTAACAAGGGGACATTGACTTGTGTTGACCCAACCGCATATGAGTACTGTAACTACTGGTACTACACAAGTATAAAGGAGGAGGGGAAGGATCACCTAGTGTTGCTGTGAGTAATGAATGCTGAGGGCACACTTAGCATCACCTATCATACAGGATCCACAATGAGGTGGGGAAGGGAATTCTTGTTTGTGAAGAAGGGGTTTACACGGTGGGTAGTTTGGGGCTGCCACATTTTGCTGGTGGATTTGTGAATTTGGGATACCTGAAAGGAAATTCATTGCCTTACCAATTAGAAATTAAAGCCATTTTGAACCAGGTGAAGCAGCAACATGCAGAATGAAAATCCAAACAGAACAGTGAGTATTTCAGGCCTGATAATTCATGGCTTACCACAGAAACAGCAATGTTTTTCCAGCTTGGACACCTATTATACTGGAAAGCATGTGAAATACTTGTGTATTCTAATGCATTAGCACTCGGTAGTTCAGATGGGAAAGGCTAATATTAGACAGACTGTGTGGAATGTTGGTAGATTAACACTAACACTTCAGCTTTTAATTATTAGTACAATTTATTTTTTTTTTTATTTTTATTTTTACAAATGCTACCTTGTAAAAGTGGTCAACAAACCACCTTTGAGTCACCAAGCAAAGGTTCATTGAAAAGCATTAAAATTCACTTTAGTCTCTCTCTGAGGGTCTTTTTCAGAAAATATAAAGGATAACAACAAGCAAGTTACCTTCCATCATGGGTACTCCTGTAAACAGCTATGCAATGTACTTTAGGATTCACATATTCTGGAGAAAATTCTTCAGCTGATATAATACAAACCTTGTGCTGGAAAATAAGCACAAGGTACATTTAGCAATTAATACTGAAAATAAATAATAGGGCCAAGCCTGAAAGGGGAACAACGTAACCTAATGTTAGTATAGGGAGATCTAAGTCCCAACCCATGTACTGTCATGGACTTTGCGAGCAGTTTTGGATCCTTACTTACCTGCACCTGAATGCCTCAGTATTTAAAGTATTTTTTTGTCCTTCCCAGGGGAACATTGGCTATTGGGAAGTTAAATAAATTAAAATGCAAGTATACGTATAGTAATGGGAATCACAGAAGACCAGCTTGCAGGGTCGAAAGCTAGCCAAGGGTGAACAAGATTATACAGAACAAGGGCCAGAGGAAAAAGCCCTCATGAGTGTTGTTAAGACTTTCGGACCCTGGGGGAATTCCTAGTCCTTCTGAAATGCAAGACGGTAATATTTATTCACACAAAGTCCTTAGAAATGAGTTTTGGTGACTATGAGATTTCTCTCAACGGATTCAGAATTCAGTTTAAAAAAATTTGAGAGTTCATATGTTTTTGGTTTTGGTGGTTTGGTTTTTTTTTTGACATAAGGCAAGGCTTCTAGGTAGACACAACAGTTAGTGCCAATAAAAAGATATTACCTGCACTTCCAAAATACGTAAGTTACAGGTAAGTTTGCAGGTTACAAAATGTGTGTGTGAACTACTTGAAAAGGAAATAAAAAAGCACTTGATAATGATAACTAGCACTACATATTAGTATAAATAGCAATTGCATAGGGAGAATGCATTAATGTGCAAAGCTATTCATTTTAGAAGCAGTCATAAAGGAGCTCAACTTGTGTTTTAGCATAAGCGAGCAGGGAATATAAACCCTTTATAAGCTAGAAGGCAGAGTGCCAAAAATCCCTTTTTCTGGGCAGCAAGCATTGTGCTTCTCCTGCCTGTAATGACCCACAGGACACCAGCCTATTGCAGCAGAACAAGGGTAGACTCTGAAGATCTGAACTGTACTTTCAGAGCAGCTAAAAAGTTATCATGGAACATCATTAGGATTTAGACAGCTCATTTGCATCTGTCTGAGATAAAGTCGTTAGAGCCGCTCTTGAAAGATGACCTCAACAATCCCATTCCCCCTTTACTATTTAGACCTGATTTCTGAACGCCAGCACTGAGGGTGGTTCCCCTTTGCCTCTCTGTTCTGTACAACAGGGGGTCTTTAACTCCAAAGCTGCTGGGACCCTGACTCCATAGATAGTGTCCATACAACAGAAGTTCTTCTTTTCCTCATTCTCATCTTTTGGTAAGTGCAGCATTTACGTTTAATGCAGGGAAATATTTTTTTGTGTCTCAATCTTGAAGCAAGTCATTTAGAAAAAGGAAACTGTAATTTGGAAGACAAAATATTATCATGAAACTTCCATATGTGGAGATACAGCCTAATAATATCAATATCCTTTGGGTATGGATCTTGTTAAGCACAACAACTACTACAGGGAGCTACCACACAATTTAAATGCTATTTGTTCACACTGAACACTGCCTCAGGAAATGAAGAAAGTATGCATCAGTTGCTAATCCTAACAGTGCCATGGAACTACTCTGTGTTCATAGTTTGGTTTTAACTTTAGATTTAAACCAACTGTGTAACTGGCCTAGTGTTTCTAAAATAGTAAACACTGAAACAACTTAGGAAAAAAAATCAGTATCTAGAAAAATGTATTACTAGTGTGGGCCAAAAGATGGCAGTGAAGGTTTTTTATTCAAAAGTTTTTATTTAAAAGTTCTATCTTTTCTAAAATGAATACATTTATTATCTGAAATTTTGTAAGAGACACAGGAAATGCCCGTGTTTTGAAGATATAAAGAAAAAAAAGGGAAAGGCATAAAATACAGCAATTAAGAAAAAAGCTACCAGCATATTTTTCAATTAAAGTTTACATGTAGAAAAGAGAGAGGAACTGAAATAAAGCATTAGAGAGTTGGAAATACCCTTGCCAAGATCAAAGATAATAAAGATACACAGGAATTTGCCTTTCTTGTTTGACTCAGTATTCGCTATCTACAAACCAACATCTTCAAGCATCTAATATACACCCTTTCACACACCACCATACAGCATGTGAACATAAGGAGAAAAGTACATCTCTTTACCTATTTGAGGAATAAATATTACAAATGGAAAAGAAAATAGAAACTTACCAGAAGAAAATTAATTGATGATGCCTTAAGATGTATCTTTGTATCTGCTAGAAGATCATAGGCTGCAATACGATTTCTGTCATCTACAACAACACTGCGACAAAGGAAACTGAGACAGAAAGCAGGGTTAAAAATTAGCCTCCTGGCATTGCCATGTTGTTTGTGCTATTGTGTAGCTCAGCTGAGGCCTAGTTAGCCTCACCACGGGTACCCAGTCATTCTGCTGGATCATAAGTAACAACTATGTTTGGCCACTGGTGAATGCAGTATCCTCACCACAGAGGCAAAGGAAGCACCACATACAAAATGTGGCTTGCCCTTTGTAGGTTGCCTACACAGAGTCCAAACCTCCTGACCTTAGTTTAGTTCTCCAGTTGAGCTACTGCTAGCGGTACACTGCGATGTAGGTCTGTGCCTCTTATCAATTACCTTTGATCAGCTGCGCATCTTTAGTTAAGACAAACATATACTAAGAGGAAGAATCTTACTAAAGGCTTGGGACTCTGCCTTGCCCAGGGAGCATGATCTCTACAGCCTTCCAAAAGTAGAAACATTTCCCTTTTGCTAAAAGAGGAAGTCACGTACAGATTAGACGGGACTTTGAGCAACCTGATGCAGTGAGAGATGTCCCTGCCCATGACAGGGGAGTTAGATCTAAATGATCTTTAGAAGTCCCTTTTGACCCAAACCATTCTATGGTTCTATGATACAAGATGCTTATTTCTTTTCTTTCTTCTGCTCAGCAAAGCTAGCCAGCATGCTGTGGGTGAGAAGCTGTAATTACCATAAAACTCTGTTTCTCCTCTAGGAATCAGAGAATGTGATAGTTTCACTGTTGTTCAGAGCACAGCTCAGAAATAAGTACATCTCAGGGCTAAGGACACTTAAGAAAAATATAGCTCTCTCTCATTTGATTTTCACTAGAAACTGGGCAACTAAGTATGTCTCTGAATCTGGGATCCATTTTCTTCCAATGTTTTATTGGGAATAATCAATCTGATAGAGCTATAAGTAGACCTGGCATACTTTATTCATAATTCTATGACAAACTTCATTATGCAGTTTTGATTGTTTTCTTTTTTCACAAACATGTATCTTCCTGCTCAGAAAAGATAACACAGCAACTTGCTTGCAATGTCACCATTAGTTTCATGCAGAATGGCAGCAGAAGAGATTTACTGCATTGCTACATTAAAGTAGCAAAGGCTTTCTTTGTCTTTTCGCAAGCAAGCTTTTAACATATCATACATGCAAACAAGTTCAGAATTAGTCCATAAAATGTGTTTAATTAAAAAAAAAAGAGTTTTAAGAGCAGTGACCTGGCAAGGTCATATAGTTCTGCTCTGTATCACAAACATGCTGATGAAAATCCTGAATATCCCTAAGTCTACAATCTGTCAAACACTTGGCTCACAGGAAAAAAATGATGCATGTCAGTAGCCCCCTGACACTCCTAGGGGCACAAACATCTGCGGGATCACAATCCTAATTTGAGTCATACTCTGAATTGCTCAAGCGTTAAAGACAATCTCACTTATGACAGACAAAATCTCTGGAACATCTGCAGTAACCTCAGTAGTCAACAAGGATAAAGAAACATAGGGCTTGAGGCCTACTCAAAATTTCAGAGAAAAACATACCTTTGCTTCAGCAAATCTTGTTAGAGGGGTGGAAACACTCTTGCAAAACTGGCTGCTACTTTTTTTTTTCTTTTTATAGTCAAAACCCTCAGACATGCGTTTAACTAAACAAGCATAAACAGTGCAAACATCTGCAGCCAACAGAGCTGCTGGATGCTCTGCTACTGGACTCTATAATTAATAGCTTATAAGGATTTACAAGTGTATATAAAAACCCCTTTGTACAGAAAAAAATCACTAAAGCAGTAGCAATATTTAATGTGCTGACCGCACAGACTTAAAAATCTGTACAATACCCAAAGAATTATGTATCTGCTTTTAAATCACCCTAAAATTTGAACAACATAACAGCAGTAAAATGGATTCCAATATATAAAAAGTATAATTATATTCTAAATGGTTATTTAACCATTTCAGAAATTCTTACCTGTATTTGCAACTGTATATTCTCACTCTGCCTTCTGTGACAGGTCCAGGGCTATTTATTTTTACCTCAGCAGTGTATAACTGGTCATCTTCATTGGCATATTCAAAAACTAGAACATAGCGACCGACTTGAGGAACATTTATGGTCATCTGTAAATTGACCTAGGTCAAGCATCATTTAAAAAAAAAAATTAAATTAGATTTTTCTTGCAGGAAGCTCCCTTTTCCTGCCCTGCAAGCTAACCGGTCTTCATTAGTCTAGGGCCAACCCTGCGCTGTCTCAGCAAAAAACAATTCAGCAGAATGGAAGCAGTGCTTATAAATAATCAGTTTGTCCACTAGTAAGAGTCAACCAGATCCAGGAAACAGCTGCCATTATAACAGCTCTAGGAAGATAACAGCAGATCTGCAAGATAAGGCTAGGAAACGAGGCTTATTATTTCTATTCTTGGCAGTATAAACTATCAGTGAGGAAAATCTGATGTTCCTAAAAAACTGTCACCCTCATCACTAAGCTATCTTTAAAAAACAAATCAAAATTGACTCTTAATTCTCCACTGAATAACCATTTCCACGAACAGAATTCCTACTACTGCAGCGCTTTATACTGATTCCCTACAAAGAATGAGAGCATTATCTCCAGGAAATAGCCATTGCCACTTTCTGAAACATCAGATTTTTCTTTTAGTTTACCTGTGCAAGTTGATTAAAGTAATATTTTACAGAAGATACTTTGAAGTAGTTGCATGAAGAGCGCTGTGGTTACAGAGGTTTTTGTTACAGTGGGCTATATAATTATTTTCAAATGTAAGCTGTTTTTCTCAAGGTGTCCTTACGCTGTGAACTTTTCAACAAGCATATAATTCTGTCAACAGCCATCCTGACTTCACTGCAATAAGTCATAACAGTAAAGTTTTGCACATGCATCAGTGATGAAGCACCAGGGCCTATGGCATTTAAGTATCATTGTTGTAGTTGGCATTTTTTTAAAGGAACTGTCAGAACACAGTAGCAGAGGACACAATCACTTTACATTTAATTATCATGTACTTGATACAATAGCTTTTTTTTTTTTTTTTTTTTAAAATGCTTCTAGTATAGTTTTTGGTTTCATGAAACATGTTTCTCTTTCAATGGACCCACAGCAGCATCATATTTGCATCTGCTTGTTTTTTACTGAAGTAAATATTTTACGTAAGTATAGCTATTTAAGAAACAAACAAACAAAAAAAGATGAATTTGGAGTTATATACACACACCATTACTGCTCACAAACCATTTTGACATTTCTGCTGCAATTAAGCAGTATGCTGAACTAGACAGTATGCCTAAAACACAGGGATTTTTATTTTATTAAATACTTTTGTTGGAGTGAAACATCCACTCTAGTCACAGTATAGATCTGCCAATACTGATCTGTTTACACAGATCAGTATAAAATATAGAACTTAGCACAGAGCCTGTTACAGATCTGCAAATCCCAAGCCGTGAATATACCACTGTTTTAGTCCAGTAGGTTTATAGTTAATAGTGCAAATGCGACTGCGATTAACATGCAGGAATCTCACCTCTCTTCCACTGATATGGGACATCACTGGTTGATGAGGAGTTGGCTGTCGAACAGGTATTCTTCTGTATTCTCCCCCACGTCTGTAATACGCTGCCTCTGAACCGAGGACACAGGAAAATCTGCCCAATGGCAAATGCTGATAGAGCAAGCAGCTTACACAAAACAAAAACACAGAATTATTATTGCTTTCAATTGCAGCAGTATAATATCAACATAATCCAAGGCAATGGTTTATTCCATAGCATATATACTGACTTCTCTGTTGAAACACGTCCAGGATAGGTGCAAGGCTCCGTAACTTGTATCTGCAAGATGGATGCTTCATAATAATCACTAGGTAACAGCACCATATAATCCTAGGAACAAATATAACAAATGCAAGACCATGCAGAAAATTACAAAAGGAACCTCTCCAGAAGTTCACAATGTAGCAATGCACAAAACCAATCACACAAATAATTTTTATGGAGGATATCTCCAATACACATGTAGATTTTTTGTTGCTATATGGGCCAATAACATCCTTATGTGTCATGGTAAATCTGTTTATATCTTCACAGAGACAGTTTGAAGGCAGCTGCCCTGTAAGCAGGGAAACTCTGCAGCCACTATCCCATCATGTGTTGTACAAGATGATGCTCATAAAGGAGGTTCCCCACTATATCTATGCCTTGCAGGACTTGTCAACTCCAGAGCCTCTGAATCTAAAAGCACAGGCCCCTCTTACTTAAGCTTTAAAGCTAAGAAACACAGATCTTCTAGCCCAAAGTTGTTCTTGCTTTATAAGCCAAATGGTACAGTCAGTAGAGTGGAAAAAAAGAATCAGTTTGTATAAGCTTGAGTTGCACAAGCACTGCTCGGTAATACACAGCTGGCTCTGCACAGTTTTCACCCATGTACGCTATTCACCTGCAGACAACTCAACTGTGTTTGAGTCTGCAAGGGAGATTCATGTATCCCAGGTGACTTCATAAAAATATTCCTCAATCTATTAAGCTGTGCTTCAAGAAGCTGGTATATTTTTACTCTGCCTTTTCAACTTAAAAGATTGGAGTTTATTTATAAAAACTTTCTTTTATGAATACATACTGGGCTAAGATCATTAACAAATTCCTTTTCAAAGGCATTAAAGAAAAAAAAGACAGGCACAATAGTACTGTCACTTTCAGCAAGAAATATGCTGCAAGCTCTTTAGTAACATTCTACGTGGCGTTCCATAAATTTAACAGAGCCCCAGGGTTGATGACTAAAGATATCAGCTACTTGTTAACCATATACAATATACATATGAATTTCAGTATAGTATCTTTGTGATCATGCATCTTTAAGGTTTTCCATAAACGCTCACCTCAAAGACTTTGTCTTTTTATAGCAACTTCTCAGAACTGCTGTCACTGAAAATTTTTCAGTAAGTGGAAGGAGAGTAAAGACGGGAGGATAAAAACATTTAGAAAGTGACCTGCTAATTATAAAGCCCACCTTATAATATTTTTCTGAAGAATCTTTGCCAGAAAACTAAGGGCTTGATCATCTGTAGCTGAGCCAAGCTTTAGATATGTTATGTGATATGCAAGAATTACTTATTTCTATGAACTTTTATGATCAACCAATTGTGCTGTATATTAATATTACTTCAACATTTGAAAGTACAGATTCTGGATAGACTGAAAGTCTGTAAGCACATGAAAAATTAGAGCAGATGAAAGTCAGAGAAGGAAAAATGAAATTAGAGGCTGAACTGTATATTTTCATAATGATATTCTGCCACTGTACTATTTTCACTAATGTTGAATTTCAATTGCTTCCAGGGTTGTTCCTGACAAACAACTCCAGAGCAATATTATCATGACAGCCTTCAAGCACTTGTTTTCTTCAATTGTTTTCTTACCAAGAGGACTTCCTCTGCCATTATACTGACAATCCACATTCCTGGAACCAATGAGAAAGATTCTGTGGAGCTTTTTCCTGGGATTGTGACAAAAGCTGGCTCCTTGCTGGGTGGGAAGACAAATTCTTTGCTCTGAGCAGCCCCTGCCAGAAAAAAAAAAATAAAAAAATAAGGGACTGTGTAAAATGTCTCTACTTGGTTGGTACTCTGGACTTATGATTTAATCCATTAAACTTGGTATAATAGGAGCTGACAGTGCTCCTCTGACAATATGTATTGTAAGTAAGCTACAGAGCTGTGTAATTATTGTCATCTTTTTTTTTTATGAGTCTTGAGCAAATTGATTCAGAAGTGCAGACTTTTTCCCTTGTAATGGCCAGTTTTGTAATATTCTGAAATGTTCACTTCCCTTCCCTCTTCCATTATTTTCCATTCAACACATCTCTCCACTGACTCAAGACATCTTCAGTTGACCCAAGGCCTGTTCTCATGCAACTTTCAGCTGTATATTTCAAATACCAGAGGTTCATAACATTTTAGATGCTACAGAGAATCACAAAGGTTTCCTCTTGAAAGCCCATGGACAAAGACAAAAGCTTGTGCTCCAGGCTGGTTTCCTGTCTCCCAAGCAATGTAAGCCAGTCCTGACTATAAACTGCTGCCCCTCTGCTGGGCGGTACCTGTCATGTCTTTAGTTCTGTCTTCTCCAAATTATTGGAAGGATCTATGACTAAATACCATTGATTCCCAGCAGCGTGATACTATTAGGCATCGTAAGAGATAATTCTGAACATATCATTTGAATGGCAGAGACATAACAAGGATATAGAGTACTTATCTTTTACCAGGGACCAAGTCATGTTGTTGAGGTCTCATCAGAGCTAATTTGGTGGATTAGGTTCATCATTAAATAAATAGTATTCATGGAAAGAAGGCAGAAGTCACCTTTAAACTGAAATATTAAAGGCAACTGAACCAAGATAAATGCTGTTATCCCTTCTTTGAAAGCTTCATAAAACACGCAGTTCAAAGCTTTCAAGTACAGAATTGGAAGTCCTGAATTTGGCAAACATTTAAAAAACAAATGTTGGTTATTACTGTTAGCAGAAGTTTCATGCAAACATAGCCACATCATTTACAGGAAAATATATTAGGAAAAGCACAAAAGCGTTGAAACTGTTAAAAGCAATGCATTTTAAGCGTCATTACAAATCTGAGTTAGTTGCTTCTTGAAAAGGCTTCTCTAATCTAACATTCATCTAACCTGTTGTGCCGTTGAGTTGTACCTACCTGCTTCAGGCCGAGATTGACAGGCAGATATGCGGCCAGGTAACGATTCACCTCCAGGGTTAATGTATCTCAGGATAATGCGAAATAAGTAGTGGTTTGATTTTTCCACATTCAAAGTTATCCTCACTTCATTCTGAAAAATTGAAGTTAATAAACAAAAACAGCCATAAAGTGCTGAATAGAGGAACAGTTAGAAGCCATGCAAGCACCAGACTAAATGCCTACAAGAAAAATGCACATGCAGACAAGTATACGCTGGAATGGCAATGCTGTGTACGACAGATGAAGACAGGTAAGCCTAATGAGAAAATTAATTCACTTACAAGTATAGTTAGTGTCAAAATGTTTTCCCTCAGCAACTGAGATCTTCCCTTTAGAGCTTTTTGAACCCAGGGTGACATAGCGGAGGACTAGGTGGAAGAGCTTAGGGGAAGCCACAGTGACAGGTACAACCACCTCTGGCTGGGAAAAATAAACAGAAAGGGAAAAAGGAGGAAAGGAAAGTATATTATTTGTTACTAGCACCCAGAGAAAGAAAAACCATTTGAAAGAAAAACCATTTGGCAAAAGACATACTCCATAACAGAAAAGAAAGGCTCCAGCAGCTTACAAGAGAATATGGAACAAAACCTCCTGTAAAATAAAACACTTGTTGAATAATAACTTACCATGAAAGACACGGAATCCTAACTAATATGCATGTTGATATTGCACTTTGAAACATGGACAGTATTTTACTGGTATTTTTCCTGCCTGTGCAGGGAAACATTAGGATCAGTGATTCTGGCCCTTGATACCTTGTCTGAGATAACACACAATGCTCCACAGCACGCAGACATCTCAGACTGGCACTGTAACTTCTGCTCCTCTACCAAATCCCTCACTGCCTTAGAGGTATGATACCATGATTCTTTTGCCCTGGGGCTGAACTGACATCCCTGAAACCACACAGTTCACATCAACCCTGGACTGGCAGTAAGCCCACAGGAGAATGAATTCACACAGCCCCCATTTAGCTGCAGAGCAACAGAATCAGCAGAGACTTGTTCAAAGGTTGGTGGATTAGGAAAAAAATAGGCTTTGTGCAGTCTCAAGGGTTTGGCTTCCTCCCTTCCATCCTAAATCATAAAGCTCCCATCACAAACCAAATCCCACCAGTTCACCCATCATAATCCACTCACTGTCCCATTCCAAGATGCTTCGGGTACAGTAAGTTCCCTACCACTATGGTCCATTCTGCATCCCCAAAAGCACACAAGTTTTCTAAATTGCAAACCTGTCAGAATGGGGCACAAAGCCATATTTTCTCTTACTGCTAAAAGCTAAAATAAATGATAGAGTACCAGCTCTCATATGCTACTTAGCATATTATTAAATTCTGTCATCATCACAGAAACCTCCACTTTCTAAATAGAAATGCAATAGAGAAAGCAAAGACGAACATACAACAGATGATAGGGATGAGATATCTGCAGAGATTAAATGGCTAAAATCTTGGTGACTGCAGAAGGGCAGTGGACCAGAACAGAAAATACAGATGCATGGGGGAAGGTTTTACAACTGTTGTTTTAAATGAAGAAGGGTGACTGCTGAAAAGAAAAGACAGGCATTGAGGGAACACCTGAAAAATTGATAGGAACAAAACAGAAAAGATGAAAGATATAAAGAAACATGCCTCAGAAAGTTTCACAAAATGGTTTCTAAGCTTTTATGGAAAGTCTAGAGTACCCAGGTAAATAGAGAGAAAGAAGACATACGAGTAATGAGGAAGGAAGAGATGTCAGTCCTCAGTTTCAAGCAAAAAGTAGAAAGTGAGAAGAATTTATTATTTGAGCTCTATCACAAACCAAGGCAGCTCTTGCCAATGCTTTTGAAACTTCAGGCAAACTGTTAGCTTCTCAGTCTATAATGAGACCCCCATGTTAGCAGCATGGGTGAAGCATAGCAGCATAGGACACCACTCACAGGCTGTTTATTTCACCTGATTTTTTTAATGAAAATATTTTCACAAAAAGTGTTACATTAGCTTTTTGTGTGGTAGATATTGTAGTGCTATTTGCCTTCCACAAAAGAAATGTCAGGAGTGTTTCAGGGTCCTGCAAGACACAAAAAAGCTATGTGAAAATTCTGAAAGTTTCTTGAAAAGAAGAATGTAACTATGAAGAATGAAGACTATCTATGCAAGGATCTAACTGTGGAGGGCCTGGATCTGGCAATTACTTACATGAATGAAAAGCTTTATTCAGGTGAGCAAAGTAATGCACACTTTCAGCAGGATTAGAAACTAAGCCCTTTCAATACCTCTTTACAAAATGCCAAGTAGATATGAAATGCAAAAAGCATTTTGAGTTAGAACGCAGAAATTTAAGAAAGCACAGTTTCCAAAGAGTTGCCTTCATGTGTGAATGTGGAGTAATTCTGAAAAGCCAAAAAAAAAAAAAAAGCAAAATCACAAAATTGGCTCTGGGATTAAAAAACAAAAACAAACAAACAAACAAAAGATGAAAGAGTGAAAAGCAAAGAACAGAAAGAAAATCACTATACTTGCACAACAGTTATGTGCTTATGTCTGTCTGTAGTTGACCAGTTAGTCCTTGGATAGGTTACAGAGGCTGGACACAACTATATCTGTGGACTAAAAAATCTAATCAGCATCGGAGTACTACAAATATCAGAGTACAACTTTTAAGAAAAATGAGCAAATCCTATTTATTGCTCAAATCTACTCTTTTCAAATTCTGATTCACTTGCTCAGCAATTCAGTCCAAAATCAAACAGGTCCTTTCTCACACAATTAAATTATGCTGACTCTTCCTGCAATGTACTTACTCCCTCTGCTGTGTTTTGCTTTATTTGTAGTCTATCATGAGACTAAAATTAATGTTGCTGAAACATTCCTGCTCGCATCTTGTTTTACTGAATCACACATTTTCTTGTTTGCTGTAACGTAAAGTTATCATTCCTGATAAATTCGAGACTTTCTCCTCCTTGCCCAAGACAAGTTGCAAGTGTGAAGGTTTCACCATGGCACTATGATGTAACCTGAAAATCTTGACACAGACTACTATGAAACTCTATAATCCATGTGATTTAGCCAAACATCAATCTTCTGCTGTCCTTGTCACGACAACAATTTCTGCATTTAGTCTTAGAGACTTTAAAGCTACTAGTTCTTTGCTTTAAACCTACAGCAAAATGCATTCCTAAAAAAAAAATAAAATAATAATAATACAGCCAACAACAACCTCCCCAAAAAAACAAAATCAAAATGACCTCTCAAAGAAGGTCTCTGAAGAACACAACATATTTGCACTAGCAATGACCAACTTTAAATAATGCCAACAGTCACTAAACCAAACAGTGATACAGTGCCAAAGTGTTCAGATTAGTGAGATCCTGTCCTTCTGGTTTCTTCATGACCTTGCAAACACATAGCAGTACAAGGGGGGCATACATATCATACATCTATGTTTTCACCCCAAAGCCTTGAGGAAAATACCAGCTTACTTGTATAGAAGACATCCGGGCATATCCTCTCCAACTGAAGTTAGGAAATTCCTGAGGGTCATAGCCAAACCGAATTCCCCTTCCCTGGACGGTAGTTCCATCTTCAATCTCAAATTTCATGTGGTGCAGATCAGGGAAAAAATAGTTTTGTTCAGGCCTTTCAAGGAGAAAAAAAAAAAAAGGAACAAGCATTCAAAGTACTATTCTTTTCCTCCAAATTTTTATTTTTTTGCTCTGATTGTCAGTTTGGGTATTCTTGCCAGTATAAAATACAAATGTAACCATTGATTGAACCTTTGCTACTTATTTGTGAGTAAAGACATTTCAGGCAATGTGCCTAAATCATGTCACTCAACAGCTAAAGCAAATTGATTCTGATATGATTTTTCATTTCACAACTATGTAAGCTAAAAAAGCCTGATGAATTTATGATATTTCCAGGTAGTTCATCATTGAGTATAACCCCAACATCCAACACTTTTTGGCAAGAAGCCTCCACCCACTCACCATTGTAATCTGAAAGAATTACCAGTCACTGTATGGTCTACATCTAAAAGAATAAAGCAACAGAAGGGAACTGATCTACTGAGAAATCCTGTTAGTAGCTAATAAATTCCAGACAGCAAATGAGATTGACGGAATGAGAATTCTCTTTCCAGAGGCTTTTACAGCTGTACGATAAGGTGCAACTCTTGATATATACAGGTATATTGATATATACACAATGTGATTGCAAAACAGGTATCAGTTATTCAAGGAAACAGAGTTAAAACATCCCATTAGAGTAACAGACGAAAACTGCCAGGCAGTTAGTATAACTAATACCACAATTTACCAACATATTTATCAACAAATCCAGAATCTCATGTGAAAAGCTAGCAAGGAACCGATGGGCCGTTTCAAACGATCTACTTTAAAGCACAAGCTCTTTGTGACAGTCTGACTCACTCCTGACAGGTCATCCCCACAACGTGCTCTCTGCATTGGCAGGCACCCAAGGGTTCAGCACACGCAGAACTGATGGATCCTCCGACATCACACTGACAGCCTGCCAAGCAAAGAACAGAAGCCAAATATCCCATCAGAAAAAGTGATAAAGGTTATCAGAAAACACACCTCGCTTCCTCTAATTAAACACTATTATCAACTCATTTCCTCCTTCTGGAGCCCTTCAGACTCCCCTTAGACTCTTTGAAACACATTAGCACCCATGGATAAGCTGCAGTTACTTCTGGCTTTTCATGTTTGTTGTTGTTTTCTTTTTTTCTGCTTGTAACATGACAAAAGCCTTTTTTTTTTTTTTTAATAACTTCTAAATCACAAGTAAAAAGCCACGTTTACTAAATGCTGGACCACAGTTCAGGATGATTAAGTACTAAAAAAGAACACCTAACTTACAAAAGGAGCTAGAAGTTGATTTTTCAGAGTCTGGTATCACAACATAACAAAACCATGTGTGTTTACGTAAGAGCATACACATATTTTTAACATATATAGGACTTGCTACAGGAGACAGGATTTGTGGCATAAAGTAAGGAACAGCCCTAATAATGAGGCATAATATATCACACTAAGGAACGTGTATGTCTAGGTTAAAGAATTCAGAACCGACTTGAAAGATTGAATGTTCCTAAACATATTTACAGCATGTCAAGTAATCTCACTGAAATCAAGGAGAATTAAAGTAATCTGCGCCTTCGTGAAGCCAGATCCATTTCATTAGAGCTTTGGTTTGAAAATTAGGCACAGAAGGTTTGTTTGATAGACTAGCCATTGTTTTTAAACTTTGCACACACAAAACGATTGCCATAAGTACATCAGTAAATCTCTTGCATCATCCTTGGACAGGTATAAATCCCACTAAAAGCAGTGAAAGTGCTTTCAATAATTTTAGCAAATCCAAATCTACAGGGAGGACAAGGAAGAAAGGGAAGTAGCTCTACACTCCTCAAAACACATGGCAGAGTGATGACCACTTCCACCATATCACAGCTGCATCTGACTGTACTTCAAAACATACTGAGTCACGGTTTAAAGCAATACACAAACATACCTGAAAAAAATAAAATCAATAAATCAATAAAATCAAAAATATTTTAAGTTCTTATTCCAGCAGCAGACCTTAGAAAATCACTAAACAGAACAGAGAGCTACCAATCTTACAGCTAATACTTGCAGGAAAAACCAAACCTCCCTGACCCTGTATACTGGTAGGTGTGAAAGAAGGAATGGCTTTCAGTTATCTTATTTGGAAATCTCTTTAGCTATGATACATACATATTTTGGTGGATGAATTGCATCTCGGTGGTACGTACTGCATTAAACTTTTCATTGCATTTTAATTTCTGACTTCATCGAAACCCTCTAAGAGCGTGAGGTATTAGATTTTGACAGGGGTTAGTGAGGTGCAAGAGCAGGAATGAAGGCTAGGCACAGAGCTCAAGATTGCCCAGGCTTGCACTGGTTCTGTGCTGGGCAAGCTTCAGCAGCTCCTCTTGCTATCTCACAAAAGACATTGGCAGAGAAACCTCAGACAGGTGGCAGTAAACAAGGCACTGAGGATGGTGAGGCAACAGCCAATGAACTCAAAGAGGAACACATTTTATCAAGTGAGTGAGCCACATTTCTGGGAGCTACAGTGGTAACATCTGCCCTATTCTTTCTCCCTTTGAAAGGCAAAGAAGGAGATTTTCAAATACAGAACACATCCAGCTCAAACCGAGACTTGTACATGCTACAAGCAATAGTGCAAAACACTCCGCATAAATGATTCAACAAACACATCCACATTTTTAAAATATGACCTGTGGAATTCTAAAGACTTTTGTGTTAAGTGCAAATGTGCTGCTAGAAATGTTCTTTACCTTGGCAGCCAAAATAATTCTTGTTTTCAAGAGCATAATAACCAGTTTCACAATTGTCACAGGAATCTCCACAAACATTGGATTTGCAGTAACAATGTCCATTTTCCTGTGAAGAAAATGTATTCATCAAAAATTTCATCAGCACCTTCTCCAGAACTTCATTCTTTCAATACTTTGAATTCCCTCCAGTTGTGAAGAGGAAAATCATTCTAATTTGAACAAAAACATTTTATCTGGACATAACTTCGTTATCTATCACCTTTAATGAACAGACGAGAAGATCCCTACTTTCAAGGTGATTAAATTTTTTCAGAACTTTTACGTCCCTAGGATGTCACCTGTCATTTCATGTGCAAAAGCAGTAATCAGTTCCAAGATTTCTATCTTACCATGTTACAGTAACATATCTTCACAAAAATAAATTGAATTAATGTTTTCCTTATAATTTCACTTCACCTGTCGACATTCTCCAACTCCACTTAGTGTTCCGCTCACATCACAATGGCATGCTGCACAGATTGAAAAAAAAAAAAAAAAAGATAATCTGCATTTCCTCTTTCCAAGATACTTTGCAGAAATAAATAAATAAATCTTGAATCTGCAATTTGGAGTCATAGTGCAACAAAGTGGATTCTACTCTGGAAGGTTCAGAACAACAAATAGATACTGGTGCAAGGTGAGAAGAAAAAGCAAAGAAGAATGAATGAGGACTTTTGTGTATGTGCAATTTACTGACGTGTTTTGAAGTCTCCTAATTTGCATTTAGCAAAACCAGTCTTTTCTGACTGCTCTGACAGAATTGCTTTCTGGTTACTTGAGTACAGCACTAACAAACACTCATGAAATTGTGGTCTAATTTCTAAAAATAACTTCTGCTATTATAGGTAATTTGGTTTTCAAATTATGTTATGTGAAAACATGTTCTTAACAAGTTGTTAAAATCACTGAGCACCACAGCTAACAAAGATGATTTTCAAAATAATTTGGCGTATTTCATAACTCAAAGAAATATGTCTTAAAGCTATACCTGTACATCCTTCAAGGTTTTCTTTGGCCAGGTTCCAGTACAACGGTTTGCATTTACTACATGTAGGACCTTCAACGTGCTGAAGACATTGACAATAGCCCTAATGACAGAAAGAAGTTCATTCATCTGTTTCATAAAAAAAACACACAGCTCTTTAGTACTATGAACAATTTAGTATTATAAACAACTCAGGCAGCTTTCACAGAAGCATGGAATCTGAGGCTGATTCAGACTTCTTGAATTTTTCTGTCTCATACTATCAGCACAGGACCATTCTTCCATATCTAATTTATCCTAAATATCCCAGTGAAAGTACTTTCCAATTCTTTCATAGCCTTATTATAACTGCTCTAAAGCATTAACAGTTTTACAAAAAGTTTAAAATACAGATTTCCATAAACGCAATCAGTAACTTTCACGTTTTCTCCTACCTTTACTGCTCCCTTTTTCTTACGGGGGCAGAGCAGAAACAACAGTGGTAAAGTGAACTAATTCAGATTCAAAATGTAAATATTAATAATTATTTTTTTTAATTAAGGCAATGCCACACTTTTTTCTATTTTTTATTTTTACCAAAAATTATTCTCTACTTTTAATCTTACATAATTTATGTTCTGAATCACCCATATAGTACCATACAGCATTGTGAAGTAGATATGATGTCTACTTTTTTTTTTTTTTTTTTTGTAAAATTGATTTAGGCAATTTTTGGTAGAATTGATTTGTTACATCTCTTCTTCACATTTTCTTATACTTCTCCACTTATTAATTCTTGAAAAAAGAATTACACAAAGCTAAAGCGTATTTCTCTGAGGCAACAAGGCACCTTTCAATCCTGTACACATTTTTCTTAGGGACAAGCAGAGACAAATAATAGTAAATTCTGCTTTTCTTCTTAATTCTTTTTCTATCCTTTTCCATAAAAGAGAATGGATGTCTCTCAGCAGGGTTATTTGCTCAGGCACATCAACATTATTTCCAGGGAATAACTGGTTTACATGCGGCAAACTTTAAGAAAAGCTGGAAGACAAATACAGCTGTATGCATGAGCCTACCTCTTCCACCTGCCAGACTTATTTTCTGGGTCTTCTTTGCAACCCATTTATATGGAGTGTAACAATGGTTTCTGATCTGTAATTTTTCATAGTATACTACTAATATTAAAATCCTAAATACTAATACTAGTATATTACTAATATTAATACTAAAATACTAATATATAGTTTTATATAATAAATACTAGTATATTACTAATATTAAATACCAAATATTCAAATATATTTTTCGGGAATCATTTGGTACTGAAATGGTCCAACCCAGAACCAGAAGGTCTTCAAAGCATGCATAGGCATATATGCACATCTGCATGTATATATCAGTATCCTGGCATACCAAGCACACATAAACGGTATGCATATTCCACATATAAAATATTTGAAAACAAACAAACAAAAAACAAACACCACCCTAGACAGGTAATTGCATTGTTCTGATCAAAGAATAAAACACAAAGGTCATTTCCACTCTTACTCTGAAAATAAGCTTGGGCAATTCTTTTACAGACTATGATCAGGCTTCAGGCACTTAAGCAATGAAGCAAATGTGTTCAGCAAAGGCTCAGACCACACATGAATTATGAATATTGCTAGCTGCAATGATAGAATACTTACAGAATGAGAACCAACACTACCTGAAGGGTCACATTCACTGTTGATTCCTTTAGGAAGTTAAAAATAAACACATTAAAATACCTTTTGAAAACAGAGCTATGAAATACAGTAATGCAAAAATCTACAATGTAACCTTTGCGAATTTCAAAGAGTGTCTTAATAGTCACCTTGGAGCAACTCAAATACTTCAAACTTTAAGACCAGAAGAAGCCTTTAATACTGATTGTTCAAATATGTATTTAGCCTAGTTTGGACTAATTGTTTTGGTATACAAAGTAGTCACTTGGAAAAACGTAGCACCAACCTACAACTGAGAGATGTCTTCTTAAAGTTTCTGTGGCATTGTTGAAAAAAGGTTTTAATCTTACAATTTACTTCAGAAAATATACAGAAAGATGAATGAAATCCTCGAATACCTAATCCTGGTGTGTCCCTCCCTTCCCACACTTCAGTGAGTTTCTATGAAACTACACATAGCAAAATGTCCTGAAGAACCTCACAATAAAAATGGGGGTGATGTGAACTGAATGCAGGATTTTCTATCACAAATGTTACCTTCACAGTAGGGGAAACTGGAGGCTGCAGAAAGGCATCTGTCACACTGTCTCCCCGTAACACCTGTTTGACACTCGCACTGCCCTGCTGTTGGCTCACATGTGCTGTGCTGGGAACCAAGAGGAGAGCACTGACAAGCTGTATAACCAAAAAAACAACAAAAAAAAACACATTGATAATATTTGTATGTACAAGGTGAACTACACTAAGCAATAACTTTCAAAACTCTGGTATTGCAGAGGTTTTGAATACTGTTGACTGTCCTTCATTTTTCTTTGAAATAAATCACAGGGTCCTCACAACTGCTTGGAACCTATGAGTTTTAGATGATCTGTTTCATCTCGACATTGTTTACCATGCTTACATTAATCCAACTTGTACAGATAACAGGAACAGAGATGATGTGCCAGGGAGGGCTACCAGAGTGTGTGTCTGCCAAAAAGCCTGTCCACTGGCTTGATATTCAGTGTTACTGTTGCCAGCTTTGGAAGGAACAAAACTACCATGCTTACCTAGGTAGTTTTTGATGGAAATATATTTGGGAGAATATATTTTCTTCTGTACTGTAGTAATAAGATGGCAAGCCCCAGTAAAAGGAGGGAAGGCTGTTACTCACGCAAGCAGCTGGGATAGTTGTAATAACCTGGAGCACACTGGTTGCACTTAAATCCAGCAAAGTTCCTGTGGCACAGACACTGTCCTCTAGGACCACATATATTGTCCACTGAGCCAACTGAATCACAGTTGCATTCTGTATAGGGGAAAAAATAAAAATAAAAAAATCACTAAATATCCTGACAGACACGTCTAAACGAGTAGTTATTTAAAACAGAATTTTCCCAAAAGACACCTTTAAAGCAATCATGAGGAATACAGACAAAACATAATTTCACCGCCAAATATAAATATCCTGAAATAGATGCTTATAATGTAATTGCCTCCTCAACCACTGATAATCAGGTTCTTACTGCAATGCCATGATGTACAGCTTAGGCATATAGTTTGATTCCTTGCAAAATACACATATAAGGAAGAGAAGTCTATCTTAAGATGGAAAGAAAAGTTCCATGAGAGAAGTACTCATTTGCTTTAAAAAATAACCTCTGACAAAAAGCAATCACAAAGCTAGGCTAGGTCTAATGGCTGACAAGCATACTAGTAAAGCAGTTAATGATGCACAACTTCATGATGGACAAATAAAGGATGCACAAGATAAGAACTGCTGCCCTGTCGTAATTCTACAAGCTGGCAAGCAGTGCACTGCAAGAATCTGCACGTGATATGTGAGGCACACTGTCAGACTGTAACAGCTAGCTGCATGGTGCTTCTCTCAGATTTATCACTGGTTTAGGCTAACAGCTCTGTCACAGATATGATGTGCTGCTTTGTTGAAACAATGGAGGAAGTTACACAGGCCCATATTTTACAGGTACATGAATGGGAGCCCATCCAGGAATCCCAACTGCCACAGGTTTTGCAGTTAAGGCTAGGTTTGCAGTTAATCTCTTACATTATTTGACTAACAAAAATAGCTGACTGATAAATATAAAACAAACACTGCTCAAGTACTGTCTTTCTGTTGCATGTTCATTTTCCTGGTTCCCCATTTTGGTTCCTCTTCGTGCTGCAGCCAAAGATGTCTGGCTTTGCTGTGTTTACGTCAAAGCTTCATGGAAAGACTCAGGACTTGCTAGCAAGTTGCGTAAGAACAATACAAATACTGAAGCTTCCAAAAACATCACCAACACTACGGTCCCCTCCCAGCTGAGTATTATATCACATTCTCTCCGCATTTTAATTACATCAATTAGTTTAAAGGCTTTATTTTGATACTGCTCCTGTTGAATAAAGCTTCTATGGAGTTCAACAAGGTAAGACCAGAAAGGACAGTTTTAGCTGCAGTACCCAAGAATTTAAAGAGCTACCTCCCTTCTGAAGATGAGAACTCCAAACAGGAGTAGCAGGCAGGGCTGCTCATCCTCCAGCACAGTTTGCAGTATGCTGCATTAGTTTAAATTTAATCAATGGCAGCTTATTTTAATAGAACAAGCTGTGAACTGCAGCAGTTTTGAGCAATCACACTGGCTGTGTTTTCAACTATTTTGTCTGTCTTTTACAATTTGTTGTTGCACGCTCTCTTAAGCTTTTATGTCTCTTTTCTGCTTTTGGTGTTAAAAATTTAAACATATTCAATATGGGTTTGATTTGTTCTAAGATTGCTATCTAATTCAGTTCTAAGAAAAAAAAAGTTACTGTATTTTAAAACCACTGAACAGAGTGTACCAAGGCAGAATCCTGATTTTATGTTTTTAATTTTAAAAAGTTAATCTACTCCAGACCATAAAGACACAGTCACATGGTATTTCTTTATTCCAACCATTGTGTTTAGTAACACAACGTAATACATCTTTGTGAGTGCATAAAGAATTCTGCTGGCTATATCATCAGACATAAACAAGTATATAAAGCCCAAAAGGAAGAAGACTGCTATAGTCAGCAACTAAAAATAATGAGAAAGAAGAAAGTAAGTCATAATGTTCTACATAAATCCTGTTACCCTCTATAGGAAAGTATATTTCAAAACACAGCAATAGCCTATATTCTTTTTCAATGTACAATTCACTAATCGTAGAATGGTTTCAGTTGGAAAGGATCACCTAGCCCCAACCCTCCTGCCACTGGGGGCACAGGGATTTTCAAGGATTACCAAGGATTAAGGGCCTCTCTCA
The DNA here is from genome assembly GCF_013377495.2 of Cygnus atratus. Classification (NCBI taxonomy): domain Eukaryota; kingdom Metazoa; phylum Chordata; class Aves; order Anseriformes; family Anatidae; genus Cygnus; species Cygnus atratus. Next base: position 111,425,065 of record NC_066363.1, on the reverse strand, counting down.
TTCACAGCAAAGGCAGACAAAACTTAGGGGCCAAACAGGACTTGATGGCTTCTTCATACACACGTGAAATAATTATGTATTTCAAGGTTATACTTCTTCAGTACTGATCAACCTTCCTTTCACATAAAAAGCAGGCTAGTCCTTGGTGTCATATACACTGGTGAAACCCCATGGAGATCATTCATGTTTCATGATTACATGAGCAAGGCCTGTCATATGATGTTAAAATTAGCAAGAAATCACAATGAAGGGCAAAATGTGAAAAATCACTGTGAAGGGCAAAATCACTTTCAGATTTAAACAACACACATTGTGCAAGGTACTAAACAATGATCCTCTGCAAAAGTATATTAGTTCTCCACTATTCTACTGTTTTTTTACTATGCCAATTCCTTGCCAGCAGTGAAGCATCCTCTGCTGCTGTAGACCTCCCTGATAAAATAGTTTTCAAATCCTTAGGTTATTAGTAAGACAGCTGCGCTAACTGAAGCTAAATCAAACAGTCAGACCAAGAAAAAAAGCCCACAAGAAAACAGACTATGTAATTATTTCCTACTGTAGAAACATGCACGGAATTAGTGCTTGGAGAATGAAAATACATGAGGATTTCACTGTAAGGAACAGGAGAGTCTCTTGCTCACATAGTGTGGTGAACATTGTTTCAACCCCTGCAAAAACGTTACCTTAAAAGAATTAAAGTTTGCCTACTCAGGGGTCTGTCTGATGACATACATGCAATCTGCAACCTTACCTTCACAGACAGGGAAAGAGTGGTGGCCAGGTTGACAGCTGTCACACCGAAGTCCACGTACCCCTGAGTGACAAAGACACCTTCCACAAAAATCACAGACTTCAGGACGGGTACCCGCTGAGTTACATTCACACGCTGCAACCAAGCAAAGAATTTTCAGAGGCAGTCTCTGCAGAAGTGCTCTTTTATTATTACATAAATGAATAAATAAAAGCCACTCCCCAATGATCAAGAGGACCAAACTCTTCTCCTCACATTCATTTAGTTTCATAATAGCTTTTATTGATTGCCAGCATCAGTAAGAATTCAGTATTGAGGGAGATATAAAGGAAAATCTGTTAGAGAGAAAGAATCTGGCTTAAAGTAACTATTGCATTCAATGTCAGGGTTGAAGCACACTTAGCCTGTCCCCACTCAGGACAGATACATCGATATCAAGTGGTATGCCAACTACTGAAAGTAGCTCAAATCTTTTTTAAGACTAAAATTAAACTATTTATGGTTTGGATTTACAGCCTCTGGAAGGAGCAGTTAATAAAATCAGCAGTACAGAGCTGATTAATTGAAATACGTCAAAAACAGTTTTCTGGTACTGATTAGAAAGGGCAGCTTGATACATGAAGGTGAGGTTGCAAAATAAAGTTAAACATAAATTTCCCCCCAAAAAGGATAAGTAACAGAAATGCTTCCATTGGTATTCTAAATTTCATCAGGAATAATATTATTAAATTCACTCTCAAACTGCAATCCGACAGCTGCATCACAAAATAGACAACAATCAATGTAATAGAGGCATTTTTAGATAGGAATCACTCCTCATCAAGTTTTTCTTTTTTGACTTCTGTGAGTTTTGGAAGATTCCCTTACAAACACATCTCCATGGCAAAAGAATTTCATAACTCTGAATAAAGCTTGGATTTTTGGATATGCTTGCTGAAAGGGTATGTTTTGGCTTACTCTAGCAGTCATGAAAAAAAAAAAAAAAAACAATTGCACAGGTATCACAGGAAAAAACCTGAAATCCAGTTTGACATCTGCACTGTCCTGTATTTCCATTACAGTCACTACCAAGAACTCCTGTGCCATGGAACTGGCGTGCTGAAGAGCACATTTGTAAAGAAAACATTTTCAGTATTACAATCTTAGAGTTGGCATTTCACTTGAAAGCTAAATGTTGGCATTTACCCTGGGGCTCAGTCTCCAAGAGTAAAAGAAACTGTGGAACTTACGCAGACACTGGGGGCCAAAATACCCTGGTTTGCAGCCACCTTCTAGTTATTACAGGAAATAGAAGAAAGAAAGGAACAATAGTTAGTGCATGAAACCATGCAACTCCTTGTATTTTTTGCAGGGAAAAACAGATCAGTACTTAGTAATTATTACTCTTGAATCACCAAAACTATTCGTATGACCGTTATGTGCAAATCTCACTAAAAAAAATATATTGTAATTATGTGTTTAGTTTGCCAGAACTAACTTACAACTTCTAGACACAGAAGCTTCCATTTAGAGATACCTGCCTTTCCTAAGCCTTCAGATTGAGGTGTTACTTGTTGAAAATGTAAGTAGCTTAAGATCTGTTTACTCCTGATTATATTTACTTATTTTATCATTGCATTTTTTTTTTTCTTCTTCATTCTAAAACTATGTGAGAGAAGAAAACATGCAACAGAGCATACCCAGAGGCCTACCAGGGCAATTATTTTTGATGCTGTATAAACAAGATGATAGTTGGCTACAGGAGACTAAAGTTTTGTAGGCTGTAACAGCAACTGCATACACTTTCAAGCAAACAATTAGAACTTGTAGATATACAAATGGATGTGCACTGTCTACTTATATCTAAGCGCCTGCTACATTCACAGAAGAAAACACTTTCATTTGCCAGCATAAACTCCAGTTCTATTAAACTAATAAAAAATAAAGGGGATACACATTGTTTTTAGGATATGACAAAAGTTGCTAGATTTTTTAAAGTTATTAATCCTAAAGTACATTACTAGTATGTATTAGATTTAGCATTGGCTGTGAGATGTCTCAGTTCTGCAGTATAATGATATATACTAAAAAACAAAAGCCCACCAAGGGAATCATTTTATGTATTTCAGACAGCTTTGCAGTGGGATAAATAAGAAATATGTAGCCCTCTTAGAAATTCAAGTTCTTCACGACGTACAATTCGCCAGGTGCAAGAGGCCAGTCCATAAACAGAGGGCAATTAGCCTTAAGAAAGAGATTTACACTGCAAAGCAGCTGACAAGTTGTACGTGTCAGAAAGCATTGATGGATCTGTTCACAAGCATCAAATGAGATGGTCAGCTTCTTCTGCAGATGTTTGCCAGAGGCTCAAACTTATTTTGATCCATAACTCTTTCTGGAAGTATCCCACTAAACTGTTTAATATGAACAAGATTATAAGATGAACTTCTGGTAAGAACAAAGGTTCTCTGAAAGATAAATACCAACACTGTCAAAAGTACTACATAAATCTCCATGAATGAAATCATACTGCTAAAATAGTGAAAAGTCGTGACACAGGGAAAAAAAGTGGTAGAAAAAAAAAAACAAAAAACTTGCCTATTATGTCACCAGCTATAGCATCGCTTGGATTTGGAGAAGTAAAAGGATATACAGGAATACCTTTAAAACAAAAGAAATGGTAAGGTATATCTGAAATAGACCCATTTATTTCACTAAAAATCATGACAGATCATGAAGCTCTGTCCTGTCAACACAAAGAGCATGATTAATTAACTAATTTTAAATTAATCAATGACATTAGATTTCATTCTATTACCATTTTCAGTAAATGGAAGCACTCAGCATTTCTGTCACATCATTTTTCTCTTGTGTTTATTTTCTTTGGATCTACTAACACCTTTCCCTCAGTCACTTAAAAAATCTGAAACAAACTGTAACCCTTCCTTCATGGCTGACAGCTTTATACTCTGCCAGGAGGATCTTCCCAGCATTACACTGGCACTATTTTAGAATTATTTTTAATTATTTTAGAATCTTCTGAAATGCCACAAACTTGGTTTATTAGGCATGCAAGTTCCAAATCCTTGGAGGCCTCAAGGAAAACACACAGCCACTTTCTCCCCCATCTCTCACTAGTCATGTTCTACTTAGTCCAAGCGAGTTATAGGCTCTAGCTAGACTCTCTGAATGTCTTAAATGAATTCAGAATTCTGAATATGAAACACAATCTGTTTTGTAAAGTAAACCACGCTATCTTCAGTGTTACGACAACTGATTTATTGGAACGTGTATGCTTGAGAATCTGAAATGCCAGATATTCAAATCAAACAGTTCAACCAAACCAACTGTAATTAAAACAGCTAACTCTTTAAAGCACATTTAAAATTCTGGAGAACAGACATTTCTATTTGTATACTTACGGATACAAAATGGAAAACTATAGAAACCATCAGCACAGCGTTCACAGTTTTCTCCCTGGAAATTCTGCTTACAGAAACAGCGGCCAGAGCCTTCTTCACAGCCCTCTGCATGCTCTGAGTTACAACTGCAGGCTAAGCAAGTATGATAAAATAAGCACTTTCGGAAAAAGATTTAATTTGTCTTCTATAGCAGTGCACAATGGCATTATGATGTCATTTGCAATTGTGAATGTGTCATTATTTAAAGAATTAACATTCGCATTCTGTTTCATATTTTCTGAGTACTCTAGATCACAGAATTAATCTTTATGGTATCCCTTAGAAGTAAGATCTATACCATTTTCTTAGACTGTTTAATTTTATTTTTTTTTAATTCAGAAGACTGCACGTTATTGCTCCACAGTACTGCAGCATCTATCCTTTCTGTGGCTTGTGCTCCTCTCTCTCCATAGCCTAGGCGGAGCACCATGCTCTTGTACACCTTCCCTTATGCACCACATACGACATTATGGCAGCATTCCCACAGCTCTGCTGACCTCCCATTCATTTCAATACCCAAACACAACAAACCATAGCTTTCTCCTACTTGTCACAAAGTTCCGTCAGACTGTTTGTAATTTAGTCCTTAGTTCTTACCTACACTCAGTTCATCTTTTTTAAATGCTATATCTCTCATCATCTTATTGCATTATTATTGTAGATGCTAGGTTGAGCACTAGATAGATTAGAAGTAGTGATCCTTATCACCTTTGGAGCTATACAATAACATTTTCAAGCGACCAATAGCCAAAAGATACCTTATATGTATGTCAGAGAACTAAGAGAAGCAGGGTCATGAGGATATGAGATGAGAGCGGCTTCTCAGAGGTTATGCCAGCTCACTGTGGGGTGTGTAGCTGGTCCTACCGCCTCATCAGCCTTTTATGGCTTACTTCCTCCTATTGTCCTACTGCTAGTCTGAAGCTTTAAGTTCATATGACACATACACTGAGAAGATTATCATTAAAAGAGTCGAAAGCAACACAGGAAGACGTTTGCAGTTGTTTTCCAACATCTTTTGGACATTTTTTTCGTTACTATGAGATGCCAAATAGAGAAGGACTTACGTATACAGCCATCAGGAGCTCTTGCTGGAACACCATATGGACGGTAATAACCTTTTGCACACTTCTCACAGTTAATACCAGCTGTATTATGCTGTGCAAAATAAAACAAAACGAGAATATGAGATAAAAAGGGGAACTTGGAAGGAGAATTAAGAAACAATAACATCCTTAACACTGTCTCTATACACAACTGCAATAAAGACATTTGTCATTTGGTGTTCTTTAACAACATACAGCTTCCTGAATGACAGTATTCTTACATAAAGTAGCTGAATTTTAACTTTAAAACATTATGAAAAAGAGCTATTTAACAAAAAATGAATTTAATTCTAGGAATAAAATTCCCTTTTACACTATCACCAGATATTCGTTTATTTTTATACAGCTTTCTTATTACTATGTGTACATCATTCAGACAACTGCATCATTAATTTTCCTCATACTGTCTATTACCTCTTGAATATCCTTTATCCAAAATCAGCAATATCAAGATAAACCAAAATCTGATCAGTCTACAGGAAACAAAAGTAAAAAGCACAAAACAGATCTACCATTAGAAAAACATACTACAAAACATCTCTGTAAACTTGTTTTAGACACAATGAAAAACCATCATAAGTAATTTAACCACAGCAAAATACATATATCTCCTTTGAACAAAGTCCTAAGTGTATTTTAACTCTTGCACTAAAGCTCTCTTGTGGTGAGGGTGGCAGGAGCATGCAGCAGTGATGGCACGCAGAAGTTGAGCTGTCACGAGGCATTCTCGTGAACCCATTTGTCTCATGAGCAGGGGACCAGAAATGGGGGTAAACTCTGCCCTGGAACAACAAAAGCAGCAAGCACCTGCCCCCAGCTCCCACTTGCTGTTCATTTCCTTCTTAGGGATTGTTGCAACACAGGGCTGCAAAGAGGGACCCAGGACTTAATGGGGCAGCTGGCAGGGTAGTTCATTAGCAGGGCACCCAGGATGTTGCTGTTTGTGGTTGGTGTTCTCCATTTGTGCAATAGTTCTGGGTTCTGCTTCCAGCTCTGCCAGGAGCTTCCTCTAACATCTTCAGATCCGAACTACTGCTGAGAAAGGCTAATGCTAGATTAGGGGAGGTGATGCTCACATCACACAGCAGATGGAGATACAGTATTTGTTGCAGCACTTAGGCCACAGAGTGGCCCGGCAACTCTGCTCAGGACTGTAGGACTCCTCTCAGAGTTGCAGGATGCCACTGTCCAGGTATGGGGCTGCAGAGAGTGTCTGGACTTCTCCCTGGTGCTGGGGCAGGTGATAAACCTGTGCAGAGCTTGTGGATAAGGATCAGAGGATGGCCCAGCCCAGCTGATGCTGCAGTAGATGTCTGTTACAGACAGACTGAACAAAAAGGCAGATGAAGCCTTCTTTAAGCAGCCAGAGAGTGCCCTGCAATCACAGGCATTGGTACTCATGGATGACTTTAACCATCCCAATATCATCTGGAAGGGGCAATGCAGCTGGGTGCAGGCAACCCAGAAGTTAGTTTGAACATATCAAAGGCAATTTTGGGATGCAAGGACTCATGAGCCACTTACAGATACTCTGTTCAAAGTGACACCGACAAACAAGGAAGAACTGATAGAAGATGTCAGGCTGAGGGGCAGCCTTGGCTGCAGCAACCATAAGACTGAATTTTAAGATCCTTAAACAAGCAAGCAAGACAAATAGCAGAATTACAGTCTTGGGCTTCAGAAAAGCAGGTTTGGGCTTGTTCAGGTATCTGCTTGGTAAGATCCTACGTGAAACTGCACTGGAAGGGAAAGGAGTCCAGAAGAGCTAGCTGACTTTCAAGGACAGCCTCCTTAGCACAAGAATTGCCCTTTCCAATATGCAGGAAGTCAAGCAATGAAGGCAGAAGGCCAACATGAATAAATACTGAGCTCCTGATTGATCTCAAACTAAAAAAAGTACAGAGAAGCTGCAAGTATGGACAAGCTATCTGGGAGCAATACAAAGACATTGCCCATATGTGTAATAATGGAGTTAGGAAAGCCAAAGGTCAGCTGGAGTTAAAATTAGCAAGAGAGGTGAAGAGCAACAAGAGAGGTTTCTCAGAGGTGTACTGTAATAGGACAAGAAGCAACAGACACAGATTGGAACATGGTAAATTCCAATTAAATATTACAGGGAAAAACATTATCATGAGGGTGGTCAAACACTGAAGCAGGTTGCCATCAGTGGTTGTGGAATCTCCAGCCTTGGCGATGCTCAAGGCTTGACTGGACAAGTCCCTGAGCAACCTGATCTAATTAGACCTGCTTTATGCAGGGGGTTGGACTATGCAATTTCCAGAGCTTCTTTCCAACCTAAATTATACTGTGATTCTATGTTTATTCTCTCTCCTGAAGCTGTGAAATGGTTAAAATAAGATAGACTGTGGAAACTACAATACTCAATACTATTACTGTCTGACACATTCAATACTCATTCAAGCATCCATTTCTTCTGCTTTTTTTTTTCCCCTGACATAAGCAGAAAAAGTAAATTAAAATCCATGTACTTTGCTGATGAAAAAAATGCTATAATTAGATTTATGGAAAACTCATTTAATTTGGCATAACTTCTACAAAATTAGGTTACAAACAACTAATATCAGTCACACAACCATAGCCTCGTAGACTTACAGATTTAGATTAATTTGTTTTTTTGTATCCTAGAAGCAATTTAAGAAAAATGCTCTTTCATGAACAAAGAACTGACAGAAAGGATCAACATGATAAATCTGACCAGACTGCACGAACAATTTCTGCACAGAAATATCAATTGGAAGACAAAGAGCATTTCTTTCACTCATGCTAGTAAAAATAATTCTCTCTTCTGACTGCTTCTTGGACAATATCTTATTATACTGTGGCAATAAGATGAAAAAGACACCCTATACATTTTACTGGACATACCCTTTTTTGTTGCTTAAATACAGCTATATTTTAAATGCATAGCATGGTAATATATAAATCATTATATGCAGGTGTCATAGGAGCATAGGCTTGATGACAATTTTCCCTCTGAATTACATTCTGGTCAGCTGTTTGTTATTGGACAGACCTGACAACAACAGGAAGACAGACTTTTAAATCGGTATTTAACTGTATTTAACCCTGAGATTATTGAAACAATGACTAATTTAGATTGGAAGAGACCCCAGGAGGTAAGGTGGTCCAATCTCACTCAAAGCAGAGATATCTCCAAGATCAGATAAAGTTCCTTAGAGTCTTGTATGATCTTTCCTGAAAGTAATTAGTCATAGTAGTATAAAAATTCCTTATGATGAGAGACATTCCTTCTCTTTACAATAATATATTAGTCATAGTGACATACAGCGTAAAGTCTCTGACTCCAAATTTACATTTGTTGATTCAAACCAACTGAGTCTCTAGGATTGTTAAGGGGCTGAAGCACATGACATGTAAGGAGAAACTCAGGAAATGGCTTTGGTTGACTTGGAGAAGAGATGTTTAAGGAAGGTGGGTACCTAGTAGCAATTTTCTACTACCCAAGAGTGGGTTACAGAGAAGACAGAGACAAGCCTTCTCCAACATGCACAGCAGGACAAAAGCCAACTGTCACAAGATGCAACTGGGGAAATTCCCACTGAACAGTAGCAAAAATCTCTTTACCATGAAAGTAATTAAGTGCTGTAATAAATTACCCAGAGACTGAGTAATCTCCACCCTTGGAAATTTTCAGAAATCAGTTGTTTCTTTGTGCGAACTGATACAACTTTGCACCTATTCCTGGTCTGAGTGGAGCACTAGTCTAGATGACTTCCAGAGGTCCCTTCTAAGATTCCATGTGTTTTCAATAGCAAAAATTTCCTTCTGGGTATAGCCTATGCCCTCCTTAGTCCTTCTGGTGAGGCAGAGCTCTCTGTGTTTTGCTTCAGTAAAGAACCAGCTGGACTGAGTCGGTATTTTATTTAGGAAATTTTATTTCCCTTTATTAAGCAGGGAAACATCAGAGTTCATAACAGGAAAGGGGATTTTTATAGTTCATTTCATTGTTGTATTGTGTGGCTTTATTTCAATCACGCAGGACTGAGTGTAAATATAATTTATGTATCATTTGTTTATTAACAAGCAATGTTGTATGATGCAAATTACTTTCAGACACCTTTTTCCCTGCTTTGAGTACAAGTAACAGTACCAGAGGAATGGAGCTATCTAGACTGGTCAGCCTCCAAACTATCTGTGTGGGCACAGTGACACTACAGTATCCCTTCTTCGAATGCCATTTACTTAGACCAAAACCTTTTTACCTGGCAGTTAATGCAGACTCCTCCACCTTCATAATGCCCATGAATGTTTAAGCTTTCTCGACGCTGATCAACATCAGCATCATAGTAGCAGTCAGTGGCATGTCCATAGCAATTGCAGGCTGAAAAAGTTAATATTCCAAGTCAGCTTTCATTGTGATGCTGGAATTTAGAAATGTAGCAGAGGTGAAAAAGAAACCTAGAGTATTTATTTATACATACACTCATGTATTTGGAGTGTTCTCAAGTGCACATATTTACTTATCAGCAACTAGATTTTCACACCAGAAACCTGGGAAGATCATCTAGACATGAGGAAAACATGTACTGCTAGGTTTGTCAGAAGAGTCAACAGTTGTACCATTTCAAAACCATATATTTATACATAAAAGCAGAACTAGGAAGCTCCAGAAGAATGGTTTCAGCAGTTTTGTTTTTTTTTTTAAATAATGAAAAATATGTTCAAATACTTTTTCTATTTTTCCACATCCAAAAATACATCCGGGCTGAAGCTGTGTGCACTAAAACTTTGTTTCAAATGAACAGTTATAGATAAGATATACATATTTGTGTATAGGAAATTTTATGAAAGAAAAAAAAAAAGCTGAAAACAAAAAAAGGCTTCCGTAAACACGTGGTGCTAGGTGAGTTTTAATTATAAGTGTTCCAGCACTCCAGGGAAACCCTCCTACAAAATTCCTAAAGTTACAACTTTATAAAGCTATGACTTCACACTTGGGAAATCCTTCCTTCATCTGGACCAGGGGATAAGATACTCTGAAAGGCAATGGATTCCTGAAAGCATGTCAAAACAAAAGGTAAGAGCCCTGGCCCTACTTTCTTCATGATGTGGGAAGCATTTCCTTCCAAGGTCACTACCAAATGCTCTTCAAATTACCTAGCACAATGGAGAGCACAACTGAGGGAAAACTGATTCTCTACACCTTGCTATGTGATCATACAAAGAAGGAAGACTGGACCGTTCTGCATATCTCCTCTAGGTCTTTACATCTGAAAATCTTTGGATAAGGAAGCCTTCCCATAGAAACTATCAACTGCATAGCTAAGGAAAGCTGTGGTCTATTGTCAGATTGCCTCATGGTCTGCTGCCAGGAGCCAGATAGGTCAAGAGCCAGGTTTTCTGGCTGGGTTTCAATAGCTTCTGAAGATCTTTGAGGGTTTTAAATTCCTAAAGCCTTCAAGGAAAATAAAACATTACAAAAAATATATATATTATTGATTCAAGATACTAAGTCAAAAAAAATGGAAGAAGGTAATAGGCAAAAAGATTGCTGGGAGTGATAGAGCAGAACAAAGATAGGATATTTTTGTTCACCCTCAGCCCAGCTGCTGGACAAAATGAGGATCCGTGCACATAAGTGAGTATTTCCCTTTCTCTACACTGCAAACAAAAGCTCCTTGGCTATAGGGCCAAAACTTCTGTGAGCTACATACAGCTCACAAGTATGCCTATTAACAGTGATGGGAAATTATTTTGTCTGGTCCAAGTAACAGCATTTTCTCTTACAGGTGAACAGAAAACCCTTCTGCCTCACAAAGTGTTTTCTTACAGCTCTGAGCCATTTGCTGACCCTCACTGCTCTAGGAAACTCAGAGCAAAAGATTGGCCCTATCTCTATCAGCTCCCACCGACCTCTTTCAAGCAGTTTCCCCAAAGGGACCTCAGGCTGCTGGAGAGCTTAATGAGGCTGCTTTAATTCCTCCACTACTGGCTTCCAGGAGAAGAGGCCTGCACCTGGCCAACACTTTCAACAAATCACCCTAAACAGCTAGAAGCAATCCAAACTGAAAAGGGTATTTTTTCAGAGGTAGTTAGAAGCTAAGTTGTCTTGGCTCCAAGTCTCGTAGATGATCTTTTATGAATTCATTCTTTTAAGAACATAACATTATTTATGCTCTTTGTCTCTCTCTTCCTGGCAGAAAGTATTTTTCTTTCAAAGAGGGGAATCCAAATGAGGTTTCAAATATTGTCCAAAACTTGAGTCCCAACATGCCTATCTCTGATCAAATGTTTTAATCATCTTTTTTTCCCCCCCAACACTCTGTCTTAGTGCTGCAGTTTTGATTAAACAAGCATTCTATTTATTCCTCAAACTAATTTTAAAGGTACATCTATTTGGCTTTCAGATAAGGTTCCCTTGTTAACCGTTTGTACCTACTGGCTACACTACTCTCAGGAAAGGCATACAAGTTAAATTAGGCCAGACACAAAGGAGTCTGGAGGCTGCCAACACATTTGCTCAGAAAAGGTTGTGCATGGAGATGGCTAACACAGCCGCTGTTTTCTGACAGAAGGATGCAAAACACCCATGTGGGACATTGTGTACCCCTTAGGAAAAAGAGGGTCCACGTGGTCGATCTTACAATATTACCTTTTCTTTAAGAGTGAAATACGGGGAAGGTAGAAGAAAGGTCAAGGGGCTTCTTCAGCTTGACTATTCAGTCTGTGGGTCTAAAGCACGTGTGGATCAGACTCCCCACCAGGAAAACGAGTGCAACAGACACCTGTCAGCAGTGGCAGCCTTGAACAACCTCCCATAACAGCATTCAGATGACAGGAAGCTCAGACAACCCTGCTTATGGGTCCAAGTCAGGAAAGGCAGAAGAGCTGCATTGATTAATGGCTAACATGTGACAAGGCTAAGGCAGGACTCCACTGCTGAAAGGGTTTTTCAGACCAAACACGGTTCACAGTTATTAGATTGTAAATTCAAGAATGTCTGGAGAGATGACATTTCACACTGCTTCCTGAAACACTGGAGCATGCTTAATTCCCAAAAAACAGATTTGCTTCTAAAAATCTGCTTTATGACGCAGACTTTTGAACTGGGTTCCTTTACAATATCAAGGATGCAGTAACTACAATGACATGAACAATGAATAACTCAGCTCCTCTTCCCAGTGAAAGATAGCAAAGACTAAGTTGTTACTTCTTACAACTCTCAGTTGCAAATTATTACTAAATACTTCACTGTTTCTTAAGGTGAGCTGAGTGTATCTTGCAGTACTGCACTAAGTACTCCTCATTCCCTCCAGTAACAAACAACCAAAAAAAAGCCACATAGCTAAACACAGAGTCCCTCCCCTTCTGCTGACAGTACATGAAATCCAGAAGTCAGACCAAGAGTTCTCCCTTGATACCACTTAGAGTGGCTTGTTTGAAAGTTTAATATATGCAGTCTCTACATTCTCAATACAAATAGGTCATGGGGAAGCAACTTTCAAGATGCCTGTAATCTCTGCTCTGCTAGGGAGCACCCACAATTTGTCAGCAGGCAGCTATGACTGGGGAGAGATGTTCACTCAACATGCTACAGGAAGGTTTCCACTTTTCTCAAGCAATATTCTGAGATCTGTGATTATTTTCATTGTTTACTGAGATGAGAGAAAAACATAAATTACATTCACTGCATCATTTAGTCTGTGTTACCGTATGGAAAGAATCTTCTCAGTTAAAAAAAGAGGTGTCAAAGCCTAATCTGTTAGTTACAGTCCATGAACATTGCACTATGGCTAATTTTCACCCACTTGTCAAAGTCCCTTTTAAACTCCCGTATTTTTAACTACTCACGTTCACATATATTTGTGTTCCCAGCTGTTGCAGGTTGCCACTGTTTTTGATTATATCCAGGACAGCAGTGGTCACAGGTTTCCCCACAAGTGTTATGCTGACATTCACACTGAAACCTACAGAAATAAAAGCTTCTTAGTCTACTGAAACTGTTAAACTTTTTTTTTTCCTTAATTTTATTGCATCCCAAAACTTACACATAATGTGAAAAGGACAGGACATAAGTTCATGTGTGGAGAGGTCAAATAGTGATACTAGAACGTTTTAGAACTTCCCTAAAATTATTCATGATCAGTTACTTTAATCATACAATTATGAGCTTATTAGCACAAATGAGTTATAGAGAACATTTAGAACTGAATTGATTAGACTGGATTATGAAACTTTATGCTAGAATATTAAATCAAACTGATACATAACAGCTTACAATGTACCCTATTTTAGCTTCATTCCAAAGCTCAAGCTTGCTGACCTACAGTAAATCAAAATATTTATCATCTTTCTATGCATGCCTTCATCATTCTTCAGCTATGCTTTGCTTACAATAATTTTATTACTGTCTTTATGGAACCCTGATGATAACTTCATCTTGTTACATTTAATATAGTTCACATTAATCGTCAAGAAAACATAGTCCATATTTATTTTGATTTTGCTGAATAGCCTCCATAACGGCAGGCTCTCATTATGGGCTAGGTCTTAGTATCATGCATAGTAACTGAGTCCCAGGAATAACAAGCAGACCTTGAGACTGGAGAGACTTTTTCCAGCATTCCTCCGTTATCTGTGTAGCCTAAAAACCAAGGGGCAATCTAATTTTCAAGTGTAACCATTCTATTCTAGTAGATTTCACCCGTTCTGCACTTACTTTTCTCCAGCATATACATCTGAAATGGAGGCACCCATTTGCCCAGTAACTATTCAGTAGAAACCAATTGAAAATATCACATTATTCTATCAGTTTATTTCAATGCCATCATAGTTAAGAGCAAGAGCTGTTTTAAACCGGGGTCTTAAAACGTGTTTTGAATGGCCTGAATGCTCACAGTCATTTTCCTAGAACAGATGAGCCATAGAGCTTGATCTAATTCCTTGTGAAATCAACATGGATATCATAAATTCCATAGGGAAATGGAACTTTCCTATAGATTTCAGGTAAGCGTGTGACCAGTTACTATCCCTTTTTAATTCAAGCTCGTTCATAGAAAGTAACATTTGTAAATGAAGGGTAAGATAATATATTCATTCATTAAAATGAACATACTCCTGCTGCAAAGTTACTGAAATAACATTGACGTTTGCTAATAGCTCATGTGACAATAAGAACACACTCAATTACAGAATGTAAAGATAATTGTAAAATATCTCAGATCTACTGCAGATACAGAATGAATGCTTCTGCTACTATTTTTCTAAACAAACATTAGAGCCAAATGTCCAAAGGACCTAGACAAATAGCAAGCAGTCCCAAGTTCTGCTCCTACAAACTATTCAAGCAAAAAATGCAGGCTGAGTTCTACTAACTTTATGGCTGTCTTCCTCATTAAAATACTAAGAATATGATACCAAAAGTCATGTTTTTTCTCTTGTAAGTATCTTAATCGTCAATTCAGCTAAAAGGAATTATCATCCCACTGACAACAGGATATAGTTCATTCAATCTCTGGTGTTGTTTTTTTTTCTAGTAGTAATCAAAAGCGTTGGATCTCATCTGAGTTCAGTTATAATGCTCTATATCTCCAGAAAGTTCACTAACTTTGTTCTTGAGTTGGCCTTCTAATTCCTGCTGTTGGGAAGTGATGTCATACCATGTTTTCCAAAAGGAATTAAAGATCTTTAATGAATTATTAAAACTTACAAGCTCTTATTTCAGCTAAAATCTAAATAGAAGACCTTTTTATTATTGTATTTCACACAATAGCTCTCGATATGTTTTCATGTCAATCATTAGCAGATTCTCATTATTTAAATATAATAAAAAATTCTTGTGAGACTACATTCTGTAATAAAAAAGCTCATTTGAAAAAACGTTTGTGGACTGTTTTTTTTTCCTGACATTAAATTAATGGGATGCTCACTTTACTTACTGGTATTGGTTTTCAGCACTTTTTGCATTACATACTTCAGCATGGCCATGGCAAACACATCGACCACCAACACTGATGTCCTTTATACTGTAGTAATACTGTGGAAGAATCACAAGAAATATGTATAGATTTTTTCTTACTTGTATTATGGCAGAAATAGCAACTTCAGTTATTTCTACATGGTTAAATCTTGATTATGAGAATTTTAAAGGCATGACCTTACAGAAGGCCAAAGTCAGGCAACCAATAGTCAAACCTGTACTTATGTTATGTCTCAGTATGAGTCCCAGCAAATCAAAGCCAATACTCACGGGGTGCCTGATATCAACAGAACACAATTTTGGGCTTGTGTGGCTCAAACCAAACGCATACTGCTGTAGCTCTCCATTCCCCAGCAGCTACAAAGCCACCAGTGCCCAAGCCTAAAGCTTGTTCAAAACCAGCTTGACTATGGAGATGTACAGACACAGCATCAGTTTGGGAGACCATGGTCTGGTCAACAAGTAGGACACACTGGTAGGAGCAGTACAGTTTCCCCGTTCAGTCACACATGGTCACTAAACACTAGAAACCGACAAAGATCGGTGGCTCATATAAAATCACTGTGACTCAAGCTCGATTTGAACCTGTGACCTGAAGCTGAACCATTTTGTATCTCACTCTGATGCCTTGCAGGCATCCAGGCAACAGAAGATAAAAATTTAATCAGTTCAACTCATCGAAAAATCTCAGCAGCGTATACATATCAATAGTAACTTCTGCGTACATTTCTGTAGCTCAGAAGTTGTTTCCTTGCCTCCTTAGTGCACCAGGCAGAACAGAAAGCTGGTTGTAATTCTTGATCTCTATGCACCCCCAAAGACAGTTAAAGGGCCAGAGAAAATGCCACTGGAGGACAAAGAGAAGAAGGGTCAGAATGTTTTGCAGTTTTGTCTCCTGTGCTTACTCGTTCACAATATAGCCCCTCTAGGTGGTATAAACACTCTCTTATGTAGGTGAAGTTGGCTGGCACAGATGAGATGCTTTTCCAAGGCAGAGAGCTTTTGAAAACCTCTCTCTCTGGCTTCTGTAAAGCTACTTTGCTCTAGGCAGGAGAAGAGCAGTAAGTAGGTGGGATATATAGACTAGGAAATAGATCTGTATTATTTTTCACTTTCTGAACAATCTCTACTCAAACATACTTGCTAATTTTTAACTGTGCCTACCATTTTCATACTGTAAACAAAACCTGTGCTTTCAGTATTTTCAGCACAGCTAGAAGTGACCCTTTTGACTCCTGCCATCATATTTGACTGTTGTTTTTTGTTGTTTTTTTTTTTTTTTAATATAGTAAGACTGTCGATAGTTACGTGCAGCTTTGCAGAACTATGCTGTACTACAAACAGTAATAGTCCTGTTATTGGTTAGTAAAAAGTAAAATTAATAACAGGCCAAAACAATTAATAGGCCAAATTGCCACAGTTTAGACATAAAACATTCCGTATATAATTCAATATGTCATGAACTCAAGCCATTAACAGAAGTCAGGCAGTTACTTGGACAGGAGAACAGAACTCGTCTGGTTTTCATCTGTTTCTCTAATAAGTTTAACACACAGACTTTCCTTAAGAATATTAACTCCTTCCTAGACTTTGTAGGTCTCTACAATGAAAACGTGTGTTCTCTTTTAATAATTCAATAAAACACTTGTTGTTTTATTCATCTGTCCTACATCCCATGGCAATAACATCAGAACTTTCTTACATTAAAGCTATGCTGCTTGGCAAGTAAAGTAAATACTTTTTTTACATCTGCCTGTGAGCAACATCTTAACATTTACTTAAGACAATAAAGGTACTTAATGGGAGTGCTATCAAGTAACTGGAACTGTTTCATGATTTTCGATGCAGAAACCCACACACTTGTGTAGTGCCTCACCCCAGGGTTTCCTCCAATTGTTACTGAATCTTCATTTGAAATAAAAAGGTCAAAAATAACAATACAATGTGAAGCTTTCAATCTCTCTCTATGCACCATTCCCTTGAGGGATCCAGATTTCCTTATATTTCCCCACTAAATGAGAGCGGGACTTTGGGTTTCAAACCCCAGGATAGCCTAAAGTCCACTAAAAACACCTATGTATCTCATACAATATGTCTACAGATAGTAACTTTTGAGTAGGCCCTTTGATTCCTACTCCTTCAGAAACTCAAGTACTATTTTCTGAAATCTCTCTTTCAATAAGTAAGGGAAAGCAGTGTAAAATAAGGCTGATGAGACAGCTCAGATTTCCGCATTGGCTCCTTATAGCTCCCGTGATGCACTCAACTTCCTTTAATATTCAAAGTCAGTGAAAGAAGATAGCCTGTTACAAAATCATTACTTCCCCTCCATAACTACCTGCTATCCCAGTTACCTGCTCATGTCAAACAGACCTGGAGAAAATATAGGGATTTACAGGTAGGTCATTGTAAATACTGATTGTTGCAAACTTAAATTATTCAGATCATTTTTGGTCTCTAACATGCTGAATATAGCTGCTGAATATACCTCTGTGAAAACAGTACTTACTCTACGGGTTACAGTAGGGTCTCGTTGAGCTTTTGATATCAAGTGTCCAAGAAGTGTATTAGTTCTGAGAAAATGAAGGCGAATGTTTGTTGCTTTTGTGAATTCTCGAAGACTAGGGGAATAAGTGAAGTTTTTTGCTCCCGGGCGGCCATTTACCAAAGATACTACAATCTAAAAAAAAGGAAGCGTATTTTTGTTAAAACATATCAACTGCAAGTATCAGTAGTGGGCACAGAGCCAACCTTTTGAGTAATAACAGAATAAAAAGAATTACTATTGTTTCTGAGCATATTTGCAGTAGCAACTACACATTTCATACTGAAACCAGAACGTCAGGAAAAAAAACGTCTTGGACCCTCCTGAATTCTCATTACACATATTACACCTTAAAAAAAGAAAAAAAAAAAAGAAGAAGAAGAAGAAGAAGAAGAGTACCTCTATCTCTTTTGAAAACAGTGGGTACAACACACAAAAAAAGAACACATTTTAGTAGGGGAAAAAAAAAAAACAAAACACAACAACAATAGGTATAGTTACAAATAGTTACATGAACTGTTGATAGTGTCAAGGGGAGTTTTGCCTGAGTAAAAACACCAGGTTTTGGCTCTTTCCCAAAGCACATTTATTTTTGGGTTAAGGCACAAACATTCCTGGAAAATATTATTGTTACCAGGTCCAATGCCTGGGAGCATATTAATGGTCTTCTTGAAGAAAGTACACAGTGTTGCCTTAGAAAATCCTTTCACATGAAAGCAGGTTTATCTGAATTTCAAAACACGTGCTCCAGTATATTTTTTATTTTTTAAAGAAAATTAGCAATGATGAATCTCTATTAAATTAACAATCTAGTGTGCAACCGAGTAAGAGACTTTCATTTATTTATAACCAACCAGATAACAGATTTCTATTTTCAAATAGCTCCTATAATCTGAAACATGTAAGAGTAGACTGGTAGCAGTTCTAACTGCAGAACAATTATTTTAGGAGAAGTCATATAGCATGTAATAGGGGATGGTAGCAGCAATAGTTTTCTATAGAAATTGTTCTTTAAAATATTTTATTTGGAAAAATTTATGGATATGTTAATAGGCAAATTCTACTTTAATTTTAAACTACAACTCCAGACCCATATGCGTAAAACTGGAGAACTCTGCAGGAGTTTAGATGTAGATTCTAACTGCATCAAACATAAAACAAGAATGTCAGCAAGAGTGAACAGCACAGCCAGGAGTTTAACATCAATTCAAGTAACAAAAGCCACATTTCTGCTTAGCAAGGATCAATGGCTAAAACCAGAGTAATGCTTTTGCAAGCACATGTACTACGTTATAAACATGTAGTATTTTGTATATTTTTTCTTAAATAGATACTTATTCTTGAATGGTAAATATCTGTTTCTACAGCCTTTGCTCCCATGAGGAATTCTTGTGTAGTTAAGTTCTATTATGTACATTGAAACTATTCAGAAAATGCAGTCAATATCTTCAAATGCATATGCATAAAGTGAGGTACCTAAACCATAATAAAGAATCTATACAGGTTGCTCTGAGCAGCCCCTATCTCCTGGTGACAGTTAGGAGATGTCAGTCCACTCTCCAAATATCTCACCAGCTACTTAAATGCTTGGTTATGAATTTATTGTCATTTCAAGCAATCATAGCTGAAAAAATACTTTCTATGTTTTTATTGAAACAGTGAACTTCCAAAACTGTTTACTTCCAAGATTACACTTTATTTTTCTAAAAGCACTTACCTCCCCATTTTCAAGAGGCACAATGCGAGAATACTCTGTAGTGCAAATGACATCATTGTCCCTCCTCACAGGAACATTAGCTTCCTTTCCAAAGCGTTCCAAACAGTCTGCTTTGGAGTCTAGTCAAGTCAGAATGAAATTATTTTTATATATAAATAGAAAATATATATGACTATATTCTAATTTGAATTAACAAAGAAATATCCCCTGTGCTTTAGGTAAATTCTCCCCCTTACCTCAAAAATAAAAAACAGTGCATAACTAACTTCCCTTAGTACATAAAAATGGAAATTTATAAAAACAAATCATTTCTTGTCCTAAGCAATTCAGTGGTGCCTGATAAGACACTACACAATCTTCCTAATGTCATCACACACACACACAAAAAAAAAAAAACATTTATCTACTCCAAGATTTTGTGCTTGTATTTGACTTTGACTTTTTCAAGGAACTCTGGAGTCCAATGGGATGAAGGACACTGTAGTTCTGATATACTAAAAATCAAGACAAAAAAGCAAAACAAAAAATCCCAACAGACTGAAAAACATTGATGTGCTGAGTTACAGTTTCAAAATATCATGCTCATTTTTAGTTACAATCTTTTCACTAATTTATTGTGGACAACTAAGATAAGAGAAATGTATTTGACATTCACTGTCTTCACTACACTTCACTACAGTTGAAATCTTCAGCAAGACCAATGGTCTGATTTTCTTGCTACTGGGTGAATGATTAAAGAAACATATCTACAAAAGAGCAGTGGCACAAGAATTGATACTTACGAGCAAAATATTGCCAGGGAGTGTAAGTTTTTCCAAAGTCCACTGATCTTTCTAAGATCCAAAGATCTGGACGAGGAGAATTTGCAAACTTGATGAGGATATAGGCAACATGGAAAAGCTGGTAACAGAACATGTAGAAATATTATCAGCAGCTTTTTGAACTCTATAGAAGTCATGCAATACTAAAACTAATGCCAGCAAAACTCCTTTTCTTTTGTGTACAGTGAGAAGGTGATCTGCAGTTTCATTCCCATTGAAATAATAGTCCAGATTCTCAGCTGGTAGCCTCCGAGCAGCTGTTAGCAACCTACTTCACCTGACAATGTGCTCCAATACATTAACAAAGCTGCAGCAGAACTCTGCTATAAGCCATCTGTTACCTATCAGAGTAGCTCTGTTTCACATCCAACTGATTGCTTGGGTGTGTTCATGGTCTATTACTTAACCTTGAGGAGTTAGCATCTCAATTCTTTACTAAGCTAAGATACATTTGCAGCATTCTGGTACATTTTCTCTGCTTGTGGCATTCTAGTCATGTAACTGTGCATGGAGTCAAAGAAAATCACAATGGTATTAGTGAAAATGCACATATTCTTTACACTGGGGCTCCTTTGGCTGCATTTGATCGTAATCTGAGGCACCTGTTCCCTCACTACAAGAATCTTTCTAGATAACTTTGCCACTTCCCAAGTAGCAGAAGCAAGTCTCCCCAGAGTTTTATGTATGAAGTAACACAGGAGAGATTCTTATGCTGGTAGATCATTCGTTGTCTGAAACTGTTCAGAATGCTTCATCAGTTCCAAGGCTGCCAAGGTCAAGTCCCACCTGCCTTCTTTAGGTGCTCAAGGTGTTTCACAGAGATAGACCATACAGACAGAAAGCTCCTCAACACTACAGTAAATATGGATTTGACAAGAACAGAAATTTTACTATAAGCCTCTTGAGGTAGTCCACAGTCATAAAAATCTGCACATCTGTAAAATTACCACTACACAAATGGCTAAATACAGATTGAGCACCTAAGGGCCATCTAAAATTTAAACAACCATGATGTGGATATGAGTTGTCAATAAAAGAGAACAGATACTGAGGGACAGACAATACTTGAGCGCAGCTGCACTGGAATTTCTCACTTGACAGCAGAAATTCAGTAACTTCTGCTTGCAAGAGAGTGTTACTTGCTTAGGGCTCCTTTCAGACTAGATCTTCATGCATCCATTCCGGACATCAACTTCTGAATATCAAAAGCATTCCCAAAAGAAAGGAAAACCTTCCCACAGAGGAACATGAGAATTCAGGGACTTCATGGAGCATGTTCTCATGACAGTACCTCACATCCCAGCAAAAGAAATTGAAGCTTTTTCGATGTGCATTCAGTTCATGCAGTATGTACAACTACAATCCAGGGCAACTGCCTGGTCTACACGCACTAAGGCATCACTGCAGCAGGTGTTGCACCTTGAAACCTGTTTTAGAAACTGTTGACTTGTTGAATGTTGCTGACCTCGGTCAGTGGGTAGGATAACCAAGGGAAGAAAACCTCTCATGTTAGCGTTGGGATTTACCCTGCCAACCTAACACCACCTCACAAGCACCAACATCACTTCCTGTGATACTAAATTAGGTAGCTAATTAGCCAGACAGTATCTACATTCAGGAAATGACTTACTAGGTAACAGTATCAAGCAAAACAAGTGGCAGTCATTCTGTTGACAGAAGAGTTCTTTTCTCCAGAACTATTCACAATGACTGCACAGGTGGAACAATGTCCTTAAGTTACTGATTGAAAATCTCCAAACCAGTGGTCAGAAACAGCTGAATACTTTGGGGACTGTAGCAAGATTTGCTCTTATTGAGTTTTTGATACTTCACCAATTAACTTCTGCTACTTGACTGGCAAGTTTCAGAGCAGGGATATTGGCCATGTAGACCCTACATGTCATCCAGTATGGCCATTCAGTGCAAAGTCTGGTATCCTCACAGGGAAGGGTAACAGTTCTGTAATTCCTAAAAAAAATAATGGTTTATGTTCTTGCTTTTCACTGGCAAGATCTCTTAAAACCAGGTCTACACCGGGCAGGCAACTGCCTATCCATAAATATTCTTGCTTCCCCTGTGCCTTAAAAGTCTTTAAGAATTCCATCCGTACATGCATATTAATAAGGGCAGACAACAGTCCGTATGCTCATCAAACCAGATTTCATCAAGACAATTGTCTTAGAAAGCTCAGGGGGACACAAAAGAAGCACACAGAAAACACAGACCGCTCCTCCAGGATACCGTTGCTTGTAGTCACGTTGTTGAACCGCTACAACAATGACCTTCTACCTACTCTCCAAAAAAGCTGACGGCACCTGCTTCAGCCTGTCATGCAGTTCTATTCTTTTTCTGAGATGCTCCTCAGACTGCTGACACAGGCAGTCTCGTCTTGTAGCAGGTGATGCCTTCTCATAAGCGTGAGCAAAATAGAAGCGGTGAATTCCATTTCCACTGTGCTTCCTCACGGCTGAAGAACTGAAACCTGAAACATGCTCACTTACCCATCAGTGTCACCCTGGACTATAACCTTTCATACACATTTAAAGAAAACCATGGCCAAAATGAAGACACACAATAGTATTCTGTGTAACACAGCTGAATCACCATGTGGTGCCCTTCGAACACCTGTATGCCACATCTGCTGCGCAGCTGTGGAATTGATTTAAGCCTGTGACTACTCAATGTACGTGAAGCTGAAGTACTGTCAAATATGTGCATTAGATCAGGAACCCACTCCTCTGTCAGGTCTGCCAGTGCTTAAAGAACTGCCTCACAGCACCACATTTGGCAGACTTCCATGGAAACCACAAAAGAAGAAAAAAAAATGTACGGCAACTTCAAACTACCGATGCACATGAAAACCTAAAATAAAATAATTAAAAAAAAAATTGCAGACCAAGCAATAAAAATAACAATATATTTAAATGAAATAAAAATCCCATGATTATGGTTAAAACAAAAGGTTTTGATTTCTTTTTGTTGCAAAGAGTTCAGTGCATCCTTTCTTCAGTAACCTCTCAGTAAGGCTTGAGGCATTCTTACAGACCCAGAGACTTAGTAGTCAATCCTAACAATCAGTATTTAGCAACCCCCCAGCCATAGATTTTTGCAGACGAAACTGTAATACAAAAACATCAACTAGAGAGAGCTGAACCAGACTTTTTGGTAGTTACCATCTGGAAAAGTAGCTATGGTAGAGGTGCAGAGAAAAGCCCATGTGTGGGCAGTATATGAGAGGCATTAGATCCACCGAATGTGTTCCGCACTGTTTAATCCCATACATGTAAATGCAGCGGTGCTAACGTTACATACACAAGTGACTGGAGAAGCTCCCACTGCACACCACGAGGAAGTCATTCTTTGCATGTTAGCCTCACCTCCCAGGATGCAGAAGCCAGTAATGAGCACAGGGTTTCCAATATTGTTCAGTTAGCACTGTGCGTGTTGTACTCACACCACTTCTTAATTTAACCAGCCACTGACACCGAGAAGCTGTGCTTGTATTTAGTTATCTGAGTGCCTGTGAACATGCCTCGCTGTCACAGCTGGATATGTTAAGTCCTTTCTCTATGACAGAGAATGTGCAGGACCAGAAGGGAAAAGTTCTCCACATTTCACAGGCAGTATTCTGGGAAGAACACTTCTGGAAATGAAAGGGTAGTCTATTGTCCAGGTTCTTGGTCTTTTTGCCAAGATTGCAGGCAAATACATCAATGATTGTCAGTTACAATCCTGAAATTTCTCATTCAGCCACTTTTCCGTTGGGAATTGGACAAAGACCAACTCAATGCTCATAATTATTTCTTACATACGGCCTATTTCTTCAAAGAACACTGAAGTTATTCATATGGGAGAGGATTTGTATGGTTCAAACCTCAGTTGTCCAGGAGATAAACATCCCCTTATGAAGGCTACAGTGCAAAGTACAAAGAACACAGTAGGATTGTCAGCACTGGAAGAAAACATGGGGAAGTGTGGAGGGTTGAAGGCTATCATGAAGGCTATTTTACTATGTTGAGTTGAAAAGTAAGGTAAGTTAGGGCAACACATCACAGATGAAAGTAACATGTAGGAATGGACATAGGGAGGAAGGTGGGAGAAGACTTACAGACATTGAGGGAAGGGAATGAGATCAATGAGTAGGAACAAAGAACTTCCTGAGAGGACGCTGAAAAAGATCCAGAGGAAGATAGTGTCAGGAAATCTAAGGAGAGCAGGCCTTCAAGTATCTTTCTGTAGGTTCTAGGAATAAAATGTCTCAATACCAAATACACACAATAATACAAACATAAAAATAAAAAAATCCAGCCATTCAAAAGGTCTTTTAATTAAATCTGTAAGAAAACACAACACATTGACTACTTCTTAAAGCATATGTTTCATACATATGTAAATCATATGTTTATGAGCAAGAAATGGTTTATTTAGGGTGTTTCCCTGATTAAATTTAGCAACTGGGCTCAGACTGTGCTTGTAGTGGGAATGAGGAATAAATGGAGCGTGTTCCTGTACATGTTTACATGCTTTAATTGGCAGATGATATAAAAGCATCAAGTCTTCCACAGGCCATACCACTAATCTTAAATTTATGTTTCAGTTTCCCTCTCTCCCTACAGAAAGTAATTTAATTTTCATCATGCACTATCATGCTATCCTGAACCTTCATCTTCTATATCTAAACACAGAGTTCAGAAAAATAGCTGGGGGAGTATTAGTGTAATATTTGCTGAGCATTAAGAAAGCCAATGATGACGGCACACCTGCTAAAGTCGGGCAATCCAAAGAGTCAGGGGAACAGCAATGAAGTTCAGTCAAACATTCTGCATTCAAAAGTTTAAAATATGTTGAAAACTATGTTGGGAAAATCTGGACCAATTAAAGGTATAAGTGAGTCTTCATTTGATCCAAATATTTTAAACAAGTCAGGAATAGCCACAGCATAAGTAGGTATGTTAACAGGATGGAGAGAATGCCTCAGGGATCAACATTATAATTATTATTCAGAAGGGCTGTGATTGATTAGAATTATAACTGTAGTAGAGAAAGGCAGAAAGGGAAGTAAAGCAGAGCTTTTGCTTTAAAGTTTTTGCTTTTTCTCATATTACAAAGTACAACAGAGTGAGCATTCTTCTAGCATAAAGATTTAAGATCTTGAAGTGATTTTGACTGCCAAAATCATCCCCAGTTCTTGTGAAACAGGAACAGCAGCGGGTGGGTGTTCTAACGCCATGTTAATGAACTCTCAAACTTTCATCATGGTGCAACTACTCAATTAAATATTGTCTTCAGAATACTGACAAAAGGCTCTACTGGGACTTACACTCTGAGTCTTAAAGATATAATGGCAGGAACACAGCAAATAAAAACCTTCTGACATTCTGTTTCCTCTAATTGTGATTATTTGATGACCAATTTACAACTCAACCATTGCTTTTCTGCACACATATGTACCTTACTCTGTCATATTTTGCACATACATCAAAATGCAGAAGTATTTCCATATTTTGTTTGAAGAAGGTGTCTTATGTTAAAATAAAGAATATGACAAACAAACAGTGAGGAAAACTACATTTCTGATATCTTCCCAGTATTATAGCATGTTGTTCCACAAGGTATTTAGGCACATATCTAATTTTAAGCACATTCATTTTTCTTTAAGGAAAAAAAAAGCCTTATTTCAGTTCATTTAAGGGGCAACTGCACTCTGAAAGTGTCTGCCTTTCTTGACTACTGAGAAAGTCTGCATGACTAACTGAGTAAGCTCTTAATTTTTAGGTCCCTGAAATAAGGTAAGGTGAATTGAGGTCTCAGCGTTTACCTGTTCACTTCAGTAGACTTACTCTGTCACGGTATTTACTTTTCTTTTTTATGATTAGTATTGTGCATTACAGAATGAATTTGGGATGGGAGAATACTAGGCAAAATGTCAAAAGTGAATCTCAGGTTCAAACAGATCCTGAAACTAAGGTTTAACTGACTGAACAGATGTAAGATTATGTCTGTGAAGGGAAAAGCAAGCAAAAAAACACACCACACACAGAGGAATCCTAACAAACCACCCACCCTCACTCATCCACCAAATAAGATGATCCCTTCTTGATCACAAGTCCTGAAGTCATTTTGACCTGTGTCTTGGATTTCCTTCATTTCATAGTAAGGGAGTTCGCAGTAACCTTTCCAAGTGGTACCAGAGTAAAGAGAAAGACACAGCCTCCTGCTGAGAAATCTTTTAATAACTCCTAGAATTTCAGCACATAGCTGGTCTCCAAGGAGTCCCATGAGAAGAGGGCACTCAATCCACATCCTTCCTCTGAAGGAAGGAGATTTCTCAGAAGTTTACTCAACCCATAACAGATTAACTGCCTGTCAGTAGTTCTTCCAAAGAAGCTAACAAACATGGTGGTAACAGTAGTGTTGGATGGAGCTGCTTCACGGGTGTTACACAAGGTTTTGATGATGATATTCAAGTGTTGGTCACAAATATGCTGGATTATACTGCAAGGCAAATTACAGACTTTAGTCTGTAACCTAATTCCCTGTCTTGCTGAGACCACAAAGGATGCAAGCAGCTCAAAATGAAAGATCTGCTTTATTGGAAGGTGATTGTCTGTCCATGCCTATTCATAGCAGCACCATGCTCTGCATTCAGTGTCCCCCTACTCTGCATGCCCAGCCTTAAAGCCACACTTCTCTATAATTCACTGGGGTGAGTGACTAAGTGACTCAATTTACGGGAGCAAAAAGTATCAAGGGATGCAATGCCCCTCCACAGTGCATTTTACCAGAAAGAGTGCATTTTTACCAGAGAGAGATCAGACCAGTGTGTGCTAGGTTAGTGTGGATACTATGGCCTAAAAATTAATCTGCTTATACATATCTCCTTTTTTCATGGTACAGTGGAAAAAAAGCAAACACGCATGTCATTCATTTAAACAATAAAAACAGAAATTCATGTGAGGCATAGGAGCATTAAAACCCCATGTAGTAGAAGAGGCAGAATGATTTGCACCTGAATCCCCAACAAAACAGCAGCTAAGTCTCAAAGATAATTTTTTCCTTTGTTACTGTTTTTCCCTTGTTATTATTCTCTTGCTATTAACTAAATTGAAAGCCAATTAAAAAAAAATCTTGCCCTATATATCACTAGTGGCAGTAAACAGTTACCGCTGTCCAAAAAAACATTATATATATATCGGAGGCTGCAATATACATATATTTTTAGGCATATATTTTCAGCTGGTGTAAAATTGCAGAGCATAACTAATTTTACCGGATCAGTGCCCAATTAGGGCAGCTGAGAATCCAGCCCTGTGACTTAAAAGCTACAGTTACAGATGCAGAGGCTTTATTGTTATCTATTTGCCTATCACCTGCAGAAGAGATACGGGTGATCATGTTACTGTCATCTTACTAATTCCTATTACACTGTTTTTGCTGACCCTTCTTTTTTAGGCCATGTTATCAATATTATCCTGTCTACCTTGAAGATCTTGCTGGACGATAGAGGAACCAGAAGGATCCTTGAGGCAAAAGCAAACTTCAAACATTATTCTCAAGATGTGTACATGGTAAGTGATTGTGAAATCTCTCTGTACAGACCCATGGAAAAGGAGAATATGAAATGTAAGACAGAGCCCCAGTTTTAACTGGGAAATTCCCTCTGTAACCTCTGGTTAACAAGTTACAATGTATATGAAAGAAAGCACAGTCATTGAATCAGGATGATACCTGTGGCAAAACCACACATCCTTAAAATTTCCAAGGAAGATAATCACTATAATAAAGTTAAATCAGTTAACAAGAAAAAAAAATCATAACATAAACCAGACAAAAAAGGTATGGGGTTGGAAATTAAAATAATTAGTTCAAACATCCCTCCCAATTGCAAATCTTTTATACAGAGGCAAGAAATGATCAAACCTTAAGCAACAGCTCATGCACTCACCTGTCCCAGATCTAAAGTGACATTGACTTCGTTGTATTTTAAACCCATAGACAGAGGAGGACTTTGCCACCAACGCTCCGTTCCATCAATTGCATTAGTTATTGGGTGAGCTTTTCTGGGATCAGCAGCATTGCAATAATCACAAAACTGTCCCTGAAACACAGTTAATTAAAAAGATGGTATCAGTTGAAATATTATGCACTGCAGATGCATGATGAGATTCTGATTCTGAGATTCTGATCAGAGCTTTGACTAAAAATGGAGTTAAATTTTACTTCTTTACATAGCGCATTTTCTTTTTCTGTATAATGATTCCCCTTGTAATTAATATACACACTTATACCCTGAAACACACATAATTCTATGTTACAAAATAAAATTCAGAAATCTCATTAAGGAAACTACAATAAATCTTTTCTTATCAATACATTTACTGATACCTTGCTGCAATTACCTTTATGACTTCTGCAGGCATGTCCACAGGAAATTAATGAAACAAAGATTCTTATAGCTGGATTAAGACCAATACAAGAGTTACCCTCTATTCTCTTAAAAGACTGTGAAACATCAGCACATGCACACAGAAGACTGGAAGTAACAAAACTATAAAAAATACTCAACTACTTGTGGATGTGTAAGATTGGTGTTATAATTTTATAACATGGATTTATTTTTTTTCATGCTATTAAAGTACATTCTGAAAAAGAAACTTCTAAGAAATACATACCCATGGAAAATGCAATGGGTTACACAGTGTGTTCCCTTTAAGGACAATGAAAGAATCCCATTAAATCTTCATTTGCAGAAGTTACTACCCAATTTTTAGTCCACAATTAAAGCCACATTCTGGAAATGCTCTGAAAATCTCTCTGACAGTTTCTAAAGATACTGTTGCATACAATAATGATGAGTAAACTTCATGGAACCAAATTTTCTTTTAATTTGGCATCTTGGCTTGCCCCACAGCAGTACTTTTATCTTCAAGAAAATTCATTTTAACAGTCCGCTAAGATTAGTGGTGAAGTATTGAAATTAGTTATTAAGCAATCTTTTTACTGTCCTATTCACATCTTATTCCAGTAACTGGGTGTAGATAATTGATGTGATAAACCATGCCAGGTACAGATCTTTGTAGAACCCCAATAGAATAATGACATTTTCATTAAACGGTAGTTACCTCATTTGGGTACTTAATTCATTTAGTCTGCGAGGTGCTGACCCTGTACTGGATCTGTGTTTTAAGTAAGGTGATATGTCATATTTAAACCATTCCCTTTACAAACTAAAAAAAAAAAAAATCAAAAAAAGAAAAAAAACCTGATATATTTTGTTGTTTCCACAACCCATGTATCCTAGCATCAAGTATATTCCTACCTTTGAAGTATTAACAATCCTGTATAACTATAATTTTGTTTGCCACTGTTGTCACACTAACCAGTGCAAACTAACTTCAGCAATCACACTTGTCCACTTTTAATACTGGAAAGACATTAGGGCTCTCTCATTCTTGCTGGATACAGTCTTGTAGATCCACACTTGGTGAATCTAAGATGTTTAGCTCTAGCAGAATTTGTTTAACTTCTTCCATAGTTACTAATGGATTGGAAACTACATCATTCTCATGCGATCCAATTACATCCTCTTGCGTCTTTCCAATAAAAAACATGGATGTTCACTGAATATTTCTGCATTTTCTGCGTAAGTTGTAACTATTTCAGTATCTGCATCTAGCAGTAGTTCTGTCCTCATCCTGCTCTTCTGGCAAGCCCAGAACATGATGCTGTTGCCAGAAGACGTGACCACCATTAGTTGTTCTGATTCAGCACTGCAGTTGTCAACCTGGCTGAGGGTTACGTCTTGAGAATTCAACAAGTTATTCAAAGACTTACTAAATCCACATGTACACAGGTTGGTTAACTATGTCTGGGGATCAAGTTATAACACAGCTCTCCTCCAGCTCTGTCGGAGAAGGTGACTTGGCTGATTTTTGTACAAACATCTACAATAGGCCAGGATACTTTGATTCTGACATAGCTGACACCACCTCAGGCTGTGCTAGCTACAGGCAACATTGCCAGTTGCTGCAATGAGGACAGAGAACGTTGGGCCACAATCTGCAGAATCAATACACTGAGCAATTAATCTGTGCGGTTACAGCTGCAGCTGCCACCACATCAGAGCATCTTTATAGGTAGTATTTCCTGACAAATGCATACTTGAAGTGGAGTTCCAACACAGGGAAGCTTGTGGTGTTACAATGCCTAAATAGTTTTGTAGCATGCACGAAACATGGTCTTTAGATCTCAATTCACATTCACAATGATCTGGCTGGAAATATACAGGAAACAGTGGCTGCCACAGCATTTTCAGCTCCAATCTGGCAACAGCCTCAAAGAAAGGCTGAATGAACAGAAAACAATCAGGAATATTGAACACAAGTGTTACATTTCCATACACCTATGTTATTTCAGTATACCAGAGCACTTGATATGAACTCAAGACACCACCTTTTTCTTTTAGGACACATAATTCAAAGAATTTCATTGCAACTGGAGTTTCAGTTATTTAAAGTACATTCCAGCAAACCTGCCAAAAAGACAGAAAAACAAAAAATGAAAGAAAATAAGTTACTGGACTGAGCGGCCTTCCCTGCTTCCCACTGGCAGTACCTGCAGGCACGCCACCCCCAGCCTGTCTGCCATGGGACACGTTGCAATTCCTGGAGACTGGGCATCCCACCATCATTTGATTTTGGCTGCAGTTCATCACCCAGGCAGGTGTGCATCCACTGGTGACCTTGCTACCCTCCTTTCCCTTGGTTCTCCTGAGCAGAGGAAAAAAAATGAGACTGCATAAAGCAGTGGGGATCAATGACGTCGATGAAAATGCCTCCTCACCTGTAAATTACAGAAAGCTACAACGATGAAGGACTTGTTCACAAATTAGTACCTAGAAGATCTGTGCCCACTGGCAAGGCAAGACAGGTATGCAGTTAAACTTTAATTCACACCCGCACACCACTGCGGACAGATCTGCAGGCAAAACCAGGCATGTCATTTATCTATCAGAGTTGCCAACATATTTTGCACTGCAGTGCATCTGTTCACTCAACACTGCTCTTATTAAGCCATTGCCCCGCTTGCCTATGCGCTAAACAAGGGAAACACGCTGCTTTTCCACAATGTACATCCAATGCACGTCGCAAGCCTCAGACTGCACCTAGTGGCTGAGCTGTACCTGCAGGGACTGCCCACCCTACCTGTCAGCTCTTGGACGGGCTTTAATGAATGCTCCCCCTGGATTTGCTGGGGACGACAGGCTTCACCAGTGGACATATCGAACGACAAGCTGAACGAAAGAGGCTGATGAAAAAGTAGAAGTGAAGCTGGGGCTGCTCTTCTTCTCTTTGCCTCATTTTAAATGCTTGTGACAGCACCACAACTGAGCTATGTGCTCCCTTCATAAAAAGGAAAATCACCCTCTGCACCTTCTGATTTCTCTGCTTGTAGCACAACAGCCACCATCCAGCTTTGGATACTCTCCAAAAGTGAGTGACTCAAGCACATAGTGCAGCTTTAACTTGGAATTGGCCTGACAGTGGCTATTATACCCATCACTGCCACCTTGCGTAAAAGCTGCCTGACCCTCCATCAGACTTCTAAGAAACAACACATGAATGACTATGCTGATCTAAATCCTGCAAGATAAGCTCAGCTTCTGCAAGAATTTAATGCACTTCTGCCCAGTTTTCCACCAAAGAAAAAAAAGAAAAAGATTCTCTTATTTACAGTGTCTTTGAACTTGAGAGGTGGAGTGGCTTGATAATATGCACATTGTGCTGCTATCACATTTTCCATGGCTGGATTTCCCTGGCCTTCAGAAAGAATTTTCCAAGCCTTCTCAAGCCACAACAACTACTGGTAAACTACAGAAGTATTCATGTTATGTATTTCAATGGGGCTTTGTTAAAATTGGAGAGAGATGCTGCTGCCTTCACATTTACACAACCGCTTCAGGAGGAGCACCAGGCTTCCTCGTGCCAGGGCTGAGCTGTCAGCAGTCCTAGGAACTTGAATCAAGAATGAACCATAACTGCTTCTAACCCAGGAGCTGTAAGGCAAATATTTAACAAGAGGAACCCTCCCTTTTCCAGCCTCTTCCCACATACAGTAAACCCTCGTTTCCAACTGGATGTTAGTATAAAGGGAACAATTATAAAAATAGTTAATGCCGATTCATCACACTACATGCTTTCTTCCACTTCTTTGACCTGTTTATCTCATATTTATTTTACTGATTTTTGTTATACTGTGCTGTTATTCTGAAGCATGTTAGGATGAGATCTTACTGTAGCAGTAAGATATAGTGTGTGCTGCTGAGAAAGCAGCAGAGGTTATTAGGCTTGCTAGTACCAAAAACAGCCATACCAGCAGGTGAATTTCAAGCATGGGTGCTGTGCTCAGTATCGACGGATGGATGCCTAAACTTCAGAGGCGTGTTAGAAGCAGAGGAGCAAGCAGTTTCCCCAATCACGACAACCTTGCTTTCTAACCTCAGATGAAGCATTTAATACCTGCAGCCCGGTTTTACTGATCGGAAATCTGTGTTACTCAACCTGTAAGCATCTCCAAAGCACACTGAGCTTGCTGTGACGGAGGGCACTACACAGATGCAAGGTAAACCAAGATGTCGTGTGAGGCAGGGAAGGCATTACAGAGGATTTGGGGGCTGAGCACACTGCTGCATGGCAGTGCTGAGCCGGCGCGTGCATGGTGCTGCACCTTCTGAGCGTTCTCCCCTCTCTTGAGTGCCTGTCCCCGCCACAAAACAAGAAGGAAAAACTCTCATACATTGGAGCCTCTTCTGAGACCAGATCTTATGGGTTATTTCCCTGTTAAAACATGCGAATGCCTCTTAAGACTTGGAAACGCTAACCCTTCTTCCAGGACACCAACATGTTAGATGTGCATTCTTTCTGTATCGCCTGGAGTCACGAAGCAGACCTCAAATCTTTCAAAATCCCTTTCAAAGTGCCGTTTCATTCCGCCTGTCTCCTCCTCCCACCAAGACGAGTATAAACAAAAGAGCTCTGGGAGGTCGGAGGCTTTAGGAAAGCCCCCCCCCCCCCCCCCCCCCGCCTCCGAGCTCTGATGGAGCCGACTCTGAACATCAGCCCCAGCACACCACAGAGCTCGGTGCGTTTGCTGCTCCCTCCCTGCCCTGACAGGTTTCTGCCAAAGGACAAAACACACTTCCATTAACCCCTCGCGAGGAGGTCTGCTTTTTGTTGCTGCATGACTTGAAACGCGAGTGACTGTCCCCATCCTCGCTGCCCTGCCTCCTGCCAGAGCCTCTGCCTCCCTCCCACGAGCCGGCGGGGCTGAGGGAAGGGTCGGCGGCGCCACCACCCCTCTCGGTCCCCACCATCACCCCTCTCGGTCCCATTACCCCTCTCCGTCCCCACCATCACCCCTCTCCGTCCCCACACGCTACCTGGATGGCACGTCCCAGCGGGGCGGCGGCGGGGCCCCCCACCAGCTTGCAGTACAGCTCCGGCCGCCCGCCGCCACCCGCCTCCTCCTCCTCCTCCTCTTCCTCCTCCTTCTCCCCGCAGGTGGCCGTGGCCCAGATGCCGGCCGTCTCGGCCAGGTTGAAATAAGGCGGGTGGAGGCTGAGCCCCAGGGAGCCGGGGGGCTCCGTCTGGGCCGGGCAGAGGGCGAAGAGCGGCGGGAGGAGCGCCCAGAGGAGCCGCCGCCGCGCCGCGGCCATCGTGCGCCGGGCTCTGCCCTCGCCGCTCCAAAGGCGGCCCTATAGCTGCGGCGGGCCGGGGCTGCCGGGCTGTAGGGGTGTGCGGGGCGGGGAGAGCCGCGAACACACCCCCGGTGCGGCGCCGGGACGGGCCCGCTGAGGCGAGGAGCCCCAGGGGAGCGCGGAGCTCCCGGGCACGGGGCGAGGGCGCGGCCCGGCGGCGGCCCCCCGGCTCTCAGGGCCGGTGGGGTCGGGCCCAGGTGTGCGCCCCGCCGCCATGTTGAGAGGTGACCCCCCCAGTGAATGTGGGGGGTAGTTTTGTTAAGGGACTGCGGAGAAATCTCCGAGCATCCCATCCCTGTAAATCCTGTCGTGTGACATACGTAAAATTAAGGTTTTCTGGGCTTCCTCCTGTACCTTCACAAAAGGTGTGCTTCTGGGGACTGCGACAGGACCCGAGGGAACGGCATGGAGCTGGGACAGGGGAGGGTCAGGCTGGGTGTTAGGGAAAGGTTCGGCACCCAGAGGGTGGTTGGGCACTGGGACAGGCTCCCCAGGGCAGTGGTCACAGCACTGAGCCCGCCAGACTTAAGCATTTGAACACCACTCTCAGACACATGGTCTGATTTTTGGGTGGTGCTGTGTGGAGCCAGGAGTTGGACTCGCTCTCCTTGTGGGTCCCTTCCAATTCAGGATATTCTATGATTCTATTCTTCTACCTACAGGTCCCCGGGATGGCACCCTGCCCGGCTGTGCTGCACAAATCGCCCCTTCCCCAGCCTTGTCAGTTCCCCAAGGCTGATGGAAGGCTGCAGGTCCCTACACTGCAGCACGCAGCCAAGCTCCATGTGCCAGGGTTGTGCTGCTCGGCTGGGGCAGACAATGAACCTGCTGTCTTTTTGAAGGTGTTTGGCACAGGTTTTGGATAACCCAGAAGGAGAGTTGAGGCAGCAGAATGAGAGCTATGAACTAAGTCACTCGTATCAGGAGCTACACTGCTTCACAGCATTGCTATCTGAAGTTTCATACCCATTCGCGTTTCCTCCCCCATGCACAGTCACACAGCCACTGTTCAGTTTTCTTAATAAAATTTGCAGGATTCAGACACAAAGATATGCTTAGATACGCATACCTCTAATATTTTAATAGTGATTCATGTGAGTAGCAAAGTACTTAATAACTTTATGGTCCTTGATACATGCCAAATAGCACTAGCAAGGGAGATTCCTGGTATACTATTTCAGGAAGTACCAACCACATGCTATTGATTCTGTCTGCAAGCAAATATCACAATCCCTAGTCTTGTGTCACTATGGCTTTAGCACACCATAGAGACTCACCTGTGGGAAGCAATTTTTGTGTCCTCCTTGAGAAGAGTTGTTTTCCATAAATGTTGCATACTGCCAATTTAAATGTATCAGATTTGGGTATTCTATCCATAAATGCTTTCAATTTCTGGAGCAACTTAAAAATATACTTCTTTTCCAACTGTGGCATTGTGGAAAGGAAATTATCTTATTTCACATACCACTTCCTACAATATTTAATATTTCATAAGAACTATGAGAGGTGTGAATAAAAATAAGTAATACGATCTTCAAATATTATATTGAACAAAAATTCTATTGAACAAAATGCTACATTATAATATAGAATTTACACTGGTCTTTTAAACCTGTTAAATAATAAGGGATCTAAAGTATATCAGTTTTTACAGATGGAGAACCAGAAGTGTCTGATATAAGTGGCCTTTAAGTTCAAGGCAAGCATGCTCTTAAAAAGGCATTCTCTCCATTAACTTGCTGAGTGCTCTTGTCCTCTATATTGTTAGAGAAATTAAATCAAATTGAATGAAAGCTGAGCAGAGCATGTTCCTGGTGGAAAATAAACATTTGGGTACTTTGAAGAAAATGCACTGTAAAGTGCAATATTAAGAGAAATCAGTGAAGATTATAATTATGCAGATACAAAATCATCACAGACTCTTTCTGAGTAGTCAGATTACCTCCAGGCTGGGCATTCATCTAGCAGTCTCTGAAAGATGTTGCTTCTATATATGTCCAACAAGCCATGAAGTATTTTCTCCTCTTCATCCAAAAAGAAAATGATTGTTTTGCACATCATGTGAGGAAAGTAGTTTACGCCAGTTATGCAGTGATTGTTGATGATATTGAAAAGGATTCTTTTGATATGAATGTTTCAGATTGAAATAACTGCAAAATAAGTAACTTATATTTTCTTTGGACACATTTCTTGCACAGAACCCTGCCTATTCTCTTCATGCACGTGCAAGGATTGTGAATAGCACCTCTGTGTTTTGAGTTTTGTATTCTTCTTTAGCACCTCTTTCCCTGGTCTCCAAAGTAAGCACTTAGGAAGAGTTTTCTAAAAAAAAACATAAACCTAGAATAAGAATAGCATAAACCAGGTGATTCTGCTATATTTGATGAAGCTTTAAAAATGCAGAATGAACTGTGAAAGTAGAGAAAATAACTGCCTAAACTAAGAATCTATGTCCTGTGTCTACTAGAGTCTGTTTTACACTTTCTTTGACTGCATTTGTGTAGAATATAACACCTTACAACTTTTCCTGGTATAGTTCAGGTGGGTAGTTCAGGTAAGGAATCTAGATTCAGGAGATCCTTTACAATTTTACTTTAAAGAGAAGATTCTTGTAAGCTGTTTGCTACGTTGCACAGCATAAAAGGCAGCACTTGCTCACAAGAGATGCCATTATTTAAACAGGGAGTATCAGTTAATTTATTGGGGAGTACTTGCATTAAAAAAAAAAAAAAAAGGCTTACCTGAGCAAGAACCCAACACTTTAAAACAATCATGACATGATCTTAAATCTGCTTTCTTAAAAACATGAATGAAACTTTACATTCAGAAAATAAACCTATCAAATAGAAAAAGAGAGAAAGAAGTTCTGTTCATTTGCTCATAAAATTATGTGCATTTTGCTTAATATATAGCTAGATTTAAAAAGATTTTGCTGGCCTTGCAGGTGATTTTTCTGTCATTTTGTTAAACACTTATGCCAAACAAACATATTTTATTAAATGTGTTTTCTAGAACTGGAGTGTGTAAAATGCCGTATTTTAGATTTTGTTGAGAAATTTCTAGAACTACCTAAAGATGTGGGCAGATTTTAGGAAAAATGTTATGGCAACTTTTGCTTTTGACTCAAAACAGATGGAAAAAGTGTTTATAGTGTCATTCCTAACATGGGTGCTGAATAACTTGATTTTAATAAAAAGTCAGCAACCAAAAATTTTAAACAGAGACCTTGGAGTTATGTCAAGCCAAAGTATGTGAGGAAGCAGACAGGAGAAGACGTGGATGTATGTATAGAAATGGTAATGACAGAGTGGCCTGTCCCTGGAGATGGAAAACTGAGAACACTAGTTCTGATAGTATTGTGCAAGCAATGTGTATGGCCATGTGCAGCCATGGGTCTAGCCTAACTTCTGTAGGGCTTTAGGACCACAAGTAGAGTAAGGAATGGTTCCCAGTGAAAGTATAGAGGAGGGAGAAACCTTTTCTTGAATGTAAATCTCAAAATTTATGAATTTCATCTCTCTTTAAAATAAATTAATAAATAAATAAATAAATAAATAAATCTATTTTGAGCCAAATCCAAAGCTGGCAGAAATCCACAAGAAAGCACTTACTAATATATTTGATCTTATTATCTGTATCTAACACAGAACTTCATCCTGCTAAAAAGGTCAATATCAATAATTCATGGTATACTACTTTATCTTCCCTTCATGTCATCTTTCCATTTTAATTACAAGTTCCAGAAACTCAGATAAGGATTTATTAACTGGCAGCTTTCAGAAATCAACATTTGTAAGACAGTGGCCCTCAGCAGAAAATACTCTTCTCCAGCTACCTGCCCTTTTCTTCCTCCCAGCAAGTCCTCTCCTCCTTTTTCCTTCAGCCTTTTTAGGGTTTGCTTTCCTTTTTTCTTCCTGTCTGCAAGGAGTAGACTTTGTTACTTGACAGACGTCGAACACTTTATTGAATAAATGTTAACAATTGGAAGTGTTTCTGGATCTGTATTATTTTAATGTAAACAGATTATGTTACATCAGTAGGCATTTATGCTACCATGATCAGAGATCATTCTTTGTGTTCACATTTTCTACTTTGAAAGATGTTCATTTAAGAATGGGTTTAAAATTTCAAGTCAAGAATGTTTGCTCCAAAATTGCAGATATAATTTCTCTGTTTCATTCTCTTAACATGCAACATAGCACATCTCATTACATTCTGCCTCATCTCAACTCATACTACTCATAATATGTTTAAGACTTGGCACATGCAGTTCACAAACCAGAAAGCTGCAGAGAAAATGGGAGACTGTGAAAAAATATTCTCAGTGACTAATACTAATTGTAATATTTAACTTAAGTTTAAGAAAGGAATTGGAAGGTGGAACCAAGTACTGTGGAATTCAAGAGACAGCAAAACTAGCATGGATGAGAGTTTGTAATCTGTACTATGTGAGCTGCACAACAAGTCAGTGAAAAAGGTAGGAATAAAACCTAAGATTCATGTGCAGGCACCACATTTACCATCGTATATTGCCATACCAGATGATGTAGGAATTCACTCTGTGGGATGATAATCAATATCCTTGTAGGTAGCTAGAAAGTCTCTCAGATTAGATGGACCTAAGTACTGGGTGATCATTGAAGATTTAGTTGCCCCTCTTGTCTATCTTGTCCCTCCATAGAAGTTTCATATCTGGCATTTATGCTGAGGCCAATCCTAAAGAATTAATATGTGGAAGAGTCTTCTTGCAAAGTACTGGAGCTCCTTCAGCTCTTTCAAAGTTTTAATCAGTTAAGCACATTTGTAGCCTAGAGTGTAAATACAGAACCCTAACACTACAAGATCAGATTAGGCTCCTTACATTTATCAAGGAAGTAAGTCATTTATTACGTCCTGTGATAAATATTTATGCATGATAATTAGTCGGTTCATGTCTATAAGTAAACTTTCAGTAGTTTAATAAAAGCATTTTGCAGTACACCTAAGCTAAAAAAAGGATTGTCTGCACTCGTTCTGTTTTAATAGCAAAATAGTGACTTTATGACCTGGCAAGTCCTCTGTGTTCACCGGATTTCATCAAGAAAGATGCATTCTGTTAAGGTCATTTTGGCCTCCACTTTTTTAATGATCTTTTTCATCTTGCAGAAATTTCTTGTACCACAGTATTTGAGGACCCTACTACTATATCACGTTGAAAAAGAGAAGTTATCCCCTTTATAGTTGGAATAATGAAGCATACAGAAGCTAGGACCCACATCCGAAAATGCTGTTAAGTCAGTAGAGACAGAATAGATACCTACAGTTCTTCGTGTAGTCCAGAATTGAATTATTAAGAATTGTGCTTTTAATTTCGTCCTGTTGGCGAGTCTCCTAGTGTCTGCTGTGTCTGCTAGAACTTATTCTCCATCCAATTGGAGGTTCTTTTATTCTCTGTCCAGTATCTCATTTGATTCACTTATCTCATTTGACACTCCTTCAGCTTTTTCATGATTGGCAGTTTGCTGGTTTGTGGTTTGCATAATGTTTTAGTACTGTCTA
This sequence comes from Cygnus atratus, assembly GCF_013377495.2. Taxonomy (NCBI): domain Eukaryota; kingdom Metazoa; phylum Chordata; class Aves; order Anseriformes; family Anatidae; genus Cygnus; species Cygnus atratus. The sequence continues at coordinate 111,385,430 of NC_066363.1, read as the reverse complement.
ATTGTGCTTGTTGCACTGTAGCTTAGTGGCTACCATTTTTCTTACCGTATCTCTACAACCTAGTATTTTCCTCTGTCAGCCAGCAATCTCATGTACTGAGATTTTCTTGCACATTCAGCTTCTTGAGTTTACTTGATATATTCCTATCATAGAGAACTACTATGAATTCCTCAGTTTCCAACAGGGCACTCCCTTGCTTGCAACATGCACAGCCACATTCTCATCATAGCTCAAAACTTAACCACCCAACTCTTGTGTAGACTTAAAATAGTACCAACTAATTTGGCTGTTTTCTCACTGTCTTAAGTGAAGCATGTCATATTTTGGCTCACTCAAACCACCATCTTCCGAAGTAGCTCTTGATTAGCCTAGATACTTCATTTTCATCTTTGCTGCATAATATAATAGGAAACGGTTGTAATGGGAAAGACTTTTCCTTAACTCTGAGCATCAGGCCAATCATTACAGTTTTGAATAGGAATAGGCTAAATTGTGATCCTTGATTGAAATGGAGACTTTCTTGATGAACTGCAACTCAATACTATTGTGCTCCTCTAACACATGATATCTTAGTGCATGTCTTTGGCAGACCACACAAATTCAGGCTTCAGCATGGCAGCTTTCTAAAGACTACATTAATACATTTTCCAAGTCTGTGACATGTGACTGCAATTTTTTGTATCTTCTGTTCTCCCTTGGAATGTTCTAGCCACAAATATCTTTGTAGCATGCACTCATGACTCAATGAGATTGTGGACAAAAGACACAAAAATAGGTAAGTGTCTGATGCATGACTTAGGTTAGGTATTTCACAGTATTTTATTGAAGAGAAGTACTAAACCAAAAGAGAATGGAAGGTGAATGTTGGTACCTTAAAAGACCTTTTTCATTTAGGAGGAGGGAAATTGTATTTTCAAGCCAAAAACATAAATCCTCATCAGTACCCAATCTGTAGAAGTCATGCCATTCCCTGTCTTAAGCCTTATATGTTCAGTCACTAAGTACACTAAGGTCTAAGGCAACCCTGGAAATAAGACAGAACTGCTTTGCCATATGGTTCTAAAGAAGAACTTAAGAGGATCACGTTCTGGGGCATGCAGGAAAAGGTACAGATAATTTAAGACTTCCCTAAGCAAATTACATTTCATGATTCTCCATTAAGTCAACTCTAGATCCTGACATTAAAATCCATCCACTTAATTGTTTTACTTCGTAATGGATTTCCATTTCACTCTTGACTTTCCGTACTTTTTTATAGAGTTGTTTGTGGTCTTAAGGTTCAAAAAGAAGCAAACAATTCTTGGTCACATAATGCCAAATTCTTTGTGCAGAAGTATGTGCTCTCTTTAGTCAGTACCTGATGACATGTCATTCAGATGTCTGGGGAAAAAAAATATCTACTGTCATTTTTTTCACATCCTGTTGTTTATTTGCTGACATTGGTGCTATTATTGCTGCTTTTGCCATTATAATCAGGGAAAACAGCTATTAACAGACCTCTTACCACAATATACTGAGTATTTTTCAAAGAAACCAATTCTTTGTAAACTGCTTTTCTTAACAAACCTCTAAGATGTTGGTTGGGTTAAATTGCCATATGAATTTCATAGTTAGACGTTTATTTCTCTGCAAGAATTTTTTATGATCTGATCTGTGTTTAAAAGACAGTGCTCTTTCGGATCTGTTTCCAACAATCTTTTCATAGTCTTCAAGTAGAGTTACTGTCAAAAATTTTGACACTGCCTCAGGTTTACTTCAGCCTTAACTGTAGCCCAACCACAATCTCATCAAGTTTTAAGTTTTAAACAGAACTTCGTGTTTTAGCGTCAAATACGCTAGGAAGCCAGATCTTCAGCAGTACAAACTGAGGGCTTATATCACTTTATTCTAGGTAACAAGTGTAACTAAGAACTCAAACAAGTACAGTTCAGGAACATTAAGATGTACTTTTTGTTTACTTCTGGAGGTTAGAAGAGATAGTGAATATAGAACAAATCCCTCATGAAAGTGTTGAAAATTTAATGGAGGACACCATTGATATGTTTTATTAAGCACAATTATAGATTTCCATAGCACAGATATAATACGCCACCAAAATTCTCCGTGGAAGATTTATAACTCTGTAAAATCTCCATATTTTTTCATTAATAACAATTGGTTTCAGCCAAATTAATTATAGGGCACTTTGTTAAGAGATAAGATAGTGCTACTCTAATATTGTTTTGTGGTTCGGGCAGTTTATCATTCAGTTGTAGTCCTTTGGTTCTTTAGCTAAGTTCTTTTGATTAGTGGATTGATATTTTGACCAGCAGAGCATTAAACAGAGAAATTGAATAGACTGAGCTCTAGCCAGTAGCTCAGCAAATTTTGTACCTGGCAATGTAAGTCGTGTATAAAGACAATTCCTATCAAATTTACTTATGCCCTGTCATCCTTACCTTTTGCCTGTTATCCTCAGTTACTTCCTCTGAGGACTTCTACTCTCTCAAAGTGAAGACGAAACCAGTCTACCAGGTCAGTTTTATGGAATGTGATAAACTGCTAAGGACACTCAGAGATGTCAGAGTGTCTGGACCCTGAAACTTATGTTCTGCAATGGTTTCCACTGTTGACAGGCAAGGTTTTTGGAACAGGCAAGAAATATCCAAACTGATACCATTCTGCCAGTCAGAATCTCTCATACGAATGGGAAGGCAAGCATCTTAAGCTTCGGTGCTAATTGCAGAGGAGTCTTGGGGTTCTTGTGCAGCACTAATGAGGTCGTCTCCTCTCCCTCATTAAAGAATCTGTTTATTTAGCCTAAGGATGGTAATTAGATTTTGGCCCAATTTCTTATATTTAGTCTTATTTCTATCTTTGTTAGCGAACATATGCAAAACTTTGCTTACAAGACTAGGAGCTGATTATATTTTGTGGAAAAAAAAAGAAAAAAAAAAGAAAAGAGCAAACCTTTGATAATCTGCTGTTTTTTCTGCCCATTGAAGCACATAGCATGTCATGTATTGTTTTCACAGTCCTGTGATATGTATGTTCTCAGACACATGTCATTTCCCACACTGGTTACATGCAATAATACGGAAGAAATGCCCAGGAAAAGGGGCCATGATGTGATTTTATTTGAAGATGCCGTTATATTTCAAGAACTTCACTGTCTATCTCATTTATATTCTCCATGGACTCAGCCTGCAGTTTGCATTACCTGCACCAGTATCAGGCAATAGTTAAGTGCTGTGCATGGAGTTTGAAAGTGTGCAGACACAAAGCACCTGAATGCAGGCTCCCTGGCTTCTCTCTGGCTGAGCAGATGGAAGATGGATAAACAGTTAACTTCCGACTGAGTCATAAAATCAATATATACAGAGGATAAGTAGGGAAAGGAAAAGGAAATGACAGCTGAAGAGAACATGCAGTCACAATCTGCACACAGTGTCAGTGTCCTGAAGCAGTAAAACTTCAGGAGGGCAAAATTCCAGCTTGGGGAGGGGAAGGATAAAAAATGTTAAAGCATGATGTACCTGTGTAGATGCTAACATACAAGTAAACTTTAAGTTCAGCTGTTTGAATGCTGAAATGCATTTGTCAACAAGTGAACAAGGGACGATGGTGCTTTTTACCAGATGGAAAATTAGTCTTAGCTGGCGGTTGAGTTCTATGATAAGTCGCTTCATCTTTGTAGCTAAAAGCATTCATTTGCTAGGAAGAAATGGAAAAGAGGAAACAAAAGAGCAAATGCATTGAAACACTCAAATGAAGATTTGTGGAAATTATTCTGTACTACTTATTCAAGTACAATGCTAACTCGTCTTTGATTCCTAGGTCGCTAACCCAGGCATCAGGTCCACATGAAGGAAGTTTAACAATGCTCTTGTGGTTCCTAGAACCTATGTGTCCTTGCACTGGCTTATAGCAGCAAATTTTATATGAAACCATCTCTCACAGAAGGCCTCAGCAAAACGGCCATGGAGTGAAAAGAAAAATTCAAGGTAGTAGCTCCTTAAAAGGATGAATGCATATGGTTATGAACATGTTGGGTAAATTATTTCTATTATTAGATAAACTTTTCCTTTTTCAGGTTCAGTTTTGTAAATTCTCAATTCTATTTTTATATGGTTTGTAGGATGCATAAATATTTGGTACAGTTTGCCAGCAAAGTCTGCAGGTTTAGTTTCTACAGTAATTTTTACTATTTCTCTTGCTATTACTCTTCTTTTCTAAGAGTATCTCTCAAAATAAAGAGTAACTCAAAGTACATTGTTTATGTGATAGTTTTAGTAGAATGGGCCTGTATTTTTATAAATATTATGGAAACAAGAAATAGCACATGTAGCAGGTTATGCTACAGTTTAGCAAAGGAAAAACTAATGTAAACGATCAGCTGGATGGAAAATCTTTTGCTTTATTTACTGCTTTATCAAAGTTACTGATGGTTTAAATGCACTTGCTTGAACAAGAAAAAAATAAATTAACAGTGCATTATTGTGAGTCATTTTATTTGTAGAACATTTATAATTTCTGTCTTTTTGGAAGGAGGTATATTAATTATGATCTTATACTGTCAGAAGCTAAATTTCAGTTAAATTCTTTCAAAATTTTGGTATTTCACAGATATCGCCAGCATTGTCATAGTGTGAACTTCAAGACTTCTCAGTCTACTAGAAGTAACAACTTTAGGTAATGCCAAAGACGCAACGTATTTTAAAGGAATAATAACATGCTGAAAAGATCCCACCATTTCAGCATTAACTGAACAGGTACTTGGTACAGTCCTTCTAGACTGTTTTTTTTCACGATTAGACTCAGATATATCTTGAATAACTACTTTACTTCTTTTATAATTAAATAAATGCATAAAGATAAAATGATGATATACTGACTTGCTGCAACTCTGAAATGACAGACCAATCATTCATTTCTTCTACAGTTCAGAGCATCATTCTCTGCACAGGCACTCACCACTGTCTGAACTTGGACTAAACATTTAAAACTTCAGCACAGAGCTCCATCGCCTGTGTGAAAGGAATAATTTGTAGCGCTTACTCCTCTCATGGGCCAGACAGTGAGAGGAAACTTTTTGGGCAGCAGTTTGCAGATTTAGAATCATAGAATAGTTTGGGTTGGAAGGGACCTTGAAGTTCACCTAGTTTCAAGCCCCCTGCCATGGGCAGGGATGCCACCCACAAGACCAGGTTGCCCAGGGCTCCATCCAACCTAACCTTGAACACCTCCAAGGATGGGGCATCCACAGCCTCTCTGGGCAGCCTGTGCCAGTGCTTCACCACCCTCTGAGTGAAGAATTTTCTCCTAATGTCTAATCTAATTCTATCTCTTAGTTTAAAACCATTCCCCCTTGTCCTATCACTACACTCCCTAACAGAGTCCCTCTCCATCTTTCTTGGAGGCCCCCTTTAGATACTGGGAGGCCACAATGAGGTCTCCACAGATCCTTCTCTTCTGCAGGCTAAACAACCCTAGCTCTCTCAGCCTGTCTTTATAAGAGGATGCTCCAGCCCACTGACCATGCTGATGGCCCTCCTCTGGACCTGCTCAACAGGCCCATGCCTCTCTTACGCCTGGGACACCAGAGCTGAGTGCAGTACTCCAGGTGGGGTCTCACAAGAGTAGAGGTACAGAATCACATCCCCCGACCTGCTAGCTACACTTCTTTTGATGCAGTCCCAGATTCAACTGGCTGAGCTACAAGTGCACATTGCTGTCTTATATTCGTTTTTTTTGTGCACCAATACCCCCCAAGTTCTTCCCCATAGGGCTGCTCTCAGTCCACTCATCACCCAGCCTGTGTTCATGTTTGGGTTTGCTTTCAGGGTTACTAAAACCCTGGACAAAAGTAATACTCCCAGGTGATATAGCATGCTGGTTTAGGAATGATTAATACTCCCAGGCACTCGAGCATGCCCAGGCACTCAAGGATGTATCACTCTTGTTGCACAGGTACAAGCCGATGACACAAGCTGTGCTGAGTAGATACAGCATGCCTAGAAAGTATTACATTTATTGTTCATGCTCTGTAACATGTATTTGCCTATGCACAGTGCATCTTGAACAGATTGAGCTCACAGTGTCCAAGCAAAGTGTCGATAGAGCACGCATACAGTGAGTCTACAGTAAATCACAAGTGGGCAGGCTTAGGATTTCTGTGGTTTATTTTTGTGGCCAATTTATAGTTACTGCAGGACTTCTATAAATCCTGGGCAAATACTGAAACTTCCCAAATTCTCACTGGATGAGAGAACACGCACAGGGAAAGGGTAAGGACCAGTGGCATAAGGCTTTGGCTACTTCTTAGGCAGGGGGATGGGCCAACATAGCTGTACCAGCCAGAGCATTATAAGGTCTTTCTTCTGCACCAAAGACTTCATTATAGCGTAGAGATATCTAAGCTGGTTATGGTAGTAGTAGCGATCTACTTTGGAAAAGCAGGCTGTCTGCTTTGCTAGTAGTGCAGACTAACAGGAGTTGGTCTGCAGAGCAAACAGTTGGTGCTGAGGACCTGAAGCCCATACTGTACCCATTTATGTTGTGGCGTGCTTTCATTTTTGTTTGTTTGTTTTCTTAAATTCAGATTATCTGTCATTCAGTCCCAGGACATGAATACCCACTTGCAGCTGCAGTTGGCTAAGTCTGCTCCTGTAGAAATTCTTCGAGTTTAGTTCAGAAAATTGATCTGGTTTGCATACAACAAGATCACAGTAAGAACAACAGCACAATAAAGGGAGACAATCAGGGCATTCACTTCAGAAGCATACTCCCGATCCAGACTAAAACAGTAATGTAGACATTGGCAGAGAGGTCAGCATGGTCTGATTTATCTTGCCAAGCAGTTGGACTTGTTGGTCTGCACAGACCTTCAGGCTAGCACAGCAGATCTGCTGCTGCTGTCCAAACTGGCAAGCTCAGTTCGCTCCACAGTGCACCACAGGCTTTAGCCAAGATACAAACTGATTTTAGCAGCATAAATGGCCCAAAACTCAGGGAAAGAGAAAGACATTTTAAAGCTGCTGTCTTACTGTGTGCCAATACTGAATCTTGCTGGTGAAAACTGATGTGAAAAACCATAGGTTGACGCTTTCAAAAGTAGCCTTTGTCCTTCTTGTCCTGTATAAGGCAAGAGAATGTAAGGAAGCCTCAGAAGATATTTTTGAAGATTTTGGCACAAAAGTCTTGCTCAAGTCTACATAGGAGGTCATAGGCAGAAACACACAACAGTCCTCTAGAAGGTGATGATTCATGTTTTTAAAACTGCTCTGAGACAACAAGAGTAGGGAATGTATAACTTTAATAAAATAGAAATACAATTTGTTCTTCACTTTGGTGTTACCTTTTTATCCAGCATAGTCAAGAATTTGTCAACTGCAGCCTTTTAAAATATTGTTCTTGTTAACCAAGTAGAATTAGGGTTTTGTAAGCCTAATTTCAAAATTTGTAAGGGAAACTACTGAAGATTGTTCCAATTTAAATTTTAAATTACCTTTTTCATTTTTGGATCAATCATTTCTTTCTGGAAAAGCATACAAACATATTTACATTTTTTGAACATTCAAATAACTAAATATTCATGGAAGTACATGTCACAGGAAAGAAGACAATGCAGACACAGCTGAAATCAGTAACATGTTAAGATCTTCACCTTCTTTAAAACTTTAGAAAAGAATAGGTTACAATCAGACAGTAAATGTCACAGGCTCCCATCGGTGGTTTTACACAAATGATACCGAAAGCAAATGCATCAACACGATAGTCATATTGCCATATAGAAAATAGGAAAAACTCTGGAGTCTAGAAGATGACGATCAAATTCAGCCATAGGTTCTTAAGATGCGGGCAGAATCCCATGTTACAGCTCACTGAAGTTAAAAAACATACACTAGCCACCATACTCTGTCGAAATAGATTTGTTTACTTACACAACAAGCAAACATATTGTGCCTCAATGATATTTCTAAACGTGTATTTGCTTGTTGGTATCTATTTTTAAGCAAATAGAAGAAAATGCATATGTTTGCATAAAAGCTTGTAGATGTCTGAATCAAGATCCCCAAATGAATGTTTTGACTAACCCCAAATCTGTGCCACTTCTTTTAACTCTTCATATATAGGTGTGCCTGAGCTGTTCTGGCTTAGGAGAGGTTTGCTTATAACTTACACAGAATAGTTGAGTCAGCTTTTAAAGGCATTGCTTTCATTTGTTCCATCAGTTAATTTTAGATACCCCTTGGATTTGTACAAAACAACATGACTAAGGATATTTGTAATAGTCATTGCGATGAAATATTATGTGGTAGGCATGCAGCCTACTGCCCTGCAGATGAATTGTGCCAAACAGGTAACAAATCCCAACCGGTTCAGACATCTTGCAATATGAGATGTCCTGCCAAGAATCAAGAACAGGGGAAGTGTGGGTAGTGCAACTGCGTATCCCTGAGATACTGTAGTACTATTGCTAGGCCATAGACTTTGCACTGAGTTTGCAAGGTCCCAGAACTGCTGGACCTGCTCTGCCAAGACTTTTCTTGACCTTCCCACAACTTTGTTTTACACAGTTTAGCTCTAACAGCAATACTTCTAATTGGCCAGGTGTCTATGAACAATTTGATTTACTTTTGTTTATCTTTGTATCATACCACCGTGACTTTACAACTCTAACGTAACAAGACAGAGTAGAGAAATGCAGGTCCGGTAAGATGATGAAGGCCTTGAGAACTGGAGACACAGGATGTACAGTAGTTGAATATGGGCATGGGATAATAAGAGATGGGACACAAGCTTGGCACCAGTGCCCCCACAGTCACAACAACTTGACAATGGTCAGGTGCAGAAATGTAGACCTGGAGATGGACAAAAATAGATGTAGGGACTGACAAAAAGAACAAAAAAAGTGACATCTAACAAACATAAAAGCCAACATGTATAATGAGTTTGGTTGGAATGTGGAGCTACAGACCAGTGAAGAAAGAGCAAGATATAAGTGTTAGCAAGGACATAAGATGACCCTGTGCAGATCCTCCAGGGAGAAAGAAGAAGCCGTCAACATGCACATCGTATTCCCCACTGTAAGGGACAGCTGACAGCTCACCCTAACATCCCAGGCCACCACCACCAGAATGAAACCACCAACTTCAGGACCTAGCAGAGCAGGGGAAAGGTGAGGATAAATAATATCAGGAAAAGGGGTAGAAACTAGGAAATGTGAATAACAGTTTTAACCGTAGTATTATTAATACTGATTTTTTTTCCACATAGACTTATTTTTTTCTTGCATCTTCTGTAGTCACAGACCACATGCAATTGGAAATAATTTCAGTTTTTGTGGGCAAATTGAGAAATGCACTTCAAAATTTGTCCCTTGTTGGCTAAAATAAGTACAGAGAAAGAAAAAAAATCAATGCCTGCACTGCATTAGTCTCCTATTTTGTCATTCATCCAGAGAATTTTGTTTTTTCTTTGTCAGAATTGTCACATTCTGGCTGACGAATGTTAAATGGTTGGCATGTTACTCGCAATAGATTGGATAAATACAGGGATTTTCCAGGGGTGAGGCAGGGAGCGTGCACTGATTGCTAATATTTTCCTCTATCAGTGGGCAAGTAGAGCTGTGCAACTGGATCAGAGCAAGGATGACTCTTAACTGTGCAATCTGCTGAGTTTATTCAGTATTTTTAAATTTCAGGAACAATCAGAATGATCGATCATGTTTGTATGATCTGCTCAGTAATTAAGGCTAGGTTCACACCAGGCTATACAGTTTTAAATGAGCTTATGCTATTGGCAGCTTTCATCTGCTTGCCTACAGTTTTTTTTTACTGTATACACAGAATTTTGCCCCAGGAAAAAAATCTGCAGAAAACCCTCTGCTTGCGGATTTGTAGAATAAACTGCTTGGATCTTAGTGCGAGCATATTCTCTCAATGCACACGCGTAATTTTCTTGTGAATGGCATTTATGTGTGTACATCAAAAGAAGAAAATCCCTAAGGGCTCTGTTTAAACCAACAATAGCAGAGAAATTCAGGAATCTCCCACCAGAGCATGCCCCGTTTTGCCTACTTTGTATCACGCAGGCTTTGAATGAAATCTGTGGCAGCCAGGCGAAACAGGACACGCACCGGCTTTCTGCTTGCTCGCTCGCACAGGCTTAAAATTAAGCCATCAGGAATTTATTGGCTGTCTAATGGGCGCACATCACCCATGCAGGACTTTGTTGGTGCTACGGGGATGCTATAGGGGACGCTCACCACCGTGTGCCCCATCTGCAGCTTTGTGTCAGCCGCCGGGGTGGGGGCTTGCATTTTGGGATGGTACAGGGGGCCAGTGTGGGGGCTGATTAAAAAATCACCATCATCATCATCATCAAAAGTAAAAATTCCACCACCACCACCCAGCCTTTAAACGGGACTGATGGCAAGAAACTCCCGAGCATCCAAACCTGCGGGAGGGAGGGAAGGAGGGAAGGAGAGAAGGAGGGAAGGAGGGAAGGAGGGAAGGAGGGAGGGAGGGAGAGAGGGAAAGAGAGAAGGAGGGAAGGAGGGAGGGAGGAAGGGAGGCGCTGCGCCCCGCCCCGGCCCCGCGGAGCTGCGCGGAGAGGCGCGGAGCGGGGATGCTCAGGATGTCCTTCAAGGTGAGCCGGGGGGGGGGAACACAAGGGACAGGAGCATTTAGCCCTCCCTCTTCCTTTTTCATTTTTTATTTTTTATTTTTTTAGCTTTCCGTGCCGGCAGCCGGCAAAACGTTCCATCGTGTTCTTAGAATTAGAGCTTCGTTAATTAATTAATTTATTCATATTTTTAGAAAGAACGGTGGGAGGGGCGGTTTGGGGGGGTGGGGGGAGAAGGAAACAGAAGCGCCCTTCCCGGTCTGTGGGGTGCCCCTGGGGCGCTGCGGAGGCAGGCGGAGGAGCGGGTGCTTTGCGCAGCTGAGGTCCCCCCGAAGGACGGATGCTCAGCGGTACACAAATCACGGCCCTCCGCTGGCTTCAGGGTCTGTGCTCCGTAGGTTTTGATGCAGCCGGGAGCCTCCCCTCGACTTTTCCAGCCCTCTCTGCTGGCCCTGGTTGTGTAATAGTTAGGAAGCAGCTTTTATCCCTGCTCCCCGGCTCAGGCTGTGGTGGCCACTGAAGCTCGGCTGGTTCGTTCCCTTTTCTGTGATTCCTGTCACTGTGCTTCTGCCATCCAAACCCACGCCAGAGCAGTCATAGTCAAAACAATGCCTAAAATAAGTTGTTTTTTTTTTTTTAATCAGAGGACAGGATTAATAAGATCAATTGGCAAAGAGGGAAGCAAGCAGCAATTTGCTGATAATAACGGATTATATTTAGGCTAGAGGTACATCTCCTCAGTTCATGCACTTTCTGGATGCTGTGCTTGCTCTTCACTTATTGATCACCAGCTCCATGCCAGTCCTCTGCCATGTTGCTCATGCTGCGTTGCTTTACTGGAAGGGTTGTTCACTGTGTTTCCCTCTCCCTCTTGTTAATGCCTCTCCCCCGGCAGTGCTGGTGCTGCGCTTGCACGGTGCTATTTCGATGGCAGGACTGCTCAACGCTGCAGGTGGTTCCCAACTGCAGCCGAAGCCCTGATTTGTCAGGGAGCAGGGCACCTGCTGTGTGCTGAGTGGTGAAATCTCAGCATTCATCTCATTTTTTGTCCTTCCTTGGCCCCATACCTCTTTAGATCTCCTGCCCCTCCACTCTGTCTCCGTGAGTTGCTCCCACCTTTGTTTCTCATCAGCACCCACCCTAATTTGCTCATGGCCTTTCTCCTCTTTTTTTGTCAGCAACTAAGGTGCCAGCCCCCTATTGTTGCCACCTCCTACCTTTTTGGCCTCCATGTTTTTGTTGTTGTTGTTGTTGTTTTAACCTTGTCCTTCAGATCTTCTTTTCTGCTCTGTCCCTATCTGCTCCCTTTTTGTGCCATTTTTCACTTTGTGTTCCCTCCTGCCCAAGGTAGCTCAGTGCCTGCTCTCTCTCCCTCTGGAGAACTGCAGGCCTCTGTTTTTTTCTCTCTTTTCTGTGTTTTTTTTCCTTGGTATTTTCCCTTTCTCTCAGAAGGCTGTGCACTTACTTTGGACTCCAACCAGTCTCCAGTTGCTACTGCCTATTCATGTTTTCCATCTTATTATCCTTCTTACCCACAAGCTAGCATTTCTCATTCATTCTCATTGTCTATACACGTGAACATCCTCTCTTCGTCTACCACATTCTCTGTGCTTTTGCCTGCCTTAACTTACACCTGTATCTTCAACTACCTGTCTCTTTACTCATGCTCCATCATGTAGGATGTATTACTATCTAATAAATTAGAGTCTTTACTAAGTCTAAAAATAAAGTCTTTCCTCCAAAGTCCCACTAACTTTTTCTGTTATATCATGCTTGATTCTGATTTCCAGTTCTTTTTCTTAAAACGTTTCACTTGACTCCTCCTTTCCATCAGGACTGGTTTGGAAACTGAATAAGAAAAGGAAATTTTCTTGTATTTTGACAGTACAAGGAACCAACTTCTGGACTAGTGTTCTCCTTCTCTCTTTTCTTTCTCTTTTTCTTTTCTCTCATCTTTGAGATCACTGTTTAAGAGCTAGACTCATCCTCCTCAGCTGTTACCCTACCGTGACCTGCCTCTTCTTTGCAAACAGCAAGTGAAAGGTAGGGCAGGGAGCAGGAACTGGTTGTCACAGCATTTAAATGATACTTTTCTCCTCAGTCTTCCTTAGATGACACATACAGTTACTTTATCACATTTTACTTTTTCTGCATTCCTGTGTAGAAATGGTCTTGATAAATTTATAAGATATATTTTCCTCTACTCCATTTTTGAATAAGTATTTTTGCTTGATGTCAACACAGCATCAATAGAAGGCAAGCATTTCACCTCTGAGCTCTCCAAAAGGCATACAAACAATTGAAATGAATAATGCAGCCAAATTTTGCAGTAATGCTTTAGAGACCGTGATGAAATAAAGGAAATTGTATCCCGAAAATTGTTGGTGCTGGAGCAAATGACATAATGAAATATTAGCTAATGCTTTGGTGAAAAATGGCATCACTTTTTCCAAAAGTTTAATACGTTCTGTTCCCTGACTGTCAATGCTGAGAATCATTTGTTTATTTTAAGAAGTTTTTAGGAGCAGACTAGCTTTATGATAAGAATTGCATCAAAACTTTATCCAAGTAATCTCTTGAAATTCAATATTGCCTCTCCCTAAGAAGTATCTGATGAGACAGGACTGAATTCATAACTGAGCAACAGCAGTCAAGGTGTATGTCATATCCTTTGGTTTAAAACCAGTTCATTGCTAAAAAAATATTCAGTTAATCAGATTAATAATTCCAAGATAATATATCATATTGTGTCTCTTAATGATGTCAGTATTGTTGATATCACCTGAAAACGAAGAGCACACAGATATAAATCCTTGGTTTGAAGGCAGTAGACAAATTGCTACATGGTTCTTCTTGAGGTTGTCCCTGTAGAGTGTCCAGGTTGCTTGAATGGTTTTACAAAGTCCATTCATCTTAGCATATAAAACAGCTCAGATTTGCATTTGCTTTTTCTATCTAATCATTACATAGCTGATAGTCTGAGCATGCTCTATACACAACTGCTATGTAAGGAATCCCCAGCACTGTGGGGGTCACGAGGGGAATTACAAGCACTGATAGTGATCATTACAAATTGGGTCAGAAACACCACTGGGAAAAACCTAATTTCATGTCCTTGATGCATTTGAGAGTTCTTCCTTGAATCTAATCCAAAGTGTGAGGACATCTTTGCTGGAGAACTACTGTAGGAATTACAGAATATCTTAATAAAGACAATATTCCTATGACCTCTATAAATAAACTAGAGCAAAAAGGACAACATGGACCACTGTGTGTTTAGGTCACCTGCCTGCTACTACATACAATTTGAGTGGTTGTAAGGGTAAAGGTAGAATAACCGTGCTTCCTGACTGGTCACAAGCAAGGACCTACTAGCAAGAGAACTGCTAGCTCTGTTTTAATCCACATTATGTGTAAATTCACCAGAGGAAAAGCAATTTACCAGCTGTAAAAAGAAAACCAAAATTAAGCCTATCATGTTTGTTGTAATTTTCTTTTTCAGTCTCCTGTCCCTATATGTGCTGGTACAAGAAATATTACTAATGATTTATGGGAACTGTCCCACAATTTACTGAATGGGTGAAACTTCTCTTGTCTCAAACAGTTGCCAATTTTATGACCTGTTAACACCTATGAATATTAAAAACGCAACCAATTAAAAATTCTCAGTGTGATGGAAATGGAATAAATTCACAGAGAAGTGATCTTGTGTCTGCTGGTTTCTGGGAGGTTTATTACAAGCTAGTCACTGAAGGAAGCAATTTCAACTCTGATCTATGGATATATTTTAAGTGTCAGCCATAAAACTATTTAATTGTAGTTATCTATCACATTACACTTCTGCATTGACATTTAGACATGGGAAAGTATGCATCAAATATTCTGAAGCAGAACGATTGACTTTTATATCCATTCTGCTCTCTCTATGGGTTATCTTGAAGGCAGGATTCTCTGGAAAGTAAGATCCCTGAATTATTGGCACTGTTTTGGTCTGAGATACCATCAATGATGTGATGCTTTACTGAACTGTTAGTGATATTTGGCCTTATTCAAAAACAGAGGCACAAGCCTGCTGTAAGATACATGTACCATTGCCACCGTAGCTTTGTTTCACCTTAGCACTTCTGCTGCCATGTTGCTTACCCATCAGCATGGCATTTTGGCAGCTGCCTGCAGGGATCAGACAAGGAGGTCAACAGCAAAGTTTCTCTCTCTTTTTTTTTTTTTTTTTTTACTGTCCCCCTCCTATGCCGAGGCAGTGATATTTTGCTCCTACAGAGAAGTTGCTTTGTGCCATTGTTTGTAGGACTGAGAAAGCTACCAATGTGATTAATAGTGGTCTGTGAAGTCTAGATTTCAGAGTTTCTCTATATTGCCTTACATATTGCCTTGTTTATATAGTAAATGAATGAATTCATAAAGCTGTAGACAGCAAGATTTTAGCCTTCTTTTTCTAGCATCACCCAGAAAATAACTCACATGCTGACAGCTACAGAGTGTTAATTCCAGGAAAGAGGCAAACCAAATAATGTTGGAGATGCATGAGCAATGCTTTTCACGTATCAGGGCTTTGTATGGAAAAGACAGAAATGGCAGAGAGCTAGCCTGAAATGCAGGAGGATGTCCTGCAGCAGGACATGTCAGCAGGATGAATCAGCCTCTGTACCTGGGCTCAGCCCCACCACAGAAGCAGACCATGCAGGTACCAGCTAAAATATTGTTTTTTGTGATGTTTCCCTGGGGATCTGGAACAGCATCGTCAGCTCTTAATATAAACCAAGCTAAAAGTCATGCTGCTATGGACACAGGGAAGACCTGAAACAGTATGAGGTAGCACAGGGAGACTGATCTCTGTAATTGTGCAAATAAATCAGATTAGCTTCCCTAAACTGAAAAATGCCTGGCTTGAATGCAGAATTTGCACGTGTGTGTTTGTCCAATATGTCTTCCAAAGTTTTTTTTTTCTTTTCTTTTTTTTTTTTTTCCACACCAGAAAGAAACACCGCTCGCCAATGCTGCATTTTGGGCTGCAAGAAAAGGAAACCTGGCTCTCCTCCAGCTGCTGCTGAACAGCGGGCGAGTAGATGTGGACTGCAAAGACAGTGTATGCACATGATGCACATATTCCCTTAGCGCTGATTTTACATCGCTTTCCGAAACCCACTGCAGAGAGGGTGTGGCAGGGATCTGACTGGAGACGTTCGAGAGTCTCATGACACCTGAACATGATTTAAAACCTTCCCTTGTCAGGAAGCAAGTTTGAAACTCGAGATAAAATAGCATGATGATTTATATCAGTGGCAAAGGGTTAGGAATTTGCCAGTGCTCGGATATGTGTCTTACATAGTTATTTGTGGCGCTGACATTAAAAACACAGATCCTAGCACCTCGGGCTTCTCTTTGCAAGGAAATGTCATTGTGGTAGTAGATCACAGTGAAGAATCAACTCAGCCAAGCCCAGTAGCAATGATTCTGTCAGCTAACATTGCTCCTCATAATTAGTTTTTTTAAAAATAGCCCTGGACCACAGTTTCCACTTAGGCAATGTAAAAGTTCGTATGTGATGTGCGGCCATTCCTGCTGTGAGTGGTGCATGCAGTGTGCTACACACAGCCTGTGGTGCTGGCCTCCTAACCTCCTACTCTGCCCACCCCAGTATCTCCTGCACTGACACCAACATGAAGGCACAGCAAGATTTCCAGGCAAAGAGGAGCCCAAATTTGATGAGGACCAACAGATTTCATGGGATTTATTTTTATTTTTTTTAGTATAGTTGTAGTCTCTAACTAGTTTTGAGATTAGAAATGGTTTAAAAACACAGATAAGGTGTATGCCTCGCTATTCTGCCTATAACATATGTACTGTTACTTGATTGTACAAAGCTACTGCAAAGAGACAGAGAAAACTGAGGTTGAGAAGTCCCCAGATTTCCTTTGGTTGTTGTTGCGACTGACTTACAGACAGTTGTGCCTGTGTTGTACAGGATTAATGCCACTTCTAGCATGTAACATGCTTCTCTCACTATGAATGCCTTCAAAGTGCAAGAAATTTTCTAAGCCCATTGTCTTTAAACTATTTTTCATCTTCATTTCGTTTTTGACCTGTAGGCAAGTACTCGCCATGCAATACATCTGGAGTTGATCCTATGGCTGTCGTTCAGACAGGGAGGAAGGGATGCATAGATGGGGGCATGAAGTAAACAGGATAGAGATAGATGTAAAGAAAGAAGGTCCACTACTGCTCCTTTTTTTCTCAAAATAAGACAAACCTCGATTAAGAATTTTTATTACGCCCTGTAAAATATCGTGATGTTAATTCTGTCAGGCATACACATTTTCTAGACTAAAATACTTTCATACAATTAAGGCTGCATGTTTTTTGTTTTTTTTTTTTTTGCAAAGTCACACATTTCTTCTTTAGACTGAATTGGTATGTGTGAATGTTTTAAGAATATTACTTGTATCCTTCTGTATGTGGGCTTTGCATGTTGCCCTTATACCACATACATGTAACTTAAGTCTTTTTTCAGTGGAGCAGTGGCCTTACTGGGGTACTGAGGGAACCTGAAGGTGTAGTTCTGCTATGGAAAGCTCTCTGATACAATGCGAAGAGTCACAGACAGAGCTTGTCCTAGTCATTCAGTTAGGGAATTAGTATTCAAAACACTGGGACCTTACTCCTGACTATGACTCAAAATTAAGTGACTCAGATAAGTCACTTTCCTCCTGTGTCTAAGGTTATTCTTCTGGAAAGGATGCAAATATCTTTGAGATTCTCTGATAAAAAGCTGTGCATAAACCAAAATATTGTTGATGTTTTTGTTACACTTTTTTCAGGACAGTAATGCAAAGTCATTGCATACATATTTGTTGGATGGTCAGGCTTAGCTTTGCAGGCAAGTCTGTAATGTATTTCTTTTCATACCTGCTAATTACTCATTTTCAAAGCATTCATGATAGCAAGTTTTAAATTGCCTTCAAATCTGTTCAGGGGAAGATTGGTCCCCTGTTCAGGAAAAGGAGAAGAGCAGACAGGTTCTGTGGTCAACAAGCATAAACACTCTTCATCTTTTCAGAAGAAGGTGTTGTCTCTTGCAGACAGCCTGATTCAATGCTGAAGGTGTCTGTCGAAGGTGCTGATCTGTTTTTCTTTATTCCCAGCTTGGCACAACAGCTCTGATGGTCGCATCTTACCATGGCCACATAGATTGTGTACGGGAATTGGTGTTGCAAGGAGCAGATATCAATCTGCAGAGAGAGGTAGGAGAAGTTCTGCATTCAGACAGGGATTGATTAAGTGACCGTTGGTTTATTGGAAATAATAAGAGTGTTGTCTGTTGCTTTCTGCCAACTGCTTATTTGTGCTGTGCTGTGCTGTGCATGTATAAACAGGGTCTGCTTTCCTAAGGACATCAAGGAGTCAGATGTCTGAAACTTGTAATACAAAGTGAGATGCCAGAGGTACATTTATAAATAATTCACGAAACATTTCCAGCACATGGGTGTTGGTGTGGGGTACTTATATCTGAGGTGTAACCCTCAGGTTACTCCACTTAAGCATCTGCCATTTTACTTATTGGCACGGTAATTTACAGCTTTCTGGATCGGATAAATGTGATATGATAAGGAGAAGTCCTTTACTTTTGACTTGCAGAATTTGGTCATTAACATCAAGAGGATGCTGTTGTGAGCCCAGGAGTTGTTATGACATGGTATACCCAGAAGCTTCTGCCTTTCAGTCTGAGACAACTCATCTCGAACAATCACACAACTTAATCACCCTTTCCTGCATGTCTACTTTGCATTCAAGACATCTCTCACACCATGACTTGCTTGTTTGTGGAAAGGAAAATGTCGGCACCTAGCTTTGTAGAAGTGCCTTCCCCTCATACTCTGCTCAAGTAGTGGTAAGGAGTATCTACAGCCATTCTCGTCTGTGTGATGGCTATAATAGCTCTGCAACGGAGTGGTACTGGCCCCAAAAGAACAGCAGTTTGATGAGGACATGTCGTGACATGGGATGATGGCAGGAAGAGCAGGACAGCAGTATTTTCGTCACTTTAACAACCCAAGCAAATGTTTCTTATTTTCCTTGGTTACCTGGAACTAGAGCATCAATCTCATGCTGATGTCTTCAAGTCACTGAGTCAGTGAATGCCATGCTTGATGATTTAAGTGTCTTTGCACTAACTGGCCTAAACTTGCATTAGCCATGAATGTCAGTATCTTTCAGAGGGGTCCTGTCCCAACAAAACATGTATTTGAACATGTAATTTCCCTTAGATAAACATTGCTTGAAAAGCAGCAACAAAAGGAAAAGTTGAGAACAGTTTTATGGACCTTTTCTTGAGTTTCACTCTGGACACATTGGTTCTGCATGCCAATATAAAGAGAAACACAGGAATACTCCAAAATCACTCTGTTGCAGAGAGGGAGCAAAATAAATGAAATTTAAGCCCTAACAACAAAGGGCACTAATCTGAAAGTAAATCTACCTACTCAAACTAGTGCTCTTGTACCTTGAAATTGCTGTGAACCTCAGGGAAAGGGAAGACCCATAGGCTTGTCTGTAAGAGGGGTCTCTAAAACAGTTTCAAGGGGCCATGTGCTATTGCAAAGGTTATTGGCACTGGAAAGAATTTCATATGTAGCTCCTTTTTTCTGCACATTATACATGGGATGAGAAAGCCTGAAATTAGGAATGCATGTTTGCCTTCTTTCTTCCTTACCTTCCTTGTCCCTTCTGTCCAGCCATTAAAATCTTCCATGTTCTTTTTTATTTTATTTTTTTTTTGTGCATGTATTAATTTACTCACTGGTTTTATACAGCTACTTTATCCAGCTAATACAGTTACATTTTATACAACTCATATAAAATATGGGCTTTCATTTCTTCAGTGAGGTTAAGGGAAAGTAGGAGCTGCATGACTGGCAATAGCTGCTTGAAGGCTGCTTGGCTGGATGGGAAGCTACTCATGCAAAAGACAAGGGTGACATACCAACTGCAGTCACATTTTGCCAGTGGAGAGTCAAGCAAAGCGGAGCTCTGCTGTGCTGAATAACCCCTCTGTGGTCTTTCCACACCCTTATCCAAATCCATCCTGTGCTCCTGTTTGTCTTAGGTTGTAGGAGCAGGTGGTAGAGGGGTTGGCTACAGATTGGCTGTTCCTCTCTTGAGTAAGACTGCTCTGTTCTCCCTCTGGGCTTTCTTTCCCTATCTGAAGACTGAAGAGAAGTAAATGAAACCTAAGAGGTCTCTATTAAAAACTGTGCAGAAGCCACTCGTGAAGATTGATCTTTATTCCAATGTGTGATGCAGGCCACATTTCTCAGTGCAATGATAAGAAAACTGACCTCTTACCAAAGATACCTTTTGTCCTCTGCAGTCCTCAAAATCATCACGTATTTTCAGATTATATTAAAGTGATTGGGCTTAATAAGTTTTAATTTGAAATGTATACTTTGATCAAGCATGTTATGTGGGGGTTTTTTTGTGTTTTTTTTTTTTTAATCCATTTTTTCCCTACAGTCAGGTGCAACTGCTCTGTTCTTTGCTGCACAGCAAGGCCACAATGACGTGGTGAAGTTTCTCTTTGAATTTGGTGCCTCCACTGAATTTAAGAATAAGGTAAGATGTTTTGTCTCATTTTGCATGCTGATACATTCTGCCAATCAGGACTGTTGTTTCCTCTTCACATGAAACATGATGTGGCAGCAGGAATATGACAAAATGATTTCCTCACTTGAATGTTTTCTGAATAATATGAGTACTACAATATATTGTGAAAATATTAACTTGGAACTAGCATTTACTACCGGGTCTTAATGGCATGATTTGGTCAAAGATAAGTCCATTGATAGTGAGATAGTCTTTCCTCTTAAGCCATTCTCCAGCACAAGAACAAAGGCTCTCTGTAAATCTCAGGTACCATCCTATTTTATGCATATATGTACTCCACTTGCACAGACAGGAATTTGGTCCATGTTGGGGAGTGTCTGCGTACCACCTTAGGAGACAGAAGAATATAATGGCTTCAGTTTGAAGAAGAAAAATAGTTCTTTATCCAACAGTAACCAATTTTTCAAGATGTTGCAGTCAGTGATTTGAATAGCTCCCTCAAACACAGGCTTTAAATACTGTCCCTGAAAACACAGGCTTTAAATACTACAGGAATTGATGGAACATCACTGGGACTCAACTCCTTACCCTCTAGGGACTGTAGCAGATATTACTGATTACAGATCCCAAGGTTCTGTGGTCGCAGAGTTCATGCATGCCTGTACAGTAGGATGTGGATTGATTCTGGTACCTCAGGGAACTATGCTTGTGGAAAGCAACACTCTGACCGCAGCAGAAGCCTCCATCAGTAAATTTAAAAACATGAATGAAATTGTGGCTGTTTAACCACAACATGGAGTGCAGCTGTGGAACTTAACACCATAGGAGGATGCAATGCTAAATACAACAGCTGGATGTTAAAGTGCTGGATAATCTCATGTGAAACAGGGTTATTGGGAGAAGCTGCACATTAAAATGGAGTTGCTTCTGAGTCTTTTATTTAAGAGTGAGGTATAGGTGGGGGTAGCAAGATTCAGAAAAATACTCTCTCACATTCATCTGTATATGATTGGGTGAGTGAATTTACACTGTTCTTTGAGTCATCTGACCTATAGATAGGCCACAAAAGCATGCTGAAGGAGCAGATGTGTCCCAGCCACGAGAAGAGCCTGTACTGCTCTCTAGGGCTGAACATGCAATTGGGCAGTGTTTTTGCAGAGGGCAGAGAATGCAGGAAACTGTTGGTAAGGGGGGAAGACAGAGACTGAGTACCTTATTCTGTCTAGAGGGACAATTACACCTTCACCAAGCCTTTGAGCAACCTGTGGTCCAGGTGTTTGTGAGGAGGTCATGACTAGGCCCAGAAGGTGAACTGCAGACTTGAAATTGTCTGATCCTTCATGACAATATATGATCATTTTTGAAGCATGCAAAATAAATTAAGGAGTCACTAGGGCTGATAAAAAGGTGTAAAGATCTAAATGAAAAGAAAACCTCTCTGCATTCAGCCCCTCCTTATGTCTTCCACTTTTGGACCAATACAGGTTTGGGTTTTACTGAATCTATCTCCCATTGGCCTTCTCATTTGTTTTGGTATTGGTTCGATTTTCTGATTTAATAATGTGATTTTCATAGCTTGAAATTATAAAATGAAATCTTTCTGTTAAAGGGCAACTAAGATAACAGGCTCTTCCATCCCTTTCCCCAGACCCTAGAAACAAAGTAGTTGACAAAATATTCCTTTTCAGGTCAGAGATAAAGCATTTTCTGATTAAGGCACTCAGCTGGGAGCAGCACAGGAAAAGATGAGGCTGATCCTGTCTGTTTTTAAAGGGCATTGCAAAACTCATCAATTTGCAATGAACTTTCTATTATAAATGAAGATGTTAAATTTAAATATGAAAACAGTTTGAATGCATCCTAGGAAACAGAGACTTTTAAGCAAGGCAATGCAAAGCCCCATGTCGTCTTTGTAATGTGCTTCTCTGTAAATTTTAATTACTGCATTTGTCACTCATATGCAAGAGTGCTAGAGAACAATCTTAATAAAACTATTCTTGTTATCCCTTCTATCATTTGAGTTGATATTCACTATGACAGGCTAAGCAAACATCCCTAGAAGTATGTATCAGAAAATAAAATGTTTACTTTTCTTTACCTGAGACATGTTATAAGCTTGCATCTGGGTTCTTGTAAGGATTTCCACAGAGGCATGCTTTCTGAGCAATACTGCTAGTCGAACAGTATGTTGGAGGGTATTTTTCAGTAGGTAGTAATTGCAGAAGATTGATTCCCCTCCCTCGTAACATATTTCAGAAAAAGTAAGAAAAACATCATGTAATTCTAAGGTGCTTGCAGGCAATGATGACAGAGGTGAAGGAAGGGACAGGCAAATAGAGAGGTGTACACCAGAGAGCGTGGTCTCATCGGGTGCTGCTGTTCCCAGAGCTTACATGAGAGATTGGCAGCTACTGTACATGCTGCTGACAGGGAGGAGAGAATATAGGGATAAGAAAAAAGGGTTTCAAAGGAAGAATTACAGAGGTAGCTGAGAGGACTGGCTCCTGTCTGAGTTTCCAGTGTGCTGGAAGGGTTTGCAGTAAAGGATTAGTGAAAGCTAAATTGTGTCATGAAAACAGGATATGAGCAGGAAATAAACCCAAGGCTGAGCGCCTTCTTTTAGCTCCATTGCCCGTCTCCCTCCCGCTGCAGAGCGGTTATTGCCCTACAAGTGCCTCCGTGGTTCCTCACATGTCCCTGCCCTGCTCAGAGTTTCCAAGAGGGTTGCCAGTACCAAAGATGCTGCTTCAGCATTTTACTTGTTTCAGCTGAAGCCAAAAAAAAAAAAAAGAGAGAGAAAAAAAAAAGAAGGAATCACATGGCTGAAGGAGATTTTAAGACTCTGTCATTTATTTCTTGTTTTCATTCTTCCATCTGCCTTCCTTATAGTCTGTAAAACAGTGGGGTCTCCAGCTAGAGCATGCTGGAGAACAGGCTCTTGTGCTGGCAAAAAGGGAAGAAAGTGAAAGCAAGATGCAAGCTCAATAGGAGTTGGGGGACTGATTTTTTTTCTTCTCCTAAAAAATGTGGACCTTTGCAGTGTTTTGTCCAACACTGCCAATTCCTTGATTTAACTGAGTGTTGTCTTGCCATAAGGTGTTTTCCATGGAAAGCATTCCCATCCCCAAGTTCTTTTTTGTAGAGCAAGACCTCTCTCTGTTTACCAAAATGGTACCCCCATCCAGAGCATGCACACGAATCTCAGTCTCTTCTGTGGAATGAATTTGACTTTATAGGAGACAGACAATAGAGCAGGTCTTAGAGTCCACTTGCCTTCCTGATCAACAACCAAATCCTTGGGCCAAGGAGTTGTTATTTGATTTTTTCTGGCCCTGGAAATATTTGATTTGAGGTGGGCAAATGGAACTAGATCAGGGTGATCTAGATCCCTTGGTCACTCTAGTCTGAAAGATCTTAATGTTATGTTTTGGAAATGTGTTATTCTTTCCCAAAATCTATCTAAAAACTGTTCTATCTAAAACTGTTCACTGAATTCAACCAGCTACTAGGTCAGGATCCCCACACTGAGACACTTTATATCCTGCTTAAAGTGTCCTCCTTCTTAAACCTCAGGCTGTGACATCTCCACGGTGGAATAGCACAGTCCTGCTCCAAGCACTTGCCTTCAGGTCTGCTGTGTTGACTGTGGTTAGCCGTGCAGGCCTGTCTTTGATTTGGGGCCTCTCATTTTGTTGCCTCCAGAAATTATGTTAATAACCAAACAATCTTCTTAAAATAACATAGCTGGGAATACAGGGATTGTAGAAAATGAAAAGCAAAAAAGCAATAAACAAACTGTTCTCATACGCAGCTGAACATGACCACTTACCTTCCAGATGGGGAACCTCAGTATTTTTAAGCTTGCTATAGCTCATCCTTCCCTGCCTCTCTGAGGAAGACCTTCTGTCTTGATAGTACAGTTTCTTTTCTTAACTCATTGACCTTTCTCTCCCCGTTTCCTTCAGGGAAAGTCTTTTAAAAAGTCTCTTTTTTTGTTTGTTTGTAGGCCTTCGATCTGGTAACTCAGCACTCAAGTAAAACTGTCTTTCAGCTGATGGGAGACAGGAAACAGGTTTCATGAAGCTACTAGCTTTTGCCATTGTTTTTTAAGTGTGTAGTGGTGGTTTGTTGGTTTGTTTATTTTAATCCAGAAACCATTGTGGTTGCTTTCGTGTTCTGTTCCAGCAGTTCCTATTAAATTAGGATATTTTATTTGACAGGAAAGTCTAGTGACTCATTACTATAGAGTAACTTAAGTCCACTGACCAGATTGCACATCGTGTTTACTTACATAGTCCAGAATTAACAGTTCTTAGATGGTCACCTAACAGTTTCACATTGGTGACTTTGCTGACACTCAAGCCTTGCTTGCTTTTTAATGTGGCAGGGCAAAAGGGTGAATAGTTTTTGAGTGTAGTTACAGACAGTCCCTGTGGATTACTTCAGCCATGTCAGGGCTTGAGTTTTCATGAGATTGTTATAGGCATGAAATAGCACTACAGATTAATAAGTTTGATTGTCACTTCCCATTATGACAGATTCCTTCATCCATTTGGTCTGTAACTTGTCTTGCTGGCTATCTGTTCAAGTGGAAAAATTAAGAAAAAACATTTCAGTTGTTTCAGAGAACAAGACTGAGGGAAAATATAATCTTTTGCCCCAATTAATAACAGCTGTAGAAACCATTTATTTGATAGCTTGCTTTGTGGAGGAGGAGCTTGAGGCAGGGAGAAGGTGGGGAAGGAGACAGAAACCCTCAGGTATCCACGACGTGGCGTCATCCTTGCACCACGGCATGGTGTCATCCCAGGCAGGAGATGAGAACCTCCTCTCCATACCGGTGTCAGAAACGATGGCAATTTTTGAGTGGGGTACAGTGCATTTAACATGATGTGGCAAGCCCCGCATTTGCTATTTCCATTGTTTCAGCTGGCTTGGAGTTGTGAGCCAGCAATACTGAGGTATTTCCCATCTCAGGTAGCTCCTATGGGAGCAGCTCTACATGCCAGACTTGATGCATGTGCCTAGGTCTCCCTTTAGTGGTAATGCACCGTAACTATAACTGCCAGGGATCACTTCTTCAGCAGAAGTAATGGGGCGTTCACTGGGTCATGGATTTGGTCTGATGCATGCTTCCACATTTAGCTAGAATGCTTTTAGCTGCATCCTCCCTACTCTTCTTCAGGCCAGAACTAAAATGTGAAAGGCAGAACATGACAGAGCATGAAGTTCTGGTCAAAGAAGAGCAGATGGTCGGTAGGCTTTAGAGCAGGGGAAGGGTGTGCTGTCCTTCAACAAGCGGAGGAGCTTGTCATGGGTAGGGGATTTGGCAGTAAAAGTGAAGAGATACAGAACAGCTTGGTGTTGTGAAGCAAATAAAGTCTCTAGTGGGAAGGTAGAAGATGAGGAACTAAAAGCAGAATTTTCTTTGTTCCCGTCACTCACTAAAAAAGCCTCAGGAGAAAAATGTTTATAGTGATAGAGCCAAATATTTAAGGGCCACGACTTGGCGCTAAAATTATGAAGGATTCAGTAGCTAGTCACTCCAGCATTGTTGTGAGCCAAATTCTGAAAAGCCTTAAAATTTGCTTATGTTTTATGGTGACATTCAGTCTAGCATCTTCACTCCCACACTACTGTACCCTTTCTTTGTTTTTTCACAGGATGGAGGTACTGCTCTTCTAGCTGCTTGTCAGTATGGGCATGCAAAGGTAGTGGAAACTCTGTTGAAGCATGGTGCCAACATTCACGATCAACTTTACGTGAGTTATTTGACATGGATAATATTGACAACACTGGTGATGGAACAAATGTGCTGTTTGTTGGACAGCAGTGGGTACTCTGGCTCCAGCACAGAAAAGCATTTGCCAAATATTGTGGTTTTGTAGTACTCTGCTTCTCTGAGTTGTGACTTTTGTTAACTGTCTGCTTTTCACAGTTTTGGGAGAAGTGGTACAAAGATGGTTTAGCTGTGTTTTGGTTCCTTGTCTGTAAGAAGGCTATGTTCCAAATCTGCACCAGCTTTGTGCTGTCCCTTACCATTGAACAAAAGCTCGTGTCATGTTTTACCATGTCAGATTTGCATTGCAGGCAGAGAAATAAATAACTGCAAAGCCACTGAGGTATTCAAGAATCAGTTTATCAGTTTTCTGCCAAGAAATGTCGTAGAAGTTATGTTGTCTTTAAAATATATATTTTTTTAGTATCAGTTTAAATGATGTTATTTGGTATTTGTGCGTCTCTAGTTCGTCAGTTCTTTGGGCAAAGAGTGGTTAAAATGACTGAGCTGACATTGTTTAGTTGACTTTTCAGAAAGCTGGACTGAGCCAATGAAGCACTGGATTTAATTTACTTCAGCAGAGACACAAATAAGCCGGGCTTTTCAGCATTCAACAAAAATGAGTGGCAGGTTTTCTCTCCACTTCCCACCACTCTTTCCTACCCAAGGGCACAAGACAAGTCTGACAAAGAGGAATTTGTTCCCCGTGGATATATATATGTATTTTTTTTAGCCTTTTCGATAGGGTTTGCAGGATGCTGTTGGTCAGCACTGAGCACTCTCAGCTCCCACCAGTGTTCATGCACTCGTCGCACAGAGTCCCCACCTCTGTGCTGCTCCCACCCCACATCTGTACAGAAGGGTTCTCCACAGTCACTGCTGCCCAAATAGCAATGACCTTGCTAATCTAAGGGTTAGCATAATTCATAACATTCATAATGTTTGTCGTCCTCTGTTTGCTAATCCCAGGGTTTTCCACCTGGTTTAAAAATAGCAGTGCTGTTACACCTGGGGACACTCACCTAGAAGTAAAGGCAGTAAAATAATTTCCTTGTTGTCTCTCCTGGAAATGAGCAATATTTACATTCAGATTTAGAGATGTATTTTTATTGCTCAAAGTCATGAGGCAAAACCAGTCAGAAACAGCTGCTTAATAAAATAAGAACACAACCTCTTAAAAACAAGCACTAGCCTGACTCTTTTTTTTTTTCTGGGACATTGCCAAGTGGCTTTTACACAATGGTATCTGGCTGACAGTTTCACTTGCAGGCAGCCAAAGGAGAGGGATTTCGAGCATGCACTTGGGCAGTCCTCCCCAAACCGTTGAGATAGATATTTTAATTTTAACTTGAATCATGTGAGGGGTAGAGGAGAACACAAGAGAATACGCTAACTAAACAGTGCTACTTGCAAAAATATTTTATAGCCTCTAAACAACTTTCTTGTTATAGCACCAAATCAAGTACAAATCCCAAATAATTAATTAAAAAATAATGGTTTGATGACAGGCAAACCAGGTTCTCCATCATGATTAATGCTATATTAAAGAGCTCTTTTAATATTATGCAACCTTGTCTGCTTTCTAAATGGAAGCGTTCTTCCTGTATGTGTCTCTGGAGGAAGATGCAAAGCAGCCGATGCCATCACCCTATTTCATGCACTTGCATAGCAGCCAGAGAAAACAGCCCCTCAGAGGGCCCAGGCATGGATATTCATCTGCAGTGCCAGCAGATACCTCTCTTCTTTACCAGGAAGGACATTTGCCATGCAATCAAGGTCAAACATTTTAAATTCAGCCCCTGGGCACGCTATTCAGTGCATGTTTCAGGCCTGCGCTGAGTTTTCAAGGAGGAAGACCTAAGCAGTATGTCTTTCCACTTCTAGTTGGTTTCATGGCTTTTAATGAGGTTGGAAAACTTTTCATTGAAAAAAAACTCAATGAGATGATTTTTTTTTTCCTATGGAGAAAGCTTAGGAATTTTCTAATGTTGAGAACATCTCCATGTGAAAGACACGTTGAAGAAAAATAAATCCCGGATTAGTTAATTTCTTTCACAAACTTTTCATGGAGAAATGCTGGCTTCTGATAGGGCTATGAGATACTCTGTCCTGCATGTGCTACATTTACCCACTTTTATTACAGAGCCAATCTCTTCTGCAATATGTGCCAGAGCAGTGGTCTAGTAGTTGCTGGCATGGTGCAGCAGTATGGCACAGTACTCACTCCTTCGGTCTAAACAGCAGGCCTCAATGCCAGAGTCTCCAGTTCTGCAAAGCATTTGAACACGTTTTCACCACATGCATCTTTGTGGCAGAGCACCTCTGCATGAGCTAAACAAACCTGAATAAATACATTTTCCTAAACAGGTATGGATTTCTAGTTATGTAGACCAATGCTTTGGTGAGCTAGACTCTTAGTATGCCAGACCCAGGACTTAATGCTGTTTGATACATGATGGGAGCCAGTACTTCTTTATGCTGAATGAAAACATTGCCATAGTTTGTGATTTTGGTCATTACTCCTTGAGCTCAGCTGTATATATATGCTGTTACACTGCATAATGGCTTAGGAGGGAGAAGATGATTCAGTTTGCTTTGTTTTTGTGTGAAAAGTACAGTATAATTTCAAAACAACATAAACTGGATGTATTTGTTCTTAGGATGGAGCTTCTGCAATTTTCTTGGCAGCGCAAGGAGGCTATCTGGATGTCATCCGATTGCTCCTTTCTTCAGGAGCAAAGGTTAACCAGCCACGACAGGTAAGCTCAACACTTCAGGGCAGAGCTGGGATCTAATTAGTAAATTTCACAGTTATTTAAAGTTAACACTGGAATTTTCTCTGGACATCAGGTTCCCATGGAGGTGCTTCACCAAAAGGTAAATTGTGGCTGTGTCTGCATTTGTGTGTTAGTTCGGAGTGATAGTGTGGATTTGAAGGAAGTGCCCCAGTTGTTTCTGCTTGCACACAACCTAGATAATTTCCATAAGAAGTGAAACTGGAAGCTCCATTTTAGGCGTGCACCAATTGTGCTTCACATCCTAAAGGAGATCAGACCTCTGGCTGATCCTTGGGAATGCTTTGAACCATGTGCAGTTTGGG
Organism: Cygnus atratus; assembly: GCF_013377495.2. Taxonomy (NCBI): domain Eukaryota; kingdom Metazoa; phylum Chordata; class Aves; order Anseriformes; family Anatidae; genus Cygnus; species Cygnus atratus. The sequence continues at coordinate 111,356,325 of NC_066363.1, read as the reverse complement.
CACGTTTGGGCCACAGAACCAGACTAAATCAAAATAAAACCCTCAAGCTGTGTTTAGTGTAGATATAAGGGCCTTGCACTACCTCTTGCAACTACTGAGCTGTTTCTGCTGCACCAAGCTACTTGTGAGCATGTATAGTCCCTCATGTCCTTGCGTTCTTTTGAAAATCCTTGGAAAAGCTTTGGAAAATCTGGGAACAATAGTGAGAGAAAGTACTAGATTTAGTGTACTGAAATCACCAGAAATGTGGGTTCAGTATTAAAGCTAATCTTCGAAAAAAACCTTTCACTTTTAGTTTTATTTTGTATCCTCCATGTGTACTCTGAAATTCAGGCGTGAGTATTAACCTTCACCTCTGTAAGTACTTGGTACATGTGCAGAGCTTTGCTATCTATGTTTCCAGTTGCTTCCTCTCGTTAGTCTGTTCCTGTAAACACATGAGACCAGTGGCAACTGTGAGCATGAAATTAGCTCCTCTGTAGGCAGTGGGGCTGCTGTTTGATCATTAAATGATACGAATGAATTAGATGTGGTTCAGAGATCCCTGCTATAGAAGGCGGAGGGCTAGCTCCACTTTGCATCACTGCGTGCTGTTGTTAAGTATGGGTGCATATAGGTTAGGTCTTAAACTGAGGGATACATAAGCATGCCTGGTTTACAGAGACATACAAAAACTTTCTTGGTTTCAAAAAATATGGATCCTTAATTGTTTAGATGTGTCTTGATTCTAAAATCAGTGCTTAAACAGCACTTTCAGATGCTGCTTTGAATAGCCAGGTGTGGGAGTTGCACAGCTAACTTTGCTCCTGGCACTTCGAGGTGTCTGGTTAGAGACAGACGTTCCCAGGAATCTTTGCCTTCTCTGGGAGAGCCTCCCCTGTGGTCTGCTGAAACCCTGCAGGCAAGGTAGCTGTCCTGGGCCTTGACTGCACATTATAAATTGATGGGATAAGGTCTTGTCCTTGCAATCAGTCACGTATGTCTGCCAGGTGTCTGTGATCGCTGACTGTAGCAAGTAAAAAAACAGGAGTCAGGAGCAAATAAATGTGAGGACTTTAATAACAGAGGACAGTGTGGCATGTGACAAGCTTGGCCAGGTATTTTAGTATTTCTTTTCATCTGCCCCAAAGAACCTGAAAAGTCATAGCTTGGCAGCAGAGATTGATCTATATGTCTTCTGCTGCATCTGTAGGTTTGTGTCTCCTTGCTGCTCCTCTAGTGCATGGAAACTGCACTAGCATTTTATGTTCACAAAACTGAAGTCATTTTCCTGCTGGATAAGAAGGATAAATCAGTGTTTGCATTAACACCTTTTTGAGTGGGTCAAAAGAAAGCTGGGGAGCCTTTGATTTAGCTGAACCAGTTTCACATTCATGCAACACAATATTTCGTGATGCATGTTCAAATCTCAGTTGAGGCAAAGACTCAACTCCATGCGAATGGCCCTCCTGGCTCTATCTCATCTCCGGCACTATGGGCTTAGTTTGCCTCTGGGTACCTTGGATCCCTGCTAAGATTATGCCTGGGTAGGTCTGTGGCATTTGTATTCAGGTCCACTGTAATCCAAAGCATTTCCTCAACAAATGGAGCATTTTTACTGTTTAATTAGTAAAGAAATGGTTGGATGGACTTCAGTCTCTTTCTTACTAACAGATTTGCACTTTGTTCAAAGGTGGCACGTTGGTTACCAGGAATGCAGCCCTACATGGTGCACTTTTGATGCCAGATGTCTCCTACTGTCGGTCACAAGCTATGTTGCTCTTACTGCTGTAGGAAACTTTTCTAAGCAACACTGAATGCAGGGCTGCCTGTAGCTGCAGAGCGCAAGGTTCATGCTTCTCCTTCCTAAGTGTCCATGTTTTCCTCTCTGTCTTGTGAATTTAGGGGTGTAATTCATCTGTCTGATCACATGCATCTTCCCTGTATGTGTCTTCCTGCTGCTCCAGTGGGTACCAGTTCCCCTTCTGTCTTGTGCCCCGTCTCCCAGTCCCACAGGGTTCTCCTGACACCTTGGAGATGCCTGTGTGCAGGCCCTTCAGCTCAGCTCTCACAAGGCTGAAGAGGGAAGCTTTCCGGAAAGCTTCTTCCCTGGCAATGTCATTCCTCTTGATTTTTAACATCCTTTTCTTCTTTCTGACATTGGGCCCCCATGGAGACAGGCTGGAATTTTTTTGTCATCTTTTTGTCTAGACAGAGTTTGGAGCAATGTCTGCAGCCCGGTGTAGGCAATGTTTCTTTGCTTCTCGGACTCAAAAGCAAAGCAAGAAGGTTATTTGCCAATGAATTTTATGCTGTGTTTTGGCAGGCTTTAGTTTGACTGGTTAAGCAGACTGAAAATGTTATGAAAATTAATTTTTTTTTCTTTCCACGTGATATGCGATCACACATATATGCAAGCTGGTAAACCTATACAGAGTGCAGACTACAGTCCAGCAAGCTTGACTTATTATTAGCAACAATTCGGCTGGTATAGTGGTGCAAGTGGACTGGTGGGAAGAATGGTGGAGGAGATGACACTGAGCAGCCTGAGAGTAGGGGCTCTCTGTCCCTGAAAGTCCTCAGGGGGAATACAAGGGTAATTTCACCTCCTACAGTAATCTGGCCCTTTCTAAGACTCTAAGTCTCCAGCAAGCACTGAGATTCAAAGCTGCAAAGCAAACTCTTTAGTTAATGGGTAAGAGAAGGAGCATTAGAAATTTCTGTCAGGGAATGTTTGGGACTGCTGGACATAAGGAGATATAGTTTGTATCTATTATGAATTTACAATCAAATAAGGAAATAATAAACACAGCCTTAAACATATGGAGCATTTAACATTGTTTATTCTGTAAAAGTAATGGTCTCCAGTCTGCTGGGTGGTCAGAGGAACAAGAAATGGAAAGTACTTTTTGAACTGCTTCTTTCCCTGGTGTCATTTTCTTCCTGACTCATCTCTGAGTCTTAATATCTGTTTATACGGGAATTCTCACGTGGCATCTTAGTACAATGTAGTATCTCTTTTGGACCATACACCAACATGAAAATGAACAGAAATCTCATCTACTGCATATAAAGTTTATATGCATTTACATAAACCTGCCTGTTAGATGCTGTTTGCATAAAAGATAGAAGCTGACATTATTCACTGTGAGCCCACCATCAACTTCTTCATCTTTCTTCTTTTTAAGCTAAATTCTCCAAGGTGTTCACTCTTTCTCCCAATGTATTTTTGTCTCTACCCTATAACTGAGATGCAGACAAGGATATCTAACAGCAATACTATTAAGGACAGCTAATGGTAACATTGATGTTACCCAACACAAGTATTTCCTTCTGCTTCTTTCGCTTCATAACTGAAGAGTCATTCTTATAAACATCACTGTGAGTGAAAGAAAGCTGCTATGTGCCCCATGCTGTTCTTGTACTTGCATTTTTTTATGTAAACAGAAATGTGGATTTGCACAGCATTAGTTCCTCATGCCCATTAAATTTTGTAGGTGGCTCGCTATTTTCCAAGTTTTATAGGCTTTTTCAATGTCCCTCTTGCTATTTTCTAGAGCCCTCTGGTGGGAGAAGATTGGAAAAAAATATCAAGTGTCAGTTTACTGATAGGGAAAACACTGTACATTGGAGATGGACAGTTTTTGCTATCATGCTAACATCACATGCTCTTTGTACAAGAGAGCCTTTGTTATTTTTGAATCATAAAGAACACTCATTGCATTAACAGGATATGTACTAGAATGAGGTCAGCCACTAGCTTCCATGAGATCATTTATAGAGAATTGATACAAGAGTCAGCAAAGATCCTGTTCTTTGCCATTTGAAAAAACTAAAGATATCAGAGTGTACATTTGCTTTTCCCCAGAACCAGAAAAGGTGAAAACTAGAATACAATATCAAAGGAAGAAATAACTTTCTTGTTTCTTCCAATGAATTAAATCACTAGCCCATAGAAAGCAGAGAATGGTTCAACAATGTTTTTGAATAGCTTTAGCAAGTCATATGAATCTTCAGTTGGCACCAAGGAGAGAGATTACTTCTTTGATCAAGGTGGAAATATTTTATTTAAAGTAAAAAGCTGTTTCCTTCTGAAACTTCTCATTAAGGCTCTTTCCGGGGTTTTGTCTCATTCTTTTCCTGCCAAGTCTTCAGGCTGCTGAGGCTGGCAGGAGGAACTGGCAGAAGCAGGCACCCTGCTACATGTGGTCTCACTTGTAAGTCAAAGTCCATGCAGGCAAAGCCTTTTATTAAAGGACCATGCAAATTAATTTGGTGCCACATAACTAACTGCTGGAGTCGTCTTATAATCTTGAGAAGCAAATTTGGCCATTTAGAAGGAAAAGAAGGAAAAAATACAAAACTAAATTCTAACTGCAGAAACAATACTTCCAGTGTTTCAACTCACCTTTGCATTTGGGATAGAAATTCATCAGAACATTTAGCTTATTTTGAAGATGCATTTTATTTCCCATAGTTTTCTGCTCAAATCATGATTGCCTAAGAGCCTAAGACACATATTTTTTTTTTTCCCCAAACCAGATTGGTTTACATTGTATTCCTTGAAAATTGACTTTTTTTTTTTTCTAGTGGAGTTCTTGAAGATCAAATGTGTGAGATACTCACCATCTCTGTAAGTCAGGACATTTTTATCAGATTCCCTAGGAGTGGACAATGTAATTTAACGCTGAAAGTTGCTGATCATCTCAAGTTGTTCGTTAGCTTCTATAAACAACTTCCATTCAATAGGTACAGACACCCAGCTGCAGAATTCATCCATGCACGGATCCTTCTGCCACATCCAGCCACCTAGATTTCGATCTACGCAACATACCTTTGGCCTTTACATTTTAAACTTCCCTGTTTATTTTAGGCACAGCTGGTAAGCCACAGAGTGCTTCTAGTGTTCAAACAGCAATGCCAATTTCAGGTCAACCATGCAAGAGAAAATATCTAAGGGTTCCTCTCCTTGACAACCAGAAATGTTCTGATATCCTACAGGGAGCTCCCACATGCTTCTGGAAGGGACTCTGCATTTGTCTGTCCATGAGGCAGAATTTTATTGAGGAATTGAAGTTCATCCATTCCAGTAGGCAGATTTTGGTAGTAAAATACTGGGGAGTACACAATATAGAAGTGAAACTTCTCAGCACCCTTATTTTGTTTGAAGGACGGGACAGCACCCCTGTGGATCGCGTCGCAGATGGGCCACAGCGAAGTGGTGCGAGTCATGCTGCTGCGGGGAGCTGAGCGGGACGCCGCGAGGGATGTGAGTCCCACCTCTTCCTGGGCACTGTCTGCAGCTTTGCACTTACTGGCATGTTTTGAGGCCGCTAGGCTGTCTGAAGGGTGGCCCAGTGTCCCCAGAGTTTGTTCTGTTTGTCAGGTTGTAAAGCTCCCTCTTGGGCTCCGCTTCTGCCTGTGTGTCTGGGATGGCTCCCTGGAAGGACCTCCTGGAATAAGAGAATGAAGATGTCCATATAAATGAGGGACAGACATGATATAGGGTGTGAATGGTTCATTTCACCCTGAGGTTTTCAGAGGAAAAATCCTTCAGATGCCCTAGAATTAGCAGCCTGATCTCTGGAGGTGCCTCATCAAAGATGATGAGCAGAGGAGACCTTGTGGGGGGAACAGCTGGTGTTTTCCTCCAGCCTAGGGGAATGTGTGTGAAGCATTTGTTGTGACTGAGCCGATCTTCTCTCTTTTAAAGGATGGTACAACTGCTTTGCTGAAGGCTGCCATTAAAGGGTACAACAATGTGATAGAAGAGCTACTTAAATTCTCTCCCACCCTTGGCCTGCTGAAGGTTAGTAGTGAAACACATATATTTTTAGACAAAAACTCAAGAAGGCAAAGGGTCTAATGAAACACCTGACGTTCATGAGAAGTGGAAGACGATCGAGATTGAGCCCAAAAAGTCAAGAGAAAAATGAAATTTCTGTATTAAGCCTTTAGTGCTACATACAAAAAAATCTTTTCTGAAGATATTGTGAAATTGATTTTTGGAATAAGGAAGGACATCGTGTTGTGGGAGGAATTCTCTTGCTTTTTGTCAGCTGATTTTATTTCTACAGTAAACAGATTGCTTGTGGTGGTGCAGTTGTCAGCATTATACCCTGCCCTTTTATTGCCTTTAGTCAGCAAGCTAGAACCCTAAGAGATCAGTTGTGAGTAACTCTCTGTTTGTTTTTGTTTTCCTCTGAATTCAACCAGTGACTCAAAAATAATAGCAGATATCTGGAAGCTGCATTTTAATAGCTGATCAAATTGCATGCACCCATAAGTCATACACTTTGATGACCTCTGTGGATGCAACTAATTGGCAGTTTTGATAAACTTGAAAATCCAGGTGGCATTAACTAGATTGTTAATTAAGGGTAAGAAATAGCTTCCACACTTACGTGAACTGTCAGCTTGCAGCCATGAACAAAAGGTCAGCTACGATAAAAATCACCATTCAGCTGCCTGCCAGGGAGAACATTAATCATGAGAGAAAGGAGATAAAATGCACAGCTGGTTTCCATTACTGCTCGTACTCCTGTTTCAGTTGTGAATGGCTGATTTCACCAGGCAGCAGCAAGTGCCGTGTCCTTTTCAACCTCTAATCTATCGACAAGGGCAATTTTAAAGAGAAGATACTACTGTGGTAAAGTGAACCTGACTCTCACTTTTATTAAAGCATTTAACATCACCTCCTTTGTAGTCCACTAGCCTGCCAGTACCCTCTCTAAATCACCATCAGGCTTTCATGACCTAATCTCTTCCGTATTATTTTTTGTTTGTGGGTTTGTTCTCTGCAAACATCTTTGTTTCACTGCCTTTTTGATTCCAAACATCTCCGTTGGTGTTTTCCAGAATGGGACCTCTGCTCTCCATGCGGCTGTTCTGAGCGGCAATGTGAGGACGGTGGCACTGCTGCTGGAGGCAGGAGCAGACCCGTGCCTGAGGAACAAGGTACGTCCTGGCATGCCACCTGGGGCTAGGACCAGAGCTGAGCTTTGGAGCACCTGTGCGTGCAACATAGGTGGTGGTTGTCCACGTCTCTATGTAAGATCACGACTGCACCTTGATCCTCTCCTGCAGCACCACCATTCAGTCCATCAGTTTTTGTACACAAGCATCTATTAGGGTGCTGCTACCTGTGAAGTAATGTCAGCCTGAGAATAACCTCATGCACTCATTAACCCAGCACCACAGGTTAAATTGTTAGCTGTAACTAGTCATGGGATAGCTAGACTGTGTTTTAGGGAAACAGTAATCTGTTACTTGGTTTGGTAAGTCCTAAGTTATATTTATGTCTCATTTCACAAATGTGTACAAAGGGTATGTCCACAGTAGGAGAAATCTATTTCTGGGTGTCTCTGGTAAAATTGGCTTAGGATTTAGCACATTGCTAATATCAAAAATACCTCAAAATTACATGCACATTTCCAAGGTCTTCTACAAATTTGTTAGTTTATTGAAGCAATTTCATATTCCTTTTATGACATCAACTTTTCTGCAGAAAACTTTAAAAAAAAATAAATCTATTAAGTGTTTTAACATTAAATGTTTGGTCATTTCTTTGAAAATGTCTTCCTCTGAGTTGTGTTTATGGACTATTTGCTTCTAGCATTTAATATCTAGCTGGGTTTGTTAAGCTGTGAACGGGTGGACTGGTATTTACTTCTGATTTATGATTACGTGAACGAAAGTTTATAACACAAGTAATCCAGCATATGCTTTCTGAACGCTTTGGTTATTTAATATAAAATCCGTGCATGTAATTCCTACATCAATCCACTTGATGGCAGCAGAGTTAATGTCACTCGTACGGTAGTTTGTGCTAATATACGTTTTGTTTTGGTACAATCATCCAAACAACGTGCAAGATTTTTCTGCTGTTGGTAGTGATTTGCAGAAGGAGGTTGTACAGCATAAATCTGTGGTTATAACTTCTCCTAAAGATTTTTTTTTTTTTGGAAAAAACATGCAATTTGGCACAACAGTACATTTGCAGAACAGAATTATTGATTTTCAGAAGTAGCTTCATTATAAATATTTTCAATTATTAAAATTGTATTCAGTAAGTACAGAAGACCAAACTCTGCTCTTCTACTACCTATCCTACACAATAGCACTGACTATTTCATAGCAGCTAAAGTTTTTCCTTGGATTTTTATGGACTTCTGTACTTGAAGATCTGCCTCATCTCCCCAAAGACTCATCAGCCGCGTTCTCTTTCAGTTTTGTGGCAGCAGCATTGGGAACCCAAAGGATACCATTTAGCCCGGACAGGCAGCACAAAATAAGCTGACCACACAAATCCCATGCTAGGATTATTTTGAAGACTTAAGTGAGACTTGCACACTGCATGGAAAGATAACTTTAAGATATCTCCAACAGTAGTGGAGACAAAGCTGAAATAAGCACGTCATGGTTATACCATGACATTAAAAGTATTACGCATTAAAAGCGTAATGCTTTTGAACCATATTTTGGAAATAATCACTCATTTTTGCTAACCTCAAGATTTTTTGTTCCAGGCAAACGAGCTGCCAGCAGAGCTAACGAAAAATGAACGCATCCTCCGACTCCTTCGCACAAAGGAAAAGCAAAGGAAGAGCTAATGCTGCCCTGTAGCAAATGTGGTTTGATGGAGCTGTGCCCTGACGACACTATCATGACAGTAAACCTAGATTGCCCAAGAAGGTCTTTTTGGAACAGTTTGCAGAACTGATCAGCCTCTCCAGTATATGCTCATGAACACGAGGCCCTTGCGATGGAGTCGCCATGCCCTCGGGCCTCCATCTGGCATCGCTGAACTCAGAAGGACCGCAACAGGAGTAGGGTTTGGCCTGAGAGCAGTGTTTGCCCTGCAGCCCTACCTACGCTCCTGGGCCCCACCGGTCCCAGCACCGACGTTAGCTCCTCCACGCCCGCAGTGTACACATCCCCATGCACCCGAGTGCTCCCGCTGTTTCGGAGATGCGCCCCTCTACTGGCATGGCCACACGCCTGCAATGAGTGCCTTGGGGTGCACTCATGGGTTGGGAGCACTCAGCCCTTGTGCCAAAAGGACGCCCAGGTCTTGCAGCTGTTTGGAGTCAGCTGGTCCTCATGGTGCTGCTGCCCTCCCTTTGGTAGCAGTGCTGCCTCTGCCGACTCCTCTGTACCTTCAAGTGCCACGTAGGGCTACAGGTGACATCCCATCTGCAACAGCCCAACAGGAAAAGTCCTCCTGCCAGTCCAGGGCTTTGATAACATTTTTGTTTCTACGTGGCGCTCCATAAAATGATCCAGAGCATTACGAATTATGCCAAAAGCTACCGAACAAATAATAAGAAAGATGATTTTCTCCTTGGTGTAGCATCTGGATCTTTTTGCAATGTATATGCAGTGCTGTGGGAAGGCATCCCCAGCCCTACAGCATACATATGTGCATTTCCACGAGCAGGGGAAGAACAGTTAATGAGCAAACCAACCAGAGTATACCATTCAATAGCTCAAGTACACCAGAAATTTGGCTGTCAGTACAGATGCTATACAAGTAATCTATGTTCTGCATGACCCTGTATGTGACACTATGGTTTGGTATCCATAACTACTATGCAATGCACTTGTTCTCAAATTCTGTGGCAGGAGTTGAGGGAGAAGTGCACAGTTGTACATGTGTTCAAACAGCTGGTGAGAGGATTACATGTAGCCATGCTCAAACAGGCCCACTAATTAACACGGGCCTGGAAAATGAACTCTCAACAGCAATTTTGGCCTTTGTTGTGGTTGAGATGCTTAGAATAAGACATGCTACTAGTGCCTGTGTGGAGAAGGCAGTGCAAATTGTTAAGGTTTTGTAAAGAACTATGTTATAAGCATGTTGTAAGATGCTACATCAAAACTCAGTCATTCCTGCAGTATAAACATATACTAAGTCTTGTTAGCCACAAACACATCACAGATCATTTTACACTGAGTCGAGTTATAATGTCAGTCAGTATATAAATCCAGGGACTTCATCTGTCTTCAGACCTTGGCAATTTACTGAAAAATTGCTTAAGATGTTGAGGACAGAGAAGATTGAAAGGAGACTCAGAATGGTCTCTGCTTAAAAAATATCTGCCTGGGATTCAGCTGAATTGTTGCACTTTGCTTCAGTGAGTTTAAAAAAAAATTGAGTGAGTTTGCACAAATGAATGTAGTTTACTGAGAACAAATTAGCCACATATATTGCCAAATCATAAAGTTATTCTTCTTGTGAGTAAGTTAGATAAGAAGTTGGGGTTCTGGTGAAGAGTGCAGAAGGGGGCATACCTTTGCTTGCAAGCTGAAATTGCTATTCGATTTCTATTCAGCATTAAAAAGAAAAGCTTTAAGTTTTCCAACAACATAAGACAACACCAGAAAGAAATCTCTTTGTTTAGGTAATTCATGCTGTTGTATTTTTCAATTAAAATAATGTTGTGCCTAACTGAAACTTGCAGACAAACTGGTACAGAACCAAAGAATTATGCAAGACGTGCAGAGGATGATCGTATCCAGGGTTCAATCCTGTGACAGACTAAAAAATATTGAGCACGCAGAAATCTCAAGAGCCTTATTGGGAACTTAAGTTGCACAGCATTTTATGGGACTGGACTTCTTTAACAAGTAACGCTGAAGAGGGTAGGTTCGTCTGGAGCCCCCAGTGGGTCAAAAATGAACATTTTGCTTTGGAGAAAGCCAGAGGGACTCTAGGTAGCCCTGCCATGATACTGGTCTTTCTCCTTAAAGTTTCTTCAGATCAACAGCTGGGAACAACCACACTGTTAAGATAAAAGACCCTTTCATAGTTGTAAAGGAGGAGGATAATCACTGGAAGGACTTCAGTAGCCAGCGATTCTGGGTGAGCAATAAATACTATCAAACAGGCTGTAACGATCAATTTTCCTAAAATGTGGAAGCATCCACTGTTGGTGAGGGTCTCCTATTTCTCTTGATGTCAGAGTGTAGGGGAGAGGATAGGGAAAGCCAGCAGTGGCCCTGTGATGGCTGAAGTGAACATGCTGGGAGACCAACCTGCAGCTGTCTAGTATCCACAGGCAGTCTCTCCTTTCTGCCAGGTATATTTTCTTTTTTTGAGTAGTCTCACCCCAAAAGGGGCTGCTACTCGGCAAAAGAGCTTCTTGAAAGATGCCTGTCCATGGGAAAATGCTCCCCACCACTTATAGTAGGACTTTCCAAGTCCTGTTTCCACCTTCCTCCATGACTGGTTACCACCAGGGCCTAGGTTGTAGTACAACCAGTGAGGAACATCTGGGATGCCACATCCCATACAGGGTATCTGCTGACCTCCTTCTGAGTAGATACAGTTACCAGGTCCTCTTTTCTGAATAATATTGGGCTACAACTGGCTTTTGTTTATAGACAATATTTGAAATGTGGAGCTACCACAGGTTGAAGGGAGAAGCCTGTAGCTCCCTTTTGGCTCTCATTAATGCTGGGTGGTAGGGCACGCAGGCCTTGGACCAGCGGTGGAGTACTGGCAGCAAAGGCTTTCTCTGCCACATTCAGGCTGAAGTTGAATCTAGCTTCAGCAAAGACACTCTTCATCCAGCTTGGGATTTTAAGCACGGAGAGCTTCCCATTGGGAGCATTTGTTTCATCTCAGAGCCTTTGAGGAGAGGGCCGTTTGTGATTTTGAGTTCCCAGTAACCAAAAGGTGCTTATTCTACCTGTAGATGGGCTTGGACGTTGCAATACTGTTCCTCACCATGCAATTAACCTTTTCACAAAGAAACCTTAATAATTCTTAGTATTTACGTAGCCACTGTTATCTTTAAAGTGCTCAGTAAACACTGCTGTGGTTTGTTTATTGTTCTAAACTGGAAACCTGCTTCCCCTTCTTGGCTGAAGTGATTTACTGATGTCAACAGTAGTTCTTTGCATAGTTGTAGTGCCTTTTGTGCAAGGCTTTCAGAGTGCTCTGTGGAAGCTCCAAAACCTATTGGGCAAGGAAACAGATGATTTCATACACACACCGGTGAAATGCAGCAACTGCTCATCTGTTCATGTTAATGGGCAAATTTAGACCGGAAATTAAGGGACACCAAGTCTGCTTCCTAGATGTCAGGATGAACTAGAGTGGGGACAGGATAACAGGCCCAAATGTTTTCATTTCAACATCCAGGGGCCCAGCCTGCTGCCCTCTCTACCTGGGATTTATGCAGGGCTGGTGACTTCCCAGCAGCTCCAAGTGAGTACAAAGGAGGTGCAAGAACATGTGACACAGGAGTCGAGGAAAAGTACAGAGCGCCATGCCTTTATTTCACTGATATCAAGCCAATGTAAGATAAGGAAAAGTGCAAGGAAGGGCCTGTGGTGCACAGAGAGAACGGGATCCTACCAGTGACATGGTGGTGGTGTAGCCTCAGAGCTCCCATATATGCAGAGCTCTTCATTTCAGATGATCACTGCTGTGCAGTGTGCAGGGACAGGTATTTGGTAATGACACAAAAGGCAATGTCGTACCCCCGACCTAATGCCTCTTCTTGCACTCACCATTCTTTCCTTGCAGTGAAGTTGTCTCGCTGGTGATCCACCTCCCTTTGTTTAGTTTAGAAGAGCTGAGAGTCTCTTCTAGGTTAAAGCACCCGATCAAAGAGCTGCAGGTGACATTTAATGCACTTTAACAATGATTGTTTGTCTCAAAGTCGGAGTCTAATCACAAGAATAATTTACATTTTATTCCGCCAATCATAGTGACTACTGGGAAATCCGTAAGTAAACCAAATTTCATGTTGTCCTGGAAATTTCAGAATTGTTGTACTGAAAATGAGGTAGCACAAAAACTGGCCTGTTTGTCCTCCCCTTAATACAAACACTGAACAGACATAAAATACTGCCTTTGTTTGGAAACCTTGTCATTGTGCCACACTCCTTGAGTCAGTGGTGACAAAATGTTAATGTATGCTAGGAATGCAACCAAAGATCATACACACGGCTCTTTTTTCCAGCGATGGAGTGATGTACTGCACATACAGGACTAAACGGAGTTGTGGCTTCTCACAGTAGCTCTGCAGAAGGTCCTTGCAAATGTCATGTTCATACTTTCCTGAATTCTGGTTTCTTTTGACCCGCCCTTTTATGCATTTCATAAAACCTATACAAATGTATGTATTTCAGTGTAAGATTAATAATCTACAACGGGAACATTGCTTTGTTGAAATGCATTTTTCCACACCATCATTTCAATAAAAATGAACATACTGCTCAGATTATCTTAACTACTCGTACACTTCAATATTTATTTGCCTTCTTCTGTATCCTATTCTTTCTATTTGCAGAATTCCAGAATTAATTTTCTATTCTTGTTAAGACCACTTTATTCTGTTCCACTTGATTCATTAGACCATTTTCCAGGCCTTTACAGATGAGATAGCATTCACAAAACAAACAGAGCCAATGCCCTGGCTTGAAAAACAGGAAAATTTAATTTAGCATGACATAATGAGGTTTGTTTCAGATCCAGACCTCACTGGCAGACTCCCCTTGACATTAATATCCATTAAGTCAGATCTGAAGGAAAGATTTCAAAAAAGCAACTTTGGGAACAAAGGAGTATGACTATGCTTTTATTCAGTTAGTCAAACATGCGTTGGTGTTTCAGTTATTATTCCTAAATGTAAAACTGGTCCTTATGCTGATTTGACCCGCTTCAGTTTAAAAAATAAAAAATAAAGTCTACATCCCGCTGATATGCTTATTATAGTAAGCAGTGGATTGTAATTGTTATAAAAGGGAAAAAGAGTCTACACTGAAAACTCTATTTTTGACCTTGTGTTTGACATCCCAAGCTTTTTGCCTTATTACTACAATTTTCTGTTGTGATGAGCTACATTTTCAATCGATGTCAAAAATCCCTACAGTCGCAAGTCAATAAACAATCTCCATCTGTACAGAGAATAGTATTGTGATTTGTTCATGGTCTAAATAACCACAAAGGATGATTTCTGGTAACGCAGAGCTCCTTGATTTTGCACATGAAAGCAAAACAAAATGCAGTATCACGAGGCTGAAACTAGGCAAATTCAAACTTCGAGCTGTGGGTTTTCAACAGTGAGGCTAGTTATCTATTGAAGCAAATTGTTTGAGATGATTCCTTCATCATTTGAGTGGGTTTTATTGTTGTTGTTTAAAATTACTTTTCAATCTATAAGATGTTTCATCTGAAGCACTTTGCATTTGATTTAGGAATTACAGGATGAAATTATATGATATGCAACAAGTAATATTATGTGATCATAATAGCCTCTTCGACCTTAAATATATGAGTCAATATTTTTTTTGCTTTATCTCTTCAGTGATTTAAAGAGATGCTGCCTCTCAGGAGATCAATAACAAGACCATATGCTTAGCAACTGTGCCCTGTATCTGCGTGGCAAAATGACACCTCGGGCACATACCTAGGCCATCTGTAAATAAACCATTTCGCTCCCACTATATTGACAAGGCATTTTAACTGGACTAATGCTTTAATGTCCTGCTTTTAATGTTGAGGCAGCTCACCCAGAGCTGGCATGAGCTCTGCATAGTGCTGCAGTTTGCCAGGGATCAGGGAACAGCGCAGCAATCTGTGATGTGCCGGCGGGGAACACAGCTATGTCAGGAAAGAACGAGGGACACAACTTTTTGCCATGGCAAATGTTTCACTGGCTCGGATGCACAAACAGAGCATGACACTAACATAAAAGACAGACCAGAAACAAGGTGTAGTTTTATATGTACTGCACATGTGTTTTCTTGTATGGTATATATGTATATGTGTATGTGTACATAGTGCCTAGGGTATGTGTATAAGCTCCTATAATCCCTTTGGAAATGTGATACCAAGTCTCATTGTCTGCTTGTCCAGACTATACTGCATGAAGAGGCAGAACTGCTCCACTTTCTGAGGACTCCAAGAACAGTCTCTGCAGGTGCTCAGTCAGTTTTTGGTAGTACCCACAGGGACTCCCTGGGATACTTCTGCCCTTCTCCTCCACTTCGACAGCAAAGCCTGAGATAAACACGTGGCAGCATGGTGCTCACAGGGACTCAGGAATCTGATGTTAATGCAAACCAGGAGCCATACTCAGCTCTTAATGAGGTGAACTTTTGAATTTGTTAGTAAATCAGTGCTTGTGAATAGTACCTGGCATGAGTACACTCTCCACATTTGCTCATAGCAACAAGTGCAGTATATCTCCAAACTCTGCTTTAATAAGAAGTTGTATTTGTACAGTGCTTTCCTCCTGCAGCTCACTGTTTTAAACCTGTTTTGGGGTATTTTGGATCCCATGTTGCCATAAAATAGGCACCACTTTACAGAGGAGGAAATTGTACTGGAGAGGTTGGGACCCACCCACATCATTCAGCAAGTTCGTGGCGAAACTGGATGAAGCTTTTCATCTTCTGAATTCAATTCCTGAGCTTTTGCTACTAGGTAATAAATAACTCCACCTAGAATGTAGTAAAAATGACCACTTTTTTGGCACCTTCAACAATAAATGCAGAAAACACGTGATGCTGAAGAGTGAGGATAGGACAAGATAGAACAGCCCTACAAATACGCTAGGGCAGATACAAAGATGAAAAGATAAAAAAGATTTGATTCAGCATCACCTGACACACTACACCTATATTTAACACTACTGGCAGCTTCAGGCCGACTGCTGTCATCCGCCGCAGCATGAGTTGATCCCACGTGGAAAGTCTGAAGCCAAGAGCATCTGACCAAAGTAATAGCTACTCTGAGGCCGGGACAATTAAAAGTCGAACAGGCCTTCACAGGTGAGGAAGGCTGACAAATGAAAGCAATACAATTTGCTTACAATGCCAAATAGGAAACACCAGCTTTGTTTAGTACAGGAATTACTCTGACTTGGCTGGAAAAATATTCTTGGGGCATGCTACAGTGGTTTTGACTGGCTCTACAAAAAAAAAAAAAAAGTGGAGGTGTGAGAAACTGGGTGAAACTTGCAAACCCACCCACCTGTTGAAGCTTGTCTTCACACAGGAGGCAAGATTTCCATGCAGAACACCCTGCCTTCCTGTGTGCTTATGAAACGTGTTGCTTAACCTAGCTCCCACTTCTTGCAACGGCCTCCGGGCGCTATCGCAATAGAAATAACAAAGGCTTGTAATAAATTATAGGGGAAAAAAAACAGCAACAGACATTTTAATTGACTTTGCTGCAGAGCGATCACATAGTTTTTCCATTTCTACATGCAAGTAATTCTGCAGGCAGACTGCAATTTGGAAATTGCACGATCATTACCACTAGACAAGTGAGTTTCTAGTGGAATCAGCAACATGTTTCACTTCTGCACTGGGTAAAGCCATGGAAACACCTCTGAAAGCAGAGCTCAGGACTTGCTGTCAAAGCAGGACAGAACAAAGCAGGTCGTTATTTCACACTAGCTGCCAGGCAGATAGCTTCACACCAAAAGGGTATTCAGTGAGGGAAAGTGTTTATTTCATCCTAATGGACAACAGAAGGACCAGCTGGGTGTGACAGGGACACCAAACGACATCCTGCGCTATGAATTAATATTAGCATCTTCTTCCAGGCAGGAAAATGCACACTGCTGAGAACCAGAGTAACTATTCCCTTCGTTCCAAGCAGACAATCCCTAAAAGCTATGCATAATCTTGGGCTTAAAAGGGAGCCTTATAAAACACATTTTGATAGACGTTTGTAAGCAATCGCAGCTGGCAGCGGGGACGGTCTCTTTGGTAGCACAGAAAATGCCGTGAGCTGCTGGCAGCATTGATCTGAGTTCATTATTCAGGGCTACTTTTTTCATGCCCAGACAGAAAGGGATAACTTTAAGATGAAACAGTCAAATGTGCCATCTTTATCATAGACTTTTTAATACTCGTGCAACTACACGTAGCAGAGAGCTGCAACCAAGACTGAAGGCTGCAATAGGACTGAAGGAATACCCAGCCCTGAGCCGCTGGCTGGCAGCATACAGAAGCAAGGTGAAAACAGATAAATGTTCACATTTTCACATCTGCCGTTATGAAGGATTTCAGAACTCTGATGGGCTTAGTCAGATTAGTGTTTGGTAATCAGTCTTCGCCTCTATTCCACCTCACTTTCACTCATGAGTGTAGAAAAACTGGCAGTATGTGAAGGCATTGCACTGGAACAACAATGTGAATTTAGACAGCCTTCTAAAAATAGGTATCAACCAGAGATTTAGATAAATATTAAAATATTACCTCCTCTGTCTGTACTGTAGGTGGTAGACAAGTGTGATGCTATGGGCTTAATTAGTTTATGGTGGAAATTGCCACTGCAATAGATTCCCTTGTGTTTGTTTTGCAACATTATAAATCAGTTCTGTCTCACCTATGATTCTTAGATGACTTTTCTATGCAGTTCATTGGGGAATGAGATGTTTAGTCAGTTTTGTTGTCCTTTTACCTTTTTCACCAGCACTGAAACAAGGTTCCTGCATTTTTTTTTTTAACTTGTAGCTATGTGAGCTACGCCCACTGCAACATCTGCTTACGTGGAGTCCCTAGAAAATGTGGCAATTTGGTCCCCTGCTTCTCGGATCATACTGCATAGTGCTGAATAAAATTTTGACTTATGACAACACAATTAAGACACACTAATTAACTTTAGGTACTTCAGCTTTGGTTAGCACTTGCCAAATGCCAAGTCACGCACTTGGGATGGAATAATCCCATGGAAAAGTACAAGTTGGGCAGCAGCAGGATGGAAAGCAATTTCGCAGAGAAGAATATGGTGGCTGGGCTGGACAGCACGCTGAACATGAGTCAGCAGAGAAGAAAGCCAACCACTTCCTAGGCTGTATTAGCAAGGGTGCAGCCAGTAGGTCAAGCACTGTGATTATTCTTCCCTCTGTGGGACTTGTCAGACCACATCCGGAGTCCTGGGTCCAGTCTGGGGCTCCCCAGAATAAACAAGACGCTGACATACTGGGGCAAGTCCAGTTTAATGCCAGCACGACTGCTAGGGGTGCTGTGTTTGTTCAGCCTTAAGCAGAACGCCAGCTCAGGGGACGTACTGCTGCTCTCCACCACTACCTAATGGGAGGATGCAGAGAAGCTGGAGCCACACTCTCCTCGGACAAGCACGGTGATAGCACAGAGGCAACAGACTCAAACTGGAACACGGCAAAATCTCTTCAGGTACAGGAAAAAACATTTTACTATCCCGTGTGGTCACAGGGTAGAACAGCTTGCTCAGCAAGGCTGTGAAATCTCCATCTCTGAAGCTATTCAAAATACAACTGGACAATTCCCTGAGCAACCTGACCTAAATGGATTCAGCTTTCAGCAAAAAGCCAAACTACATGGCCCTCCAGAGATCCCTACCGACATAAATTAGCCCATGAATATACGAACCAAGAACAACCTATATTTTTGTCAGCAGATGGCAATATCAGCTAAATTCCAGCAGTATAATGTGCACTAAACAGCCACAAAGGCAACAAAGTAGTGGGGAAATAAATCAGAGAGAAGCAGCACACAAATGTCACACCCTGCTTGTCTTCCTGTGTTTCCTTCGAGACGGATCCCAAACAGATCAGCTGAGTGGAATCTCCATACTCCCAAATGATTGCAACACCTGTCAGGCCACCTGATGTCACCACATCGGGAACAAACAGAATTCGGCAAGACAAATTCACCAGCAGTAGAGTCGCTGTGAAATCAACACTGAGAACTGATTTTCTGCCACGCAACCTGAGCCACCTTGCTCAGGGATTATTTTTATTGTAGCCGTGCCGTAATAGCAGCTAGCCATGCGGTCAAACACACGTGGGATCGTGAGACGAATGCTTTGAAATCACGGATTGATAACTTTAAAGCAAAATTAAGAAGCTTTTGCCTAAGCTGGGATTTTTGAGACTACTTAGGCATTTATGAACTATGTGATTAATACTTCTATATTATAAAAACCTGCTAGCATACTGCTGATACAACATATGTGGAATATTTCATTTTGAAGAGGCACAGCTTGGCTCTGACGAAATCGAAGCAATGCAGTCGCCACTAAACCTCCACTCGCAGGGAAACAAACAGGCTGCCGCGGGTGCAGCTCACACCAGGCGGCCGATCATGAGACCCCAGCAGATCACAAGACCAGACTAAAACAAGAAACGATGAGTAGGTCGGGTGTCAGCCCCGAGTTCCCTCCAGTGTATTTGCAACCCTAGGGCCCTGGGTGCGCTCCTCACCCCAGGAGGTGACTGTGTGGGTGCCCATCGGGGCGAGGCACCCACTGGGGCGAGACACTCGTCCGAGTGAGGGGCACATTGTGGTGAGGTGCCCACCAGAGCGAGGGATCCATTGCGGTGAGGTGCCCATGGGGGTGAGGTGCCCATGGGGGTGATTTGCACACGGGGGTGAGGCGCCCATGGGGGGGGACCAGACACCCCGTTTCCTCCGCTTCTTCTCTTGCACCACCGGCCCTGAGGAGACCCATGCGGGTCTGACCCAGCGCCCAGACCCCCCTCGTCGCCCCACCAGGGGACCCCCAGCAGGGTACGTGTATGACCCAGCCGTGTATGACCCAGCCGCCTCCCTGCCTCCCTCCCCCCCTGTCTCCCGCCGCCGGGGCCGGGCGGTGGCGTGAGGCGCGGCCCCGCCCCGCGGCCGGGGCGAGGCGGGCGGTTGGCGGCGGATGCCGGGCACGGCCCCTCGGCCCCCGCCGCTCCTCCTCGGGTCCCGGCGGCGGGGCCGTGAGCACAGCCCGGCCTGGGGAGGGCGGCCCTTCCGGACCTGCGCGGCTGCCGCTTCTTCTTCCCTCCTCTCTCCTCCCCCCGCTGCCGTCTCTCTCTTGCCGCTTCCCCGCTGCTGCTGCTGCGCCGCCGGCCCCCGCTCCCTTCCCCGCACCGCCATGGGGAGCCCGCAAGGCTGCCCCGGGCGGGGGCTGCTCCTCTTCCTCCTCCTCCTCCTGCTGCTGCTGTCCCCCGCACAGGTGAGTCCCTGCCGGGGAGCTGGGGCTGGGCAGCCGGGGTGCCCCCGCCGGGGATCGCCCGCCGAGGCCGCAAAAAGCAGCGGCTGCCCGGGCCGTGCCCCGGTTATGCAGTGCTCGGGGCGTGTGAGCGGCCGGGCAGTCGTACGTTGGTGGGGAGGCTCGCGAATGGCACCCGCCTGTCGTTTAGTCTGCTGTCGGAGGTTGGTAAGGAAAGCAAGAGCTTTCCGAAAGTAATCGGCTGTGCAGTGAGACCTGCTTCTCACTGAGGTACTCATATTGAGAGTGTACGCTTCTGTAAAGTCGCGGACTGAAATGAGTTGGGACTTCCCTTGCTAAGGTGCTCTAGGAAAAAGATTAGCATAAAGCTTTAAATCCTTTCTTCTCGGTCACATCTTGTTTACCTCGTGGTCCAAGGCAGGAGTGAGGTGCTCCACTTTTCTGGAGGAACACGGAGTACCTGGCGAGGTTGTGTCTTGTTTCTCGCCCCCCCCCCCCCCCCCCCCCCCCCCCCCCCCCCCAGCCAACTTAGAAACATGCTAAGTCAGGTTTTATGCTTAACCCTGTTCAAGCTGTCAAGTTCGTCATCCTGTGTGTGTGTGCTGAGGTCCTCCTGTTCTGGTATCCGCATTTGCTTTAAGGAGCTTGAACAGAAAACTAGAAGTTCCTTCTGTTGCAGCTGGAGAAGCTGATTCATTATTAATGGCTCGTGGTCTCCAGAGGAGTGGCTAATGAACTTCGCACCTTCCAAACACTCATTTCTGTAATGATTTTGGAGGGACATACCACGCAACATAGTGACGAGGTGTGCCCCGGGCTGGTACGGGAATGAAAAGATGCCATACAGAACTTCTGGTGACAGAAAGAGGGATGCTGAGCTAGGGGAACGTGAAACAAGTTCCCTTAAGGCCTGGGGTATCCTTGTAGAGGATGTGGCTTTGTGGTCCATAAGAAGTTAACGTGGTGAAAGTGACTTTACAGAATTAAAGCCTGCATGCCTAATGCAAGAAAGCAAAATTGGGTGGGGGTGTAGGGAAACTAAAACCTTGGACTTTAAATTTTTTTTAACTGTTACTTACAGCTGACCATTACACAAAGTGTCCTTGATATCTTTCAAAGAAGTTGATCCTTCAGTTAGACTGAGCCTACGTAGTGTTTGCTTGCAAGAGAGAGGCATCCTGAAGCTGAACTAGTGCTCTCTCAAGTGTACTGGTAGAATGTTTTCATGCTTTCAGTTGTGGTATGTGTAAACCGAAGTGCCATTTGACATCTTCCTTCTTTTTTGCAGTCAGTGAGCTAGAGAGGCATTTTAATTTGTATAACAGGAGGATTGCAACGAGCTTGAAGCATTTGGCCTATACAGGGTGTATCTTTCTCCCTCAACTGTGTGTGGGGCAGAGCTTGTGACAGGTAGCCTACTAGCTGAGTGTTAACTACCTATCTAAGAGCTACATTAAAAACCTTGGCTCCCTTATGCCTGGTTTTTTGTTTTGATTTGTTTTTGAATGTGGACTTACAGGAGGTTCAGTTGTTGTTTTTTCCCCTAAGTTAAGGAGTCAATTTCAAAACTCTTGAAACACTTTTTATTCTCTTACCAACTTCTTAGCATACAAGAGTTTGTCCAGTATACTTCATGCCGTCTGTTTCAGTTGATCTCTATAATTATGCTAAAACACAAGCTGTCAAATTAGTGGTTAAGCAAGGCTGGGCGCTTGTTTCCCATCAGACACTGGATCCCAGGCTGTAGAGTCAAATTAACTGGAATGTTCCTGAAATCCTTGCTGGCAGATGTTAGTGGCAGGTTGTGCTCAGTCTCAGACTTGTGGCCTGCAGTTCTGTGTGTGGTGTTACCTGGCCTGTGGTACGAAGGTCTGAAATGCCTTTGTGGAGGAACTTGCTCGTCAGGGACTGCAACATAACAAGTCTTACGGCCTTGCTCTGGAGCTGCTTCCTGGAAAATCTGGAGTGACTTGTTCATAGTCTGTCTGGGTGGAAGGTGGGGAAGATCTCTTAGAAGGGGAGAGGTGACTGAGGTGAATAGCACTTCGCTGGGCAGCAGCCAGAGCAATCCGTCTGGGTGTGGTGCAGTGTTGCTGCTGTTCCTCAGCAGGGCATCGGAGTTACTTTGGTGCAGATGGCCGTGGTTGCAGACAGCTGCTAGTTAGGGGCCTCGTGCTTTCTGAATCTGCTTGCAGAAGTGCATCTGTCTATTCCTCCAATAAAATCAAATCGCTGTCAGCTAACACCAGCTTGATCCCACAGATCACCACAACTATCATTGTTGTGGCTTTCTCTTCCTACTTGACCTGAACTTCCCGGTGATGTGCTTAGATAACTCCACAGCTAGGACTTGCTCTGCCTGACCAGGAGGACCTAATGATTTTGCCTTTCAGAAGGGAGCAGACACTTAACCTGTGGCCAGAGGAGCAAGAGGAACTTAGCTGACAAGGCTTGTCTCTGGATTCTTTGCTTCTGAACAAATTACTGGAAGAGATGCAGAGTAAGAATAGAAATCTGTAAAGCTTCCTTTAGTCCAGGGACCCCTCCTCTGACAGGGAGGGCTGTCAAATAATGTGCAGCTTCTGGGGCAGATCTGCAAGCTTAACCTAGTCACCTGTCTCCATAAGCCAACATTACCATTTATTAAAGATAACACAGTAGTACTGTGATCCCTTAGAGCTCAGTTTGTCAATCTAGTGGGTAATATCCACCCGCTATTAAGTGCGATGTGGACTAGATATGAATGGAGGGGAGTGGAGGAGGTATGTTTCTTGGAATAGCTTGTCTTGCCATGTAAGATCCCAGATGTACCATGCTAGACGAAGGAAGGGGAAGCAGCTGAATCTGATGCTGTTGCCTTTTCTATACATTAGTGATCTTAATTTGGAGAGCCAGACAATGTTCACTTGTCATTTGGTATTTGGAAGATTACAAGTAGTCTGTGTTTCTGTATACAACAGCATCGTTGTCCTTTGTCCACTTCACAGCGACATATTCATTGTTGATGGCTAATGTTTCTGGAGGCATTGGGGATTGTTGATTTGTTTCAACATGCCACTGAAGAAACTTGGACTGAAGGAAATGTGTTTATGATCTGTTGGAATGCTAGCTCAATTACAAACAAACGATAATGTCTGGGAATAGGAGAGCTGTAACAGAACCTTGGTAGAACGCTGTCAGTAGTCATGAAATGCTAATACATGCTTGTGTACAGGTTTATTAGGATTCCTGGAGTCCCGACATGAGGCGAAGCTTCTCTTCAAACATAGTTCTGCCAGAAGCACTGGAGGCCAGCGTTAGTGTACTGCAAGGTGGTTTCTGAGCTTGGGGGGGGGGGGGGCGCGCAGGGCAGGAGGGAACAGCTTTAATTTAAAGCCAACTTTTTATTGCTTGGGAGAATACTTATGGAAATCTCATTTCACAATATTGAGGACTTAATGTGATTCTCTAAAATACCTGCATTAGAGCCTCGTGGAGTACCTTGCCTTGTTTAGAAGGGAGCTTGATTCAACGCATTTCTCACTGCACCTTGGGACCAGAACTTTTACCCGGTTAAGTGAGGTGACAATTGTTCGCCCAGATCTTAACTGATGTAGAAGCCTGACTCTGCAAGCAGTACCTTTTGTTAACTGTGGCTTATTTACAACAACAGTTACTCATCTGTATCTTTTTCCTACCAGTGAGGAATGTTTTTCTGAAGGCGTGGAAAGAACAAAGTACTTATTTTATTCTCTAACTTACACTAGCCTTTACTAGAGGGTTTTTGGGGGAAGAACTTTCAGCTCTATCTTATCAGTGATGATGGTGTAAGTTATTTAGTAACTTGGGAGTATCTGTGGATACTGAACACCAGGAGACCAGCACTTTCCTATGCTTTGTGGCTGACTCAGGGATGAGCATGCTGTTAACTTGCTAATATCTGAGAGCTACGCTGATGTCATTTGAAGTTAACAGTCAAAAGTTTTGGTTGTTTTTTCATCCTTGCTTACTGACTTGGTTTGACCACTGTAAATCAAGTATCACTAGAGCCTTATCGGTTCAGGGAACAAATTCAAACTTTTATTAGATCCTGCTAGATCACAGCATGAGTGTCTAATCTTAGATTGTCACTGAAATTGAATGGTTGATGTTAACACTGAAATAAAATGGAGTATTCTAACTTGCAGTCCTAGGCCTAAGTGATCCTCTAGTAGTTAAGAGTAACTGACCTGCTCATGTTCTCTAAACAGGCTGAAAGTTTGAGAGAAACATGGTGTTTTTTTTTTTCTGTTTGAGGTTTTATCCATGTCAAACTTGAACAATGGGGCTCTAAATTTTTATTCAAATTTTTACAAGTGTAAACTGACCCTGATAAGCCAAAATAACTTGTCTTGATTTATTTTCTTGTGAAATATCTGAATACTTCTGTGTGTGTGACCAGGCTTGTCTTGTGCAAATACAAATTTTTTTTGTTCCATCCTGATGGCAGAAAACCTTGTGGGTGAATTTATAGACAACTACGTGATAACATAATACAGGCAGTGTTTTATTTTGTTGTGTCTGTGTAGTTATGTGAAGCTAACGCTTCCTTTGTTATGCAGATAACACTTGTAAAAGCAACAGAAGTTACTAGTCAGCCTGATGGGACAGCTGAAATTTACTTTAAAGTAAATCTTTCTGTGGAAGAAGTGCCCCCATGAAAAGTTTTTTGCGTTACCAGTTGCATAGAACTTTTCACTCTGGAAGTAGTTAAGTCTTTTCAGAAAAAGGAGGCTGATAACTTTTTTTTTTTTTTTAAATCAGGATGTGTTAAATTACAAACCTTCATGCAGCACAGAAGGTGTTCCGAAGTATGATTGCAAACCGTTCTAGACTAAACATGAAAGCCTGCACAAGATACAAGAAATACCTAATTCTGGCCTCACTGATGGTGGTAAACAGCTCAAATCTTTACCCTTTTGTGAGAATAATAGTGAATCTATGCTGCTGCTCGAAGAGATGGCTGAGTCATTTCTGACATGCAGACGCCAGAGCCTTCCCTCTACTAGTAGATATTTGCTATTAGAACTGGAATATGTAGGTGTAAGGAAGTAAATGGAGATAGTGACTTCAAACTCTGTTTGTTAGCTTAGATATTGTGTATTTATTTCATGCATGAACAAATTCACAATGTGTTTCTGTAACTAGTATCCAAGTTTTTATGGCAATTTAACTTTTTGGCTTATATTGGGTGTTAAACATCCAGTGTTTAAAAGCGCAACCTGAAGGGTTGCTTGCCAGCCCGTGTATAAGAAACGGGAACACTTGACAGCTGGTTACAGGTTTGGCTAGAAGAGATGCTGAAGTAGATGAATGAAGTAGTGATCTGGGTGAGTGGTACTTAAACTGATTTTTTTGGACCTAGTTTGTAGTGAGTAACTTTGAGCTGGGCTGTGTTGTCCAGGCTAAGTAAACGGAAAATGATTCTAACAAGTTCAGATAAATTGATTCTGTTCCCTGCAAAACATCCAATTGCTAACATGCTTTTTAAAGAATCCAGTGCCTAAAAATGCCTAGAAGTCCATAAAAATGGATACTGTGGGAGCACTGTTGTTGGTTCGGGTTGCTCTGGGGCATTATGAATACAGCCTTTCAGGGGCCTCTCTGGTCAGCAAACAGCGTTAGTCATGGTCAGGCACTAAGCGCAGCAGTCTGTCCTTGCCGTATAAGCATATGGTGTTTCCACAAATGCGAAGTCAAGGTTGTTTGGGAGATTAAAAAAAATAGGTCAGTTATCTCTGAAACTGTACCGTGCAGTCTTCTGATGAGAGCTTGCCGAAGCACAGGTGCTTCGCAAAACCCTGGAGCTGTTTTTGAACTTCTGCTATAAACAAGTTGTCGTTGTGTTGCTTCTTAAATGTTTTAATTTTCAGAGTAAATATTTTGGGGTTAGAATTTCAGATGTCTCTGTATTAGCTCTACTGAGCAGAAACAGAAGGCTTTCAAGGTTCTGTTGTGCTCTTTCTATTTCCTTCACTGTAGGCATTTAATAAAGAACGGTTTTTTGATTTTTTTTTTTTTTTCCCAGTAGTTCCTAAACCTAAGCATTTTTTAAGTGATGCCTAACACCTTTTTCTTACCACTGTAAGCTCCAATTCCGTCTTGCATATTTGGTTGTTGCATGTTTACATTTCCAAGTGCTGATGAAGAATATCCTCTGAATCTGTCACAATAAGTGGCATTTCTGTGGTGAATGCAGAGCTGTCAAGTTCTGGTTCACAATCCTTTATGCTGGTACTTCCTCAAAATCTCTTGCGGGGTGGCTGGGTTTGCAAGAAGGGCTAAAAGGTGGCAGGGAGAACTGAAAGCGTTGCATTTAAGCAATGTACTTCTCTCCCTGTACACTGACTCGTGCTCTGAAATGACAGTTTAACTCACTAATCGCATGCACTGTCTTGGTATGAAGAAACTCTTTTCTAGAGCACCTTTTATTTGATGATGAGGCTTTTTTTGTCTTCAGTAACTCTTCCACTTAGACTTAACTGTAGACAGAGTACTTGCTGCCTGTTGCTGGGCCGAGAAGGGAGGAAAGCTGAGCTGGAGATCAGGGTGTTAACGTGTGCCATGTCAATGCATGCTTTTCTTGGTGGGTGCTTTCTGTAGTACATACTCGGATTAAAATTACAAGAAGTTATCTAATCTGGACTGTAAGTGACCCTTGGAGTGGTAACATGCAAACTCCAAGTAGCTGAAGAATTCAGCAGTTGTTCCTTGCAGTTGATCAGTTACATCATGTTGTGTTAGGTACTTCCACAATCGTGTGTCTGGTATGGAGAATGTGGAATTGCATCCGGAGACAAGAGATACAACTGTGCTTACGACGGACCACCGATAGCACTACCAAAGGATGGCTATGACTTACTGCAGGTGAGCTTCTTCGGGAGATCTGCTAAAAACTATTTCTCTTACACCTTGGAGTTCTCTTGGACCTGTGTTATGACTTTTAGCTGTCTCATTCTGACTTGATCAGAAGGTAAACAGACTGTCATTTTGCAGGTGTAGATTGTAGTCCCAATGGTGTGAAGGTGATACACCACTGTTTCTATTCAGGGGTATGAGGTATCCAAAGCATGTGATCAACAGACTTGCACAAACAAAACTTTAAATGTAGGATTTCTTCACTTTCCTGCCTATTTTCTCACTGCTTTGAGCAATCCTTAGTCAGACTGTTATTAGCACCCTTCTGATTTGTGACATTTGTCAGTTATGTCCTTCAGATCTCTAAAAGACGAGACCGTAACTGTACTTTTTATCAGACAATCATTCCCAACCTATTCCTTAATTTGGAAAGTAATAACTGACACCAGTCATTCAGATGGAGCAAATTTGGGCAACGATCAGTCTCTTTAGCTGTGCCTGGTATGAGACCATGTGGCTGTATCTGGGCTTTAGCTGCCAAAGTGAACAAAACCAAACTTTAAAATCAAGTTTCTGGACTGGATGTACAACACGGGGTGGTATTGCCAGGCTTGTCTTCTGGCAGATGGTAGTTCCAAGCCCTAAAGTGTGAAATAGCTGTAAAGTTAAATGATGGTTTGGCTGGTAGCAGCGATGACTTAAATACGTAGGTGAGCTGACTGGTGTGTTGCGCTGCTTCAGAAGACTTAATGGACTATTCTTGTATGTTGCTAGTGGTTATACTAGTCTTAAAATAAATGCATCTCTTTTCTATAAACTGGGCTCTTCCAGGTGATCAGTGACTTTGGTTAGTGGCTTGCCTTTTGAGACTTACCTTCTGGATAGCATCAGATTCTGTACTAAAGGATAAGCTGCAGGAATACTTTCAACTTGGATAAATAAGTGTTGTCCACTTGCTAATAGACTCTCAAATACTATTATAATTCTATATATAGACCCTGGTGACTAAAGATCATCTGAAAGAGCTTTTTAAAGGAAGTGACGCTCTGAATAATGCATGTGATTCTTCTCTCCCTATTCCCTAGTGTATCTCGCTGTCTAAACTGATTATTTCTTTTATGCTTCTCCCACAGCAACAAATATTTTCTGAAATATGCTGAAATAGAACCCTCAGCTATAAAGAGTTTTTAATCTTAAATGTGCTTTTTCTTCCTCCCCCTGCACTGATCTCAATATTGTTTGTATTTAAGGAACTCTGTCCGGGTTTATATTTTGGCAATGTTAGTACCTGCTGCGATGTCCTTCAGCTTCAGACTTTGAAAAACAACTTGCAGCTGCCTCTACAGTTTCTTTCCCGGTATGCTAATGAATGGCTAAGCAGCTAGGGCTTTTTTTAACATCAGAAAGCACATCAAGCCACTTCTGTTGACTTAAACTGTAGAAGATGTGATATTTCAGTTAAAGGCTTATTGGAGTGAGCTCTTGTAAAAACTTCTTTTCTCCTATCAAGAGACTTTAACTCCATGAAACAACTGCAGTATGGGTTGAGTTAGCTGGTGGAATAAATACTAGCGTAGCTTGTCTTGAGCTACTGACAAAGTGTACTGTTCAATCTTCCTGGTAGCAGCACTTGTTTTCATTGAAGTTACAGTCGACTTATGCTTGTATCTGCTATTTGGGGCATGTAGAATCTTGCTAGTGAGTAATGTTCATACTTTTGCCTGGAGAGTATTAAATGATTTTAAGCACCAATTAATGTATGGATAATTTTGTACATATTTATATATATTAATATACATTTTAGATATAGATCTTAAATACTTTGTCACTGAACAGACTGTTTACAACTGTGGAGGTCAAATCTGATGTCTCATCTTTACCACTTAATCTGATTGCTGTTCATTGACTTTCCTACCCAGGTGTCCCTCATGTTTCTACAACTTGATTAACCTCTTCTGTGAACTGACTTGCAGTCCAAATCAGTCTGAGTTTTTGAATGTTACAAGCACCATACCTTATTATGATCCAGTTTCAAAAGAGAACAAAAGCAGCATTACAGAGCTGCAGTACTTCATTGGAGAAGGCTTTGCAAATGGTGAGTAGATGATGTGATACTTTACTTAGACCTTTATCAAGGTAACTCTTCTGGAAGAGTTGGGAGGGGGACAGCAGCCAACTCTGAGTCTTTTGAAGTGCAAGGCATCAAAGAGATGCCAGTAGGTCCCCCTCAAAACTGTTAGAACGCTGGCTTCTGTGTAGGTAGGAGACCCTTACACTGACACATAATAGTGTTTTTGAAGATTCAGATGTATAGATTTTCAGTGTCAATGTCTACTTGCTGTTAACCCTGATGACTTTATCTTCAGAAACACAAAGTTGTTGCTAACTGAATTTCCAAAGCCTGTTTGATATTGAAACTGGCTAGTGAGAATGGTAGTCAAGTTCATACATAGTGCATTTTCTCATTTCTGAGACGTTCGTTCTTCCTGAAACGAACTATTTTAGTCCAGTACAGAAAACCAAATCTTGTTTTTAGGAAAAAAATAAGTTCAGGTTGTATTGGTTTTATAGCAAGCTTAAAGCATTAATTCAGTCCTTGAGCATTTTGTATAGTAACCCATAATCAAGTTATGAGACACTTGAGAGACACTTGAAAGTCATGTAGGGCCTACAGGTCAAAAGTGCCTTGAATATCATTTAAGTTACAACTTCTTCTGAAAGAATAACTTGATATTAGGTTCCGTTCCTTCTAACAGTGAAGTAAGTTCTAGTGTAATGCAGGTTCTGCTGGCCTACATAGACTAAGATAGCCATAACAAAACACTACAATGTTTATTAAATAAAACTGAAAGCATTACTTCACTATCTTAAGATGTTCATCTTGAAAGCTATAAGCACTTTCTTTAAACATGGTGGATCTTTACTTTTTCCCAAAATCAAAATGCTCACCCAAATTCTAATGTTGGTTTAATGACTTCTGTCTTTATTCTTTCTAGCAATGTATAATGCCTGCAAAGATGTTGAGGCTCCATCAAGTAATGTTAAAGCCTTGGGGCTACTGTGTGGTAAGGAAGTCAAGGACTGCAATGCTACCAACTGGATTGAGTACATGTTTAGCAAGGACAATGGGCAAACTCCTTTCAGCATTATTCCTATCTTTTCAGGTAAAAAGAAAAGGGGATGGTCCTTGCTTGTCAAGCTTCTGTCAGAGGCTGCATACAGTAGACAACACGCTAATTTGTTAAACAGTTGCCCAGTAATGACTATATGCAGTCAGAGGCTTTCAAAGCAATGTAACGTAAACTGATCATCTTGGTTTGTGTGTGTTTTTTGTTTGTTTGAAAGTTGTACTTGTTTTCTATTCAGCTTCTTGCTATAGATGTCTAAAACTCATTAAGGGATGGGACCCATCTTAGGAAACTGAATAGTTTTTGTATTCTTTGGGGAAGTAGGGCAATGTCCTGATCCTTCAGGATTTTCGTAAGGAAACTGTTATGGGCTTCGGAGTCTGAATAGTTGGGGACAGAGGGTGCTTAACAATTTAAAAGTATTTCTATGACCCACAGCAACAAGGTTAACAGGTTGAAGTGTTTTAAAAACATGATTAGTTACCTAGTGAGTAGACGACTCTAAGTAGTTGCTATGCCTGCTATGGAAGATAGCGATGGTTTTATTCTTCTGCAGGGCTGAGAAAAGTCACTATGTGTAAAGGGGACTTCAACGTAAAGGGTTCATTTCATACACTGGGAAGCTTGTGTTGTGAAGGTGTGAATTCTATCTGGTAGTAAACTGGCTCTGCAATGTGTTATTTGCTTGTCATAGATGTTCCTGTCCATGGAATGAATCCTATGAACAATGCTACCAAAGGCTGTAATGAGTCTGTGGATGATTCAACAGGACCATGCAGCTGTCAAGACTGTTCAATTGTTTGTGGTCCAAAACCTCAACCCCCTCCATTACCTGCTCCTTGGCTTTTGTTTGGTTTGGATGCTATGTATGTCATCATGTGGATCACCTACATGGGATTTCTACTTATATTTTTTGCGCTTGTTTTTGGTATCTGGTGTTACAGGTAAAGCATTTAAAATGTTCAGCTCTGAAAGTAACTTGCCTTTTCCCAGACAACTTTGCCCAGTACAGAAAGCTTATGCTTTTCCTTCTAGGATCACCCAGCCAAAAGTCCTATTCTGTGACAGATGCTTAAAATTGCAAGGGCTGTTTTAACTCATAAAAGCATGTTGTAGAAAGTGAGTGCAAAAATCTGTTTAGGTGATGCAAAACTGGAGTGAGCTAGAAAATTCTAGTGATGGAGAGGCCTGTTTACCACATGCAGTGTTTCATAGAGTTGTTAAGGTTGGGAAAGACCTCTAAGATCAAGTCCAACTGTTAACCTAGCACTGTCAAGTCTAACACTAAACCATGTCCTAAACACCATATATACATGTATTTTGAATACAGCCAGGGATGGTGACTCAGCCACCTCCCTGGGCAGCCTGCTCCAACGCTTCATAACCCTTTCAGTGAAGAAATTTTTCCTAATACCCAGCTTAAACCTCCATTAGTCCTGGCTATTGTTAGATGTGAAAGCAAGTTATGTACAACGTGCTCTACTTTGTCAGGATATGTGGCTGGGAGAAGAATCACCGAAAGCTTCTTAAAGATAACAAAACTGTAAGAATTCAACTCGTGATCACTAGGAAAGAGCAGTATCTAGTATTGGTGGCCACATGCTATCATAGCAGACTAACAGTAACTTATATTTAGACTAACACTTGTAACAAAACAATGACTGCCCTATTGCAAATTGTCATGACTACTTCTGTCTTTCTGTTCTGAAAATACCAAACAAAGTGAGCTTCCAGAGATAACAGCATTTTGTAAAGTAAAGCACAGCAAGCAAGCTTCTCTGTGCTACACAATGCTCACCAGTAAAGAACACAATCTACTGTAGCTATAAATGTTTTGGAGTGGGTGTACTAGCCGTCCTGAGCAGTGGAAACCTATTAATATTTCTTGTTAGCATTTTCTAGAGGCTTCAGCCACCTAATGCCCTTAAGTAGGGTAGTGCTTTTCAATTATGACCCAGAATCCAAAATTGCTGTGTAACAAGCTGGATCTGGGCAGGGACAGTGGGTACAAAAAACTTGTGCCATGCTCAGCAGTCTTGTCTAGTAATCTTCTTGAGCCACATATATAAGAAACGAACCAGAATGGTGAGGGTGTCTGAGATGTGTGGTTCATAGCTGAAAATACCTGTCCATAATTAGGAGATCTAATGATGAGAATAATATGAACTATCTGCTATAGAACTTATCCGCTCTAGGTATTGGGAATGTGTGTGCAGCATACGTCTGTAAGAGTTCAATGCTGTAACTTGTCTGTCTTCAGGACGAAAAATAGCTTTATGTCTCTTGCCTTGCTGTGACATTTCTTTAACCTAAATGCATGTAACTTAAGGCATTTGACTAGTGAAGTCAAATATTTCTAATGCAGATGTCTTACTAATGTTACTGCATTAAGTTATGATCAGTTTAAGGAAGTTCTCTGTGCTGTTATAAACTTCTGTAGAGAACATGTTCTTGATCCAAGCTGGAGAAATTTAAGAAATCTGACAAGTCCATGGGTTGTTCAGAAGGATTAAAGAAGCTGGAGATTGCTTCAGTGGATGGTGATAGGAGGAACAAGATGCCTACCCATTCTGGAGGAGTCAAATGAAGAATTTTTTACTAGCATTGGTCTCTAGTTTTAGTGTACGAACACCAGAAGAAGCCCTT
The DNA here is from genome assembly GCF_013377495.2 of Cygnus atratus. Classification (NCBI taxonomy): domain Eukaryota; kingdom Metazoa; phylum Chordata; class Aves; order Anseriformes; family Anatidae; genus Cygnus; species Cygnus atratus. The sequence continues at coordinate 111,323,742 of NC_066363.1, read as the reverse complement.
TTGGGAGGGATTGTGGTAACATAGCCTTTTCTTTTACAGGAGGCGGCACTTTGTCTCAGAGTACACACCAATTGACAGCAATATAGCCTTTTCCGTGAACTCTCACCGTGATAATGGTATGTCGTGCATAAGAGCAATAGATTTATTAACCTTGGCTTACATGCATCTGTCTCCTGTGAGGACACTTCAGTATTTTAGCTTTGCTAGCCCATATAATCCATTGTTACAGTACTATATTTCAGTCTTTTGGCTAGTTACCTCTCTTGGTGTAGAAGAGTGCTTAACCCTGTTTTGCTAGTTGCTGAAAGCCCTGACTGCACAGTTGAGTGCACAGTATGGGTGGGGATATGGTAATATGGAGCACTTAGAGTGCTTTGTATCCCTTCTGGGGTGCAGGAGAGGGAACACTGCTAAACTCAACTTATGTTCTGACCAGTCTGTGTCCATTCAAAGTACAGAGGTTGGCTGCGCTTCCCCTGCCATCAAAGAGTTGTAGATAAACTTGTATAGCAGCTGAGGTAGCTCATGTATTTTAATGGTCATGCATCTTCTAGATGCTTCCTGGCTTTATGTGCTTTGACTGCTGTCAAAGACCTTCCTGCATAAGAAAGAAGGGGCAGTATAGGTACAAACTGGCCTCTGCCCTTTGATCGCAAAGATTACTCCCTGGATTTGACTGTCAGTGTAGACCCTAGCTCTGTAGTGAGCATCAGGGGCAGAGTAAAATTCCAACCTTGTTAGTGTGCTGCAAGAAAATGTTGTTTAAACTGACTGAAACATTCCATGTTTACTTTTTTTAACAGGGAAAATTACCTGTGGTGAGAGGCTTGGCGAAAGGTTTGAGAATGGCCTGAGGATGACATTTACATCATGGGGTGCTTTCTGTGTCAGAAATCCACGTCCCGTTATTCTCTTCTCTGTGGTCTTCATTGCTATGTGCTGTTCAGGCTTTGTGTATATTAAAGCAACTACAAACCCTGTAGATCTCTGGTCAGCTCCAAGCAGCCAAGCCCGCAAAGAGAAGGAGTACTTTGACAAACACTTTGGGCCTTTCTTTCGTACTGAACAACTCATTATTCAAGCGCCAAACAGCCATCCAGACATCTTTTCACCTTACCCATCAGGAGCAAATGTGCCTTTTGGACCTCCACTCACCAAAGAAATTCTCCATCAGGTAACTGAGACTTCCCAAGAGCAAAGAACCAAACATTGCTAGCTGGTATAACAACATGGAGTTGGCTTCCATCTGTAAGGTGATGCGTCTGTCCAAGCAATCATTAGTTATTACTAGATATATCAAAACTCCTACTGTAAAATCCTTATATTATAATTCTTACTGTGAAGCCTCTTTCTGAAAACCTTATCTTGACCTCTTCTGATGGACTTGCAAGCTGAGTCCCAAGTAAATTTACTGTGAACACCTAAATAAAGTGACTTAGTCATGCACTCCTGTTGATTGTGCCATTGCCTCTGGAAATTTCTAGGAACATATTATGTACTTATTTCTGTCTTGCAAGGAAAATGCTTTCTTGTGCTGCTCTTATGTTAATTTCTTTTTTTTTTTTAGGTTCTAGATTTGCAGGATGCTATTGTAAACATAACTGCATCTTTTGACAATGAGACTGTAACGCTGAAAGACATTTGCCTGGCTCCTCTTGCTCCCTACAACAACAACTGCACTATACTGAGTGTACTCAACTACTTTCAGAACAGTCATTCTGTCCTAGATCATAGTGTTGGGGATGAGTTCTTTGTTTATGCTGACTACCACACTCACTTCTTATACTGTGTTAGGTAAGCAGTACTATTACTTATTCTTTAAATGGTAGGCAAGCTGGACTTTTGCTGACAAAACTAATTAGTACTGATGGACTCCTTGTGTTTTTACCACTTTTTCAATCCACAGTACTATGTGAAGTTGCAGATTAGTATAGCATGTTTGTCTTACTACTTTAGTACTTAGTGCTTCAGCAGGAGTTGTTTGAATCAGGTTTCAGGTTAATCTTGATTTGGTGCAGACACTGGCTGTGGTTTGCTTTGAACATGTTTCGTATGCTTTGAGTAATAAAGCTCTGGTAGAGAAGACAATCCTAAGACTTCTCTTAAGTTTATGTTGGGTAGAAGTCACTCCTTTCATTAGAAGCTCTAAGGAAGACACCTTTAAAACTGTATTTAAATTTAAAGCAAACATAGGATAGGTGCAATATATCACTAGCAGTTTAATATCGTTTCAAGTTGGTCAGTAATAACAGAATAGCTTTTTACTTTGTTTTTGTCTGGTGCTGCTGTGCTGAAGTTGTCAAGCATAAGCTGACAATTATTGCCGATTATCTCTTCAGGGCTCCAGCATCACTGAATGACACAAGCATGCTTCACGATCCCTGCCTAGGAACATTTGGTGGACCTGTCTTTCCGTGGCTGGTGTTGGGAGGATATGATGGTAGGTGGCAAAAAGTGTTGCACTCTAAGTCTTGAGAGTACTTAGTTGTTTGTTCTCTCTGGTGCTAAAGTTGATTTCTTGTTTAACAAGGCTATTTAAATGCACTCCAGAGAAAGCTGACTTCTTAAAAAACTTCTTAAAAAATTTGCAGTAAGTAAGGATGTTTTAACTAACCGGTCGGTTGACCAGTGCTGAAAATGAAGGCAGACAACTCCAGAAGTGCCAAATGCAAGCAGCCTGTTACAGGAACACACTTGACAAGCATGTAAGTGTTCTGTCTTACATGAAGTTTGAGCCTGCTAAAGGATCTCTAGTTTCTGGGGACTAGAGAAAGATGTGAAGTACCTCAAGCTAACATGCCAGGATGTGTATGTATCTGGGTTTTGAGATGGAATATTTTTTTCACTGGTCTGAAAAGGAAGCTTAAGATTAAGGTGTTCACAAAGGAAGCCCTTCCATAATTATTCTAAGCCAGAATTTCATTCCAGTAACTTATCCAGTTAAACAGCTTGATAGATACATCAAGCAAATGTGCTAGAACAGCCATGGAAGGCAAGTATTCAATTAACTTTAGATTCTTTTACTTGCTGTGACTAAAAGATAAGTATACGAGGATACAATGTTAGGAAGCCAGATCCTGTCTCTTATTAAGTCATAAGCACTAGTTATGTGATAGCACCTTGTCTAAGCATACAACTGTTTAATGTTAGGATACCATGAAAATGATAATGAATGATTACTTTAGAATATAGGAATGAATGATAAGCACTCCAGATTATTTCAGTAAAGTGTTTGAGAACTCATTGTGTTTGAACAGATTGCATTCAATAGAAATGTAGTGTTGGGACTGATTGAATACCCCTTAAAACTTAATTGCTCCTGCCAACACTGGAATGTAAGCTCTGTTTCATAATGCATGGCACTTTTTTCCTATTCTACAGGTGATAACTATAATAATGCTACAGCTCTTGTTATTACTCTTCCTGTTAACAACTACTACAATGACTCCAGAAAGCTAATGAAAGCCTTGGCATGGGAAAAAGAGTAAGTATGCTTCCTGTATTCTAAAATGCATACAGTACTTAAAGCAACCTTTAAACATAGAAGCATGCGAAACACCTCTGCTGTACTTGCAGTTGCTCTGTGTAACTACAGGGATGTTTTGAGAAGCAGCACAACCTGTAAAGGACTGACTGTTACTGGTCATGAGACTCGCTTAATCTGATATACTTAATTTGCTCTGAAGAGATAAGTTCTTGTCTTGTTAGTGACCATCTAGTTTAGTAGTACTTGCTGGTAAGTAGCTACAGAAAACTTGATGTGTTGCTCGTGTTAGAATTAGGCACTTCTTTCAATCTGCTCTACTGTAACCACCAGTGCAAAGGTACAGCATTATTCTGAAATTCTTAAACTGTCATTTTCTTAAAAAGCTATCTTCCAAATGAGGATCTAAAAAGCTTTCATTGTCTTCACCATACCGAAGAGCTGCTGTTGCCTTACACAGGCCAGCTGCTTTGGCGAATAGTTCAGATGAAACAAACTTCTGTTCTAGAAGGTCTGAGGCTAAGTGCAAGTATAACTAGCATCTGCATGCCTCACAAGCATCTCCCTTCATTTAGGGGAACTGAAATAAGGGTTAGTAAATTGTTCAAGTGCTGAAAGCAAGCTGTAGTCATATTTCATGTGTGTACTTATAGATCTAGCTTTGAGGAAGACTGCACTTTTGCTTTGAAATAGCTTACACAAGATACCTAGTTATCACCTACCTCTGGAGAGAACATGAAAAGTATTTCAGCGTAGCGTATTTCTAGTGCTTGGAGCCAAGTTCTAGGGATGTGTAGCCAGCATCCCCATCTCAGTATTACAGTTTTAAAAACGAGAAGTGTGCCTCAAAGTACTATTTGACCACAGTGCACTCCTGTACCACACAGATAATTCAAATTTGTCTTCAGCCAATTTACAAGCCTTTTCTACAAGGTGTTTTATTCTTTAAAGTGTGACTGACTCTCCTCTCTTTTTAGGTTTATTAACTTCTTGAGGAACTATCATAATCCAAACTTGACTATATCGTTCTCTGCTGAACGGAGTATTGAAGATGAAATCAATCGTGAAAGCAATAGTGATATCGGCACTGTTTTGATAAGCTATATTGTAATGTTTGTGTACATCTCCATAGCTTTGGGACATATCCAGAGCTGGAGAAGACTGCTGGTATGTTTATAGTTCTCGTTGCTTCTAAACACTGAAGTTACAGCTTGCTAAGTAGCTTTTGCAGTAGTTTTGCGGAACACTTGCATTCAATCCTGTTATAAAGCCTTGAGTCCTCTTTTGACTTAGAGCTGGGGGAAACTTTTTGTTACACTTGACAGTTCAGATGTTATTCACCTCCTCAACTAGATCTATTTTCACTTTGTATGTGCAGTTAGCTACAAGTTTTAAGGCTCCAGGTTTAAGTACTGTCTCTTCTGGGGCGGGGGGGCTGAACAGAAGTAAGTTTCTTACTAACTCCATTCTACAAAAGAATGTAGCTTTCTGCCTTTGCTATAGTCTATCCTATGTGGTGGTGCTGATTTGGTTAACAGTTATTACAACTTTTTTTTTAGGTGGATTCCAAGATCTCCCTGGGTATTGCAGGCATCCTGATTGTACTGAGCTCAGTGGCGTGTTCTATAGGCATTTTCAGTTACTTTGGAATCCCGCTGACACTGATTGTGATAGAAGTCATTCCCTTCTTGGTGCTGGCTATTGGGGTGGACAACATTTTTATTATAGTGCAGACACTTCAGGTATTTATTTTTTGTGGTTTTCTAAATGTGTATTTCTTATTTTTGAAGGGTGTTACTTTGGAGCCAAGTCCTCTGTACTCTAGTGCTCATCCCAGTCTGAGCAGCTCTGGAATATCAGGGGACATCTAGTGGTCTTGGAGAAAGCCAAGATTATATGAAATTGCCATATCCCACTCCCTTCACTCCTTCCCCCAAAATGTGGAAACTCCTGCTCATTCTTAGCTGTCAGCTGATATCAAGCTTGTTTATTATGGCTTCTGGTCCACATACTAAGGATATAAAAATGAATAATTTTAACATCTCTCTTCGGTACTTGCAGAACTCTGCTACTATTTTGATCACTTGTAATTCTAGTGCACTGTGAGTAGTAATTGTGTAGTAAGCTAGACGCTTAATACCAGGAACTTTTGGCACCAATATTTAATGGGTGGGTAATCAGCTTTGTAGTTTAACAGGCTTGATAACACACCAAAAAAAAAAAACAACAAACACCTGGCATTGCTTTTGGTGAGTGTGTGGTTTTGGCTGAAGCATTGAACTTGCTTTAAACCTACCCTAAAATACAGTAGTAAGGCAACAGGGTGGGATTTTAATGTTGTTTTTATATTAGAATCAGTTTATGTAACTTATGGTAACGTGGCAATGATGATTTTGGATGTTTGAATATTTAAAACAATGTGAATGTTTTTTTTAATTCCATGATTCCTAATAATTTATTATCTTAAAACAGAGAGATGAACGCCTTGAGGGTGAAACTCTGGATAAACAGATTGGCAGAGTCTTGGGAGATGTGGCACCTAGTATGTTTCTGTCATCTTTTTCTGAGACTGTAGCATTCTTCTTAGGTAAGACCCTTATCTTCAAATGATTCACATCATACCTGCATATTGTAAGAATAAATGCAAAGCTAAAATATTTAAACAAAGCAAAAGCTCCCTTATGGAGGAAGCTTAGCTTAGCTTTTTATTGCTATAATCAGGTTTAACTTTACCTCTGCTGGGACAGGCCAGTGTAGCTCTAAGACCAGCGGAGTGAGGCCGCATTCTACACTAAGAACTTGACATTCAGAATTAGATCCTTTTGCTTAAAAGACAGGAGCTTTGTACCATATTTGTAGCAACTAAAGTCTAAATTGGATACTGGGAATATTTCAAATATAAGCGTATGTTGACTCCTATATGGCATTCAATCGTTTTTCCACTGATTGGGCAAAGGTGCCCCAGTGATAAAAATCTATTTGAAGCTCACCCTTAGCGTGTTAGAGGCACCCTTGAAGTGTAAATGAGCTGTCCTTCAAAATGAGCTTGGTTTACTCCTAGTGTAACTTGCCATTGGTTCTCCAACAGGGGAGGGAGCTTACTTGTTTAACAAACTGGTTCACTTCCTTCAGGGACACTGTCTACCATGCCAGCAGTCCGCACGTTCTCCCTTTTTGCTGGAATGGCTGTACTCATAGATTTTATTCTTCAAGTCACCTGCTTTGTAAGTCTCCTGGGCTTGGATATTAGGCGTCAAGAGGTGAGTATAAATGCTTCTCTAACCACTGTGTGATTGGGATGGCGTCCTCTGCTGAACTACTAAACCCGGCATACTTTGCAATTCATTTTCAGAGGAATAGACTGGATATTCTGTGTTGTATCAAAGGCAGTGAAGAAACAAGTGGGGTGCAACGTTCTGAGAGCATCTTATTTTTGTTCTTCAAAAACCTGTATTCTCCATATCTGCTTAAGGACTGGATGAGACCGATAGTGGTATGTACACTCTGCTTACAGTTGGCAGTCATCTAAACTTAAGCAAGAATGTTGAGCCTGAAGGCTTTATACTGAAAAAAAAATACTAAACACAATAAAACAAATGAAATTTCTAGCATTTCTTTCTGCCAGCATTGGTATTGGAATGAGTTTGTATACTTGCAAGTGCTTGATCTTGGATTGTTCAAGGCCCAAATTTAATAGAGTTGTATTCATAACAATCAAATCATCTCAGGAGTATGTCAACATGTCATCTCCCACGCTGTATGAATCCAGTCTTGCTGTTGCTGGAGAATGATGCTTAATTCAATTAGAGGTTACTGTGCTTTTTTACAGAAGGTAGTTAGTGTATCTTTAACTGCTGCCTTCTATGTATAAATTGGCCCTTACCTAACCAGTCCCCTCTGTGGCCCTAGATTTTACTGTTACTGTAGTACTAAGCCTGGGTAGCACGCTTCAGCTAGAGCCTTTTTGCATCATTGCTATTAACTTAGTAAATTATTTCTAGAATGCTATTGCCTGTTGTTTCTGCACAGTTCTCACTCCCTGAATCTGCTTTCTTCGCAGATTGCCTTGTTTGTGGGCGTTCTGTCATTCAGTACAGCAGTTATGCACAATGTAGAGATTGGACTTGATCAGTCTCTTTCAATGCCAGATGTAAGTCTTAAAATCATGTCTCTGCTCAGCAATTTGAGGCTGAATGGAAAGCTTGAAATCCTGTTGTGCCTCTTCAATATTATGTAACAGTAACTGAAAACTTTACCCTTTAAGGACTCCTATGTAATGGATTACTTCAGCCAGCTCAGCAAGTACCTGCATGCGGGTCCTCCTGTTTACTTTGTTCTTGAAGAAGGGCACAACTACACCTCTCTGGAAGGGCAGAACATGGTGTGTGGTGGAATGGGATGTAATAATGATTCACTTGTCCAGCAAATCTTCAATGCTGCAGAAATCAGTAGCTAGTAAGTATTTCGTGCTTTTCTCTGTGTGGTTATATGGAAGAGATGTCACTGACCAGTGTGTCCTGTTAATGTAGCTTAGGTTCAGCTGGTGATTGTGCAACTGACACTATAGTGCTTGCTTTATACTGTGGTTTATGGAAGGGAGGAAGGGGAAAAAGCTGTGGTAATCTTCCTAGAATGAGGCTAAATCCTGTCTGGACTGGTGGGATGTATTGATGCACTTAGATGTGGAAAAAGGACTCGGTCCTTCAAGGAATCGGGAATGGTAGTAGGAAAAGTTCATGAAAATCTCTCAGTATGACTCAGCTTTCCTAGGAAATCACTTGCATGGTCAGCTTCTAAACTTGGTCAATAAACTAGCCTAATATTCTGGCAGCTAAGTGAGAAGTGCGTCTGGAATACAGTAAACATAACTGAAGAAAGTCTCTTCTAAATTCTCTTCAGTGGAGTGTTTTTTTTTTTTTTCTTCCTTCAGCCTGACTGAAGGAGGAGCCTTGCTTGACAACAGGCAATGATATCCGAGATGGGATGAGGCATGAAGTGGGCAGGGGAAATGGAAAGCTGATACTGGCAATGGAGCTCAAATACAGGGAAGAAGCTCCCACTGTTTGCTAGCTGCAGTGTTACAAGCAAGACCAGCTCTTGGATGAGGTCCTAGAGCAGGGGACTACAGGGTGAACTAAGGAGCTTGCACCAGAATGAGTTGAAGTAGAAAGAACTGGCACTAGAGAGATCAAGAGATGCGTTCTGGAATTAAATATTAAATTACTAATGAGTGTGCTATTTTGTTAGTACAAGGATAGGCTATGCTCCATCATCCTGGATTGATGACTACTTTGACTGGGTGAAGCCACAGTCATCCTGTTGCAGAGTCTACAATACCACCGGACAGTTCTGCAATGCTTCAGGTACTAGCATCTACCTTGTTGCCAGGGGATTAGCTTGGCTGAAGTTTCACAGCCAAAACACTTTATTGTGGTATGAGTGAGGTGAAGAGCTTTCCTTTCTGTGAGTAGGAACCTATTGAGCTGCCCTCTAATTTGTTTGAACTGCTGTTTGAGTGAACTTAAATATTCTGCTGGAATGCTGCATGTTGAAGATGGCTTACCTAGACAGCCAATGCAATGACTATTTCAAGAATAATTTGTTATGAAACTTTGATCTCTGTGCTCTAATGAAACCAGCAGAAGCTTTCTATCCCATTTCTGTTGAAATTCTTGAGTTTGATACAATCCTTCCTGGGTCTGATGTAGATAGTACAAAAGTAGCTAACAGTTGTCTTGAAGACTTTGCCTTAGTAGTAGCAAATGCAAAAACATGACTGCAGATTTAATACAGAATTGTAGGGCTGTTCAGTTGTCTCTTCCTCAAAAATGCTTTTTAAAGAATTATGTTTCATATTATTTCAAGCCAGAAGTTAACTAGTTTAGTTAAGACAAAGAATATTTGATCCTGTAGCCAACGTGATTTCGGTATTTCTGCAGTCACTGATCCATCCTGTATTCGTTGTCGACCACTGACTCAAGAAGGCAAGCAGAGACCACAAGGCCAAGACTTCATGACATTTTTGCCAATGTTTCTCTCTGACAACCCTAATCCTAAATGTGGCAAAGGGTAAGAGCTATATTCCCCATATCTTGCTTAGACCAATGTCAAAGATGCTTGCGGTAGAAGTGTGGCCCTTCTGTGTATGCCTGTCAGGATGACTACCTAACGTTCCTCTAAAATTTATACAAACCATCTAAGTCTCACCTGTTTTTATAGTATTTTCTGAAACAAAACTGTGAAAACAAATGCATTGTCAAACAAATGGAACAGCAGTTTCCCTCCCCATATAAAGAAACAAGTTCTATAGTCTAGTGTATCCTGTGTAATCTTGAAATTTGCAAGGTTTCAGACCACAACAGTATCAGCTTTGGAAACTGTTAGAAACAAGGATATATATGTTATAAAAGTAATAAATATGACTGGTGTTCATTGACATGTGAAATTCTGTTTATACAGAGGACATGCTGCATATAGTTCTGCTGTCAACTTTATAAACAACAAAACTGATGTTGGAGCAACTTATTTTAGTACTTACCATACTGTACTGAAAACATCATCTGATTTTATTGACGCCATGAAAAAAGCTCGAATTATAGCAGACAACATTACTGAAACCATGGGCATCAAAGAGAAGAACTATCGCGTGTTTCCTTACAGGTATGCTTAGATCTTTCTTACTGTAGCGGCATATTTAACTTGCACAACTGAGAATTACTAGCAAACAACACCTTAGAAACTTGTCTTCTGCTTTGTCTAAGAGAAGAAAAATTGGTTTTACTAAAAAAAAATCCAGGAGGAAAAAAGACTTATGTCCAGCACTAATTTATCTTTAGGCTGATAACTAAAATCAAGAAGCCTCTCCTTCGCTACAGGATAGAGCTCAGGATTCAACTCAGGAATAGAGCTCAGGATTCAACTCAGGAATAGAGCTCAGGATTCAACTCAGGAATAGAGCTCAGGATTCAACTCAGGAATAGAGCTCAGGATTCAACTCAGGAATAGAGCTCAGGATTCAACTCAGGAATAGAGCTCAGGATTCAACTCAGGAATAGAGCTCAGGATTCAACTCAGGAATAGAGCTCAGGATTCAACTCAGGAATAGAGCTCAGGATTCAACTCAGGAATAGAGCTCAGGATTCAACTCAGGAATAGAGCTCAGGATTCAACTCAGGAATAGAGCTCAGGATTCAACTCAGGAATAGAGCTCAGGATTCAACTCAGGAATAGAGCTCAGGATTCAACTCAGGAATAGAGCTCAGGATTCAACTCAGGAATAGAGCTCAGGATTCAACTCAGGAATAGAGCTCAGGATTCAACTCAGGAATAGAGCTCAGGATTCAACTCAGGAATAGAGCTCAGGATTCAACTCAGGAATAGAGCTCAGGATTCAACTCAGGAATAGAGCTCAGGATTCAACTCAGGAATAGAGCTCAGGATTCAACTCAGGAATAGAGCTCAGGATTCAACTCAGGAATAGAGCTCAGGATTCAACTCAGGAATAGAGCTCAGGATTCAACTCAGGAATAGAGCTCAGGATTCAACTCAGGAATAGAGCTCAGGATTCAACTCAGGAATAGAGCTCAGGATTCAACTCAGGAATAGAGCTCAGGATTCAACTCAGGAATAGAGCTCAGGATTCAACTCAGGAATAGAGCTCAGGATTCAACTCAGGAATAGAGCTCAGGATTCAACTCAGGAATAGAGCTCAGGATTCAACTCAGTCTTCTAACTTTCATAGTAGGTTTCTGTAGTTGCCCTAAATTAGGGAGATATGCTAGTTTGGATAGTTGCAAGCTGTAATTTGATTGTATTGACTTTAAACGTAAGCTGTTGCTGAAGCAATTAAACTTAAAGCAGTGACAGTAGCGATGTCAAATATTGCTTAATGCTTGCACGATTATCAATACACTAGAGACTCTGCATAATAATACACAGACTTTCCATAGTAGTAGCATAACAAAACTGAACTGGAACTAGCGTCTGTACTGCAGAAATACTAATCTCCTGGCTTCAAAGAATCCTGCCCATCCTTGTGGTCTCATTGCATAATGAATCAGTTCAGACCCTCTGCAGTAGTTACTGCAGATACTACAAGCAATCTCAGGCACTACCACATAGCCACTACTACAGCTGCTTATGTTGCAGTAGGAGCGTTACCTTGACTTTCAGGTATAATGTTCATTGAAGTGGTAGTAAAGACTTGTCCTGTAACAGCTGGTGTTCCATAGGAGTGATTCTGAAGCCATTTCTAGCTGGTGACTCTTATAATGACAGAACTACTTTATCACAGAAGCTGAGCCAATGCTAGCATCTTACTCTTGGTACTAGGTGACTTCTGTTGTATATTTCTTGCCTGTAGTTGGACAAAACCTAAACAGCTCAAAATACTGAGGTGTTTCTAGAGTCACTTGGGAGTTTTCACTAGATAAAGCATATAGATCACGCAGCTTTGTTAGCTCCAGCTAGCTGATCTTTCTTCAAGGCTAGTTCTAGTTTCCAGATTTCTATGTAAATGGCAAATGACAGTAGATACTCATCACCCTAAGCAGCTTTGTTCAAACATTCTCTCTTACTGCATTTAAATACAGTTACTAAAGCAGAGCTATTACCTATCGGGGGCTGAATACAGGGGGAACTGTTCTGAAGTTCAGACTCACCTTCTAATGGAAAAAAATGTGGCTTTCTGCAGAAACAGCTGTGTTCCTGGCAAGTAGGATGGCTAATCACAACTTCTGCTCTTTCCATAGTGTATTTTATGTCTTCTATGAACAGTATCTGACAATTGTGGATGATGCTATCTTTAACCTCTGCATCTCCTTGGGATCAATATTTTTGGTGACAACTGTGCTGCTTGGATTTGAAGTATGGGCTGCTGTTGTGGTTTCAGTAACTATTGCTATGATAATCGTCAACATGTTTGGAGTGATGTGGCTCTGGGGCATCAGCTTGAATGCAGTTTCACTAGTAAATCTTGTTATGGTGAGTTAACGAGACATTTGTCTGCTTCTCTTTCCAAGTATTGAACAGTTTAGTGTGTCATTCATGACACTAAGTAGTCTTTTTCTATAAAACTGTCAGACACTTGAACGATAGTAGTAGAATTATCTAAATACTTCTAGATGGTGTATAGAAAATAGAACTAGTTTGTCAGAATAAAACTAGTACAGCTAAGATACAGCAATTGAAGTGTAAAATAGATGGCTTCTGTTCTGTGGCAATAGCTGTGTTACTACTTAGGCTAGGTGCTGTCACCTGATGTTGCTCATGCCTAAAGTTAATGTTGAGGCTTCTGCTGTATTCATGTTCTGCAGAGATCTATGATGTGCTTGCATCAGTATTGTTCCTGCATAAATGGATGAAAACATGGGCAGTGAATGCCCTGGTGAAACGCTGTAGAACTTAGCTACTAACAGCTGAGTGCTGCCAATGCTCTGGTTAACCTTGTTTTCCAGAGGTTTGTGGCAGGTCTGAGAATGTTACGAGAAAATAAACCATTGCCCCATGTTACGACTAGGCATATATACTCGTGAAAGTCTACCTGCTGCATAAGTAAAGGATTTCCAAACTGTTTAATGTTGTAAATGATGAATTTCATCTTAAAAAGCCTGCTTAAATGAAGCGTTAAATTCAGCTGACCTTATGGTATAAAATCCATGTGTGTAACTTGGTGTTGTTCTAAAGCTATGCTATTGTAGCTAGTGTCTAGAAACTGATTTCACTGTTAAGTGATTGCTGCATACACACACTGTATTGAAGTCAGCTTCCTGCAACACCAAGAAACTTTTGTTCTCTAACACCATCCCCTATTCTGATTCTTGTTTAATCAGATTATCACCAGTCACTACTAAACAGACAAAATGCCATACAGTACTCAAACGCCTCTAGTGACAAGTTGATGCTGAACCTGTAACTTGCAATGACATTTTTCCAATGACTGGTAACTGATCACAAGTAGAACTTTTCTAGCCTGTGTAGAGTTCTGAGTAGAGACCTTACCATCAAAATGCTGATCTAAATGACACTTACGCATGCTTTCTTTTTCTATCTAGAGCTGTGGTATTGCTGTGGAATTTTGCAGTCACGTCACAAGAGCATTCACTATTAGTACTAAGGGCAGTAGAGTAGAGCGTGCAGAAGAAGCTCTGTCTCACATGGGCAGTTCAGTAAGCATCTACCTATTGTACTGGGGAAAAATGAGTAGCCAAGTTGGAACTTTAGACTATATCAATATCCTTAAGTTATATATAGGATGAATAGGATGGCCCCAGGATGGCCTTGCTTGGGGGGGGGGTGGTGAGGAAGGGGTGGGGTGGGGTGGGGAGGAAATGACTAATCAAAATTCTTAAAGATCAACCTAGGCTTCTACCAGCAATAGGGATGATCAGGACTTGATTAACTTCATATTAGCCTGATACTAATACTACCTAGTAGTAGAGAACAGAGCTAACAGCTTTAGCTGAACCAGTAGTTCCAATTAATTGAATTGTCTCATTAAGGTTTAAGCGCTTCTCTCTTCCAAATGCTCAGAGGTAACTTGGAAAAGTCCTGAATATGGGAAGATGCTGGAGCTTTGCGAACAAAGCAGAGCTCAGTACTTGGGCAGTACTGTCATCTCACTGCAATTAAGATGAGCAAGCTGGGGGGGGTGGCGAGTGGAACAGACTGTTCCAGTGCTAGATGTACTTGACCACCCAGGAAAGGAACTTTATTGAAATGTTTATTTACTCCAAGTAATGTCTTTCTTTAGCATATGTATGTATCTGCCTGACATCAAAATCAAACTAAAATTGTTTGGCTGTACAGATTGGAGTATATTGGAGACACGGACTGGAGTATATTTTTATCACACTGAGCCTGGCCTGTAGTGTCAAGTAGGACTAAAAGGGGAGCTCTTCTCTTGAGTAGGTCTAGTAGGTTGGTTTGGGTTCTAAAGATTAACAGGGAAGCTGGTGTACTACATCTAGGAGCTTCAAATTACATAAGCATTTTCAGCAAATGCTAAGTAGTTAGAACATGAAACTCTACTTAAGAAAACCACTTCTTAATTGACAGGTCTTCAGTGGAATCACACTGACTAAATTTGGAGGAATTGTAGTACTGGCTTTTTCCAAATCTCAAATCTTCAAGATATTCTACTTCAGGATGTATCTAGCTATGGTTCTTCTGGGAGCAACACATGGACTAATATTTCTTCCAGTTCTGCTTAGTTACATAGGTAAGATATGAGTCTGCTTTAAAACGCACATAAACCAAAAAAAGCTTAGCTGCCTGTAGATATCTTTTCCTACGTTAAATAGAAAAAAAAAATTACAAAATTAGAAAATTAAAAAACACTTAAACTTGCCTCTCCATCATGCAAGTAGCCAGATCCCTTGGAAAAAGAGGGTTGGCAGTGCAAGCTCACTGTTACAGGTGTGCTCAACCTGTCCAGCATGGTTGCACTGTGCCATTCTTAACGGAGGTGTCTGCCTAGGCCCACGTGGCACAATAGCCAGTAGCATGTCTCTAAACATGGGGACATGGCCATGGGTGCAACAAACCTGCTGTGGGATGTGGTTCCTGCATGTGCAAAAGCGATCTCAGCGTGCAAGCTGGATGGTCTAAGGGCTGTCCTCCTTCAGTCGGGAAACTCAAAGCGTACACGTTCTTAACACCCCCTTAGCAAGTCACGTACGAAGATTTAAAAGCTATTGTCCTTGCTGCTGCTGGCAGCTTTTGACAGCTGAACACGTACCTGAAGACTCTCCACTGTTAAGCTGGACCTAGGAAACCAGATGGTGTGTGGTTCTTGTTGACAGCTGCTGACTGATGTGCTGTAATGACGAGACTTCGCAATAATGTTCTTTTCTCTTATTCAGGCCCATCGGTAAATAAAGCTAAAACTCACGCTGCACAGGAGAGGTCCAGAGGTACAGAACGAGAGAGACTCCTCTACTTCTAGTTTTTAACAGTGTTCAGTGGATTCTATGAACTGTGGCCTAGGCCCACCTCTTGTTAAGAACTGAAGCGCAGCAGTGTTCTATGACTATCACTGTAACCACCACTGACTCGACTCCTGCACAGATTCAGCTAGAAGATAGCAACTGCAGCTTTGGACATGGCTTCAAACTCAGGAAATGCTACGTGGGGCTCATGTAACAGTATTACTAAAAGTAGATATGTTAAGTTACTAAAACACTTCTGTTTTCAAGAGGTTGCATCTTTCTTCTAGAAACCTAAACCAGCTGCATTGCAAGTTGAATAGCTTTTTTGTCAACGAAACTGAGGTGATGTGTATGAGAATGGACTGCTAAACCACTGACACTAATTTTAAATGCAGGTCAATGCAATTTTTGTCTCTATTTTTAAGGGGGAAGCCATCACAAGTTGTAATATTTTTAGTACTATTTGCCAAAATGTCTTGTATATACTTTATTATAAAATAGCAATTTTGTAGTTCAAAAATCTACTTAAATGCAATAAATTAAGTTTATACATTCCAGTGGGAAGAGTATTTTCAGAACGTTGTGGGCTTCATGAGAGCTTGTTCTCCAAATACTTGTTTGAAGAAGGTGACATGTTCTTCACAGTGCTCACCTAAGCGGGCAAAATAAAAGTTTGTTAACATTGAAATTGAGGAACTGAGAAGCAAGATAGTGTAGTTTAATTTACTTCAGTTAAGTACTAATTTACATCTTTGATGCATTAGAGTTGAAAAAGTTTTAACAACTTCAAAGCAGTGGAACGTTTTAAGGTATTTCCAGTCGTGTGACAAATTGTGTTGCGGTAAAAGCAGCTGTTTGATCTAGTTCCTCTATCTGACCAGTGGCCTTGCACCCATTCACATTCTCTATGCTCCAGATTTAAGATCCTGAAGTGGGATTCTGAGCCTTTGGACTACCTAGTGACTAACAGGTTGTTGGTACATGGAGTTTGGCTTGGGTTTTAAAATGAGAGGAAGTGTAGCACAAAACAGGCCTTGAGCTTTGAACTGAACTCAAAGGCTGCATCTTGCTCCAGTTTGTGGCTTCAGGAGAAAGCAGTGAGTGGAGGTACCAGCTTTAATAAATTAAGTGATGCAGGCGACTGCTAGCCAAACAAGTTACCTTCATCTGAGAGTTCCTGTTTGTCTTGGAGTGGCTTTACTCTACGTGCAGTGTATATAAAGGTGTAAGCCAGGTTAACTTTGGAAGTATGCTTCAAGGTAAGACTAAAATACACTCCAGCTGAGTCTGTATCGTAAGACAGAACTCAGTGCATGTTGGCCTGTAAGTGGAACAAGTCTTAGTTCTGTTCGTACAACAAATCATCTGTGTTTAACTGCTTATTGCTTACCTGGTGTGAAACTAGGGTTTCCTCGTAATCGCTGATTTCTTTGTTCAAAGAATCTGAATATAGTGTAGAAAAGCATGTCGTCATCTGCTTGTTTTGCTGCATCAAGGAATTTGCGGGCTGAAATACTGTCATGTCCTCCAATACCCCTGATGAATCTCAAGGCAGCCAAAACTTGGTGTTTGGACAACAGAACTTCCACTATTTCATCATTTGCAGTGGAAAGCCTCTGAAATCAATCACAGCTGTAAGAGTATGTTCCTAAGAAACGGTTTAGATGCTAGCTAATCACTTCAAGCTTGGTCAGGTAAGCTGTTTGACAAATCTAACCCTAATGTGACACAGATACTGCAGTTTGAAATGCTTACTTTTAACATGTCCAGAGAGAGCTGATGTGCAGGAGGGTAAATGCTTTCCAGGGACAGTAACAGACAAGCCTAGGGCAAAAGTAGAAATAACTTTGGAAGTCTGAAGACATCCCACCTCTATCACTAGTTTATTGAAGCAATTTGCCTTACGTACCAAAGGCTTTGAGTCACTGAGCACATGGTACTGAAGAAACTGATGGAGCATGTAGAACAAGTTGTGTTGAACAAGGGTTTTGATGACCAGCTCGTACAAATAGTGCTGTGAATACAAGAAGCCCACCATCAAAGGCATGTCTCAGTACTGGTTTTTAGATGTAGAAGGCGGTAGTGGACAGAACTCAAACATGGCTAAGAATGTTTTGACGTTCCACGTAATGTGATGGAGTGAGGTGGTATAGTTGGTGCTTCATGCATTTAAGTGCTTTACCTGAACTGCAATCTGGAACTGGTTGAGAGAGCGAATATATTCCATCAGGACTGCTATAGTGAACTTGTGAGGTGCTTCCTAGACAAGAAGAAAGTATTAGGTAGAACTTCCCTCGCTTTCCCTTCTAGTGACAAGTTAAAACCACACAAATGGAGAAACAAGATGTTTTAATCCTGACAGAAATAAAGAAAGCCTCCTGCTTGCTACTTCAAGTAGTCAGCTCAGTTCAGCAGTAGGCTCACAGTAAACCTATCATCACTTAACATTAACTTACCTTCTTCTCTGTAAATACGGATAAAACATGGGTGTACATGTCAGACTGGTCAATAACCGCTTGAGTGCGGACTGGACGTTTCAGAAGTGGATTACTTCTACTCTGGCCTGCTTCTACCACCTACAAGGAGAAACCCTTTAAGAATAGTGTAGTCTTGTGGTACAGTTTTAGTTAAATCTTGTCTAGATGGACTGTTTATAGGTCCCCATTGAAAACATGTTTTGTTGAGCAAACTCACATCTGTGGTTGAGTTACACTGGATGCACTCTGTTCACTGGGGGCTTTCATATTGAAATTGAAAACAAAAGTAGCTGCTACTTATGTATCTTACAGCCAGGAGATAAATGGGCATATGATGTTGAGGCAGGCCCACCCCCTTAATAGAAATGTGGCTGTGATACAAGAGCAGAACATGCTAGATTGTCAGCACTTCTGACATGCAGCAGCGTTGCAGAGGTTGTGCAGTGGTATAGCATGCCATGAAATCAGTGGTCTGGAACTACTGCAATAATTATGGCTTCAAAGCTGCTTTTTGAACTTCCACCCTCTTTCTTTCTCAAGTATGAGGGTATGTTAGTTGTCTTACTGGAGATGAACTATGCAGCACCTCTGGAAGCATTCAATGCCAGCTGGGATGGGGCTTTGGGCAGCCCCAAAGTGGTAGGTACCCCTGGAAGAGGGGGGGGTCAGAGCGTTCAGATGATCTTCGATGTCCCTTCCAACACATTCTGTGATCTTCCACAGCAGAGTGCTGAATAAAGCTGTCATCCGCAAGTGGGGAAAGAATTGCATGTTGCACACATCTTTCTCCTGTGAGTTTGAGGACTGCAAGGGACTGACCTTGGGGGGAACCTGACTTTCCTAAGTAAAGAACAGGTATTTGGCCTTTGCCACATAATGCAACTTGAAATTCAAATAGTGTTACCCTGTCTACAAGCTGCTGTAGCTAACATAGTTTACCATAGTATAGCTTTGTTCAGCTTCCAAGTACTTCTTATATTCGTGATTCAGTTTGTCAAAAACAGTTGCAATCACAGGTAGTGATCCCCTTTCCGGCTCACTGAGCACTGAAAAGATATAAAAAAAAACTATGAGGAGAAATAACAAGGGCTTTAAAGCTACCTTGAAAAAGGTGATCTCTAAACTGTATGCTAAACTTAACTGAAAATGTTTCTTTAATGTCAGATGCATTTTAACTGAAGGGGGGTAGCAGGAAGTTGAATTATTTCATGCTGTTAATTCATTTAGAGGGGTGACTGACACTTCATATGACAAAGCTTGTTTCAGAGGTGATCTCAAATCTAAGACCAGTCCAGCTAACTTGTACAAGTATTTGAGGAGGTAGTGTTGCACTTTCAATATAGACAAAGCACTTAAACTTACTTTGAGAGCACACAGCTAGGATAACCATTTTGCATTCTTTCCTTTGAAGAAGGAAATCCATTAGTCTTCCTTTATCAAGCAAGAGGTTAACTACAGGCTCAAGTTTCACTTGGAGATTCCAGAGGTAACCTTGAGTTGAAGGAATAAAATAAACTGAATTGCCTGAGAAAACAGGGATATCTAAACTATACCTCAAAGGACAACACAGATCACAATTTGCTTTCCCAAACGTGGTTTAGAGTAGCATAACCCTGGCAGGATTTTTAAAGGAAATGCTCATCCCCAGTTAGTACTGTTAAGAGTAGTCATCTTACTAGGTACATCTGCTTAGTCACTGTTTCAAGCCGCTTTGTGCACTAAAGGTATAAAGTAGTTACTGGTTTTGAGTAGGGGAGTTAGTTTTCTTGATAATACCCTATGAGGTATGTTCTGGATTTGTGATGAAAGTAACACTGATCGATACCATGTTTTGGTTCTTGCTGAGTAGTGTCTCCACAGTCAAGGTCTTTTCTGCTTCTCAAGCTGCGCTGTCAGCATGGAGGCTAGAGGTGCACAAGAAGCTGGGAGGGGATACAGGCAGGGCAGATGGCCCAAACTGACCAAGGGGCTATCATGTAACATATTTCATGCTCAACCATAAATGCTGGAGGGAAAGCAAGAGGGGACTGAGTTGTGGCCTTTGTTTTCCCCAAGTAACTGTTACACGTGCTGAAGCCCCGCTTTCTTAAAAAATGGAATAGTAGAAAACTAATTCCTTATTTTGCCCAGATTGCATGTGCAGCTTTGGTTTGCCTACTGAACTGAATCTCAACCCACAACTTTTCTCACTTCTGTCTTTCTGATTCTCTTCTCCCCACTGGGGAGCAAGCAGCTGGGTGGTACTTAGCTGCCTACTGAAGTTAAACCACACCAACTAGCCACCATTTTACAAAGATTAGCGCAGTCAAACAGCTCACTGCTCACCTTCACTTGCACTGATGATAATATCAGGTTGAAAGACAATCCACGAAGATGAATCTAAATGTTAAAGCTTAACACCCATCTTAGCATTGATTCTGGACTGTTGCTACTATATTCACGTAATTGTACTGAAGCAGAATGAGTTAACATGCTTGCATTCACTGGCACAGCCTCTCTCTTGCAAGATCTTGAAACACAGCCTTGGATGTTTATCTGGTTTCATGGTGTATCTATCCAGTAATTTCACACAAGTATCTCAAATGACTGAGAAATACTAATGCATTACATTACATTAATGCATCCCTTATTTATAGCTCTGTAAAAGTAGTAAAGGCTCTTGTGAAGCATACTATTTCCTCTTGAAGTGGTAAATGAGCTAAAGCCAGATTTAGTGAGTCAGGCTATCATGTTAGCTTTTTCTATGCTTGGTACATAGGAGTCTGACATTCCAGGAGCACTTAAAGGATACAGAGTTTACACGGAACAGGAGACTGACTTGTTACAGAGGCTGGACCTGCAGAAAAAGTAACATCAGCTGAAGAACAACAGTAGTCTGGCAGCTCCTGTGCTAACAAAACACAAACCACAAGCTCACACTGAAAAGGCAGTATAGGTATAACATTCTAGCAGTCCTACAGCAAGCAGGCGAAACAAAAGAAGTTACATGCAGTTGTGTAACTAGTTCATCTATAAGGAAAACTGACAGTGTAGGAAAGGAAACCCGACACATAGGAAGTCATGCATGCTGAAGCATTCCATCTCTAATACTGTGACTCCAAATGCATTGTCTCCAACTTCCTTTATTTACACGTAATCACTTTCGTTCCTTTAAAAGCAATGTAGGTTTGTACCTTCTGGTAGTAACCTTTACCCACAGATTTATCACATACTTTCTATTAGTGACTTCAAAATTTTGTTGTCAAAGAGTTTTTAAGGTGCAATCATCCCTAAGAAGAGTTTTTCTTCTGTAGAGAGTGCCACACCGTTTTGCCATAGAGTAGTGCAACTATGCTCAGACTAATTCTAGCTATTAGCAAACAATTAACTTTGAAGCTGGAAAATTATCTGCTACACTTTTATTACAGAAAGCCAGAAAGAAAAATCTAAAATCATCTTTAGTATTGATGCTAAGCTGATCCTAAACTTGACTCTAAGCCTGGACTGTCTTTCAGGCTCATGATGTGGCCCAGAAAATTAAATAGTTATGACTTAAGCCAGGGAAGCATTAAGTGCTTTGGAGTACACACCAGCTTTTATAGCTGGGGTCAATGGGGAAAGGACAGGGCATACAAATAATCTGTATAACAAAATAAATAAAATTTGAAAGATCTTTGCTTTAACACTTCAAAGCATTATAGCAAGTGTACAGCTTAAATAGCATCTTTTACTCTTCTGTCAGAAGCATGAATTCGGGACAAGAATTTCTTATCAGTTCCTTGCTATTTTCTTTCTTCCCTCACCTTCTCCTCCCTCACTATGTATAATGGAAGTATTAGTAGGCTGAAGCACTCTGGTATGCCAGCTGTTGCATTTAGACAACCCTGATAATAGGTTAGAGCGTTTATTATATAGTATAATAGCGCTACCTGCTACAGGTATTTGATAGGGTTGTATTGATCGAGGTGGAAGTACAAATTGATGGATGGTAGTAGACCCATCAAATTCTCCTTTTAGCTTGATGTCAAATATGACTGAAGTCTGAAATTGACAAGAGAAATTAGTTTTCACAAAATACAAGTTCCCACCCATTTACATGTATTCAGGTCACTTTTCACATTTTGGAACGGGTTGCCCAGGGAGGTGGTGAAGCCACCATCCCTGGGGGTGTGTAAGGAGAGGCTGGATGTGGTGCTTAGGGACATGGTTTAGTGGGTGACATTAGTGGTAGGGGGATGGTTGGACCAGATGGTCTTGGAGGTCTTTTCCAACCTTAATGAGTCTGATTTCCATCTTGTATTCTGCATAACAACAACACGTCAAATTCACTGCTTAGTTATGGACTCTAGAAATTGAGAAAAATTCTGCACCCACCTATGATATCCTCATACTCATACCCTTCAGTCTTGTTAAATACAGAATTTACTAACATTTTCACTCTGTATATACAATATTCGTAGTGAAAATCTCACATGGTGGAAATTTACATCACTGCCAGCGCCAACAAGACATGACTTGGCAGCTACCCTACTCAGTGTGGTATTTGTTTTGTGTGTGTTCATACAGTCGTATTTATTCTCCAGCGTTTCAGTCAGGCTATAAGAGCTCTGGGTTGAATGTTAACACGTAGCATTAATATCAATTACAACTGAAACATCCACTAAGCAGCCTAACAAGATATACTGACCCAGTTCTTGAAGCTGCCCAGCAGGAGAAACAAAAGCCTTTCCGCACGTAAAAAGCAAAGTACCACTTCAGCTTTCCTACTGATCAAGCCTTGCTACTGGGACTACAGTCAAATTTTACCCACACTATCATGTGCATAAGATAATGTGTGTTCCTGTAAGTTTTCAGAAACCTGGCTTTTCAAACTAAAAGTTTTGGTCATAGAAACTGATCATTCACATTTTTGTGATACAAGAAGTTCCCATGATTAATAATTTAGTATCCAAGTTAGCTCTACCTCTCCACAATGCCTTAAAAACCTACACAGTGCAGCAGAATATCACAGTAAAATAATACTAAAAAAAGGGACACAAAAAGAGGCATTGGAAAAAAAAACGAAGTGCTATTTCCATCAAGGCCAAGGGTAAGTTTGAATCTTTTACCTTTATGGTGGTTTTTTTTTCCTTCCCTGCAAATACTCTGGCTTTCAGCAATGCTAAGAACACACAAATGTTTTCTAAAGCTAACGTGTATAGTTATGAAAATGTCCAACTTTTGAAAGTTAAGACAAGAAAACAAACAACTCAGACCTCAGTATCCTGATGATGTACTACCACCAAGTTATCCACAACATTTAGTGCAAACTTTCCAGTTCTGTTGAGCTTTAAAATGTGCGTCTTCTTACAGGAGCCCTCTCTATGGAAATAGAGAAGAGCTGGTCAGTACGCCTATCCAAAACAGAAAAGCAGAAGTCTCTTACGCACATGAAGTGTCACAAAAGTTCTTTACTCTGCTCTTACCTTGGCAAGTGATAGAGGACTACTTCTGCTCCTGTACTATTGGAAGTCCTTGAGTGATGCCTCAAATAGAGGACGTAAAGCTGCCCGTATCTAATGAGACAACAGGATTAAAACATTACTTGACAACAAAGAGCTGGGAGGGAAGCGAGACCTAGGACATCCTTTCTGAAACAAAGGCATAAAGCTGTCTTACTCTAACATCCTGTTAGAACCATGTTTTATCCTAGAAGAACAGAGATGAGATTACCTAAGTCAAATGACCAATTAAAAGTGAAAGACTGAAACAACACTTGGTAAATCACAATGCAGTCTATGCGTATGCAAATTAGACATAAGACTAATTCTGTCAGCAGATCAACTCAAAAATGAAATATTCTCAAGATGCCTGGACTAATCAAGAAGAATTTCATTAAGACCCCTCAGTTTGCATCTCGTCCCCACCCTGCCTCAGGAGAGTTGTTTAGACTCTTTGTTCAAGGCAGTAACCAAAGCACTTTAAAGCCCTTTAAAGCAGGAATACTGCTAAAACAAGAAACAAGTGCAACCACGTCGCCATTCTTGTCTTCTCAGAGCATCCCCAAACTCTCACACTTTTCCAAGGAAAGAAAAGGCTTGATTAGTCAGATACATACATTGTAGCCATGGCAATATCTCTTTCAGAAAGGCTGAGCTTGGAGGACTTGGGTGCTGCAGGTAACTCAATTTCAAATTTTGATAGTTTTGACATTGTTCCACTCTGTTAAACAGAAACAACAACAAAAAGCAGCAATCCAACATTAAGACTTGAAACTGGAAGGTGGCCTTGACTATGCATTAGTCAAAGGTTGGATGAATAGCACCCCCATGAGGAGAAGAATGATGATAGCTGGAAAGATGACTGACACCTTTCTATTGGGATCCTAAACAAATACCTAAGATATCATAATATCATCTTGATATTATAACATCAGCTTCAGCTAGCAAAGCATTTCAGTCTTAGCTAAGCCAACACAAATTTGTATGCAAATCCCAATGAAAACGGCTTGGAGATCTCAAACATAAGTTCTCTCAAATTCCTCTTTCACCGTGAAAGATGTGCTCCAACTCTTGAATAACAGCTTACTGAGAAGGGGGAAAATATCAGTAATTCCTATTAGTCACAGTCTCTTTTTGTTCCTACTAACTCCAGAATCTGCATTAAACTGAGAGCATACCCTTTTTCCCCACTCGAGATTTCCTCCTCTCTTCCTCTTTTCGCATGGAATTTAAGCAAATTTTCAGAGTTGTTGAAACTTCTACCGAGTTTCACTTACCATTCTCATTAACTTGTTCTTGAGTGTGATATGCAAATACTACAGAAATTTCTTCTTTGCTAGAGCTTTATTTTCAAGAGATTATTTTAGCACAGTACTTTCCTCAGGAAATCTTTATAAATACTTTCTGAATACAAAATGAGAGTTATTTAGCTACAACTTGACACAAAATACGAAGGAGAGTGAAGCACGACTGAAGTCCTCACAAAGGAATCAGTGAGAGTATGTTCTACCTAGACACCCACGAGAATATTACTTCAGGATCCAGTAAAGACCCCACGTGAGATCAACCCAAACCAAGAAAACCATCTGAATATGCTTCTTTTTAAGTATGCTCCCTTAGACTACCAGAGCAATGTGTAAGCCCTTAAAAGAAGCAAGATGAAGCCAGTAGTTCTGTTCCTCATTTTTTCCTAAATCATCTTACTGTACAATTAACTTATAGCGAATTCTAATTTTCACTGCAGTGTTTTTCCAAGCCATAAAGAGAAATACTTTCACCGGAACCTTTACTGTTGTCCACAGGGAAGAGCACCAAGAAAAATAAGTAAGGTATACCTAGCCCTCTCATGCTTGGAACAATAACTGTTTCTTAAGCACTACGTTTTTCTTTTCTTTTTCAAGTTCATCCACTTGCATGTAGAAGGATATAGTTACAATCGTAAGTGAAAGGCCCTTATTTTTAGTTTATAATGCTAGAGAGTTCAAATGCCCACATAGAAATAAAACCTTTACATAAATGAAAAAAAGAGATCTTGAAAGATACTTAAGTTGTCAAGTACTGTGTCACTGATACTATGTCACTGATTTTCGGTTCCCCTTTCTCAAGGGGAACTGCCCAACATTAACTCAGTACACTTCTTTCCAAAGAGGACATAAGGAAAAAGTGAATTAATTTTAAGCTGTTGCCAAGGATCTAGCTTAGAGATTTTGCTTTGTTCTTTGCTTATTGTCATGTAAAGATGTAAACACGGACCTCTTGGAAGAAATCCAGGAAAGGAAACAGAATGCTTGACTGAAGTAGCAACCTAAAAAAAAGCAAGCTCTCAAAATGAAAAAAAAGTGTGGAACATAGTCCTTTACCTTGAAATAGAATGGCTGCAGGACATTGCCAAGGACAGTGGTTGACAGAAGAATAACAGAGCTCTCTGGACAATACATATACCAGTTGACATTGATATTCTGATTCTTCAGAAGTTTTAAACTTCGTTTCTCTGGTAATACCTGGAAACATGAGATATTACCATTATATATAAATATCAGGATTCCAACAGCATAAATGGCACACAGCTTTGGAAAAAGTTTATAATACCCCTCATCACCAATGTCAGAAAGGGCTGTTCAGATTTCTCCAAAAACACATGCAAAGGTAATTAAGAAAATCACACAGACTAGTTCAGACAATTAATTGACCAATATAAGAGGAAGCTAACAATTTGCAGAAGGATATCACTATCTTAATCAACATTTGTTCTTCACTGCATTTGAAGCATGCACACATCTTCCTTAATCACAGAATGGCAGAGGTTGAAAGGGACTTCTGAAGATCTAGTCCAAAATGCTGATTTGTTCTGCATGAAGTAATATTTCACATTAAATTTACAAACTCATTTCTATACTAGTCAAGAGCACGTCAGTCTTGAGTTCTCAATACTTAATTCAGAACTCCTTTATAGAGGATCTTTGTTAGATGCACTACATTACCTGTTACATTTCCCTCACTCTGAAAAAAAAAGTATTTACCTTAAAGTAGTCTAAACATAAGAGCTGTACTTTTTAAAACAGCATTTTCTCAATTTGAAAGCTAGAAGAAAATAATTCAAAGATACTGGAAGAAATTAAGATTTTCTAATTTCTAAATGTGTCTAACCTACAGGAGCTGTTTGCATTACCTGATAGAATTCGATTCCTTGATCTGTGATGAAGACGATTTCTGTTGAACTTGTCCAGCAGAATCCTAGAATATTGGCATTCTTGGTCTTTTAACAAACAAGCAAACAAGAACTTTTACTTGGAAAAAGTAACTATTCAGATAAGCTAGTATTATTAAATGAAGAATGTGAGATCAAAGGCCATTTAGTTATCCAGTCACTGGAGTTCATGCACTTGGCAGCTGGACGCCCAATATATATATCAGCTGCTTTTGTCAAAGACTCCCCAAACCATGTATGAACATAACTACTGTGTGACTTGAACTTCTGGTAGCGTGTAAAATTTACAAGTTTATTACACAGTCAATTTTTCTTCTCCCCCAAAGACAACCAAGTTCTTCAGGTTCAAACCATACTGCCAATTCAAATAATTCTTGGCAAGAAAGGCCTGTTCCTTCCATCGACAGAAACAAAGAACTAAGATTTCCCATGACTACACTCAGAACTCTATCATAAATCCTTGCTATAACGCTTTACTCAAATGCATAATCCTCAATAATGAAGCAGAGAGTGCTTCAGCTTTAAAGCCCATGGGAATAAAGGAATCTTTGCAAATCCCAATATTTAAAAATGTACTTTAGCATTCTATTACCCCACATTGTATTTTCTCTTAATTAACGATTGGAAAGTACCAGGGACAATAATAGCTGTTTCTCATACACTGATCATCAAGAAATGAGAAGGGTTGTTTAAAAATACCAGACAGTAAACTGTCAGTAGTTTGCATACTCTATCACTGATCAGTAAAATTAGGGCAAAACATCCAAATTAACATTTCTGACATTGGTATAATTACTTAAAAAAAAAAAAAAAGCTCTTGGTCTCTTCTCCTCCCCAAACCTTGACATTTGTTGCTTTCACAGTATTTCCAGTTCCTTCTAAGACAGGATTAGAGTGACTGAACCAGGAAGGGTTGTAGTGTTTTTTTGTGGCATTGTTAATACCTGTTAATTTACCTCAATTCAAATAGACAGTAGCAACTACCTATCTCTTACTTCACATTAGTGTTTTGGAAGTGATTTTTTTTTTGGTATCTCAATTAGTTCTCTTGTAGAGTAGAGGCCACCAGTGTAAGTAACATTAGAGTTTTACCTATAAGCTTTGAACATTCGTTTACCTTACATTCCTGTGTATATTCTAGCTGAGGGCTGTCTGGAATAAAATTCAAGAAATCCTGCAACGACACACATGAAGCACATCAGCAAGTATGAAGCA
The DNA here is from genome assembly GCF_013377495.2 of Cygnus atratus. Taxonomy (NCBI): domain Eukaryota; kingdom Metazoa; phylum Chordata; class Aves; order Anseriformes; family Anatidae; genus Cygnus; species Cygnus atratus. The sequence goes on along the minus strand of NC_066363.1, from coordinate 111,295,972 downwards.
CAGAATAGTATAGGTAGAAAAGAACAGTTATTAGCCGATCAAGTTATTTTGGACGAGATACATAGAAATAAGCTTGATTTACTATATTCTACTTCACTTCTTTATAGGAATCAGCTCCACCCCTTCACCTTTCTTAAAGGATGATACCCACAAAGCAATAACGTTGCCTTGCAGCTGCTCAGCCTCTCAGGGTGAGAGGAACTTTCACTACAGCTGTTGACAGCCACCAGAACTCTCAAAGTTTAGCCTCAGAGGCTTCTACTCTGGTACTCTAAGTACTAGAGTTTCAGCTCCAATTCCCTTCCTGTCTGCAGGGCGTAGGAGTCTTACCACACTTTTTGATGTTCTCTGCACAGCCAGTATCTTGTTTCCTAAGGAAAACTTGATGCATTTTACTTCACCCTTGTCTTCCATTCTATATAGGAAGAAAAAGAAGTTATGTGAACATCGTCTAAACTAGTTTGCTATAGAATTCTGTAATACACCCTCAAAACACGGAGAAGAGAGAAAAGTGTAATGCAAATACTTTTGAACATAACTTCGGAGAGTTGCTGGACACATACAGGATTCAGAAGTTGGCAAGATAACAGCAGTTCACTCTTCAGAAGTACTGAACACATCCATGACAGAAACACAGCTAAGATTGCACAAACTAGCACCTGAAGTTACTAGAGCTGCTCTGCTCTGTTGGCCTACGATGGGGAATTGAACGACTGCAGAACTATTCAAACCTGCAATCTCAGCTCTGTCCCAGTGCTTCTGGAGTTCTGTAACACTCACTGACATCCTCTGATCAGCTCCTTTACTACCAGGACTACTGCTAATAAGACACAAGTCTACTCAGTTCCCCACTAAGATTCATCCTCTACAAGAATTTCTGAGGTTAAAGTGGAAATGAGGTTAACAGCACAGTAAACAAATTGCTTCTTCCGTACCTGGGTTTAAGTAGCCTTTGAGTAAAAGACTACTTCCTAACATATACACAGCAGAGTACAGAGTCATCACTTTTAACAGAGGCATTTATAAAATAGTTTTCTGAAGATAGAGCAGTTTCATTGAAAATACTGCTGACAGGTTCTGGGGGAAGGTGGCGAGGATGACTTTCAACAAGAAGATAAAAAGAAACCAAATCAAATTAAAAAAAGAAACAAAAACCAAGAAATCCACAAGTCAGAAATAAGATGCTTGAATCTCTGGCAGAAATTCAGAGAAGTTACGGTTCTCTGCACATTTAGGTTTACCTCATTTTGTTTAACTTGCTAAACCACATCCTTGGAAAAGTCACAGCTGCTGTAAGAATCACAAGCTTGAATCCCCATAATCTCTCACATTTACAACATGTTTTAATGAAATATTGTTGTTACAGAAAAATCCACAGCTTTATTTTTTTCAGAAGACTGCAGATTCATGAGAGAAAAGCATACCATATTAATTACAAGATTATGTCTAAGAACAAAATAGACAATCGCAAGTACTTCTAAGTTTTATGCTCGAAACACAGTAGATCAGGAGGAAGTACCACATAATTTAAGACCGCAGAATACTATTCCAAGACAACAAAAGTGAAGGTGCCTTACCTGAATGAAATGGGATTTCTGTCCTCCAAGCCTTTAACAACAACTCCTGTAGCTCCACCAGATCGAACAGCAAAAACCTATTACAAAAGGACAAATCAATTATTTTCTCTGGAGCTCCAAGTTTACAAAGGTACCTACACAATACTGTAGGCATTTTCTGAACTGCTGGGCAAGAAAAAACAGAAGCTGTTTGTATAAACTTTTTTGTTTTCTATATTCTTACTTACCTAATTCAAGCATTAGTAAAAAAAAATTACTTAAGAGCAGTGCATTGTTTAAGGAAAACAGCTTGGGGATTGGGAAGGGATAAGATGCAACTCACTGATCCAGAAAGCTGATCTTGTCAGAACATGTTACTAGATAGGAATAGGTTAATAGTAATCTGCAGTTTTGCCTGTACCTAAGAAGTGTCAGCTGACTTGCACTAACAACCAAAGGATTTCTTTAGCACAACTGCTTACACATTTGTGTATAACCTGCTTGATGTATACTGCTTGTCAACTAAAACAAGGTAACATTAAGATAAAAAAATCATGCTGTACAAACTTCGACTGGCTTAAAAAAAAAAAAAAAAGCAGATGCCTTATTGTTATAGTTGTACCTGTGGAAGCAGTAAACACACAGGTCAGGTCTTGGAATAACGACATAACGATATACTGTTTCGTAATATAAACCATGCTGATGGTGCAGTACGCCCATGCAGGAATACAGGTTTCAAGGCTATAAACTGCAAGCAAGTCCATAGTCTTACCAGAATGATAAAAAACAATTTTAAAATACTTTTAACATCGATGTAGATAGAAAATGAAGGCAACTTTCTCTTAATTTGTGCAAGACAACAAGGAACAAGCTATCAGAAGACTCTTTATGTGGGGAAAAAAAGAATCATTGAAATGCTGGATAGAGATGATTTAGATACACACTGGAAATTAAACAATTTTAGATTAGCAATAAAAGATAGAGAATTAAAGTTACAATTGAAAATAAGTTTATTTCGATCAGTTTCTCACGTCCATGTCATGATCCAGTGCCTCCAGACAAGTGCACTTACATACTCATATTTCAACTGTCCATTGAAATGTACGTAAAGTATAATGGTTTGTCGAGAAAAAGGACCCCAATAATCTTGAATACGGAACAGCAGCAATAAGTTCACAACAAAAATATTGCACCCCCCCCCCTTCAAATCTGATGCTGATCTGGTCCATACATCAGATGGCAAACCGTGCCATTTGTATGGGGAAGAAAGCGTGAACATTTCAACGCTGCGAACACTGAACTTACAGGATGGTTACAGGAATTAGACAGCCAACAGCATCCACGCCGATACAAGCATCAGGACAGACTGGGGACCTTTTAGCTACACTGAGCCGGCCGTACAGAAACCCACAGGGATATTTAGCAGAAGCACACTTAAAAGAAAGAAAGCTGAGAAACGTAAAGCAAAGCAGCTGGTCAAGAGCCACAAGAAAAGCTACAAATATTATTACGTGAGAGAATATGGAGGCTTAGGAATTGAAAAACTCAGTTCATTGTCCCTGAGGAACTCCAGAACACCCTTACGACATGGAGGGCGATAACAAGGGATTAGAAAAATAAATTCCCAAATTCCCCCGGGCCCGCAGCGCCGCGGCAGGTGCCGGCGGCCAAATCCCCACAGGAGCACCACAGCGAGCAGCGGCCGAGAACAGAGCCGCCAAACCAAGAGACTAGGGGAGAAAAATTATTTAAAAAAATAGGGAAAAAAAAATAAAAAGGGCGTCAGGAAAGGACGCGCCGCCCAGCCGCGGCCCGCCGCCGCACCCACCTGCTTGTTGGCCTCGTCGAAGAAGACGCAGTTGACGGGGTTGGCCTTCTCGAAGTGCACGGGCCGGCCGCACAGCGCCAGGTAGCAGCCGCCGCCCCGGCTCTCGCCGCCGCCGCCATCTTCTCCCCCCGGCGCCCCGTCCTCCTCCTCCCCCGGCGGCGGCTCGCGGCTCATGGCGGCCGCACCAACGGTTCCCAGCGGTCCCCAACGCCCCCGGCCGGCCGGGCGGCCGCTTCCTGTTTACACTCCCTCGCCGCGTGACGCGGGAGCGGCCCGCCCTACAGGCGGTGCTGCCGCCATTTTGGGAGGGGGGGGGAGTGCCTGGCGCTGCGAGCGCCCGGTTGTGCCCCAGGCGGGCAGCGCGCTTACGCGTTCCTCATAGTTCCAGAATAAAAAGGTCCTCTCTTGTTAGCCGAAACGTAGGGAATTCTGCCCGAGTTTAGCCTCAGGACTTTGTGACGAATATCCAGAATTAATTCTGAGATGCTGTTTGCCTGATGATAACCCTAGAGGCTTTCATGGCAGAGGAGTCCAGGAAAACCCTTGTTTTAGCAACCTCTCCCTTGGTTTGAGCTACTTGACAAAGTATGTAGATGTCATACAATCACAGAATTGTTAAGGTTGGAAAAGACCTTCAAGATCATCTGGCCCTACCGCCAATGTCACCCACTAAACCATGTCCCTAAGCACCACGTCCAACCTTTCCTTGAACACCCCCAGGGACAGTGACACCACCACCTCCCTGGTCAACCCATCCCAATGTCTGACTGCTCTTTCTGAGAAGAAATGTCTCCTCATTTCCAACCTGAACCTCCCCTGGTGCAACTTGAGGACATTTACTCTAGTCCTATCACTAGTCCAGTCTCCAAGCAAATCCTGAGCAAATATTACTGCTTTGGGCGAAAAGACATTCAGGCAATATAATCAGGCCCACTAGCTTCAATTCACAGGCTTGAGGACCATTACTTCATTTTTTACATTTTATTCTTATTTTAATTAAAACAGCTGTACCAACTGAGACCTCTACTCAAGTGCAATAGAACAAGTTTCCTGTTTCAAAATGACATCTCGGAAAACACCCCCTGACTTCCAGTTATTTGTGCTCTCTTTCTCTCGCTCCCAATGTAAACATCCCTACCAATCTAATATCCTTCCTTTACAAGAATGCTGTAATGTAGTAGGTAGCAGCTTTGAGAGAAATTTTGGTTTCTCTAAGAAATGTTAGGAGTACTGAGACTTTTAATAAGCCTAGAATATGACTGTTTTTCTTTTTAAATGCCTTATCCTCTGAATGCTTTGAGAAAGGCTGGGTTGTATTTGCCAACAGCAGCTTTCAGTCTTCCTGAAGGTGTTAGGTAACTGTGGCACTCCACATCAGTGCATAATTCTGTTCATTCCCTGATGTCTTTATTTTGGACAACTATTTCACTGAGTGGTGAAGACATATCCACAAGACATAAGATGCTTTACTTACGAGAGGGGTAAAAGCAAGATGATTGGCAAATTCATTAAAAAAAAATCCAAATATCCATTGCAACTGGCCAGAAGTTATTTACTGTTTACACAGCACCCATGAAAACAGTCATTTTTCTGTTGTTAAACTCAAAGAAAGTACTCCCTAACACTGGTTTAGCATAGCATTGAGGATTGACAATGGCCAGTACAATGCAAAGAACCACACAAGAATGCCACCACAAGATCTTAAGTTTTTACTTCGTCACCAGTTCTCCAATTATTAAAAACAAAACCAAATCACTTTCACAGCACACTGGGAGAATGTCACATGTAGCAACACAATATTCTGCTTGATAAAGAGCAGCACCAGAAACGGCAATTTAAAAAGTTGACCCAAATTTCTTAATTCCAAACCACCCCACTAGGTAAGTTAATCTTTAAATGTGCTGGAGGGAAAACATTGCTAGACTTTTAAAACTTGCTAAAATAAGAAGACTGGCATTAAGAATAAAAGCATGAAAGAAAGATGAGTTGACTTTTCTTTTTTCCAATTGTAAACAAAAAGCTTAATTTAAAAGTAATTCTGATCAGTATTTAGATTTCATAGTGTATGATTATCTTTTAGATGAGTAAGAAGGTTTGGTGCTCTACCCAGATTTTCAGTGCAGATGCAAAGTTACAGAGATTTGGTTGTTTGTTTTCCTGACTTGCGCTGAGTTCTTGGAACTACTTGTATATTAAGATTGGAGATAACTGATTTTGCTCTTTGTTATGGGTCTTGGATGCAGCCCTCAGGACTTCCAGCACATCACTAAAGAAGTCCTCTGCAGGTTGGATTCAGATCAGTTCCTCCTAATACCCAATTGTATTAACAGAGACAGTTAAAGCCACGCTCCATGTACTTTTAATGAAAAGGTCCAGACTTTTCTTTCCATGTATAAAGACACTGTTTTGCTAAATTAACAGTTTCATGATTACAGCACAGTTCGACTTTTCATTTTGCCCTGGGTGGAGAAGGATGAAAGGCTCGTTGACATGGTTGCCATATACAATTTTTAATTATTTTTTTCAAGTCGCAAAAGGGAAAAAAGAGGGAATCTTTTTTGAGTCTGCTTTCTCACTAAATGGTTTAGATGATCTAGAACTTTTTTTTTTTTAAAGTGTAACATATAAGCTCTGAATCACACAAAATATGACCACCTCAGCTATATTAGCCTAATGTAACCAGACAATTGGTGAGGCTGTCAGACCATCCAAAGTAGTGACATTCCATTCTCGCAGTGCCAGCCTGACGTGTGGGCTACATTAAAAACAAAAATCAAACAAGAAAAACAAAAAACACTGAGGCATCACTGTATGCTCACTGTGTTTTCCATTTTGGCATTCCCAGTCAACCACTCTCTCTTGACATCGGCAGTTGACATTTACCACTGCACTAACATAGTCAGAAGCAGCAAATCTGTGTTGTTTTTTTGTGGCTTTGTTTTTTTTTTAAAGCAGCTATACAGCCAGTGCTATTCATCATATATAGGTGGGTCTCCATCACTTGAAAATGTGGACACTTTCTTTCCATGATTCTGCACGTGATCTTCATTTATCTTCTCCAAAGCTTCAATCTAGAAAGCCAAAAAAAAGAAAAAGAAAAAAAAAACATGCTGAAATTATAAAGCCAAGCTGTGCCAGAATGTTCCTAAATAGTGTTAAAAGGTACCTTTAGATGACTGATCAGGTATATACAATAATTTTATTTTAATGATTCTGTCACATGTATGGTGCAATACGCTTGGGAAATACAGCTTGAAACATCTGTTCTCAAAAAATTAGTAAAAGGAGTAGCACTCTTTTGCAGCTTCGTGCTATATAACAACTGAAATGCATGAGCTGCAGGGAAGACAGAAGATTCTTAGGCCACCAGGTGTACTCCCCAAATTACAAAAGCGTCCCTTTCTCCAACTCTGACCACCTCTGTTGTAATTCAGCCAATCCACCAACACTGGAGAAATTCCAAGTAATATTAAGATTACAAAGCCACTGCCGTCATTGTCAATGGTGACAGTAGAAGACAGTTAAACATTTTGTGCAATCCAAGTAACATAGTCCTGTAGTTTATTTTAATCTTCAAATTGTTATGTTTGGATTACTTCCTCTTGAACTCCAAGGGAAGTAATTTTAGTTACTAAAGTCAAAGTCTGAAGTTTAAGGAGGGGCGGCTCAACTTCACCGATACATAAAAACAGTATGTCTTTCCCATAAAACTCATAGGCAAAAAGATGACATTGAACCCACACACAAATCTAAGCTCACAATGCAGTCAGCGAGGCAATTTTTATTTTGCTTAATAAATTGATCATAGAAAGTCTAAGAAACCCTCGTGACTATTTTACTTTGCATTTCCTTCACCTCTTGATCAGTTTGAGGACTTGTTTCACAAGTTAAATGTTCCAAACGTACTTCATACTGGACTAGCATAAACCTGTGCTGTTACTAAGATTTGAGTAGAACTGCCATATAGCCCTTACTTTAATCAGTAGATGTGGAATTTTTAGGCAACTTATGTTATAAGTATCTGGTAACAGGACGCATGCCTTGAGGAGGCTCAGCTAAAATTTGAACATTAAAAGCAAAAGGTGACCAAAGATTCCTATTCTATATTTAAATTAGCATGGATTCAGATGTCTAAGGTCATGCTTAAACATCAAAAATGCTAGCCTATACATTTTAAATTTAAGGAAGTTAAACCCTAAAACATTAACAATAAGCAGCAATTTATTTATTTATTTTAAAGCACCTCTCCTTTCTCTGCGTAACCTTTAATATATGTAAGGAAAGACAACAATGCTAGCTTTTAAATTAAGACAGATCACTAGATTTCCCTTCACAATGAAAGGAGCAATTATATGCAACGTGGACCTTTTATACTTGGGAGCAGGGCATCAGGAATGGGATGGGGAGGTCTGTGAATCTGAGTTTCTGAAAAATGTTTGTATGAGGAAAAAATAATGAAGTTTTAGAAGGGGGATGCAGAATAATTGCTGAAATTATACTCATATTAATCATACAAACTGAACTTGGAAAGTTAAGGTATTGCAATAGCTACTCGCTAACCAAATCAAAATGTTAAACACAGAAAGTTGTACCTCTTCTTGGAAGTCTACTTCATTGTCAGCTGTAATATTTAAACCTGAGACAGCATTGAAGAGTTCACGCTCATTAAGTGCTTCTGCCACACCTCCTTTCTGGAAGAACTAGGCAACATAAAGAGGAGACATTCAACACTTTACATTACAAAACAAAATACTCCTTTTTCTTCCACAAATTACAACTAAAGTTTTTAGTCAAAATGACATTTTTGCTTTTGTTGACCTACAGGTAGCAACCGAGAGAAGTTCTAATTTCCACTGGTACTGTTTTATTCTTCCATACTTTCTTCCCTTTCAGAGAAGAACACCATCAGTACTGACAACATGCAAAAATAATCCTACGCATTTGCAGCCACAACCATTTTTTTGGAGTTGTATTGGTTGATTTTAAATTAGCTCTGAATTTCAATGATGCTGTTTTAACTTGGAAAAACACTCAGTGTAACAGACGATCGTCAGACGAAGAGGTCCTACCTGTGAAACATTCCTACAGTCTCTGAACAGAAACTCAAGTCCATGAGGATGGGTGGGCTCCACAGACTGACTGACATCAATAAGCCAAACCTGAAGGCAGAGACAGCGATTCATTTTGTGTTAATGTTTCACATCGGATGAAACCTTTCCTTCCCATTTTAAAAATACGCTCACCTTGCCGTCGTGCCAAAGCATGTTGTATTCACTCAGATCTGCATGGACCAGTTTGCACTCTTTATACAACCGCTGCATCATCTGCAAGGAACAAAATCAATGCGTGAATGAAGTGTGCTAAGTGTGCTATTCCAAATGATAACATTTGCAGGGCGAGCACAACAAAGTGTTTCCCCACCCACCATTTACATTATTTCTTCCAAGTCTTTGCTGAAGCTTCACAGGGAACTGCAGTTTTGGTAAGCTGCCAGCAAACTAAGCTTTTATCACTGAGCTTAGCTTTGGCAAGTGAGAAGAATCAGTCTCATAAACTCATGTCAACTCTGCCAACAGTCCAAGTGCATGAGACAGATAAACATGTTCTCTAAAAATACCTGTCACTCTTACCCCTATCGCACAGGGGAAGAAAAAAGTCTCAGTTTCAGATGATGGATCCTAATTAATTTCCATACTTGGTTCATTTAAAACATGGTTGTGTTGCTTTACTGATTTCAAGATTCGATGTACAGACCATTCACAGCACCAAACTGCTGGGGGCGGGGGCTGTTGTTGTTGCTGTTTTGTTTGCTTGTTTGTTTATGACTATGGGAAGCTAATGGAGAGCAGACATTTAGCAGGTACGTGTCTGAAACAATTACAGTAGAAAATAGGAATTAGAATATCGTACCATGCAATATCCTAATTCATTCTCTGATTACTAGACAAGCTTAAAAAAAACAGGGAAGGGAGGTTTATTCACCAAAGCGTGATTAAACATTGTAAATTAAGTACTCTATAAACCCAGAAGGACTTCAGAGAATTTTCTAAACCAAATACTGCTTCTGTAAAAGGAGGACTACTTGCTCATGACTTCCCTACTATTAAGTATCCTTTCTGTCACCTAGTTCCAGCATGTTTTCTACTAGATTAACATTATTTCTTTGTATTATTTCTAGTGCTTAATTTCTCATTTATTCTAAGTCACTCATTAAACAGCAGTAAAATAAGCCTTTGGACTCCATACTTTGAAGCTGATGCAAGCATCCTGAAAAGTAAATAAATGCTGATTTGTCCGTTTAAGTTATTTACCCAAAAGAAAATACAACCCAGAATTGGAGGAGAAATCAGCACTATCTTACATTAAGAATCTGATAGTAGGCCTTTTTCATATCTTCACTATTAAGTTTTACATCCTTTAGTTTAGGAGCTGGGACTTGATCCTGGCCAATGAAAGACATAACCAAGATGTGTTTCTTGAGGATAACCACTTGAGGACAAGGAATTCCTGCATTTTGCATTCTGTGAATCAGAAAATAGATACTGATTAAGAAAGAAACACACACACACACAAAAAAGTAAAAAGGAGAATTAAAAACCTACAGTTCTAGTTCCTGCTTGCTCATTTCCAAGCTGTGTGTGAAGAACTTGATCCAGAGTCACAACTTCTTTGAACAGACTGGATTGGTAATTGATTTTATATATATATACTCCCCCCTCTCTATTTCACATTGGATAATTCATACTTTAAAGCCATAAACAGGCCTAAAAATGCTAACAGAAAACTAATTACTTTTACAGCTAGAGCCTGATAACTTCACGGGCTTATAAATTCTGCTGCCAAATCCCTGAAGATGCTGACAATTCATTAAATTGTAAGAATTCAGAGGCTATGCTAAAAAAAGAGAATAGGACACCAACATTTTTTTTTTTTTACCTTGTTAAGTTATGCATTTCTTTCTCAGCCCACATACGAATAATCTTTCGTGGATTCAATTTACTGAAGCGGTCTTTAAATCTGTAGTCATCCTTGATGTATTTGTCACGGTTCTTGAATTCATTAAGAGTCGTTTTAAACACTTTAATGGCACATTCTGGAGGTATAACTTTATCGTCTTCAGTTGCACTTCTCATGGTAAGAGTTAAACACATAACAAAGTTAAGTATTCACATCCTTACAAGCAAATGTATGGTTGCTCTTTTGCCTTTTGTGTTTTTTTTTTTTGGTTTATTTCTTTTTTAATACGTTGCAAGATATAGTGATTTTTAACATGAGGGGAGAAGACCTGATTTTGTATTGAGTTTGAAAGCCATTTCAAATTACGTTTATAAGAGTTCTAAGATTAAACTTAGATATTGAATATTTGATTTCTGGAATTCTGACCATATGTTGCTCATCAGATAGGGTCCACCTCCCAACTTGTGAATATTTTAGTTAAATATCATAGCTAACAACAGCCCTGTTAATGGATATAATTACTTCGAGTATATTACAAGTGAAAAAATCCTTGCATTAGAACAGTAATGGCAGTGCCACAGTGTTTTGTTAAGCACCTCAAAAGACGTTGTTCTTTGAATGATAATAAGCAAAAGAACACTCCTGAATATCATTCAAGCACATGTCAAATAAAAATAAATAAAAACAAAAAAAGCAAAACAACAACAACAAAAAACATCCACTTCAACTCATCTTCCCTCCGCCCTCAACTCATGTCTCTCCTGACATCTCGGAACAGGTTATCTGTATTTTTTATTAGTTTCTTCTCAACATACATTGAACTAGAGGTGTTTCCTCATCCCAACACTATCCTCCAGGTAAACCTAAAGTAAGAAAGAGCACCTACACTGAACTTCACAGATGGAGCTGGTAACACAATGATTTCTATGTATAGACAATCTGCAGGTAGCCTAAGATCGTCATGATGGCTCCCTAGTATGGGGCAAGTCAGTGGAAAGAGTTCTCCAAAATCTCAAGACTTTTTTGTAAAAACGAGTATTTATTTTTTCCCACAGAAAGTCACCATGGATTTGATCCTGTTCATCAAATGGTCTCAAGGAAGACAGCAGAATTTTTTGACTTCAAAGTCGGTACCATTTGGTTTTCAGAATTTATCATCATCTGCATACACGTGAATAAAACCTCTAAGTCTCAGCAACAAAACACATGCAGATTGTTCGTGTATTTTGTGGTTTCTCCTTTTTAGGCCATCTCTGACACTTAAGTCTACCATGAGTACCAAACAATATACTTACTTTCCTCCATATGCATGAAAAACAACAGATTCTTTCCCTGTGCTGATGCAGCCTGTGATGGTCTCCAGCATCCCAGCATTGACCATCTTGTACAGAAGTAAACGTGTTTTAGGATCCACTGCTTTCTCCTACAGGTAAGAAATGAACACTCAATTCATTAAAACAATCCGTTGCTTTACATTGAGTTACAATATTTATATATACTACAAGAGTCCAACTGGGTGGAAAAAATAATGTATTAGAAGAACTCTCTTAGTGCTTAAGAACACTTTCTGTTAAGAAAACTTTCTGTAGTGTTTTCAAGAACTCTTACACATGATGAATCTAATATCCCAAATATTATATTCCTTTTGTATGAGCTACAATAAAGTAAAACATTCAAGTTTGAAAGAGTCCACAGCAGGAAAGACTACCGGCACTGCTCTGAACTCACCCATTAAGCTTATCTACTGACTTCCAAAATTACTAACTAAAATTTACTTGGTCACCTCATTTTCCTGAAACTTGCTATGAAGACAGATATTTGGAGCCACAAACTTCAACCACAGAGGATTCATCCTCTAGATGATTTCTATAAATAATTTCCAAGCAGTTTACTCATTTTAGCCGAGTATGAGACAGGTTTAGAAAGAAGAAGAGAAAATACTAGAAGCTGCTTACTCTTATTTTGACATGGCTCTCACAGTAATGCAGCTCAAATGAAGACAGACTTTCTCTAGCAGGAGCTAATACTATCTCCTTCATCAATGTTAACATTATATCACTTAATTGTTTTACTAAAAATGGTTATGTTTCAAGGAATTACCAAAACGTCTTCCATTGTTACACAAGATAAAGAGCATAAAGAGACTTCAAAAACATACAGCAGTGGAGTGCTCCTTCTTTTCATGGAGCCTTGCACTTCGACGTTCCTCTGAGTATGCATGCTGCTTTAAGGCATTGAAGACTTGATTTGACAGCTTTAAGTCCATCCCAATTCCATCTCCAACTTGGAACCCAGGAGCAAACTATGAGGAGAAATATCAGAAATTTAAGTATTGTTATTAGCCGACACCAAAAATTGGCACAAGCAAAAATTTCTCTTTATGATCTGCAAATCTAAGTTAAATTAGGACTTAAGTGACAACATTCTACACAGTGAGTTTCACAACACCCAAAACATGTTGCTGTAAACTCAGAACTTGAAATTCTGCCCAAATTTATAATAAGATTACCTAACATCCTGTAAAACAGCAATTGCAGCATTTCCTTATTTGAAGCAGTTGTACCAGTTACATTAAAGAAAACTGAAGGTAGGTACTGTCGATAAGTAGACTGAAAAGCTGTACATCAAACCACTGACTGAAAACAAGTTACTTAGTTGAGCAGGCAAAATTAATGTAAAAGGAATTAGATTAGATAGATACACTTCACAGGAATATCCCTGATGTTTTATTTGCCTCTGTACCACACTTGCCAATAGCTTTGTACTGTCAAAACATTCTATGCAAGCTCTTGAACTGTCATTAACAAACTAATATTAAATTAACAACAAAAATCAACTCAAACTGGCAATTTGAATAACTAAACCAACCATTGCATTGCCTTCATCTGATTTTTAAAAATAAACAATAAAATTAGCATCATATACAGTAGTAGAGACATTATTTCTTTGGGTAAGTTGCAGCATTCCGGTTTTACATGCAAAGTAAAATTTCCCTAAGCTTTCACTTACATTTTCCATACGAGCGGTGTTCTTTCTTCCACATACCACTTCATCATGTTTAGTGGTAATGTCTTTTCCCTTTCCTATGAAGCCCTTTTTTGGTGTAGTAGTAGGTTTATCTGCCAGCAGTAAGAAAAAGCCAAGCTTTACATTGAAACATTACTAATGCACACTAAGGTTCCACAATGCCCATAAAAAATATATAGTGTTATTTACTAAAAAGAATAACATTTTAGTCGTATTATCTTAATGCAGTCTTATATTCTCTTATCCTAAACACGTCAGTTTCTTTTGCTATGTCATGACTTACTTTTACGTATTCTCTGGAGTGTCACACAAAGTAATATTCAATATTTTGTGCAGATGCCCCAATATATTCTCTATAAAGATCAGATTTCAGCCGCTGAAGCCAAAATACTGGAAGACAGAAACCCTAAGTTACCTGCCAATTTCCTGCATAACACCTCCCAATTAGGTGACCTGGTTTTTCCACAGAACTAGTATGTCTTCTTACATTGAAGAAAACTCATTCAACCATGCCATTTTCTTATTTCTATTAACTAAAGAAATTGTACTGTTTAGAACAGCCACATACCTGCCCTGTAAGGATCATGACGGGTATCCTGCCAATCAACCTCATCCTCTGAGCTGTCACTGTCAAAGGGATGCACCTTCCGATAATTTTCAAAGGATATGGAAACTTGAGAAAGAAAACAAATAAGCATGTCTGTGATTATCAGGGATTTGCTAAGTCTTCACAGCTCTGTCAACTTAAGTAGAATGCCACTAGAATATCTCCAAAGCAAAAATATTTCTTTTGGTGCAAGTACCTTTGCTATCGCCATTGAACTTCTTCTCTTCACGTCGAAGCTGTGCGTCATATTCCCTGTCAAATTCCATCTGCAGCATCTGGGCTAGCATTAGGTCACTAGAAGTGTCAATATTTTCTCCTGTAATAAAGGGTCCTTCAGCAACACTATATAAAATGAAAAAATGGATTCCAAAAATTAAATGCAGCAATCTAAACAGAAACACTGCTTTATACCATTTCACTGCTCTATAGAAAAGATCTAGTGCAGAGCTCTATAGAAACTAATGGATCTCAACTGCCTCTCCCCCCCCCCCCCCCCCAAATTATTTTTATGACTCCTTTGCAGGGCACATTACTTCAACGTCTTTGTTTACCATTCTGGAAGAAACATGAGGCTCCATTTTTAAGATGTCCCTTATGAGAGGGAAAAGTCATACAGCTAGAAATATATAAGAAGAAAACATATACACTATATATTAAAAATAAAATTTAAACAAAATCAGTGTTGCGTTGCTCTGCTTCACAGACAAGGCCACAGGCAGAATTTGTATGCATTTAGAACTAGTAAGCTCTCAGCCCACATTTAGAGCTTCCAACTACAGGGAGAATACAAGTGATATGCATAACCTGACAGTTTTCAAACTAACCATTAACAAAACTTTAAAAGAGGAGAAATAACATTTCTGACAACTTTCTCAAACCATAGTTTATGGACTGGCTTAAAGCAACCAAAACAATGTGAAGAAAATATCAAGAAAGAAGGAGTGGTAACAGAGGATAGTCTCTAAGGAAGAGTTGTACCTGGGGAAGCCATCTTCACTGAAAAAAACCTGAAGAAGCAGTGTTAGGCAAAGCATTTACTATAGTGCTACGCTATAAGCACACTGCACAAAAGGGGACAGAAGATGGAGATTTACAACTATGGAGATAGCTAATCCGGGATTTAAACTTACGCAACCACTTCAGGAAAAGCAGCATTTTCTTCTTCCAGCTGCAGCTCTTTTGCCAGCTGTTCACTCATTACCTCAGCAAGGGAACATGATATTGATGCCGTTTTGGGGGCTCCCCAGGGACACTGTAAATAAACATTTCATTCAAGCCAGCAACCCCAATAATAGCATAATTAGCTAGCAGTGCCTCTAAAGTAAGCTGATGAAATCTTTTAAGAGCTTGTTTTCTACGGGCACTTAGGGAAGTATGATGAACTGTAGTGCAGAAATACTTCAAGGAGTAGTTCCATAAACTCAGTGAGGTGTCACTGAAAGGAAGCTGATGGCCGTTCCCTAATGGATACGAAGAGGCCATTCAGTAATGGACACACGGGGTAAACAAGTCGCTATCAGCACCCTCTGAAGACAGGGGAAAGGCCTTCCCGGGAAGTTAACTTTCTGAGTTTACACACAGCCCGTATAAAAGTTCCGTGGGAATAACTGAATGTCACTGGTTTATGAGCAACGTCCTCCCCCATTTCTGGACTTTCTGAAGGGAAAACCACGACGAAGGTGCCCTCGGCAGCACCGAAGCCCTCATCCAGCTCGGCTTGCTGGGGGGCAGGGGGGTGGCACACACCCAGCTCGCCACTCCCGGCCTCCAGACCCCAGCAGCGCAACTCGGGGGCCCGGCGGTGCTTTACGGGGCTGCAGCAGCCCCTCTCTGAGCCGAGACAGCCGCCGGTGCCCCGGCCCACGGCGGGCCCCGCCCGCTGCTCACACGGCCGCCACCGAGGCCCGGCGGAGCCCGGTCTCCGCGCCGAGCCGGGCCGCCACCGCCGCCCGGTCTCACCTTGCTCTGCCAACCGGGGCCCGGCCCGGCGTCGGGAACGGCGGTGGCGGCGATTCCTACCGGGTCCATCTGCGCTCGCAAGGCCGGGCGAAGCGGCGGTGGCGGGCGGGCGGGCGGGCGGGCGGCGGGGGCTCCAGACGCGAAACCTTCCGGGTCCTCCCCGCCGCCCCGCTCCCTCGCACCGCCACCTGCCGGCGGGCTCCGGAGGGACGGCGCCGGCCGGTGTCTGCCCGGCGAGGTGACAGGCGGAGAGAGGGCAGGGACACGGGGACACGGGGAGCGGGGGACGGGGACACGGGGAGCGGCCGCCGGCCCCTGCCGAGAGCGGCCGGGGAAGGGCGAAGAGCCGCCGGGGAGCCTTGTTGATAGGAAAAATAATAATAATAAATGGTCCGGTGGGGTAAAGGTTGCTTTATCTGAGGAAATAATGAAGATAAGGGGGGGAAAAAAAGGCCTAAGTGTACAAATTGATTTGATCCTGATCCCATAACTCAAAGTACAAGTGAACAAATTCATTTGATCTGGATCCCATAACTCACCATAAATACAGAACTAATACAAATGGTTCCTGTGCGATCCTCCACCTGTTATGCCTCCAAGGCAAACGCGACGTTTACCTGGAAAATCGTACGGGATTAACATGTCCTCTTGTCAGGCCAGGGGCATCTTGCTACAGTACAGCCACCCCACGTGCCTGCTGGAGCCAGCAGCAAAGCGATGCCTGGCAGCCCCTCAGGCCTGGCTCACCGCTGGCCCTCAGGAGTGTGGCCCCTGTGCCTCCCCAGCCCCTGGATAACCGGGAACCAGCCCAGCAGTGTGGGGTGGGAGAGATGGAAAGGGGTCTCACAGCCCCCTTGACATCCCCTGTGTGGAGAAGCTCCCTGTGACATGGCTGCCAGGCCAGCCCCAGCAGCAGCCGCTTGCCTTGACTCAGGCATGTGAGCATCAGCGTTGCCGGCCAGAGTTCATTCGATCTGTCATTAGCAACCACCGATGTCAGGTGTCACAATCACCGAGGAGATCTGTTGCGACGTTCACTGAGGCAGAAAGCCCTTCTGCTGCTGAACCAAAGGGCGGACAGCTTGGGAGATGGCAGGGAGCCAGGTCACACTCCTGCCCACGCATGCCCTACCAGCACCATGCAGACGTGCACCGGGGAGGCACTCGGATGGCTCAGTCCGGTGAAGCAGCAGCAGTGCGGTTCTTGCCCTCGCCACCTGCGGCCCTGGCTGAAAGAAATTCTTCCTTTCCCTGAGCAGCAGCCTTTTGGGGTTTGAAGATTGCTGCCATGCTCCCTTCAATCTTCTTTGGCTAAATTTATCAGCTATATAAATGAACAGGATGCCAATGCAATGTCCTGCTGCCCTGAGATAACCTAGCACTCTCACACACATGTACAAGCACTGATTAAAAAAACATTTTAGTTTTTGGCTCAGAAAAACACATTCATAATGACATATTCTTATGTCTTTTATTCAGTTTTTATTTTTCAGAAATAAGTCTTTTTCACATTCTTCAGTTCTGCAGTCTAATGAAGAAATCAAAGCAAGTCCTCCTAAAATGAATATTACATGACTGAGGCCTTGATCCCATGACCCCTTAAATGAATGAATCAAGCTTTGAACTAAATTACGCAAAGAAATGCTATGCAAAATCAGATGTAAACAAAATCATTTGCCATACATTCACATCTCCTGAGAAAAAAAGTTAAAATCTAGACAGAGCAGAAACTTCCCTTCATGTTACTCAAAATATTTCTAAAGCTGTTTAGCAATTACTGAATATGTAACTCAAGTTAGTTACGATAAACAACATTGGCAGAATTTATCTTCATTCTTTATTCCACACTTTAAGTGATTTATAAGAATTCAAACCTGCCTCTGCATTTTGCTCCATGAAAATACATAATCTTTGCCCAAGTCTCCCAGTTTTAATAAGAAACACCTCAAGAAACATGAAGAGAGATATCAGTGTAATACTTTGTATGAAAACTACACTCAGCTAGATTAAAAAGTCAAAGTTATTCTTATCATATGCTTACATCAGACTTTGTAGATCCAAGTAAGCTTTTCTTATTCTTTCTTAAAGTCTTACAGGCTGAATTTATGGCACAATGCAAAGTATACTTTTGTCTGCTTACTGATTTTCAGAGCTCTTGAACACAAGATCTGTGAAGTGGAAGTGCTGTATCATCTATATGTCCATTTCCATTGCATCTGTTACTGTGGCATGTAAGTGATCGCTGTTGTCCAGGATGGACCAAACCTTTCAGCACAAGAAATCAGATGTCTCTTTTGGGCCAACTCCTTACAAACCACACAGGATTGCGTTTCATGGACCAAAGTGTTTGAATTTGTCTTGGTGCAGTGGGGACTGTGAGGCCCTTGAGTTCTGTCTGCTGACTTTGCCTTTTGAGACTCAACTTAGCAGGTTAGACAGGCTCATGCTGTGAGGTGGATTTGCCCTTGCTCTACCTGTTAGTTTCCCTTCTCCCTCTCCAATTTAGGCCATGCTCACCACTCCCTTATTTGTGCTGCTTTCTTCAAAATAGGGTGCACATGTACAGAGAGACCCTGTACATTGCATTACGTGAGCAAAGTCAAGATGAGAACAGCACAGGTAGGGCCCTGCTGATCAGGCAAGAGCACGGCTGACCTGTGACGTGATACAAGAACGCCCAGGACTAGGTAGGACACGTCATCCACTGCTTCTCTGCCTCCCTGGGGTATTCATAGTTTACACGTCACCGCTGTACATAAGTACTGCTGTAAAATCTAGTTGCTTGCTCTTATTTGCTACTTTTTTTTTTTCCTCCAGGGACTATCTCCAAACAGTCTAAGTTAAGCAACACAGGCTACAGTTTGTGAAATGACTTACCGTTAAATAATCTTGATCTGCCAAAGGCAGAGAACACACAAATATCTCAAATTGAGCATTCACATATTTTACTATAAAGCTTAACTTGTCATTGAACAAACATAATGTTCAAATACTACAGCTAAAATTAAATACAAAGGAAGCAATTTATGCTTGTTAAGATATTCTATTAATTATTTTTTTTTAATAAAAGGGCTGTTCTCTTAACTGTTTTCTGAAATGTGTCCTGCAACTGAAGATAAAAGAAACACTATTCTGCTTTTTTCTGGTTTACGCTAAAAGAAGTCCCAAAAGATTTGTTAGCTTTTCTTTACTAAAAAGTACCCCAAATGATTAATTTTTCGCTATATAAATGAGAAGTCTTTTTTTTTTTTTTTTCTTCCTATTTTTACTGGAAAGCTACTTGGATATTTAGAAAACTGGAAAGGAAATTTGTGTTGCAAAGTTGGACTTTTTTGAATATTTCATGTTTTGTCAAATCCCGGAGTTAAATGCAGACTAACAAAACCAGTTTATTTTTTAAAGAAAAAAAAATCTTATCAAATATTCGCTAATTAACAATGTTAATTTCTCTTGATGATGCTCTCAGTTAGTCATCACAGTGATGACTAAAACCAAGCAGGACAAGAACACAAAATTTAATTCTGTCTGTAACATTTTGTTGTTGTTGTTGTTTTCCTCAGAAGTTGTGCTTTTCATTTCACACATAGCATTGAAAGAAAAAATCCCGCACATTCATACACCTCCATTCAGCTTCAAATTGATAACTAAACACAGGCAAAAAGGTGGGCTGATAGGTTTAATAGCATATTTGTAAGTGCAATGTTTGAAGCTGGAAGTGCTAACCTGTCAGAAGCGGGGAGCAGAGGCAAATTCTGTCTCTGGGCTGCATCTCTGAGAGCCCGGAGGTGTCACAGGAGGTGTGTATTCCTTACGTGCAAGGAATGGCAATTATCAAAATTAAAGTTTGTCATAATAGGCTTGGAATTTATGTTAGTGTAAAGCAGCGGATGAATACAGAGTGAGGGATTCTGGTCTCTGCTCGTCGTGCAGACGCTTCCATTTTGATCCAAGCCTGCGTTTTTTTCTGTCCTCGCATCGCTCTGGATGTCATCTAAATGAACACGAGTGCAATTACGGCCGGTGACACCCGGCTAGCAAAGGAATCGTGTCCACATTCCCCCTTTGGGGCCCGGCCCCGCTCCGCACCGCCCCGCTCATGGCGGCCTCGCCCCCTTCAGGAGGAGGCGCCCCGGGGAGCGGCCACTGGTCCGCCATGGCCGCCGCGGGCGGCTGGGCCGGTGCCCGATGTACCTGAAGCGACCGGCGGGCGGGCTGGCCTTCTGCCTCTTCTACCTGGCGTCCTGCTTCACCAACAAGGTGAGGTGCTCCGGAGGGGAGCCCAGAGAGGCCGGGGCGGCGGTGGCTGAAGCCGGGACCCCGGGACACGTGGCGGCGGCCTGCGGCTTGCGGTCGGGGACCGGGCAGCCCCGGCGGGGCTGGAGAGGGCTGGCTGCCCAGCTCACGGTCCCCTTCGCCTCACAAAATGGGTGGCGTGGGGTGATAGCGCCGGGCATCCGTGATAAGTGGTCGGAGTGGTGTAGTAGCAGGCCAGCGTTAGCTTCTGTGCATACTCGTGGGGTTTAATCAATTTGCAGATTGAGGGCAAGGTGTCTGTCAAATTCAGGGCAAGAAATCTGTTTGCCGCTCTGCAGCTTAGTTGGTATTGCTGAAGGGTCCAAGTGGCCGAAGTGTGAACAAAAGTGTACTGCTTAAACATAGTTTGCAATAGTTTGTGTTGATATGGGAGACAGCTGCTACCCCTTCCTGTCCAATTTTTCAGAGAGCGTGTCTGTGTTTCTGCCTGTAGCTTTCTGAAAGAAAAGATGTGTTTTTGAAGTAACCAGGGCACGGATTTCCTGAGGGAGAGTTAAAGAAATGTGGTGTTCTGGAGACGAGACTGAAATCTGTTCTTGGTGTGCCCTGCTGGTTTCTGCTCCGAGGCACGTCTGCCCTTAAGGATGCCCAAAAGTAGATCAGAGTCCAGAAGTGAAGCTGAGTTCCTACGAGGAGATATTGCTCCTACCAAATCTGTCAAACGAGGTGTGTTGGCTAGCGAAAAAGAAAGGGGTAGAACAGCTGGCAAGCTGCCTCCTGTGTTGGAAAAGATGCTTGGCTTAACTCTACTTAAGAGGAAGCTGAAAGAGCTTTGATGTAGGGCCTCTGTTTTCAAACTTGAAAATAGGTTTTAACATAATGAGACTGAAAATAATCAGAATATAGACCTTCCGTTTGTCCCAGATGGTATATAAATGGACATGGGGGTATGGACTTGCACAGGTATGCCCTCCCGATTTAAAAACCAATTGCTACTTCTGACAAATCTGTGCATAACACGACCCCTTGTGAGCCAACATGCCTTATCTTTGTGTGTATTGATGCCAGTTTCTCAGTAACATGTCGCCACCACCTCTAAAAATGACTTTGCAAAGTGTTCGGTGCAGTTTCATCTCTGCTGAAAGCTTTCAACTTCTCGTGTTCATTGACAGCTGCTGCTGGCTCCTGGAGGGAATGGCAGGTACCTTTCCTTTCCACTGAGGAAGCTTCAGTTGTTCTTCTCCTTTGCACAAATAGTGTCCGTGTACTTTATCACAGGAAGTTGTTAGATCCTGGTGTACATATGGAAAGGCCGATGCATTTCTGTCTCATAGTTGCATGCGTATGTGGGGAAAAAACGCTTGCACCCATACACGCAGACCCTGACAAAGCATGCTAAAGCAAAGACACAAAGCCTACTTCCACATCTGCACAGTATATTACATCGCCAAAGGGCTTTATGGACTACTTCATATTTTACACAAAACTGGGCGAGCAGCATTAGGTACAAATTGATTAATCATCAGCAGGCAATTATCTCAAAGTTATCGGTCTTAATCCTGCCAAAGCTTGCCTCTGTGGTATGATATGATTTTAACGGACAAGTTCTTGTATCTTTTTGTTCCTGTACGTCCTTTTCCCATTCAGTGCAAAGTGTGCCGTGTGCTCAGCAAGTAAAAGAGCAACTCGGTAGTCATCCTTCTCTCCGCTGTTCAGTGTGTCTGCTCTGTGCCTCATGCACTTCTGTGTCTGCTACCTTCCACGGTGACTGGGGGAACATCCAGCAGTTTTGGCACAGGAAAAGAAGTTACAGAAAATGTTCAGACTGTCTCTTATTTTTTTACGTTTCTTTATTTCAGTAGGGGCTTCTTGTATTTTGTTGCTCTTGTAATCGATTGTTAATGTTATAACTCTGTGGATGTTTGAGGTCCATTAATTTGGTGTTTGTTTTCCAGTATGTCCTGTCTGTCCTGAAATTTACCTACCCTACCCTTTTTCAAGGGTAAGTACCATTTTAAGAATACAATTGTTTGAAAAATGACTTTAATCAGTAAATGTCTTGCCGTTCCATGCTGAAGCCAACTTTGGTACTTCATGCCGTTACTGGCTGTTGCTGTCTAGACAACGTACTTCATGAAGCCTTAGTAAAACAGACATTAATTTGCCTTAGTTAACTTTTAAACATGATGATGGTAATGTAATTAGGATATATAGACCCCATAATTTCTTGGTTTTCATGGGAGTTTTATGCTTTAGCATAGAAAAATAGTAATTGTAGTACAGCCTGTCTTCATGGGATACGGCTCTCATGGGTAACAGGCAGATTTGGTGTATTCTTTTTTATTATGCTAATGAAAACTGACCTTAAATCCATCTTAAGGCATACGCAAATACAGTGCTGCTTATTCTCATGCTTGGCATTTGTTGTAGCTGTGTAGTCCTTACAATACCTTAATGACAGTAATGAAAAATTTACTGTTTTGCCAAGTATTCACAGACCATCAGTACTGTTAATAATTTGAGAGACAGTTAGTGAAATTCTGTCCTCTTACATTTAATACTTCTCCCTTTTGTTCTTTTGAGATGCTGGTAAAATCTGCAGATGTTGGATATCTTTTAATTCCTTTACTGTTGCTTAGCGTGGCTTACATTTTTGCCTGACTTGCAGCTCCAGGGCTGTAATTGACTCTAGGAATAATTCACCTGGCAATCTCCGTTTTCTCTGAGTATACTCAGCTCCATATGCAATGAATGCTTCCTTCAGTAAACACACAGTCTCTTGGACAGGGCTTTTAGCATATGGGGAAAGGATCTTGCGTAATGTATGTCAAACATGAGTGTGGTAAGTCAACAGTAAAAAGCCATATGCTCAATGACAAAGAATTGCTTTATGATGTCTGTGTTACCACAGTAATTTCCTTTTTCCTGTTATTTGGAAATGCATCTGAGATGCATTTTATTAATTCTGCTTTTTAAAAGTGACCGTCCCTTGAAAATTAAGTGACTCAGGTGCGCTTTCATTTAGCGCTAAGGTAGATGAACAAAGGAGCAAGAGTGTTAGGCCCACTTCATGTCGTTGCTGTTTGTTGATGTTACTTTTGTTCCCTCTATAATGTAAGAGAACATGACAGTGGTGCTGAGGATATGAAATTATTACAAGCTTTGTCTTCTGTCTTTAAAACATGACATGATACAATATTCTTCATGGAAAGTTGATGGGAACTCATCAGTGGTTTGGAATATAGAGCGTGATCAAGCCTGCAGCAAACAAGAAGGGAATCTGGCTTTTAAGCTCTGAAACGTCCCTCATCCGAAAAAGGTCAAGTGACCTGTGATAGTAGCGTTGAATGTTCGTCATGCCCTTATGCACAATGTCTAACTGTAGGTAATGCTGCATATAGCAAACATTTGTCAATTTACGTGTGCATGAGAGAGATTTTAAAAATAATTCCTTATTGGAGTGAATGGGAATAATCAATAAACCCATTTCTATACCTGTTAACGTGACTTTATGCTGTTGTGCAGTATCTGTCTGTGCTAAATGCTCAAGTATTTTCACCCAAGAAACACGTCTCTGAAAACCACTAGCCTGAAGAAGGGAGATGATCATTTATTTTAAAGCTTAAAAAAAATCACCATGCGTCAGTACTAATTTTACCTGCAGTCAAAACTACCTTCAGTCATTGCTGAGGCCTCACATGCTATTTCTGCAGTAGACTAAGGAATACCTTTGTGACAGGATAAATTGTTAGATAGGTAAGTCAATTCAGAATGTGTGTAATTGTGATTTTTCTCATTGAAAAGGTGTGTAACAGTATTGTGGTTTATATGCAAAGTTATCTGTCTGTAAAGGCGTTTTCTCTAGATGCTCTGAAGCAGAGGCTCCTGCAGCATAATGATTTGATTGTTGATGACACTTCAGTTGGTGCTTGCTACACAAGATGCTGGGAAAACATGCCATCTCTGTTCTAGGGAGTGTGTAATCTAGGCCCAGCATGAATAACAATGAAAAGTATAAAGCTGATGTTTGAAATTACCAGGACTACACACTTCATCCTTGGGGCTTATTGGTTCATCCAGCTGAAGTCAGTCTGAATTCTGAAATCATGTTTATTTGCTCTAACAGTGACAGTTTATGTATGAACAGCTATATATCTCTTGTCACAAACCTTGCCTCAGTTGCATCTTTAGATTATCATGGTTATAACAGCACTATTATTATTGGTAATCTTGTGTTGGGAGAAAAAATAAAATGGGTATTCAATAACATGACTAAGGTAATCTTGGTAGATGGTCCTTTATTAAAAAAAAAAAAAAAAAAAAAAAAAGAAACCTGGGAGAATTGGAAGCACCAAAGTAATAGGAAAAATTGGAGGAAATAAAGGCCCAGAAAATGAAAGATTCGAAGAGGAATAGTGCCATCCCTGATAACCTGGAGAAACAGTAATAACTATAGTCCTGGGTGTGCCATGAGAAGCTCTAGGGATTCTGAAATCATGCTCCACATGGTTAAAAAAAGACAAACAATTTAGAGATAGTGTTTGTTTCTATTTCAGGTGGCAGACGTTAGTTGGTGGAATTCTGCTTCATATCTCCTGGAAGTTGGGCTGGGTGGAAATAAGCTTGTGTTCAAGGTACTGTGGGGTTTTCAGTATCTGATTAAATACTTATTTTCTGTAGTAGAGTTACAGCGTGGTTAAGTTGGTTGTGGAAGTTGCTAACTTGCTAAAAACATAAGACTTTGTGTGTATCTGTGTGTTCTGCCTCACAAGTATAGGTGAAGTCTTGTGTTTCAGTCTAATGAACGTTCAAGGACATGCATTTCAACAGATTATTAATATAAAGTGGATTCAGTGTAACTTTTGGTAAGATAATGAAAAAAGGAAGCCATTAGAGAAGACTGCAAGCTAATTCATCTAAGCATTTGTCTGCATCTCCTCCCTAGATTATCTTAAAAGTACCATAATAGAAACCTCTGTAATATTAGTTAAAAGCCCTCTTTCCTAAAATCTAATTGCAGTGGAGTCTGAAATTGTAA
Organism: Cygnus atratus; assembly: GCF_013377495.2. Lineage (NCBI taxonomy): Eukaryota > Metazoa > Chordata > Aves > Anseriformes > Anatidae > Cygnus > Cygnus atratus. The sequence goes on along the minus strand of NC_066363.1, from coordinate 111,270,746 downwards.
TCTGCCTTTTCCTCTCTAAGAGGTGTATGATTCTCATTTATGGGACACACTCTTATGTGTACGTCTAGTCTTCATAAATGCATGGCAAGAGTAGCCATTGCAGTGCACAGGGTTGGTATAATAATCAAACTCCAAATTCAAATGTGCTTTGTTGGATCGAGATCATCTTCTTGAAGTGAGTGTGGCTGCAAATTAGAAGAGTCACCTAGAATACTGTACTGTGTTCAGATAGATCCATTCCATAGTATGGAATGTGGCATATCCTTTATATTTCACAAAATGCTACGATTTATAAGATAGTTTACGTACAGAAATCGTTGAATCCCCATCACTGGAGATATTAAAAAAAAATACTGAATGACCTGAACAATGTGGCTTAAATCTGAATCTAGGGTATCAGGCTAGATGACTGCCAGAGTTCACTTCTTTTTTTAATCAGTGATTCTGTATTAGCAAATGACAGCTGATAACTTTTCTGTTTGGGTTACAAGCAATTGATTTGCAAAACCAAAGCTTCTCATTTAGAATGAAATCTGCATGTGTGTGTGTGAGAAGAACCAGGCTAAGTTCTGTTTTTTTTCTTTTTTTTTTTTCTGTGTGCAAGTGAGTACATCACTCCTGAAACCTAAGTGAACTTGTAAATGGAAACAAAATTTAACTTCCTATCTTTTATCTTTATGTTTAGATAAAATGATACTGGTGCCGAAAGCAGTTATTGATGCTGGTTGAAGCGGAATTAGGTTCCAAACTTTGCTTTAGTAACAGTTACTGATACATATTGTTATCAAATATATCTATTGTTTATGCATATTTTGTCTTCACAATACAGCCTGAAGGACAAAGGAATACAGCCATCAGCAATGTCCTTTTTAATTCATCTTTTCATCACTAGATGAGAAATTACTTCTGCCTTAAATCAAGAAAGTAAAAAAGTCGAGACACCACTAGATGTCAGCATACACTAGGGAAACTGATTTAAACAAACCTCGAGAAAGCTCTTCTGTAGTTTTCCAGAACATGCATTTGGTATCTGCTGTGGAACAAATGAAATGACCAGAATTAAATGATGTGTTTTAGCTATCGTTCAGCTGAGTACTTAAGCATGAATTTAAATCTTTCTTCAGAAGAATTAAGAGCATGCTTTGCTGAACTCAACTTGTAGCATAGATCTCCTCTATTTAAAAAAAAAAAAAAAAACAACAACAAAACAAAACATAGTGCTTCAGAGCTTTTGTCTGCTGTTTCCCCTGCAAAGATATTCTCCCAGTGGTCTGGAAAGGACATTTTTTATCCCCTCTCTTGAAGAATTTTGGTCTCTGGATCTATTTTGTGTGTGTACATGTAGGATATTTAGAGTATTTAAAACTACTATATCCAGTCATCAGTCTTCTCATACTGGAAATAACAAACTGCTACCCATCTGTGTGTTTCTACAAAGTCTTGAATATTTTTGTTCTGCAGACTGATCTCGTGCTTTCTGAGCCAGTTCAGGTTATCTCAAAGTATTTCAGAAGAATTATTTTATTACATAGAGATCACTACACTTTTTCTGAAGGATATGACAAAGTCAGGAATACTAGCTTCACAATAAAGCAAATAAAAACAGGTCCTCGGTTCCACTAAACATATTATTTAGAGTAATTTCTCTTTGTTTTTATGGATATCCTGCTTTTCATACGTTTCTCTTCAGTAGTGCTGGAGTTTCTCATCATGGTTGTTGCTTCTACGGGGTGAATAGTGATTGTCTGCAAAACTTGTATCCAAAAGAGGAACTCAGTGGAGTGCAGAGGATATGTGTGTATCACCTGCATAATGCTTCCAGTGCTGCAGTGTGTTGCCCAGCTTCTGCCTAACCCTTGTAGGCACCTTAGGCCTCTGTGTTCTGCTTGGCGTTTCTGCTGGTGTTGAATTTTCTCCAGAGCTAAGCAGCAGCTAAGAGCCTTGCTTAAACCAAAGCTTCAAAGAATGGTTTCAGGGAAACTGTTCATTGACTTCAGTGGGCTTTGGATCTAGCCCCGCAACCACAAACTCCTCAGTTCTTTTACGTCACTGAGCTTGCCTGTTTTGCACGTACATTGCTGTATTGCCAGCATAGGAAGCTACTAATTGGTCTGCATGCAAGACAGATCGTTGGTGCTGACATACTGCATCAAACATGCATGCATTCTTTTTCAGTCCTGAAATTCCCACTTGGCAGCATAAAATTCTCTTTTCACATCCTGGGAAAAGTATCTGAAGCCCTTTTCCATTGCACTTCACAATGCTGCATTGGAAATGGAGACATATTTCACATACCTAGAATTTAGTGGTGGGGAACATGAAAGAGCAGTATTTTGATGCTTTAAATGGAAATTAAGTTTTCATCTTGTGTTCCTTCTTCCCAGCCCTTCATTTATCTTCTTCCCTTCCTTCTTTCTTGAATTTACGCCAATTCAATTTTTTTGGTGATGTGAAGTCATTGGCAGTGAGGTATGACAGTTTTAAATCCTGATCTTAGCGAAATTCCAGTTGAAGTCAATAACCTTAAAAGGCACAGGTTTTCTGTAAAAATGATGATGACTACTGGAGGGGAAAAAACAAATAAACAGCAATTTTTTGTGCCAGTAGAAGGATATAAAGACTATTTCTTGTTACACTGTTGTGTTTTGTCTTTGTTTTTTTTTTTAAATCAAATATCTTGGAAAATTATATAAAGAAAGGAAACTTTTTTTTTTTCTTGTCTTAAAGCTTATAGAAATCCTTGGGTGTGATGTATCTTCATTTAGACTGTTTTTTTTTACCTTTATTTGTCTGTTTTTTAGTATTTAATGAAGTGTGTTACTATAGTGGTAACTATATTTTGACTCTTATATGCTTGTTGGAAGCATAATCCAAGCTGATGAATTGCAAATAATTTGCCTTCATTTTAAAGAAACAGAATTACATGCTAAAACTTTAATTCAAGGTTTAGGAAGAGTGAATGAAGGTAACATTGTCTTCAGTCCTGGGAAACCTCTGATTTAGTCCTTTAAATTGCTGTCACTTCTTTCCTCCCTTGCTCAAAATCTTACATTATTCTCTCTGAAGTTTACCACCTACCTGATTCATTTTTTCCCTGAAGTACCGAGATCAAAAAAGGAAGAGTGCAAATTCTGAAGCCCCTTCTCAAAACTGAGACCTGACCTGACTGCCATAACGAAGACTTAACAAAAAAACACAAAACACCGCAAGATCAATCTGCAATGACTTCATTCCTCCATTAATTGTCAAACTGCCTCTAGGAGTTTGGCTTAGTCAAAGGAGTATCATTAGGAAATCTCAAGAGACAGGCTCCCACAGAGACAATCTGATCTTTAGGAAGGATCTCTTTGTAAATCTGGCTGAGAAATGAATGTGTGGGTGGGCAAGTGTATTTGTACATAGTGAAAATGTGTGCTGTCTGTGCAAGTGCGCCATTTTATGCCTTCATTTGTAAGTTTTTTCTTCCTTTTACAGTGTATCAAGGAACTTATTAAAATGAAATTGCTCTCCCTTAAAACCAATAGGAGCAATTACTATGAAATAAACATTTTTTTGTAGGAGAGCAGCCAAGGAAGAAGTACAGGAAAGGAACTAGCAGAAATACTGTCTATTTGGGATTAGTTGAAGTGGTCCATTTCTGTCTCAGAGACTTCTTTAGTAAGTGGGAGGAATATTGAACAATCAGACAATAAATTTAATATGCACACTTTTGAATATATATGTAATATTCCTTGCAAGTAAGTGTTGCTGACTGCATGTAAACAGAACGTGGTGAAGTAATGCAATTCTAATTGTTTTCACAGGTCCGAAATCCTGTCGTGGCTTCCTGCTTCAGTACTTTTTGTGGGCATTATTTACGCTGGCTCTAGGGCGCTATCTAGATTGGTAAGAAATGCACAAGTAGAAGTCAGTTCATTACCGCCTCGACTTTTTGAGCAAAGAATGTTCCCTTCGTACAGGGGGTTTAATGCTGTTCCTGGGTTGGGGGAAAAGAAAGGTGGAGGAGCTCAAATAATACAGAATCTGTTAATGGTGCTAGAGCAGCAATCCGGGCCTACAAAGTGTAAAGCAGTAACAAAAAGCACAAAATACCTTCATCTTTCCTTGGTCTCTCTGACAGTCTGAAGAACTCAGCATCTCTCCAGGATACTCAGGGTTTTGCAGACAGATCGTCAGTAGTCTGAACTGTGCAAGTAGGGAAGAAGTTACAGAAGTTCTTAGCTATAACTTAAGTTCTTAGCTATAACTTAGCTATAAGCAAGAGGGTGAATGGGACACATTTCTGTGGGAAATCCTTCCAGGAAGAGGATGAAGACTCTTTCAGTGAGAGGCTTTAAGGCTTTACAAGATTTGAGAAAATAAATTGAAAGTTGGGAAGAGATTATGGGAGTGGTTAGAGTCATTGGATTGATGAGCCATTTGAATCACAATAACCTACCAAATGTTTATTCAGGGGATCTCAAACCTGCTTTCATTAAAGCTGACTGCCTTTTACTTAAGTGAGCCAGCGTTTCTCGAAAAAACCTGACAGATGGTCTCTGTCCTCTTGACCAATGCGGTGGGCCTCATTTTAGACCCCAGTGATATCTGGTAAAGCCTGGCTGTATGCTCAGAAGCCACATGCCTCCAGATTAGCTCTCTCTCATGGTGATTGCATTTACTTCCTCTTAGTTCCTTGTCAAAGCAAGTTCCATGGGGCTTCCCTGGTGTAAACTCAGCAAAGATCTCTAAGGAAAGAGCTGCCTGGAAACAAGGATAAAGCCTTGGCAGCAGCACCTTTTCTGCCTGCTCACCTGAGAGGTGGAGGAGGTCTGAATTATATACTCTCTTGTTATGTCTACTTTCAGAGTCCCGTAAATTACATTATTTCCATGGTCATTCAAGAGTAAGATGTGCTGGAGTGGCAGAGGGCCTGTGAATGTTTTTTTGATTTTTATCCCAAACTGTTCATCAGGAGCATCTCCCATTTCTGCATGGCTTTTTGTTGTTCATGGATGAGGATTTTGAGGCCTATTTCTGTGGCCATTTTAGGAAGAAAGACAAGTAGTGTTAGGCCATGATTAGTATATAGTTCCTTGTACTGGTCTTAAATTCAATCTTACGTGCCAGCTTTATTTACAGTAACTTTGCCTACAACAGTTTTATGACATAACAAGAAGAAAAATGCACTCTCCCAATCCTTGTACCAAAATGGCTCACCTCACAAGTATACTTGAATTAAGTGGGTTTGTTTCCAAAGCAGAAATTATGTGAACTTTTTGGATCAAAACCAGGGATGCCCACTTTCAAACGCTACTGTACAATGCCAGGACTGTAATATAGTCTCTACTTGCGTCTCTCCCAAGAGTCACTGGCAGTCTCTCCTGCCCAGGAGTTCAGGGCTGGGACTGGAGGAGGGGGCTGCTTAGCTCTGCACTGTGATGCATTAGGAAAAGTATGCACAACTGTGAGGGGAGGTTTGTACAGAGCCTGTTCACCCTGCCTGTCCAACTAGCAAACCTTTCTTTTTGTTAGCATCAAGTCCACTCACAAATTAAAGACATAGTCACATCAAAGACAATAGACATATGGAGAAGGTTAACAGGGCTAGGCAAACTGGAGCCATTGTTGGCTCTGAAACACATACGGAAGAGCCAAAAGTGGAGTAGGGGAGAGGGAGGAAAGAAAAACCCAACAAATTGGCTTCACAAAAGGAATAATGTAAATTTTGCTGTCACGTTGCAGCCTTCCTTGTATGTGGTTATTTCTTTACAGTTACTTGTATTTCCTATCGTGTCAGGCTCAGGATGCTTATGTTAGATAATTCTGTTTTACTGTGCTTAGCTGTCCAGCAACAGGGTTGTGAATTGGTTTTCAGAAACAGTGAAGCAGGAGCTGACAAATTCATGCTAGTTCTGTTCGTGTGATTTTTCGTTCCTTGCTAATTTAGAGGTGTTAAGAGTTATCTTGGTGAAACTGTTGTGTTTATGGATCCACCTCAGTTGTCGCTATGGCTTTAAATGTTTATTTAGTGATCCTTATCCAGCTTTATGGGAAAGAAGAGAAAAATACAGATTTCTGATTGCAAAGTCAAGACAGGGAGGTGATACTATCTGATACTTACAAGGCAAGGACATCACTGAGAAATTAACTTATTCGCTACTCATGATTTAAATACTATCCATAAGAAGGGAAATACTGCTTCCTACAACTGCTTTAGTCTTTAGATTATCTTAATTGGAGCAGAGAGTTGCTTCTGTTTCAACTGTCTGAGAGACCATGGATCTGATTTGGAGGAAGTATTATGAACCACTAATTCAAGTTGGTTTTGCTTGGGGCGATGGGCGTCTTACTCATTATTGTTATCACTGGGGTTTGTTGCTTAATGATTTCATATTGGGATGGTGGCCAGATGCCTCGTTGGATATAATTTCAGCATCACTCGTGTGTGAACTATCATATTTCCACCCTAATTTCTGGCAGCTCTTCCTAGCAGGAGCTGAAAGCAATTGCCGAAAATAATCTTACTCGTACTTTTGTTGCTAGGAGTAACACTGTATTCTTAGTACCCGCAGACAGAGATGGGAAAACTAATGAGAATGGTGCGCCGTGGAGGCTGTAGATACATGAATAGAGAGGCAAAACCTGTGGCAAATACTGCAATGGTAGCTCTGGATGAACAGACTGAGCACTCAAAAGTGGGAGAAGCAATCAGGGTTAAAGATGCCTGTGCCTTGTAATAGTGATCATGCTCTTGGAATGGGTCGAAGTCCCCTTTAGGAGATATGACGTGGGTTTACAATTTAAAAACAAACAAAATAACACGAAGCCCTGGGACAGCTAGCCCTAAGAGGAGCACCCATTCCTATGCCAGTGACTGTTCTGAGTTGATTCAGGCTTTTTTTTTTTCTCTCCCAATGGCAGCCAATTCCAGTGTTCCTCACTGTACAGAATGCAGCAGAAGTCATAACCTGTGGCTTCCAGAAGTTTGTGCAGAAAGAGGTAATTGGTCTATTAATTGAGGTATTCAAGGCACCTCCTGTGATATAACTGCCCTATAACAAAACACCTCATTTCTTTTTATATAGGCATTACTGCTGTGTGCTTTTCTGCTCTCGCTGTGATAGCAAGTCCCTAATGAGTCCCAGAGAGAGATTTGCTGTTGACAAGTATCTACATTGATGTTTTCATTTCCTCTTTAGTTGATGAAAGACTGCAAGTGCATATTGATGGTTTGATCTGCATTTTAAAGACTGGCTTGGTCCCATCTCTCTTAGGCCAGATGTAAGACTTTCATCGTTTGAGCTAAGGGCTGTTCTCCAGCCTCTTGTCCCCCATTCTCTATGTGTATCCGGGGTTGCCCCTTCCCAGGTGCAGAATCTGGCACTTGCTCTTGTGCAACTTCATACGGTTGGTGATTACCCAGCTCTCTAATTTGTCAAGGTCTTTCTGCGAGGCCTCTCCACCCTTGATGGAGTCAGCCACGCCTCCCAATTTAGTATGATCTGCAGACTTACTCAAAATACCTTCTTGTCTTAGTAATCCAAGACATTTATGAAAACATTGAAGAGAACCGGCCCTAAAATGGAGCCATGGGGAACCCCAATAGTGATTGCTCACTCACCTAATGTAATTCCGTTTACTGTAACCCTTAGATAGATCACATCTCCACATGAAATTTTGGACAAACAATGCATTTTTTGATTTGTTTCTGAGTGCTTGAGAATCTGTTCCAATACCTGTTAAAGGGAGGAGAACAATTCCTACTTACTTTAATAAGAATTTTTTTTTTTGGCTCTTCAACTACACTATGGGAGATTTTTCTTTTTAGGCAATGAAATGCTATTCTAAGTGTCTAACCAGAGCTGTTGTGTGAGGTAGCACTGGGAAATCACAAAATCATTTCTGCAATGGCCTGTGGCTTGTAGTGGAAGAAATCTTCCCTTCATTACCTCTGCTGTGCATATAGAAGATAAATAAATGGCTGTTTGCTATTCGTGACAAGCTGAAGAGCTCTGAAAGGTTATGACTAAGGTATTTAACAGTGTGTACCATGGCATGTCCCTATGGCATATTTCCCTGTCTAGTGTCCCTGCCAAAGTGTTTTTATCTTTTTCTTCTAGCTCACATGCTTATATTTCCTGTCTTTGAAAACAAAAGCATGATGGGGAAGGATAATGCAAACACAGCTCTTGCTAGGGGTCTTCAGGGGAATAATTTTGGCCCAGGGGATTGGGAAACTCATGAATTTAGGCCAAGACTGATTTGGTTGGGATAATACCTAATTAATTAAGGATACTTAATATTTGAATACATACAAAATGCAGTTTTGGTACACTTCAAGATGCGAGTGAGGACCAGGTATTAAGTTAGAGGATGGTTTTAGGTTTACTGGTTTACTTGCTGGTAAATAACCTGAAAATATTAAAAAAAAAAAAAAAAAAAAAAAAATGAGGGTAGGCTCATCTGTAATCCTTGTTCTTTTTTCTTTTTTTTTTTTTCAAAATAAATTTGCTAAGCAGTACTCACACATAATGGGCTGTTGAGTGTTCAGTGGCTTTTTAATGTGCAGGAAGATCATCTGTGATCACATAGATTAATTTTGAAATCATATGTTCTTTTTTACAGCAGACCTCTCATCTGAAAGTCTGTAGGTAAGTTTTAAAAACTGCTCAAATTCAGATTCAGACTTGTTTTGGCTCCAGCTTCTGTATTTGTTTCAGATAATAGCACATCAAAACAATGAAGAATATTAAGACATATTCCTGTAGGCAGTGAGTCTAGATTGCAACAGAAGTAATTAAATGTTTTTAAAATGAATTTTTTAACAATTCCTTAAATAGATCCATTTTTTTTCTCATTATAAAAAATAAAAAAAAGCTAGAAGTAACAAAGCAATGATTGTAAGAATGTTTTTGAAAAAGAGATGGAAATCAGGTTTGATAACCGAGTGGATAAACAGTAAGAAAAAGACAATGTGATAAAAAATAGCTAAAAATGCCTTTCCTAAGAAAGAAGAGGTGGGTGACATCCAGCATCATTCTGTTAGCATTGATAAACAACCTTACCAATCTTGGTTGGGCCTAGTTGTGCAGGCTTCAAAAAGGAGATAAAGTGACAAACAGAAGTTGGCTATACACGTATTAAAAGTTTCATTCTTCCTGCCCGTCTTCTTGAAAGACTGTCCTCCACGCTTTGCAATCTTTTAGCTGTACTTAGAGTGGACAGTTTTGGTTTATATGTTAGTGTCTTTGGAGGCCCTGTCTTCCTACTTCCTCCGCGTTGTTCCCATTAGCTGACTTACTGTGGCCTTATTTTCACTAGTGGATTATCGCCAAGGACGCCAGTTTGTTGTTTTCAATCTTATTTATTGTCTTTTCCTTCTATGTCCCTGGAAAGCGGGAAAATGAGCTGCAAAAGCAGATATTCACTATTATTGATAGTGATCGTCCATAGAAATTCTACACCTGCATTTTCTTTGTAACCCGTAGAAATCCTGACTCAGCCACAGTTTAAGGTTTTGTTTAGTCCAGCTCAATGGACTAGGGGAGGATTTGAGCTGCACTTACATCGTTTCTGCCATTCTGCCACTCTCTCCCACTTTGCTCTGTGTTCTGGAGCTAACAGCATACTTTTAATGGAGCCACCACTGCTGAAATTGTAATAAGGAATTTGTCTTAATGGCAGAACTTTTTGGTATCTGTTCATAGCCAGAGATGGGTTGGTTTTAGTATTCTGAAGAAGCCTAGGGAGGCCAGATGGCAAGTGAAGAACAGTATTCCCTAAAAATAAATAAATAAATACAATTTCAACGATGTTTTGTGCTGCTTTTCTTCTTGCACAACTTTGTTCTGTATTATTAGCTATGAAGAATGTCTGATGTAAAACTTAATTTTGGTGGCAGAAATTGCTTTTTAAATACATGGAATAAAAATGAAGTGAACAAAGCATCAGTGTAGAATCGAGTGGAAGTGTCCATATTTCACTGGGAGTACAAGCTTTTAGTCTGTTTTTTTTTCTCTTTCCCACAGCGTGCTGTTCCTTCTGGTAGCAGCAGTGTGCCTTCCTTTGTTTGACACCCAGGTGAGCTCTGTTTTTGTAAAACAGCTCTAGTTTGACCTTGATGTTTGTTCTCATATAAGGGATGCAGCTTTTACTTGTAAGCTAGGGCAGGATTCCTGCAAAGGAGTTGTAAGTGTGGCGTATTGCCTTGTTAAAATCTTGCTGGTTTTAATGTATTTGCATCCTGGCAAAACCTCTGACCAGTGCACACATGGAACTCTTCAGTGAAGTCAGTGGCAGAAAAGACCTTGGTGTAACTTCTTAGAGGGCTTTAAGCAAATCACTTCAGTTTGAATGTGCAAGTGGTTTCCTAAATAAGCTTTGTAATCACTCTGTGCACTTTTGGTGGCCACTGGAGAAAGAAAGGAGGTATCTAGATCTAGAGTAGCTCAGTCCAGCATAGATCTGTTCTTTGGAGATGCCTGTCTCTCTTTTGGAGTTTTAGGACGGCTGCTTCCTTGATTTAGAGACTTCAGTTAATATCCGAAGTCAGGTGGGAAGAATATGGGACTTGTCTGGATGCATCTGATCAAACGCAGATATATATCAACAGTGTTGCACCTGAGCTAGCTCCCTTTATGATACAGAGTAGGAACTTATGGTGTATAATCCATCTTACCTGAAAGCAGACATCAAAAATAGGCCAAGTGAATTCCCCTCAAAAATGTTTATTTTTTCCCCATTGATTGAGTACAGTAGGCTCTCTTCATAGAGTGTTCTTTTAGGATACTCTGCAGTTACTGAGAGCCTTGGGGAGAGAGACTGCTTAGCTGCTGGAGGGGCTGAGAGGAGAAAGGAGGCAAAAGAACACCACTTCCAAGACCTTAGTGGTATTCCTCTGACCCCCTCAGCCCTCCCTGACTGCCAGTCCAAATGTCCAGGGGCAGCCAGAAGTGAACTTTTCTGCTGAGTGAAAAATGGCTGTGATAGAAGAGTAAACAGGCTGGAGTTCATAGTCTCAGGCTGTTTAAAATGGTGTCTGTATCTGAAAGAAATAGAGCTGTCCTCACCAAGGCGGAGAACCGGGGTGACAGAGGATAGAGCTACCTTGCATATGCCAAATCTCTAAGGGGAACAGAAAGAACTTTAGTCTTCTCTAGACTTTCTTAGTCTTCTTCTCTATACTTGTAGCATAGCTCCCAATGTATTTGCTTTATGAAGTACTGCAGGGAAATAGTAATACCTATGTTTATATGAACATGCTTTAATTTACTTGGATGTTCGTTATTGCAGTTTGATCCAAATGGTTATTTCTGGGCCCTAGTTCACTTGATCTGCGTTGGTAAGTCATTTCCTTTTGGAAGGAGAATTCTGAAAAGTAAATGTGTTGTAGAAGCAAATCAGCTTTATTATGAAGTTATTGGTATTTAAGTTTTTTGATGTAAGAAACATTTGAAAAGAATAAAGAAGGTCAGTAAAGAAAGTGCATACCTTTTATAGCCTTTGAAAACAAAGGAATAAACTAGATACTGCAGTCAGTTAATTGTGGATGAGAAAATACACACACAGTTTTAATCAACACTAAGACTTTCTGGGAGTTTTTAACGGTTGGCCTCTAAGAGATGCTTCTCTCAGGGGGGAGAAGAAACATGAAGAAAAACAAATAATATCTTTATTGCACACACACATTTTATTTAAAAGCTCACAAAAAGTTTTCTAAAATATCATGGAATATGTTCCCAGAGGAAGGGTGTTGAAATGTTGGTGTTTTTGATGCAATCATATGTATTTTTAAAAATAAACAAAAAAGAGTTGCATGACCTGTCGGTATTTGTATGTTTTAATTTTGTCTTTTTCAGATTAAACATTAATTTGAATAAATAATAATAGTTCTCTGAAAAGTTAAAAACAGACCTAAAAAATCTGAAGAAAACACGAGCAGTGATATTTAAGTAGGATATTTGTAACATTAAGTTGGATTGTAAGGGATTTGTAGAACTTTTTTAGAACTGCTGTAAGACTGAGTGACTCATTCGTATGTTAAGTCTTGTCTGCAAATCAGGGATGACTCCTTCTTTATTTTGTGTATTCCTATTGTAAATTTTTTAGGTCAGAGGTTATGTGTTTATATGTATTTGTGCCTAAGGACGTCTAGAGATTGCATGCTAAAAAAGTTGTATACAGATAAGAAGTATTACTTTTTCTTTAGGAAATGTCATATGGTAAACATTTGCTCGTTTAGATAAAACAACAGTCTACGGATTTTTCACTTCAAATACTTGTTTGCTGTAACTAGTGATGTTACTGCTTTCATAGTTGTTTCCTTTGTAAAGCATTGCTAGACCAGAGGTGGAACGCTGCTTAGAACCTCCAGGAGCCCTAATCTGTGTTGTTGAAATGTGTAGGAAGTGACGACATAATGTTTATGCTCAAAGTACATCTTTTTTCCATTTTGCTTATTTCTGAGAGAAAGCTGTTTATGTAGCCGTTGAAGTTTTTATGTAATTGCGTTTTCTATCAACTAACACAAAATAATGATGCTGAGAGAAAGGGTGAACAGGTGAACTAACTTATCACATAATTAAGATAGAACATAGAGGAAGTACATGTTTTGCCTTTCAGCTTGGTTTGAAGAGAAATGGTAAAAAGGGGGGAAAAAGGTAAAGAGGTCTAAAGAAGTAGAGCCTGAAGCTGTGTTATTCCTTACTTGAGTGCTTAAAGCCTTTCCCAAAATAGAAGTGGGAGCTAACCAAGAGGTGAGTAGGTAAAGATAGATGGTAGAGAGCCTGGAGAGCCTAGAGCTGAGAAAACTGTAAAGAGCAAAAATGGCTCAGAACCAACAGCTATAGGAGCCTACATAGATGAACACATCATAGAAGTTACCCAGAAAAATGGTGAAAAATGGGAAGAATGGATTCTTCGGTACTTCATTTGCATACATGTTTGTACTTCCCTCCCCATTTTTTAGTTTCCATGAGCTAGAAGTCATCTCTTTGGAAGGACTAGCAGCAATATGTCATAATGGCAGTAATCTGAGGTGATAACACTTTGAAAACCATTAATTTGAAGCGATAGGTTGATTTTACTCATGATTTATGTATCCTTTGTGCTGTGTTTCTAACTGTAATTTAGAGGGGTTCCACATCTGTCAGTACCGATGACCAGATAAGCTGTTGTTTGTCAGAATGATTGCATGCTATGGTAATTGCACATCATTTCAATTGCAGGGGCTTACAAAGTATTTCACAAGTTATGGAAACCTAGTTCTTTCAGGTATTGTGTTTTCATATTTTTTTAAAAAGAAGGAGATTACTATCAAAAGAGGGTTGATCTATGTAGCAGTCAGGTAAACTGTAGGGATCTCTGCTTTATCAGGATGAACTGGATCCCTCTTGGTTAATCGTTAATGACTTTTACAAGAGGAGCCTTGTTGTTGATGATCTTAAGAATACCATGCAGTTATTGATATTTATACTGCTAATGCAAACACTGAATTAGTTTTAAACAGTCCGTTATCAAAGGATGATGACTCAATCCTGGAAAAATATCCCCTTGTTACTGGCACTGGCATTAAGAGGAAATGTTAGTTTGTGTTAGACTTGAAAGCTGCAAGGTTTGTCTCTGTCAGTATCTCCCAATGGGATACAATCTCAAAAGTGTTTAACAGCTGGTGAGTTGTTGCAGGATGTGAATGTCTGAATAACTTAAAACCTTGAGACTTTGCAACAGCTTTGCACACCAGACCTTCAACCATACAGTAGTTTTGAAAGCAGGTGCATTGTTCACATGACATATTTGTGGTGTCTATAATCTGCAATTGTCTGTATAGGGAAGGGTGTGTTGCCACTGCATATTAAGTGTATGTGTGCAACATGTGTATAGGGTATGGATAGGCTCATTTATTTCAAAACAATTTTCCATCTTTGTTTAAAGGGTCTAAATTTTGGTCAAACTCACCATATCTTTCCTGTCAATGAGACTCCCATTGACAGAGTAACAACAGAAATAGTGTGCAAAAGCTGTGTAGGTTAGTATGCTGATTAATATTATGATATTAATAGTTTGTTTATAATATTATAAGTATGCTATATAATTATAACATGTATAATGCAAATATGTTGCAACATTACAGTGTTATAATACTACTACCTATACTGATCTATTATATCAAGTGAATGGCATTACTAAAAGAACACTTTTTTTTTTTCTCCTCTCCTAGTGAATTGGACCAACAGTACATCAATTATGTATTCAGGTAAAACTAATAAGCCTTTGATACACTGTTGTTGTTTTTCTGTAGTATATGTCTTCATTTTTAACCATGTCTTGTTTAGGAAACTCAGAGCTACCACTACTTAAATGTATTTATTTAGCAGGACGTTCATTGGAAGAATATGGCTTAGCAGCTGCGTGGTTTTGGCTCTGGTTGTAGGTGGGCATGCCAGTATACACCTGGGGAGGTAACGAGGTGTTAATTACGAATTTTTAATCACCATGTGCACAAGTGATCCATCTTTTCCAGAAATAATATTTACTGAGTAACTCCCTGGCAAAATCTCCACCACAGAAAATCAAACTTAAACTAAATTGCCAGAGGGAGAGGCAGTGATTATAAAAGTACCACGTGCAAAGAACATGAGCAGTAACTGATTGTTGAGAGTGCCGTTAGTGGGGTTGAGTAATTCAGACCTTTAGCTGTTTTTCTGATTTGGAGATATAAAACTGGCTTGTTATTTTGTAGTTAGTAAAAGAGCCTGAGTCACAGACCAGAGTCCCCTGGTTGTATTATTTTTTGTGTGTGTGTGTTTTTTTTTTTTGTTTTATTTGGGAACAAATCAGTCCTTTCCCCAAAGAGCTATATAAGCTAGAGCATTCAGTGTGTAAGGTTTCCACTAGATTTCTGTAAGGCTTTATTTGAAGTAAGGTGTAAAGAGACTACTAGATCCTTCTCCATCCATTATCATATCTGCTTGTATATATTGACCTCTTTTCTTAGAATGGTAACTAAAGTTGTGTGGGAATGCTCTGGAGTATGGATGCGGAGCTCTAAGGAAGAAAGGTGGTCAAAGGGACTGAAATACATAAATTAGTCAGGGCGGAAGTGGAACACAGAACAGAAGTTAGGAATAAGCATAGCAAAAGTGAAGTGCTTGTCCATTTGATTAGATGGATGTGTGCTTTAATCCGACCTCGTTAAAGACGCCTGGCAGGAACACATCAGGGACACTGGTGTAAGATAGTTACTTAACTTAGGTTCCCATTTATCTTATGAGCATCATCAGCATAACACCATGTATCTCTTTCTATCATAGCCCAATCAGATCTATTTCCATTTAAAAAAAAAAAAAAGTAATGCAGGCCACTTGCGGTTTGTATGGTTCCAGTGTCTGTTCACCAAGGTCCCATGTGTTGACAGTACCTGAATATCAATTTGCCTGAAGTAGGTTCTTGTTTTAAGTCAGTTGTTGTTTCCTATTTAGTGTGAAGTGCAAAGCAAATCAATTTTACTGAAAGGAGGTAGTTGTATTTATTGAACTGTTTTGAAGAATGTTAGTCATGGGGCTTGCAAATGTGTTGCTATGTACAGAGATAATCCATGAAGTCTTGAATGAATTATAGCCGTATGTTTAATGTTGAAGGAAGAATCACTAAACAAGCAGTAAAATCAGTTGTTTTTTTTTCACTTGTCAGCTGCCCAACTATGGCTCTTGGTTGTCATTTTAGCTGAAAACTGCATTTGGGCCTCGACCTTTATTCAGATTTTGGCTGAAGGTCTTAATTTTGCAGCTTCGATTGAGAAGTGAGATCTATGTTCTGTATGATGTTAGCTGATGGTATCCTTTGAAGTCTGTGAAGTTGTGTCCAGCAGAGAGCAGGAGTTCCACATTACATGGAAAGCATGATTATGGTTGTAGAGGATTTTGAAAAGGCGAAGCTTCTCAACTAAGGAACTGTGAAGCATAGTGGTGTGAAGCTGGTCAGCATGTTTGAGAGCTGTGTAAGATGGCTGACAGACACACGGTGTTGTTGCAAGGACTTAATTTCTGTAGGAAACAGTCAAAAGTATTTCTAAATGGCACTGAATAGAAGACCTTTTACTATGGATGAGTGCAGACTTCTTCGGCCTCTTCTTGCAGATAACTAGTGACAGGACAAGAGGGAATAGCCTCAAGTTGCACCAGGGGAGGTTCAGGTTGGAAATGAGGAGACATTTCTCCTCAGAAAGAGCAGTCAGGCATTGGGACGGGTTGCCCAGGGAGGTGGTGGCGTCACCGTCCCTGGGGGTGTTCAAGGAAAGGTTGGACGTGGTGCTTGGGGACATGGTTTAGTGGGTGACATTGGCGGTAGGGGGATGGTTGGACCAGATGATCTTGGAGGTCTCTTCCAACCTTAAAGATTCTGTGATTCTTATGGGCAATTCTAGCTCAGAATTACTGTAAATGTGCTTATCTCTGGCAGAGGGTACCCAGCATTTTGTGATTTAGCATGCTGCTTCCTCTCAAGGACTGTTTTGGCCGTGACAGGATTCTGGTTCCATCTCTGAGACAGGACAGCAACATCTACTGGTGGTCTTGTCTGTATGAGCGTCTGCGAGGGAATTTCCTAGAGCGGTATTAGCGCAACGTCCCCCTGTTAGCGCTATTATCAGTAGGCCTTTGTAGCTTCTTATTTCTAACTAGATCAGACGGCTGACATGTGGCTGTGCGGAGAAAAGAAAGCAGCTGTGTGAACACAGCCAAGTAGTTTTTGTCATCATAGGGTCTGTTCAAACTGTTTCTGTCAGTGCAAAACCAAAATTGTGCTCTCTGTGGAGGCACTGCCTGGATGGAGCAGATTAAAAGCTCTGTCCCAAGCAACTGGGTGTTACATTGCGCCAATATGTCGGATTATAAATACATGTATTTAAATTTAAGAAAAAATAACTGTATTGGCTCTGTTGAATGCTTCCAGAGGTGCAGCTGAAATTAGCAGTCTCCTAACATGTGCTGTCCTTGTAAGCTCTGTTTCTCATTTTAAAATCTGAAACAGTTTTGTGGGGGAGAACATCTTAAGTTAGAGTGTTAGCAAATGTATATGGACAGGAACTTTCCAGATCTGAAGAAATACTTGTTGATGATGAAAGTGTGGTGGTGTTCTTACTTCATCACTTACAGCTTGATTATTCAGGGGATTTTTAAGAGGGAGCCTGGCCAGGGACAAACGTAGGGGAAGGAAAGCAGAGCTGTGCTGTGTAGGGAAGGGAGGAGTGATGTTGCTTCTTTGTGCCCAGCCCGATCCTCCTCTTCATCCCTCTCCCTTTTGTTGTCCCTCTGATCCTCCAGTCTTGTTCCCAACACCCTCTTTTACCACAGTGATGTATTTCACTGCATTCTGACTCTTGTGCTTCTGATACTTCCTACTTGTTATGCTGGTTTTTTTTTTTTTTTTTTGTTTGTTTGTTTTTCCAGTAGTCTTGCATTTTCTTTTATTCCTTTCCAGTCACTTGCTTTTCACCAAGGCAGGAGCCAGATTTCTCTCGACAGCCAGCTGGCAAAGGCTAGTGTGAGGCGGGGGTAGAAATGTCTACCTGGCATGTGGAGGGATGTATAATGTGTCTTAGAAGTGGGTTGCAGCTTGTCTTGGGCTTTCTCCTATGATGATGCAGGTAGAGATATGTTCCTCCTTGGGGTGAACTTGGAAGAAAGCTTCAGTATATCTCAATATCTTTTACTATTTGGTATTTGTTCACAAGGTAACCTCGCAGTTGCCGGTGAAGAGAAAGCAAAGACTTAAGGCAGGAGATTTTCAAATGGTGAATAAATGGTACTGTTGAAGATACGGGGAAAGGCTTTATTCTGTGCAACTAAACTATATCTGGCTGTAAAAGAGCTTTTTTAATTTACAGAAGTGACAGATTAGCTACAGTAGATTTTCCGCAATGAAGAGGCAGCTTTGCAGGCATAAGTTACTTTCCTTGCGGGCAAAACCTCTTTTTGGTTAGACAGAAAACCTCAGGTGACCCAGCCCACATTAGTGGGTACGGGGGAAGACCAGAGGAGCAGAAGAAGCCCTGCGCGGGAATCCTGCTGTGGCCTGAGGTTCAGGCTGTCCTTCTGGAAATTCCTGGATCCCTGATCGGGTTTTATAACATAATCCTGTCTTTTCTACTGATGTTCTGTTCAGGGCAGAGTTACAGTACAGCTTTAATGCCATCTAACCCTTGTGCCTTAACCTTCCTTTCACTTTACAAGGACGAAAACAAAACCTTCTCCATGTTTTCTTTGGATTGCGGCCTGGGATGTCTGGTATGGTTATCAATCCCTCTTGGTTGCAGAAGGAAGTTTCTCTTAGAGCTTTTCCCGATCTCACTGTTATTTTGTTTTAAAAGTAATAATGCAAAAAGCAAAAGTGGAGAAACACAGGTTAGTCATAATTCTTATCAGTGGTGATAGTTTTACTTCCAGTCCCCTGTTGTCTGTCTTATTCAGTCAATAACGAGTACCTGAGGTCGCTCATTTACAGCAAGCAATATTTTCTAGCCATCATGTGTGCTGGGAACCATTTCCAGCTCTTTCTCTGCCTTAACTTTTCATCACGTGTCCTTCTACTGGCTGGGTTTATACTTCAGTGTTATTACTGTGCCCAGTGACCTGTAAGAATCACTGGTAATTAGCAAGGGAAACTGCCTAGCTTTGCCATTCACAATATTAATGAATGTCTTTTCGCCTTCCTAAGTGCAGTGCTTGCTACTTTTCAGGGAAGTGGCTTCTCCAGATATTCTTTTCTCCTTCTCTCTCTTGTCCCTTGTGTTCAACATGGATGTGTGTTGGTGTCTGTAGGAAGCTCTAGTTCTGATTTGGAAGACATACTCATTTCTCCCATCCTATAATGCTCCAGAATATGTTTCTGTAGCCTTTTAAACTTTTAAACTTTGAAACACTGAGGAATAAAAAAAGTTTTGGGGAAAAAAAATATAAATTGATAGGAAGAATCAACAGTGCTGAAGGAGGCTCTGTACAGCCTGTGCTACAAACTCAGAGCAAGAAGACCATGTAGGATCTCAGAAGTCTTAAGTAATTCTCCAGTTAAAGAACTAGTCACAGATGATTTTCTTGTTCACTTGCATCTTTGTAAAAAGTGTGTATCATTTGGGCTGGTACTTTGTTTCGTTTTCATGCATGTTTTTCAACTTGTTTAATGGCAGCATTTGTTCTTTTTCCAGTTAACATTTTGGGCATGAATGTGCAGCACGTGTACAACTGCATGCATAGGACTGGGTATTTAACTCTCTTATACAACATATGGACATTCCTACAAAGCAGACATTTGTGCACGCTGCTGATATTCGTCCTTGGAGAGAGGGTTACTCAAATCTGTAGTTCCATCTAGATTCTGTCTCAGTGTCACCATCTGACTGAATAGGAGCTATGTTACAAAGGACTTGAGTAACAGGGAATGCTTAAATCAACCTAGGGCGGTAGTGTATGTTCATGGCAAATTGGGCTATGTTAGGAGCATATCAGATTGACAGAAGTCATTGTCAGTGTTGCGGAGGCTGCAGGTGGAATGCTCTGTGCAGTTTTGGGCTTCCCAGTTGAAGACAGAAGCTCAGGGCTACTGACAGTGTTAGGGACCTAGAGCACATGGCCTGCTAGAAGGAGGGTTCGAAGAAGCTCATCTTGTTGAGAATGTCAAAATGGAGACCAAGGAGACTAACAACGCCTACACCTTCTTGAAAGGCAGTTAGAGATCATGGAGTCATAGAGTATCAGAGTTGGAAGGGACCCACAAGGATCATTGAGTCCAACTCCTGGGTCCCCAAAGGACCCGGATGATCTAGCCAAACTCTTCTAAGGAGAAGTTGGTAGTATAATGTGGAACGAGAGCCATAAGTTGTAGCTTTAGTGATTTGCAAACTGGACATCAGGGAAAAACCTCTTTGTTAGGAGGGTAGGGTAGCCCTGGAGCAAGTCACCCAGAGAGGTGTGGAATCTCCATGCTGGCAGATTTTTGAGACTTGGCATTTTCAGGCAGAGCCACCCAAGACAGAGGACATGATCAACTATTGGCAGTAGCCCTGTTGCAAGTTAGAGGTGGCAACCCTGGAGATTCCTTTCCAACTACCTTTTTTAGTATTATTATCTATGCCTCATTTATTCTACAAAACTGAAATAAGTTTCACTATGAAAAAAAAATTGCAAAGCTGTCAATTCATAATGTTGGGGCCATGTCACAACTACTGCAATATATAATTAATCTTTTTTTATTTTTCAGTGTGGTGTTGTTGGCCTCCGCATCCCATCCAGCAGGTAAAGTGGTTTGAGTTGCTCCTTTTTTAGGTTTCTGTAGTGCCTTTCCTTTTCGTGCAAGTTTTTAGAAGCCAGACCCTGTAGAAGTTAGCTGTGGAATTCAATTGCAGTATGACTGATAATAAGGTATTTTGTAGGAAGAAGAGAGGAAGGTACCTGACGCTGTAATTTGTGTTTGATATTTGGTAATATCTTTCTTAACTGCCCTTTGCAAAGAAGCATCATAGGGCAGACAACAAACAACAGCTTTTGAGGTGGTACGTGGTAAAGAACAAAGGTTCCCTTACTGAACATGTCCTCTTGAGAGCAGTGCTCCAGCACTCCCAATAGATCTGAGCTTCCTCCTCTGCATTTCCCTCAGTGCTATGCAAAGATTTTGTTTTGTTGTTTTCATGAGATGTATTCCATCCCTTAAGCCTGTGGCAGGATTTGAAGTAGCAAAAGATCAAAGGCTAAAATTGAAGAAACCGAAAATTTGATGGTAGAAAATATTGCTCTCGTACAGGCGTTTTAACAGTTAGAAGGATAAAGATGCCTGTCTGTTGCTTTCAGTAGAATGCTTGCTCAGTCAGAAAAATAAAGCCAAAAACATTTGAGTAAACTTGAATTCCCCCTTTTGACTGGTGGTTCGTATTGTGTATATAGCATTTTCCCACCAGGATAGACAGAAATGCTGAGGAAAATAGGCCTGCATTTCAAAAAGTGAAAGATGGAGCTGCATCTGCATCTGTAGAGCCCAAGGGACGGAGGAGTCCCAGGAATTGTTGCTACTAAGATTAACCAGGGCCCAGGTTCCTGGAAATGCAAATACTTGAGAGCTCTGCCTGGATCTGGGAGAACTCTCTCAAGCCTCTTGACTTGTTCTGTGTGACAGAGTTCAAATTCCAGAGGAAGAAGCAGCCAACATGTATCTGTGTTTCCTGTTGCTTCAACAGGAATCATCACAACCTTCTGAAGGAAGTGGATGCGATGTATGTCTAGCCACTGGCAACTGTTGTTTCAGCAGGATCATCCGTATGCTAGCAAAGAATATTCTTACATTTTGTATAATCCTTTTTCTCCTTTTCAACCAAAGGCAGGGACTGGCTGGAGTCAAGGTCAGAGAGAAATCATTAAGCACACTAGAAATGTGGAAAGCATCACAAATGAAAAGTCAGCCAGCTGTAAAGGCTCTAAGGAATGTTAAACTAGTAATGTTCGTATAATTGCCGTTCCCTGCTTGTAACAGTGGTAATTTTTTTTTCCTGTGTTCCACTGAGTGTATTGCTTTGTCCCTCAGGTGATCTCTTCAGTGCCTTGGACTTTCCGTTCTTGTACTTCTACAGATTTCATAGCAGTTGCTGCGCCAGGTAACCTCTCTGTAACAGGACATGTGAATGTTTTCAAATTACTGTTGAATTCCAGCTTTGGCTCTCGGTTTAAAAAAAAATTGGAGCTATCCTAGTTTCTACTGGCATAAGCCAATAAAACTGCAGAGAATGTGTATCTGTGGGTATGCATTTGAAGGCATAAGATTTAAATGTGCTAAAGTTTGTGCAAACGAGGTAAATGTGATTGTTTGAGTGAACCCGGAGAGTTCCCAGTCACCAGCAAAGTAGTTCTTACCTAGTGTAGCAAAGCTTTGATAAATAGCATCTCTTAAATGCTTCCCAAGTTGGATTAGCCCTTGTTAAACTTGCTGTTTGCAGAGATTACGAAGTATTAGTCTTCAGCACTGCACGGGTGTACATGGATTTATTTGCTTGTACATCTTGTTACTTGGCAGAACGTTTTTTGAGGGTAAAAGGGAAAAGCTTTAACAAGCATCCCTTTATTTCGAGTAGCAAAAGTTCATTGTCCTGTAATGTAATTCTCACAGGACAACATAAATGTTTTCTATAGGTCTTAATTATCTCATATAATTTATTCCTGTCCTTCCTCTCCAGTCTTTTGTCTAATGGAAGTATTCTCTTTTTAGAGAGGGAAAAATGTTTTCGTGCTAACCGATGATGGAAATGTTTCCTGATTGTTATGTGTTTTCTTATTTATATCTGGATTCTCTGTGAAAAGGTGTTATTTAAAAATGATTGTTAAATAATTCCTCTGTAGTTTTGTGGTACAAAAGTGTTGGTTTTTTTTTTTTCAAGAGTGGACTGTACCTACTACAAACAAATTGCAGTTAGCTATCAAATAACTTGTTCCTTAATAGCTGGTGAAATCTGTTTCTTCTTGAAGACAAATGTAACTTCAGGCACTAATGGATATTTAGCTAGCCCAGACATACTTCTCTTTTACTTCAATACAATTTTACCACTGATGTAGCCTCCTGCTTCTATTTCCATTGCCCCAGCTTCAGTACACATATTAGATAGCGTTGTACGCTACACTTTTCTAAAATAATTGGAAAGGAATTGATGGAGAAAAAAGTTGCTTACCCGCATCTTGTCTTATGTGGTGTTTTGTAGATGTAAAGGACTTGATGGAAAACCTGCACAATTTAAAGGGTAACTGGTGGGGCTAAATGTACCACCTGTGCAGAATGTCTGAAGCATTAGAAGTTAGGTACAAAGTGCTCCATTTGTTTAATGAAATAAAATGGTGTTTAATTGTGACATCAGTATTTCAGGTATGATAATTACTTGTTTCACTTTTTATGCCTGAATTACATGAAATGCCGTCAAATCACTTTGACTAAAAGCACTTTTCAGCAGGGCAGAAGGTATGGAACAAACTTTAGCCAGCTACTGAACTTTCAGAAGTTTGGGCAGTGCTGCTGTATTGAACTCACTGATTTCTCAGGGTGGGATGCTCTCCTGCTCGGTACTTAATCCTCTGCAACTGGCAGCTGTTTGGTTCTTTTATCACTAAAGCATCATCTGCTTTCTTGGCTGCAGGCACAGCAGGTAGTCCTTTGGGGTCTTGTGTTATGCCTAAGCGTAAGAAATTGTAGTACCTCCTACTCCTCAGCAGTTATCTTACCCTACTGCTTGGTGTATCAAAACCACCTGCACTGACATGTGGCTGAGAAATGATTTTCCACATGCCCTGAGCAGGGAGCAGCACTTGACTCAGGTGTCAGAGCCCAGCATGGAACTTCTAACCTGGGGCGCCACGATCTTCTACCCTTTCTGCTACTGCAGGGGGGCCATCAGCTGCCAAGAACAGCACACCGACCAAGGAACAAGGCACATTTTGCCTCGTCGCGTGTGCCCCCTGTGGATCTTATCTCTTTTCCCATGCCGTTTCCCACAGTACTTTGTAAGATCCTGTGCCTCGTAACCAGCCACCTAGTGATTTGTGCCACGTGTATTTTGAAGTCCTTTTCCATTCCCTGCTTGCTGGCTTGTATTATTTCACTGTTCACAGCCAGTGGGCTTTAAGTATGTTGCAAGTGGGGAAAAAAAAATCCAGAGCCAAAGCTTGTCAGCTTTATGAGGTCCAGTGAGATGTGGAACAGTTCCTTCTAGAGTAGCCTTGGCTACAGGATGGACTATTGTCCTCTGTGACTTGAGAATCAAAATTAACTTAATTTCCAGCACAGAGCTTTGGAGTGTTCTGTTCCTAATGCTATTGAGTCTTCTAGAGTCTATCTGTTATCTGGTAGAGAGGTATTTGACTTTTTAATTGGAATTTAGGCTTCATGAAGTTTAAACAACTTGAAAACTCAGGCAGAAAGCTTTCAATGGTTATTTTTCAGTTGAACCTCTGTGGAGGCTGGAGTGAGTTACCTGCCAAAAGTGTGGTTTCTGTTGAAATTAGCATTGCCTTTATTCAGAGCTGTTTCAATGCCTCAAGTTAAATATTTGACCTCATGTTTCCAATAATCTCTACTTTTCTGATTATGCAAGTGCATTGGAGACCAACCATAAGACCATCGGACTTGCTTTACTCAGACTCTAGTCACTGACTGAACAAAACCCCAGATTTGCTGGATATAATGTAAGCTCTTGTCAACCAGTTTGCTTTCTCCAAATAAGATTAACACTGCTTGAAGGGTGCCTGTTCAGTCCCGTGTTAGAACTGAGATGCTTGTAAGAGACTGCTTAGCTGAAATTAAGAGACTTTACTAACAAGCTTTCCCCATCCTTTGCAGCGGGCTGCTGGGATTCTTTCTGATGTTGCACACAGTGAAGCTAAAAAGCAGCACAACCTCAGGGCAATACGCAGCGTGGAGTTTCCTTGCAAAGGTAAGAGAAAGATGGCAGATCCATGCATCTCACGGGAGGGCAAAGGAAGTCCTGCATCTCCATAGTTTCCCATGCTAGTCCTATTTGACACTCGCAGAGCCTGGCCATGCAACCTGCACAAAGGGTTCAGGCAACAAATATTGTTCAGGTGCTTAGTAAGTCAGGATTGTTAGCTAAGGCAAAATGCTGTGTATAGACTGAGTTCAGTGGAGCTGTGCTGATTACTGCAGCTGAGGATTTGGCCTGCTGATTTCAAGTATTACAAATCAATACCTACCAGAGGTGTATTGGAGAAAAATACTCCTCCTGAGAGTGTGTGCACCAGCCGTTGTTTCCAGCATGTCTTCCCAGAATCAAGAGTTAAAACTAGTTCTGTGAAGATCAATACCAGCACTCCCATTGCCATCGTCACAGGGCAGAGGATGTCATTTGCTTCGATATTAGTAAGGCTTTTGACAATATCTTCCACGATGTTCCTATATCCAAATTAGGCTGCTTTAGTCTGGATGGGGACACAATTAGATGGTGTTAAGAAAAGGTTCTTCAGTAAGAGGCTGGTTGGGCTCTGGAACAGATTCCACAGGGAAGTGGTCACAGCACCGAGCCTGCTGGAATTCAGGAAGTGTTTGGACAATGTTCTCAGGCATGTGGTCTGATTTTCGGGTTGTCCTGTGTGAAGCTGGGAGTTGGACTTGGTGATCCTGTTGAGCCCCTTCCAACACAGGATATTCTATGGTTTTATGACTAGTCAATACAGCTGAAGGACGTGGTTACACTCTAGAGGGACCTGGACAGACCGGAGAAATGAGCCGACAAGAGTCTTAAATTCCGCAAGAACAAATGCAAAGTCCTGCACGTAGGAACAAAGAGTCCCTGACAGCATTACAGGTTGGGGTTGGCTGGCTGGGAAGTAGCTATGTGAGAAAGGATCTAGGGATTTTGGTGGACAGGAAGCTGAACATGAGTCAGCAGTGTGCCCTGGCAGTAAAGAAGACCAAAAGTATCCTGAGTTGTATTAAAAGTAGCATAGGCAGTAAAACAGTGGAAACAATCATCACCCTCTACTCACCACTTGTTAGACAGCATCTGGAATGGGGAATCGGAGAATCATTTAGGTTGGAAAAAAACTCTAAGATCATCAAGTCTGACCATCAGCCTGATTGACTGAGTCCCGTCACTAAAAAATGTCCCTTAGTGCCATGTCCTCATGTCTCTTAAATACCCCCAGGGATGGGGAGCCCACCGCTTCCCTGGGCTGCCTGTTCCGATGCTTGACCATCCTTTCCATGAAGAAATTCTTCCTAATATCAAATCTAAACTTCCCTTGGCACAACTTGAGACCACTTCCTTGTGTCCTATCACTTGTCACCTGAGAAAAGTGACCAACACCCTCCTCGCTGCAACTTCTCAGGTAGTTGCAGAGAGTGATGAGATCTCCCCTCAGCCTTCTCTTCTCTAAGTTGAACAATCCCAGTTCTCTCAGCTGTTCCTCAGAAGTTACGTTTTCTAGTCCCTTCACCAGTTTTGTTGCTCTCCTGTCCTGAATTTCATGTAATTGAACTCAGCCCATCGATCTAGTCTGTCTTGGCCTAGAAACTTATTTTGGGCCCCTCAATACAAGAAAGACATTGATAAACTGTAGCGGGTTCAGCAGAGGATCACCAGAGTAGTCAGGGGGCTTAGAGCACATCCCCTCTTAGGAGAGGCTGCAGGACTTTGGGCTTGTTCAGCCTGGAGCCGAACAGCTGGAGAAGTGGCTTTGGGGGCACCTAGCAGCAGCCTCCCCCCAGTACCCATGGAGATGTTATCAAGAAGATGGATGCAGGACAAAGGCTAATGAGCATAAGTCTAAATGAGAGGTTTACACTGGGTGTAAAAAAGAGAACTTTTTGACCCCTAGGACAAGTCTGGCAGGGGCACAGGTATCCCAGGGAGGCCGTGCGGTCTCCATCTTCAAAGGTTTTCAAGACCCGGTTGCACAAAGTGGTGAGCAACCTGCTCTGACCTCCTGAGGTCTGTTCTTCCCAGAATTAGCCCGTGATCTGTGGACCTAGGGTCTGGCTGTACTTGCTGTAAGTTAGTAACAGCTCATTTGTTAGATTATCAATTATAAATGCAGTCAGAAGAGCTGGTGTGACCCCTTTGCTAGTTACTACCCCGTTTCATCACCCTCAGCTAGGTTATCTGAAAACCACAGCCTTGCTATGTGGTTGGTGATCGCAGCTTTCCTACTGCAGTAATGAAGCTGTTACCTTTAACAAAAAAAAGTGTACTTGCATAACATGCCTATCCAGAAACTGTAGTTAAATATCTATTTTTTTTTTCTGGTTATAACAAGAAGGGAGAGGTATGGCTCATTTTTGCTTTGCAAACTGTTTCATGCTGTCCAAGTCGTATGGATTTCCTCACCGGTTTGAATTTCTCCCAAACGTTCTGGCTGCAGATTTTAGTGCTTTAACTTTCTTCTCGCTCCTTGGTAGCGAGTCAGCTGATCTAGAGCTTGCTCTTGCATTTTTGTTTTCTAATGCTTTGGGAATAGCTGGCTCTGCTCGTAGGTATTGTGAGTAATGAGAAATGGTTCTACATGTGGTATTTATGACCTATCCCCAAAAAATTCAGGCGAAGATGTGTTGTGAAATATATTTTAGGCAGATTTGGGTACTTCCCAGCCGAAGTGAATCAGAGCCACAAGGTCTGGACTGGATCAAAGCTTTCCCAAAGTTCAAGGACTTCTAGATTTGTGGGGGTTTGGCCAGCTCTAGACGAAGTTTGACAAAGTTTGTTCTAGCCACTGTTGTCAATGAAATTACGTGCTTTTGTAGCAACTAAAGATTTTAGCTTTTATCACTGGTAATTCAATCCGTTCTTTAGTTTTAAAGGGTCTGTGTGCATGTGCGTGGTTTAATTACTCATCTTGCTTAGGAAGGCTTTTGTAACAGAGCAAATTAGTCCTTTTCCTACTGTAGCTTCTAACCCAGTGCTCAAATTATATGCCTCCTCTCGAATTCAAAGAGGGGAATAAGCAATCAGGACACGAGATCTGTCTGCAGCTCTAATTTTATCAAAAGGAGCAATTTCCTAAATGTCTTTCACTAGTGTTTTTAAAGCTCATGGTAAGAATGTTAAAGCTCACTATAAGATTTTTTTGTTGAGCTCAGTCTGAGGCAGTATGCAGGACACGGAGGAGCTGCTGCTCTCAGTGCTGAACTGCAACTGATTCCTGGAGTAGAAGGCAGTGAATGCTTAAAAAAAAATTCAGAAATACTGTGTGTCAGTTTTAGGACGGGACCAAGAGGGACTGCAAAGATAGTCCCAGAGGGGCAGAAAGCAACGAGCTGAACCTACCTGCAAAGGTAGGGGCTGATCTACCAGCTCCTGCAAAATTCTTACCAGCTTTTTTGTAACTCTAACAAACCACAGATTTACCTGTGGAGGGGTTAGGAAGAATCATATCTACCTGATCACTAATGCTGCTTCCTGCAGGTGTTTGGAAGCATCGTAACTGCATGCTGATCCAACCCGCATGGCCTAGATTCGAGGGCTGTCTGAATCACATCATAAGTCATGAACGGATGAAAGGTGCAGAAAAGCGGTGTTTAACTAGTGCTGTAAAAATGTGCTTAAACCGAAGTGTGTGACGCCCTTGGGGGGGGGGGGGGGGGGCGGAGGAAGTTAAAGTGGATAAAGATTAAAGATAGAAACTATTTGAATCTGAACTTGCATAATGAAATGAGATCCAGTGGAAAAAAAAAAAACACAACAACTCCGGGTAACAACAGCGGCTTTGCGTTCCCACATGAGCATTTTTCTTGTATTGAGTAGTGCCCTAGATCATCCTCTTAATCTCTCAGTCTGACTGGAGTTTTCACCAGCAGTTGGAAGGGAGCAGCTTTTGAGGCCAGAATATGTTTATCCTGCAAATGAGCCAAGAGAGGAGAATGCTGAAGTCCTCAGACAGCGAGCAGCACAGCCCTCGAGGGAGGTGCCGAGAATCAGAAAATGTGTTTTCCATTTGGATGCTTTGTACCTATGTGACTGACGAGCTGGGGCTGAGATTGCTGCCACCACTTCAGTTCTCGTGAAGTGCCAATACACCAATAAGCTAGCCATGAGAGCTGGATGGGCTTCTTTAAAGATTCGAGGAGACATTCTTTGTGAAGCCCACATATTTGGCCTCCCTGCCCTCTAATTTTTCATTCACTTAAAAACTGGAGCTGGGTCATAACTTGTTTTTACGATACTTACTTTGGCTCTGGCAACTTAATCGTTGTATGAGGTTTTTGAATTCTTCCCTGTAATGATTTTTGATGGCTTTCTTGTCAAAGCATTGCTCTGTGCATGGACGGACAAAGCACAGACTTCATCTGTGTGTGTAGCCCTGCGTGATGTCTGCAGTGACAAACACGCCGCACTTTTGCTGTGAAAGCAAATAGCCCGTGCATTAGTCATATCTGTATAGATTCCTGAGAAATGCTTAAAAAAAAAAATCACTAAAGCGATGTGAAAAACAAACAAACAAACAAACTTTCCAGAAGCCCAAGAAATATGGAATGCTTTGTCATAGCTTTGCATAGATTTAATCCCCAGAAGAGCAAGGTTTTGAAGCTATACTAAGTTCTCTTGGTTTAATTTGAAAGCTGTGCTGGTATCGTGGGTCATGTACTGGAAAGAAAAACTAGAGATGCTCATATATACAGACAGAAGCAGCTGTGGGAACGCTAATGAGCTCTAACAGTGCTGTCAGTGAGTTTGTTTATATTAAGGCTGCCAATCTATATCTGGTGATGAAACCTGCTAGTGACCCTAAAAATCAGGCAGCAGAAAAACTTAAATCCTGAATAGGAAGGACCAGTGGTATTTCAGAACTTTCCTAGAGCGAGATACTGGTTACTTGTGAATTTATGCTCCCATATTGTGTTTAGTGTTATCCCAGTAAAACTTGGAGTAGTGAATTCAGCTTATTTCCAGCAGGAATCTACTGAGACACATTTTATAAGGAGGAAGAGTAAAAGGGGAGGGTCAGTGGAAGGTGCATTTTGAATTCTTTCTTCCTCCCTCCTCTGACAAAATAACCGAAGTCAAGTTGCACTGAATTTTACCCTGGTTTTCTTACACATTAGCTGGAAGAAAATTTACTTTAATCAGACCAGGAAGTATGCAGTTCTTTTCCTTATGCCCATCCTATGCCCAATTATGTAATCTCCAGTGTATCTGAATAGTGTTGGAGGCTCCCTGCTACGTAAAAGCATCTCCTGACAGCTGCTTTGGTTTCTTGTTTGTTAACTTTAGAAGTGGTTGCCCCAGGTCACCCTGTGTTTAGTGCTGGCTGCCAGACATTGCAAAAGTACTTTTGGAGAAGCATCTGAAAGAATATCCTGTCCATGGGTCTGATGTACCCAACTGTAGCCCGCTGTACGGCTATTCAGAATGTCTCCTGTAGTCTTTGATTTTATATTTTGTGCCTGTGTATCTGCTTCCTAGGTCCCTGTGGTGTCCTGAAGAGAAAGGATAGAGTAGATCCATCTTCATATCAGTGAAAAAAAATGGATGATAACACTCCTAAAGATTGGAAAGTACTGATGTTTTTTTTATTAAAGCAGAAATTCTATTTTTTCCTGCTTCTCGTAAAATGAAGAGGCCACAACAGTGAATCTTCTGCATCTCTTAGCCTGGTTGTGCTCACTGCTCCTCTCCACAGATAGCAATTGACATGAGAATTTTATCTACTTTAATTACAGGGACAAACCAACCAAGAGAAATAAAACAAATTCAACTTTTTCCGTATTTTTATAGTCTTAAAGCCTTTCCTAAAGCATGCACTCCTATTTGTGTTTCTCTTAATTCCTCTCTTGCACTGCTGCTTAGCGTGCAAGTGCTATAAAACATTCTAGTCCAGAATGTCAGCTCCTTACTTCTGCTGAGGGTATTTCCTTGCAGAAGAAGGTGCCACTGCAAGAGAGTCTTGCCATTGGCACATGATGTGAAGCAATAGGTCTCCTTGTGCATCTCTGCCCTCATGGGAGAGGATTTTGGATAAAACATTGTGTTTAAGAATTTTATACCTATATTATAACCAGAATGTGTTTGACTGCCTGGAACTTGCCCATTTAGTTCTGTTGCAGATGGAAGTAGTCTCCTCTTTGTGCGCTGCTGTATGTAGGCAAAAAGTGACAGAGATTCATGGCTTGGGCCTTGCAAAACTTTACGCAAGAATGTCATAAACTCCCCCTGCAGTTCCATAAACGCAGTATGTTTTCATTCAGCGAAGACCCTGTGCTGCACGTGAGGCTGTCTGGAGATCTCTGCTTGCCTGGCGTGGAAAAGCCGTGTAGATGCAAGCCAAAGCCGCGTGAGAGAGGGAGATTTGTGTGCTAGAATTGACCAGTCTGTGCTGGTAGGTGCACTTCAAACCACACTGGTGCCACTAATCTGGTTCCTCTAATGGTTCCTCCTGCCACTGGTTCCTCTAATCTGAGAGAGGGAGTTTCCATGACCCTAATTCTTCTGTGTATGCTAAGGAGTTTATAAATGTAGAAGTGAGCTTCCTCCACCTACATGCCGCATGTACTTTTATGCGTGTGGATATGCACACACATGCATAAACGTGATTAAGGATGGTAAAAATTCTTATTATAATTTGTGTTCAGCCTTCACTGTATGAAATACGTAACTTTATCCTTGTCACATGTGTTTGTCAGTCACCATGGGGACTGCAAAATACCTCGGAAGAGAAATTGTTTCTCAGCTGAGCTTGATGAGCAGGTAAGGTGATCAGTGTGCTCTTAACTGCATCTTAAAGGTCTGTAAAGCACCCCAGTTTTGGAAACCTGTAAGTATAGGTTTTCAGGTAGTTTCCATGGAGACAGCTTGATAGTTACGTCGTAGCATCCAACACTAATTACACCATGTAATTGTTGGGAAGAAATCAGTCTCCATAACAACTCCTCTGCGTGCTCCGTGACCGCTAGGCGAAGTGGCGCAGGCTCCCTGGGGCACTAATACAATTTAAGGAAGCTGTCCTGTAAAAATAGCTGAGACTTACTGGAGATTTTGCATCTCCAGGCAATGTTAAGCTTTAATATGTATATTAACAGGTGTTGCATAGGGCTGCATTTGTGCATTCACTGAAAAATGGCAGCTACACAGCTTTTGGGCACGACAGGGTAAGTACATAAAGTTACGTGTTGCTGCTTGGGGGTGGCATCGCAGCACAATTTTCATCTGCGCTCAGTATAATAAATCTCTAGTCTCAGCAAACATGAATTGATAGATTGAGCCCAAAAGAGGTGCTCTGAATTAGTTTGTTTCCTTTTATCCGTACCGAGCATCGATTTAAAGTGCGTTGTGTACATTTGGTATTGTCGTTCTCTTGCACATAAAGATAACTGCAGGACTGCTGGTTGGGAGTATGTTTTCTGAAGCTATTTTTTCACCCCAGCCCTTGACACACTCCCTATATATTTGATAGTAGAAAATGACAATTTAAAAGTAGATTTTGTCTAATCTAATGGAAGTTTGAATTGCAGAGGACGCAGGTTCATTGGTTCCTTGGCATCTATTATGCCAAGGAACTACTATTACTAGTACTATTCCTAGTATCCTGTGTTGTTTCCTGGAGTTACTTTCATATGGAGAGCCGAGGCTGGGAGATGAGTCATAAGTGTGACAAAGAGAAGACAGAAGAATAAGGGCTGGTTTGGAAATTGTTTCCGTCGGAAATGTACTGATGTAAATAAAAAAGTTATATGGGAAAACCATGCATTATACAACATACTGATGTAGAAGGTTTCAGAGCTATCTCAGTGTAGGGTTCCAAAAATGAGCAGAAAGTGGCCTCTTTCCCCTTGCTGGTTCCTGGTTCTTTTCAGGATCTGGATCAGCAGCTGTCTTTCTGGTTCTTAAAACCCTTCATGAGTGAGGTGTCTCCAGAGGGCCTCACAAATCTTGAGCCTGATCAATGACCCCTGATAGGCACTTGGTCTCACACTGCAGGTTGCTTTCTTCAGAAGCTTCTCATGGTAGTGAGACGCTGCTATCTGAAATGGGTCTTCCCATCTCCTTCCCTCCCTCCCCCAGCTCAGAACCAGTCTTTGCAAAATCTCAAGTGTGTTCATTTCTCAGTCCCACTCTGGATGCTTTCTTAAGGATTGGATTTTGACTTTTTTTGACAAAAGTCAGCAAACAGCCACAGGGCTCTGGGGGAGGCAGACTGAAGGGTTTGCCCCCTGATCTATATCCTATCCCTAAAATACATGGTGCTCAGGGAAATTACCTAAGCTTCAGACAGTCTCAAGAGATGACCACTGTTTGTTCCTCTCCTATCCATGGCTAACATGGAAAGGAAGAGGGCAGAATTCAGCTTTCTCGCTATGTATGTTGCTATGAATGATGTGCTAAGAGGGCAGGAGGCAACAGGTCGTCTTGGCTGTTACTTCCTCACCCATTTTGAGTGAATGGGAGCCCACAGACTGTAGTCACTTCTGTCACTGTCTTCTCACGCGTGGGACACTCACAGACTTCTGACACCCACAGAACCAAGTGCATAACCTTGTGACTTTGTTCATAAAAGGCATTACTCAAAATGGAGTAGCTATGATCACATTTAAAAACAACATTTTTGCAAGTATTGCTTTTTTTAAGGTTTCTGATGGAATATTTTGACCTTTTGTAACAGTGAATGGTTAGAAAGCCTTGGAAAGACTTTTGTTTTTGAATGGAAAATTAAAACCTTAAAGAATACTAATTCTTCTTTGCAATCCTTAGCATAATAATAATAATAGCATGTCGATTTCTTTCCATTACATCATTACTAAAACAGCATAAACACACCAGAAAATGGAAAGGCAGAGACTGTGACTGTTGTTGTTGGGTTGTACGGAAAGGGGTCAGCAGGAAGATTTAGTTATCTAGTCTGGGAATTGCTTATAAATTAGGTTTTCCCAAAGGAATCGTGAGATGGGAAATACAATAGGAAGTGGACTTCATATGTGCACAGAAATAACAAAATTGTGCGTGTTGTGGGGGAGAGAGGTTGATGGAAACTTGCTATTTTTGCTAACAGATTTAAAAAAAAAAAAACTTGATTACGCATCCTAAAGTTTCCTCTGCTGTTTTTGATACTAGCGATATCCCTACAGAGTTCTGAGTTAGTCATGACAGAAAATTCTTTCACATCTGACAATATTGACAAGGATCATAACCACTTCAGGTGTTTCTTTAGATTATATAATAATGGAAAAAGCAATATAATGCCCTTTTCACACCTAAAATATTCCCCTTAAACTAGATTTCCTCACTGACTCTGGCAGTATCCTTGAATGCCTTTCAGCAGCATTGTGCTATCCATACAGCAGCAAAGCAGCATGCGTGGGATTCACTTATAGCAGTAATACTCAGGGGCACGGTAAGCTTCACAAAATTCATAAAATCTCACAGGTGCTGAACTGACGGTGGCCTCAAGGTTGCAATTTTCAGCCTGAGACCCTCAGGCAATATAGAATGGCGAGAGCGGTCAATGAGAGTGTACAGCACCCCCCTCTGCAGCAAGGTGCTCTGGATCAGCTCAGTCTTGGCACATTGTCAGGACACATCAGGGTCATTTAAACCAGCTGTGGAGGTAGCCTCAGAGCTCACAATTGCGTTGGTGTTCATCTCCATGGTGTCCACGTGAGCATTTGGGGCTGTAGCAGAGGCACAGTTGTATGCTTTTTCCCAAGGTGAGCCCGTAGTGGCAGTAGGTGTATCGAGGTCAAGACTGTAGAGGTCAGCAGTAGCCTGTGTCTCATCCTGTATTTGGCAGAGGATCACATACTACACTCGCTGATGCCTGGGGTATGTTTGCTGGCTGCTTTCTTACACGAAGATGTGGGGAAGGAAGGTTCACTGTTGGATTCCCAGGTTGCTCAGGGACATTTTCTCTTGTCAGTCTTCCCATCTGCTTTGTGAAGGTATTATCTGGTATGCGGCAACACCAAAGCACATGGCTTTGGACTGAGTGCCCACCTGACTTTTGGGAAGGCATTCAGTTCTTTGCGCTTATAGAAACATGCTGATATTGCCTGTAATCTATCTGTCTTTGGCTGTTTTTTGCCTGGTCACCTCACTGTTGAAGTTTTCTCTCTGAGGTCATAGTCCCTTGAATGATGCCCTCTTACACTTCAGGAGAGAACTGACAGTGGTTGAAAATATCAGCCTGGTTGATTTGGACTTTGAGAATTGTGAAATGGACATGAAGTAGCTAAATGGTCAAGAATTTTTGCAGTCACTGATCAGTCTATTCTTAAAAAATATCATATATCAGTCTATTCTTAAAAATATCATCATCTACCACAGTTCTGCTATATACTACCTCTGAGAAGCTCAGATTAATTTTCCTCTTCTTCATGGACCCAAACTGCTAAGAAACTTACACTCTAATCACTAGAACCAACTTTTTTTTTCCCCTGGATGCCAGCTGGGCCACTGCTGCGGGAAGTCCTGGTTCACCCGTGAGGAGCTTGGAATTGCCTCGTCTCCCACCTTCACTCTAACATCCTGATACTGCAGGGTGGGCTGTTACGGTAAAAGATCCCGCCTGATCTGGCTGCTGGCCCATCCACTAGATCCTAGCATTTGGGAGGAAGACAGACACAGGCAGATGCTGAGCTCGGTTCTTCACAAGCAGCCAACTCCTTTTGTGCCAGATATATATAGCAAACTGTCAGCTTGCCTATTAGGTTTGCTTCTTTAGTATGACAATGAAAAAGAGGGTCTTCTTACCTGGGTTATCAGCCTCTTTATAGTAATCGCTATTTCATAATCTCATAAGGGTTAGATGAGGTAAAGAGTAACTTGGAATGCCAAAAGGCTATTGCTGAGCTTAATGTAAGATGAAGTGTATTTTACTGCAGTATTTTACAGTGGCAGAGCGTTAGAACAGCCGGCCATTCCCCAGAAATGAAAAGCAATACTTTTCAAATCAGACAAAAGAAATATTTCTTTAGCAAGTTGTGCCGTATTACTAACCAGTAAAATTCAAGGAAAACAAAACAAAAACTTTTTTTTACAGGGTCAGATATGCTCGGATGGTTTCGGTGATGTGGTCCCTAGTGTTTTCCGCATAAGAGAACATTATATGGAAATCTTTGTAGTACAGAAGTGAAAAGACTAATAAACTGTGTGCCAAGGGGTGTAAGTTTTCTATAAGCTAAGGTCAGTGTGCAGATCCCTCTCCTTTCCTCTGATGTGCACATCAGCTGCAGACTTGCTGCATTAGGGAAGGATTATAAATTCTCCCGATGCCTCTGACATCAACCAGTACTTGATTAAACAAATCCTTGGTTCGCTGGTTCACTCCAGTTGGTGTTCGGGATCTTAATAGGTAGAACACTTCACTGCTGCTGTTGTTGCTGTTGATAAATGCTTGCTCCATTACACAAATATTTAATAATTCATATAATAAGAACAAGATGATTATGAAACCTTGTCCTACCAACTTCTGAGCTCAGAGGTTTCAAGGGAGAGAAGAAGTGGCAGGAGCAGTTTAAGGCCGTTGCAGCAGTGGGACAGAACGTAAGGAGAGGAGACTCCTCAACAGGCTGAAATGACAGAGAAAAAGTACAGTTTAGCATTTCAGTGCACGAAGCTTTTGCAGGAAGCAGGAGGCATTGGGACTTACATTTAACATAACCTAGAAATACAAATATATTTCATCTATTGCATCTGTACGCGCATCAGCAGTCAATCCGGTAACAGCAAGAATGGACAAAGTACTTCTCATCAAAGGCAAAGAAAATCAGTTATTTGGTCTAATTAAGCCTTTTCTTATCCCTTATTAAATGACCTTTGTTGTCCTTCTTTGAGAAGGCTTCAGCTGCTGCGTGGATTGTGCCTCGCATGCAGAACTTAGCGAAACAGATGCTATTAGTCTGGTTCATAGACACCCACCTGTTTGAGTCGTGATTCATAGCGATTTCGTATCAGCAAGGCGTGCTTCAGGAAGAACTTAGATGAATTCTGCATCATTTCCCCTTTTTCTCCTCAATACAGGTGAATACTGAGAGAGAGATCGGTATCTGGATTACATTTTCAGTGGTCACATTTAAGAGAAATATTTAAGTAGAAGTTGAGTTCTGTGCCATAGCCATTCTGCACTTCATAGGCTGGAAGTTGATGGCATGTCACCAGCTATCTCATTAGTCACAGGAGGGGGAAATGTAAGTTTTTGCCATTACATCCAGTAGCAGAGGGCACATGCGTCTTGGTTTTGATTTCTCTTTATTGTGACAGAAGTCTGATGTTTGTGTTTGAGTGGTGAAGTTAGGGTGGAGTAGCTGCTTATCTCCAAAAAGAAATAGCTACCATAATCTTCAACCAAATCTAATATTCTACAGAGATTTTTTTTATAAGGTCTCAGGATATCTTTCACACCTTTTAGGCATTCAAAAGTAGTTAGGATGTACTTGCAAATGTCCAGTCATATCTCATCAGTGATGCAGGTTTATATGTTTCTATGCTACATACAGTATGTATGTGTTCGTGTGGCTGAGAGCAGCAAGACAGGTGCCACACTCCCCTAAGGTGATGGCAGAGAGGGATGTCTAGAAGTGATTCAGAGGCAAGATACAGATGGAGGCTTTTTTGAGCCCTTTCCCCATTGTAGGATGGGGATGGGCATACAGCTGGCTTCCAGGATGGCCTGGTAATGACAGCTTCAGTATCCCCTGAGGGCTCATTTTCTCCCCCAGCCAAACTGCTTATGAGATACATACAGTGCAGGAACAATGGCTTGGCCACCTTCGTCTTATAAGGAATAAAAAAAATGATGAAGTTATACAATAATTTTGCAGTTCTTCTGGCATTCACATGCGTGCTCTGGGTTAAAAATAATTAATGTATCATATTAATCTGAAAAGATTTTATATTAGTCCTTGACAACGTATTAATATGAGAGGACAGGATAATGAATGACTCTAAGGGACCTGATACATCCACCTATTGCGTCAGATTTTGTACATGTAGGATCAGGGTCTCGGCTATGTTGGCCATCACAACCTGGAAACAAAAAGTACATAAAAAAAAAAACAGCAGTGAAAAAATTCTTCTTAAATGTGATAGAAAGCAGTGGATGTATACCTGCTTCCCTAAATACTAGAACTGCATGTATCCAGGCATGGAAATGCGGAGGTTTCTCAGCCCTCTAAAATCATACTAGATGTAATTAAGAAATCTGTTTTCTCATAGTAATTGGAAAGCTAATATATAAAGATACTCCTCTGTGAGACAGAGACTGCTCTTTTGGGTGTTGGTTAAAAAAAATTAAAAATATCTGATGATTTTGCTAGACAGAACATTTATACTGCTGCTGTTCTGGAAACATTTTAGAGGGCAGGTTTCTGATTTCGTTTGTCATTTAATCTACTCTCCCCCTCCTTTTAGTATGTTTTATGTTTTGAATGCAACATGTAGGTGGTTTTAAGCTGGTGAGAAGTTAATTGCTATGAAAGTCAAATAGATTAATCACACTAGAAGTGAATTTTATCTTTACCACTAAGTGTGCGAATGCCAGGACGTGTTTAGGTACTGGCTGCATTTGAGTCACAGTACATGGATCTAACTGTGCTCTTTTGAACTGTGTTCAAAATCGATTTTGGCATTATTATTTTAATAGCACTCAAAAAATAGATGTACAATATAGAGAAAGGACAGAGGAGTGACCAAATCCCCTTCAAGGAACATGTACTTCAGGAAAGGTGGACATATGTCTGCCTAAATGCCTGCACACGAAATAAAGGATCTCAAAGAAATCTACTGCAGCTGGTAAGACTTCTGTGTGGCCAGATTCATGCTTTGTGGATTGTGAAAATGCTATCCTTTAAGCAACAACCTGCTCAGGGTGTGTGTCAGGAAGGGTTAAAGGGTTTTCTTACTTCTCCTAATACAACTTCAGGAGAGCTGAGCAGAATCCACCTTCTCTGAGCAAATTTCACCTCTGGATGCTGTGACGTACGAATTCATTGCAGTGTCTACTGAATTCATGCTGTGGTGTGTGCTGAAAAGGTGACTGTGTCAGCCTCCTGTTAAGTCCATCAGGGAACAAAAGCCCTTAGGGTACGTCTGCACTTTGGTCAGACTGAGGGTCATGCAGCAGACATGCTCAAGTTAGCTTTAAGCTAATGAGCAGAACCGAGAGCAAAACCTCTTTTGCTTTTCCCCCTGTTCCAATGCATTTCACTTTGAATGGTTTCTTTCCTTGTTTGGGCTGCTCAGCTTTTCAGGCAGGATTATGGCATTGCCGTTTCCTTTTGGAAGGGCCAATGTTTTGGTGCTTCGAGGCTAGATTCATTATTTTTCCTTGCAGAAAGCTGTGTCTGCTTAAAATTGTTCCTTGTCTGTGGATTTATGAGTACTGCTCCTTCAAAGGGGCTGTGTTATCACCTGGAGCTGTTAGGTTAAGCAGCGCATTTTGTCTTTCCTTTTGATTGGTGACAACAGACCCTCAGAACAAAGTTAAAATCTCTCTCGAGTCCTTTCAATGTGTTGATAAATAAAGGAGGCTTTACAGAAGAGTTGGATGGAGGAGCTTTGCCCCCTTTTCCTATATCGCTTTTAACCAGAGATGAGCTTTGACATCTTAAAGATGATTTACAAGGACTCTTTGTGCTTCTAGAAAAGATGCAGATTGCAGGGAAAGCCTTCTTGTAATAGGCAATGTGCTCGAAAGCTTCTGGGGAAGTTCTTATTTCTGTGGTAGGCCATCCCCCAAACTGACCTGAAATTAAACAGTTAATGCAAGTTTGATTTTGGTCTGGTTCAGCTTGCAGGATTCCTTCATGTACTCTGCAGTCCTGGGGAGATCTTCTGTGCACAGTACCTACAGCTGTTAATGGTGCTTTATTTTGACTGTTAAACACTGGAGTAGAACTGTGTATTTATTTCTTTGTATTTGTTTTTTTGTTTATTTGTTTTCTTTGCATTTGATTTTTTTTTTCCCCTGCTTTATTCACAATTAATCCAGATGTTCCTGACTTTAGTTCTTCTCCCATCCTATCTTGCAAGGAAAGGTGTGCACCATGGTTGTCAGCTCCAGCAGAGTTTTTTGTTCCTCCCCCAGTTCTACCCAGCTAAGGTCGGTCCCAGTGCCTGCAACAGCCCTTGGTAATCGGTGAATTCATCGGTGCCTCTGGCTGTTCAACGCTGACTTTCTGCAGTTTGTGGAACATGGCAGTCAGTACCTGGTCTACAAAGATCTCCTCTCAGGTTTGGGTTATTTCAAAAAGGCTTCTCAGAACACACTGGACCACTTCAGTTAGGGTTTAGCCAGGGGAGAGCCGGGTCCCTGGGTGTTCTTGCACGTATTTAGCTGTCCCAGTCAATGTCTTGTTTGTCTGCTCTGCAACTGCCAGATATCTCTGACTCAAAAAGTTCTTGCTAAGATACAGAGTTACCCCTCTGACAATGTTTGGTTGCCTTAAATTGGAATGTAGCAAGGTAGAGGAGAGCTGATAGAAATGGCTCCTACTCCAGCTGAAATGAAAAATGTTTGTAAACGAGGAGGAATGGTGTTAATAGCTCAGAAAATGTGAATTATTGAATAGAGACGATAACATAAGATTAACTGTTCCTTTTTTCCTGTTCTGAAGATATTTGTTGCTAGATCTCCCTACCTCACATAGCGTTTTGTATGTGTGCGTTTGTACATATGCTTGCTGCCAAGTAGATGTATATACAAGAGATGTAACAATAACATTTGATAACTTATTTCAGTGGCTGTCCTTCAAGAAACGAAATAATGTGTGTTGTTACTGATTCTTGCCCACTGTAATTTCTGCCTTTTTCATGTTAATGTGTTATCTTGATGTAGCTGCTTTCAGCAGCACTAAGAGCGATCCATTTCCCTGGCGATTTTTGACAATTATCTTAGCAGCTGGTTAAAACATGCAGAAGAGGGACAAAACAAATATTATGTCTATAAAAAGCTTGACATTGCTTTAATTCCACCAGTAGAATGAAAACAAAGGTTACGTACATCAGAAGCTTTTTCCTGATGTTTTGAGAAGATGACCTGATGATAAATAGGAAGATTTATTTTGAACAGTGAGTGAACTTGATGAGCCATTTCAAAACACTGTCTTTGGAAAAAAAAAAAAAAAAAAAAACGCGTTTCTGTAAGGACAGAGGTTTTGGCAGTTTGGAGAAGTGAGGTTACGAGGATTGGCTCTGTGTACACAAAGTAAGGAAAACTTTAATAAAGTATTCTGTGTTCGCTTACAGCAAGCACTGTATGACATTTAACTTTCTAGTTTAGCAGTGAATCAGAGGAAACATACTTTTTATATGGTATGTACAGATATAGTCGTACTATTAACAAATCGTGTTCGTGTCTGGACTAAATCCCCCATATCTTTCAATTCCAGATAGGAAGATTAAATCAGAATCTAAATTCTGAAAATGGCCTCATCTGTGTTCTTGGCTACATAAACATGTTCCTGAACACCTCAGAAATGTTAGATACTCAAAATCCAGAGCCAGCTTTTGCAGCTTGAAGATCTTTCGCTAAGGTACTTGTGAGGTCATGGGTGGAAGGGATCAATGATAGCTCACTCAGGAATGACACGTTTATCTAGCCAGTACTGGCTGGTTTGACCTGTTCAAGAATTGACGCCGTGAAGTCTATGAGATAATCACAGCTGCTCAGTGGAGAATGTGAGGCAGCAAAGAATGTGTAGTCCCACATTTGTGTCTCCCAGGATCCAGGTGTCTGCTTTGTCAAGAACAGGGAACCTTTAGGATGCTATTGTCATCTCCTGTCTTTAAGCCGTATGTCAGACTTAGCAGAATTTTCTTACGTTTTGTGGTCAAGAAGTAGATCCAGTTACAGCTGGACCAGCTGTAATCTTGCTGTTCTTAAGTTTACTCAGCAAAGAACTCTCCATACAGTCCACGTATTTTGTTTTGTTATCTGTAAAAACTATTTTTCTGACTTTTTTTCTAATAATAAATGATTTCTAAACGTTTTTTCCTAAGTTTTTAA
This sequence comes from Cygnus atratus, assembly GCF_013377495.2. Classification (NCBI taxonomy): domain Eukaryota; kingdom Metazoa; phylum Chordata; class Aves; order Anseriformes; family Anatidae; genus Cygnus; species Cygnus atratus. The sequence continues at coordinate 111,229,299 of NC_066363.1, read as the reverse complement.
ACAACCTTTATTAAACAAATTTTGCTTTCTCTTCTGAACGTTTTGTCATCTGACCGTAAAGTGATTAGGAGAAAGGAGGGGGTCATTCACATCAGGAATTGTGTAGCAGCCTACCAAAGTTCTTTGGGAACTTTTTAAAGTTTGTGGTAATCGTGCTTCCATCCATCCATGAATCGCGTAAGCAGATTTCATAAATGCAGATAAACGAGAGCACGTTCTTTCCAGTGCCGCCTCTTTGCCTGTAGAAGGTTGACTTTTGCATGTTGGATGTGCTCCTACTGTGCAACAAGTTCTTCCACATATTAGGGTATTTGGGCTTGATGAATCTTAGACTGGTACCCAGGAGTTTGATGATGCCATTGGTCTTGTTGCCTGTAGTTCAGCCTGATGTGGGGCAAATGCTGGACCTGCGGAATTGACTCCTACATGATTCCTCACAGTCCTTCCTCAAGGTTTCACCACAGTTCATGCCCTACCAACTTCTGATGAGTTATCTTTGATGATCATGATTTCTACAATGCACAAACCCCAGAGCTTCTGTGTGTCCTCAGTCATTAGGTAAAAGGGTTCAGCCTCACTTGTTTCTGTTTCACTGTTTGCAGTGATCGGTTCTTCCCTATCACTGAATCTTCCCAAAATTACTCCCATTCAGAGGCTGGAACAGCGATCTCACCAGCTTTGTTTCCCTCTGCGGGGTCCAAGTTATAAGTTGAGGAATGAGTCCGTATTTCCCTGCTCTCCCATCCCTTCTAGGTGGGTCCAACCCCACTTCCAGTACTCGTGAGTACTTCTAGTACTTACAACGACTAAGTTGTAAAAGGGCTGCTGTTTTAAGAGACTTCTCCGTGGCATAGTCCAGCCATAGTGCTGGGTCATCCTCTCTTTCCCTTTCTGGTTCTCGTTTACTCCCTGTACTAGGTGATCAATGTAAAGAAGCCCCTTCTGTTTAATTATCTAACTACTCAGCTCCAGTCTTTGCTCCAGCAGTCCTGCAGAATTCTCCCGGTGCTCACAGTGATCGCTGCTCTAAGCTTCTTCCTTCTCCTTCCTGGAGGGACTTGCAGTCCTAGCTCATGCAGGTTATCTGCCTTGCTGTGGAAGCCATTTCAGCTAGGGTTCGTTGGGCCAGGCCAATGACTTTCTGCAGGTTGGGTCCTGCAGCAGTGGAGATTCAGACCACTCTCCTTTGACTCCCAGATAAGAGTGCTTCACAAGGATGCAGTTATTGCCTTCAGTGCTGATAGATTTTGTAAAGAACTGGAACTGGTTTTGACAGAGACAGCAAATGTACTCTGCAATACCAAAATGTTTGTTTACTTACAAAATTACTTGTAAATGAATCAGTGATTGAAACTATAGAAATAGCTGAGATCAAGGTAAATAGGTGTTAATCAAATGTTCCCTTCAAATGCATGTTGTTTCCATGGTACAGCAGAGTGACATGGTAAAATTAAAATGGTTTATTTTAAGAAGCAACCTTCTTTTTTTTCTTTTTTGTTTCCTTTTTGAGCAAGGAAGGTTTTGAAATGATTTCTTAGGAGCAACTTCAGCTCACATGGAAATGTTTTGTTAAATGATGCTACACTCAGATTTTTTTTCCTGATCGCTGAAAGCTGTGTCAGAATTTTGTACAAATGTTTGCAGTATAAATGTTTTAAAAATAGCTTTTGCAGCACTGCATGGTCACAGTTTCTACAAGCACATGGGTAGCCAGAGTTCCTGGAACTATTCCTGTTTCTAAAATCGTTGGGGTTGAACCATTGAGTCTAAATCATTTGGTAGAATTAGTATCCATATCATTAGGTAGAATTCTGACTGCATGTCAGAATCTTGGGGACCTTTGCTTTAAACAGGCTGGCTAAGCCTAATTAAAATTTTCCTTTCCATCTCCTACTTTTAATGATTCAGCAGATAGATTTGGAAATCACTAATTTAATTTGCCTTTTACTTGGTTTCCTTTGTCTTGCAAGCTCATTCCTTTTCCTAAGGCGTCTCAATGCCTAAGAGGACAACTGTGACCTTTAAAGTGAAGAAAGAGATTACCACACTTTGCGTGATTTTTATTTTAAAGGACATTCAGGACATCAATGTAGGTGTCTTTTTTTTTTAAACTAAGTACACGTGCACTCAAAACACTTCAGGAAACGCTGAAATGCAGTAAAAGGAAAATAATCTTCTGAACTGTATGTCTAGATTTTAGAGACTTCCCCTGGAACAAATTATATGGTTAACTTCTCTGAAAACTTGTTTCTCATTTTTACATTACACAAACAATCAAAGGTGGACATTTTTAGCAACGTGTTTTCCTTTTGTTTTCTTTCTTTTTTTTTTTCTTGTGCATGCTTATTTCATGTGCTATTCCAACCCACATTTTGTTTCTCTTTGGCACTGAGGCACCCTTACATAATTTTTCAGAAATACAAGAGTGTTCTGCAGCAGTAGTCCAAAAGGCTACAGCCTGCAGTAGCATTTTTGCAGAGTTTTGGGATGATCGCAGTAGAATGGGGTATTGTTTTTGATAAGGCCTGTTCTCACAGGGTTCTTAAATGCCTGTTTCTCTGCTCTTGGCCTCCTCTCAAGTTTCTGATAAACATGACTCTACAATGGAGTGGGTGACACAGCTTTAACTTATGTCACTTCTCAAACGCAGCACTTGAGTTTCTTTCAGGAGAACTTAAAGAAAAGAAAGCAGTGTAAATGTCACAGCTGCCATTCTTCGTTAATCCCTGTTTACATGCATGACAGTGGATGTTGTGCATCTTTATGTAATAAACTCACGTTAGCCTGAGATAAGCTCGGTGCAGTTAATTCTGCGGTCATTGACACGGATGTGAGAAGTTGGTCTGCGGAGGTCAGAGTGGCTGCAAGGTGTGTGAGGGAGAATCCAGCCCCGTAGATCAAGGTGTGGATGCATTTTTAGGGTGCTGTGTTTGGACTGCCGGATATCCAGCCTAGGAGCTGTGTTAGGGAAAGTGCATGAAAGATTCACCTTCAGAGGGGTTGGACTTGCAGTGTTCTCACTTCCACTGTTACCTTCAAGCTTTGTAGCGTTGCCTAATGTTCCCGTATGTTACTCTGATAGTTAGTACAGGGCTATGTAAGTCAGATGAATGAGTGGTTTGCATCAGGAGATGTATCAGTGGTTGTATAGATACTGGCAGTTTGATTGCTGTGGAGGAACGGAGTAAATCTGCAGTCCTGTGGTGTGGTATCTTTGGATCAAACCCATCTCCTGCCTCGTTCCCTCTGCAAGGTGCCCGTGCCATCAGCAAATGGAGAGCAGCCAGGGTGTGGTTTACGGTAATCCCTAGGAGGAAAAAAAAAAAGCCATTTCTGCATCCCTTGATTCTTCCTAAATTAGAGACATCCCCAGAGGTGGCAATCACTGTATTGTCCCCGTCAAGCACCACAGTTCTTGCGTGTTGCTTACTGCCATTCTGTGGCACCACACCAACTTTACGTTACCGCCCCCTTCCCCCTCCAACTATTAGACTGGGGCTGGAGGAGCGATGCACCAGCATCTCTTCTGCTGCTGCTTGTGATCTGCAGATTCAGAAACCTGTCTTTGAAAATGCAGCCGTGGCAAATGTAACGGGTATTGGCTAACAAATCGTTGGATCAAGCTTTGGCGCACGGAGTTTACTACAAAGAAGCATTTACTTCCCTGCTGGACACGTATTAATGTTATAACAAGTTTTTAATAGATGAAGGAATGAGGTTTCTGCTGTATCCCTGGGGAGACAACTAGACAAACAACTATTAGGAAATCTTAGCTGATAATTATTTAAATGTTTGGTTTCTTAATTTCATCATTTTACTTGGGCAACTTTGTATTAACCTAAATAGTTCCCTTCATTCCTCAGCGCTCGTGTTTCCCAAGTATTTGTAAATCACTACCAAGTCTTCCTTTCCCACAGACATTGCTTATCCTAACTGTTGACTGAAAATCAATTCCTCCATCTAATGACTCTGTCACTGTTCTCTGAACTCTTTCCATTTTACATTATCCATCTGGCAACAAAATCTCCAAAACCGAGAGCAGACTGCAGATGTGGTAGCTCCATGGCTGTTGAGACAGGGATCTGCTGCAAACCATTGTACATCAGGAACTAGCTGTTTCTGGGATCAAAATATAAAGTCGTTTGTCCCCATCTTTTTCACCCAGGACACCTTGGTGTAAGAAAATATTTGAGGTAGAAACACGCTGAAGTTACACTATTTTTATTTACACCATTCCCTTTTTTTCCTTTTTCCATCTTTTCTACGCCCACTATGCATTTAAAGCTGTCATCCTCATCAGAAACGTAAGGCTTTTTGACCCAGGACCTGACTGGTCTTCCCCAGTCTAGTTTGCTAATAAAAATAATATCGGCAAATAAAAGCTAGCAGGTTTCCCAACCAGACCAACTGGGGTGTGCAGTAAAGGGACCTTCTGCTGTAGTTCCCTGCCCTGCCTCTGCTGCATCCCACATTCTGTAGGAGTTAAAATTCAACTGCAGCGTGTGATTGTCGTATTATTTTCTCCGTTATCTCCTAGCCTAATGAGCAGTGTGTTTTCATTGAATCTTAGAGTGGTTTGGGTTGGAAGGGGCCTTTAAAGGTCACCTAGACCAACGCCCCTGCCACGGGCAGGACATCTTTCACTAGATTAGGTTGCTCAAAGCCCTGTCTAACCTGAGTTTGAAACGTGCTTCCCAGGGATACCTCGTGTTCTTGCTCTGAGCTGGTTGCACAGCTCTCATGTCCCCACATGTTGGGTCGTCTTCTGGCCTGCCTCACACAGGGCAGAGGAGAAAGGAGGTGCCTGTGTATAGTCTCTGTGCTCACGCAGGGGAGGGAGGTTGGGCAGGAATGGGAATTCCACCTTCAGCAATGTTTGACTGCTTAGAATAGTCTCAATGCATTTCTCCTGTCATTGACTGTCTATTTTTGGACTCTAATAGTTGTAAATGCAAAGAAAAAAAAATGTCTGCATATATGGAAATTTAATTTCAACGAAAGTATTTCAGTTTTCGTTTGTGTTGTCACAAGGTCACTAAGTTGTTTTGTGTTTTTTTTTTTCTCCTTTAAATTTTACAGGTTATCACTGCTAGCTTATCACCACTCTTCTTTGTCATGACTGCTAACGCACTGACAATTTCTTGGTAAGTACCTTTGTGAACTTTTTTCTCAACAGTAGAAATGAATTTCCACACAGTGTTTCATGTGGAAATACTTTTCAAATGGCAAACTCTATTAGTGCTAGTAATATTGTGCATGTAAGGAGAACCAGGTGTGATGGATTCAGTACAGCAAGATGAATAGAAGAGTGTTTCTTCTCCCTCGGTGGGAGAACGTGGACATTTCAGACATTTAGCACCACCACGATTCACTCAGCATGTTTTACAGCTAGATAAAAGATGCAATAGGCAAATAAATGACCTATTCGAAGTCATACTATAAATCAGTGGCAGAACTGGATGTAAAACGTAGGAGTCATGGTTTGGTTAATAGTCTTTTCAGCCAATAGAGTGCATTCAAGTTTCTGAATAGACCCTAGTGCTGTGTATACTTTGAATGCATAAATAGAGGTAGGAAAATAAACTACTACTAATAAACTTTTTTCCAAATCTGTATCTGGATTTTGTAACATTTAGCCATGCGTTACGAATCACCTAACCTGACATTTTTGGGTACTGATATAAAGGATTGGATTGCAAACTCCTTTGGTCAAAGACAGCGGTTTGTGTTTGAAGAGCACTCAGCAAAAGGGAATCCCAGCCCAGGGCTGATGCTCTCAAGTGCTTCTGCCATGCACATAACAACTAAAGAAGGGGTTAGGCATGTATCTCTGAGGATAGATTTGTTACTGGAAATAAGCCTGCCTGCTTTTGAACAGCTTTAGGCTCCCTTTTCCGGTCCTCAGAGTTTGATTCTCAGTCTAAGGATTCAGCCCTGCACTGAATGGAATTAGCATATTCCGTTCCCAGGTGCGATCAAGAAGTTAGGGAAAGGAGAATTTTGCTTTAAACTAGCCCCATTTATGTATATGTGAATATGCATCCCCATATGTATGTCATGCATACATAATCTCAAATGCTAAGGTAAGTCCTTTGTGGTTTTCGTTAGCTCTAGCTCACATTTATGTGGCCTGTGTACACAAGAGCCTGATCTAACAGCAATGTGCTTGCCAGACTCCCAGCACAGGCCATTAACTTGCTGTTCCTGACCTCGTTTTACATGCATTAGCACAGGTCCGTCCTGCATGCTGGAGGTAGGCTTTTATAATACATACATATTCGCTAACGTATGGAAAAATAAAAGCAGTATCACTATGAATGTGAACACGTAGACCTGTATAGTTGCACATATACTACATGCCCTCCTGTATGTAATATAAATAATGAATGTGTCTGTATCATTAAAAGAAACTTTGCTTTGCTGCCCTTAGGCCAGTATTACGCTTTCATGGTTACAATTAAAAAGTATCTTTATTTATTTTCAAGTCCCATTGTTGTTTGTGCCTCGGTAGTGCCTTGGCTAAGCTCTGGAAATATTCTTAGATGATAGCAGCTGCAAAGCACTCATGAGATCATTAATCACTGAGGTTTTTAGTGTTGCTCCAGTTTTGTCATGGACGATATCATATGTTAATTTCTGAGTGATGGGCAAAGGCAGTTAGCTGTCACTCCCACAATAAACAGAAGCCAAAGGATTTGCCAGATGGTAAACCGAAGGTAAATAAAGGGTTGGCGTTTAGCCATGGATTTTAGATCTGCTTCATCCCTGTTATAATGATTGTTTCTATTGGCCTAGTAATCTAGTTAAGTATGGATTGCATGGGCTTGTGAATACCTGAAACTTCCAGTCCTGCAGAAAGGGATTCTTCTTCTCCACTGATGAAGGACATAAGGTATTATAAACAATTTAAATGCAGGTGCATTTTTACAGAACAGTGTTGCACAGTTTAATCTTTTGTATAGGATTGCCAGTCTAATTTTTAGAGTGCTACAGCAGTGATAGATTATTTTTTTTTTAAGTCTGTCAAAAATCTTGTAGAGAACACACAAAAAGGAAAAAAAAAAAAAGTAATTTTTAAGACTCTGTTGGTTTTAGTTCTTCCTATATGCATCGGGTTTCTCTCCTCGGAATAAAAAAGAATACGTTATCCCACCTTAGCTTCCAAAGGAATTAATGCAGAGATGTGTTTAGAACTGGTGCTGAAATCTAGGCAAGACATGGGAGTTAACCCTCTCCAAAGAGAAGTGCTCAGGTGGTTAGTGATTTCAGGCACACAGACTTGTGTGTTTTAGATCATTTTGACAAGCCTGCAGCCCTCGCAGCTCCTTGTTGGCAGTTCCACTTGTGGAGGTATTCTGTCTCCACAGTAGGCTGTCAGCACCTACCTCCCAGGGCTGCTTACTGTGTAATTGTGAGGTATTGTGTCATGGTTGTACAATGTTTGTTCCTCTCAGGAACAAGGGGAATTACGCGATTTTTAAAGCAGCTCACCAAAGCTAATCATATAAGTGAATGTAATGCTATTAAAGACCAGAGCCTTCAGCTTCACATGCATTTTATCTTAGGGAAAAAAAAAACACTCTTGCAAATGAACTTCATAAAAGTTTGTTTTGTTTGTGAAGTTCATTAAGGAGCTTTTCTGTTTCATAATCTAACTAAGCCATGAGGCTAAAATGAAAGGTCAATATTCTTAGCTGTGCAATGTTACTAAAGTGGAGAAGAGTCTGTATCCTACAGTATTCCTCTCGGATATGATTGCAGGAAAGATTTTGGAGATTTTAACTATTACACAAATGAAGTTGGGTTGATAGATTATTTCAGTGAATGGTTTTGTTTGTAAAAAGCGTTCATCCTCATTTGGATTTATGACATTCATCCTGCTTCACGCCTGAGTCTTGGCGAGAAGTGTTAGAGCCACCACTGTGCTGTGAGCAGCAGGGGAAGGAAGTGCCTGGGCACATGTGCCGTTTCAGCCAGGGCACTTCTCTTCCGCCAGCTTCCTCGCAAAGAGCAGCAAACACAAGGATTTCTGCTGGCCTCCCTAGGACAGTGGGAACTCCCCAGAGCAAAATGCTTTTTCCAGATTTCCTCAGCTCACAAAACCCAGGCTTTACATCTCCTCCTGCCTTCTTTTCCTTTTCTTGCTGGCATGTGGGCATATAGTTACTCTCCTAACTACATGCAATCTTTTCTACGTAGACTTGTGTCTTTTCACTTGAACTACCATCAGCCCTAACATATAGAAAGGGTAGTTTCTGGTGAGATCTGTAGAATAAGACATTTATTTTTTCAGCCTCTTATCAAGACAAGTGAAAAAATCACCTGGGATACTGTCTCTAGGTTGAAATGTATTTAGACAAATTAATTCAGTTCTCTTAATGCTGTGGTGTGTTTGGCATTGTATCAAGTAAAGGGACTTGCCTGATGCTGAATTTGTGGTTTACTTTGTTTACAGCCTTGTGATCAGTGGCGTTGGAGAAGCTTTGCTTGTGTACACTGAAAGGACAGGCACGTAAAGCGGAACCAGATCTCGCCAGCTGGAAAAGAGCTGACTTGCAGCCTAGAGAGCCTATCATGAATAAAATGCAGCAGCAAGAATGAAGAAGTGCAACCAAACACAGGGAAAAAGGCCTATGTTTTTTTTTTTATTAAGAAGGAAAAACTATGCTATTAGTGCTGGTAAGAGAGCAGCATAGTTGGTAGGATGATTAGGAGCCTTTGCCTCAAAGCACAAGACAAAACTATTTCTGATTGATGTGGTAAAGGAAAAACTGTGCTGTCTCATGCCATTGGCCTTGTGCAAAAACCTCTCAGTAGCAGCTTTTTGCACAGGGAACTGAACTCAGGAAAAGCAGCATTCCCCACTGGATGCTCCCCGTTTTTTTTGTTGTTGTTGTTGAAAGCTGACAGTAGGTTATACCAAACAATGTCAGAGCCCAAATCCTGCCCTGAATTCAGTATCAGGAAGGATGGACTTTGTTTCCAACTGTTCTGAAAGCAGCAAGCCGCTGCGCACAGGTCTGTAGTCACATCGTCTGAGCTGGCACAGTGACATAGGCAACGGGGCTTCTGGAGATAATTCCCTCATGGAACCACGGTGGGTTGACAGCTTTGCCAAATGGGGAAATCAGCAATAAATCTCAATGTCTGTAGTGCTTGCTGTTTGTGTATTTTTTTTCTTCTCCCATTCCCCAAGATTTCTCTTGAAGTCTGTGAATTTTTCTCATCTGGAAGGGGTGGAGGGAATTGTACTGTTCCCAGCAGTGGTTTGTCTCCTAAATTGTTGCAAGAGGCAACAAAGATTATAAAACTTGAATGGATGTCATAAAGAGTCTAAGGCAATTTATCTCAAGAGTTCTTAAAATTAATTTCTGGTTGCTTAATGGATGTTAGAAATTAGTCTTGATGTATTAGCACCTGGGAAAGCAATTTATGTCAAAGTGGTGTTAAATGTTGACTTGATAATATTGTGAGGAAGGTCTACGTGGTAAAAGGAGCTTGATAACAAATGTTCAATAAGGAGACAGACTTGTCTCACATGGCATTAGATATCTGAACTGTAGTCCCTTCATCTAAGTTGACAAAAATTTCCTTCATGGTTGGTGGAAGGGATGGGGTGCCCTCACAGAGAACAACGGTGCCTCATGAAGGAGTCCCCGAGTGATAGCTTACGCTTTGCAATTATAGCTGGAACCTTTGCTGTGGGAAAAGCTCTTCATGTACCTCTCTTCTTGCATAATTTTCATGGGTAGGTTGCAGTCTGGATTATTGTTTTTTCCCCGCTCTCTTGTTTGTCCTATTCATAGCAACATACCAAACCCCAGAACACCCGTTTGCTTTCTTGCTGGTGGTCTCACTGGAAAGAAATGGCCAAATCAGCAGCAGGGGTTCTTTAATTCCAGAGGGCATGCTTAGGGTGTTTGTGGGAAGGTTGTTTGGCTGGAGTAGGCATGACATTGTCTGCGTTCTGGGGAATTGAGTCCCTGCAGCTGCCGAATTAGTATCTAAGCTACCCGCTTAGTGAGTCCGCTACGTATTTATTAACTTCATGCATGTTAACCAACACGGAGCTCTTTGCTTCTGTTTTTCATTTTTGTGCCTTAGCACAATGTGCTTGCATTTGTGAGGCTCTGCTTGATGTAAGTAAAAAAAAAAAAAAAAAAAAAAGTTTCAATTGATCACTACATAAGCCATTCAAGAAAACAGAGTTGGGTTCCCCTGTTAAACGTGGCTGGGAAGAAGCAGCACGCTCTGAACCAACCTGACCTGCTTCAGACAGGGATGACCCCTGTGGGGGGTTGAAGACCCCCTAGCGCTGGTCCTGGAAGAGGGGCTCCTCCAGGAGCATCTCCCAGGTGAGAGCAGACCCAAGGAGCGTGTGTGACCGGTGGGGGTGGGACAGGACAACGTGGTAATTTCCTGAGCCTGAACCATGGCCTGATCTTTAGTTCAGCCCTGCCTCAGGAGGAGAGAGATTGCAAGGTTAAAAAACACAGCTCGGGGTTGTTGTAATGATCTTCGAAGAAGGAAACCTCTGAAGTTCAAACTTAAGATGGCTCTCACTGGACTTGATAACAGTTATGTTCAGTAATTTAGAGGGGGAAAAAAAAGAGTAGAAACAAAGATCTGAAGAAGGAGCAAAGGCGCAAGGATGTTAATTCCTAAATGCATAGCAATGGTTCTGTAGTTGAGCTGGTGAAGAACCTCATTTTTTCCAGTCTCTCATTTCAGGAACGTACCATCTGAAGCCTCAGCAGCTCTTGGGCCATCAGCGCGTGGGACTAGAGAGAGATGGGGCTGTGCTGGTCGTCCCGAGGGCAAGCAGATCCCTGGTGGCTGCCTCATCACGCTGCTTTCACGTCTACTGCTTCTGATCAAACCACTCTGGCAGATAGTGCTGAATCACGTAATACCTTTTTGATCTTATCTTGCTTAGTTGGTTTGTGGCAAGGCTCGTACGATCTGCTGGGGTGGCGCGACTTGTGCATCTGTCTGGTTTTTGGGATAAAGAGGCTCTTGAAGTCAAGCGCCACGGAGAGAAGACTGAAATGGCAAAGCTGATGGGTATGGACCACAAGTGGGTAGTCAAAACAATCTTCTGGACCTGGCTGCTGTGCCACAGATTCCAGCGGAAGGTTTTATTAAATGAATTAAAAGAATCTGATGCTTACCACTGTAGCAATTCCATTGTTGCTTATTGCTGTGTGACTGTTGTGCTTAGTGCTAGGAAGAGAACTTATGCCAATCTTTCAGTACCTTTTATTTTTTTCTTCAAAAAGCAGTGGACCCATTAAGATACTTGGTTAGAGATAGAAATACTTAGTAAGGGATAGAGTTGTAATTTACTATTCCTTTTTTAACAGCTATGTCAGAGTTGTTGGATGAGTATGTATTTATGTTCTTGGTTCCCATCCTTGAACAAGATCTGAAAAATTCAAGAAGTGTGATGTGGACATAGGACATGTTTTAAAAAGGGTACTGTTATTAAATACTGCAGAAAAGTTATTTACTGGGAGCTGTGCTGAGGAAAGGAGGCCTTCTTCCAAATGTTTTATCCGTAACCTAAAGGAGTTCGAGGGTTGAAGAAAACTCCATAGCAAATTTGCTTTGCCCAGAGCAGAAGCTGAGTGAACGGTTTTCAGCCAGATGATCTGCTACGTGAAGCAGGCAACAGACCTGCGTGAAACCTTAATCCTGTTCCAGACAGCAGAGCAGGGGCAGGCTGGTTTTGTTTGCGGAGGAGGCATGGGTCAGGGGAAGGAGACTGGGGGCAGGACTGGCAAAAGCACAGGTTGAAATAGTTTTGTGCCAGGAGATAAACTGGGAAGAGATTTTCTCCTGAAAAACGTGTTGCTTATTTATTTCTTTTTTGATTAGGGCACATTACAAATACATGGCTGTTTAGTCCCAGAAAGCGATTAAAGGAGCCCGTGAGGGTTGTGTAACTATTTCCATAGTAATTGCCTTGTGTGAGAAGCTTAACCCTTTGTTAGCTATGCTTTGACCTTGTGTAAGCTTTGTTTTCTGCTAGAGAAGTGACTGTTTGGGGAGAATACTGATGAAAAAGCTGTGCTTCTTGGTTGCTGGGGTGGGGAGTGTACCCCTGCCTTGCTGCTTGGGATGGGATGGCGTCAGGCAGTGCTTTTCTACCCCTTCATAAATGTCTCTGCTTCCAGAGTAGATGGGGGTAGCCAGCTGGCATATTGACTTCTTGATTTGAAAAATCTCTTTCTCTCTCCAAATCATGCTGACAGCATGCTTTGTGATTGTATGTGTTATGCTTTGTGATTAAGATTTAAAAACAGGCAGCTGAGGATGCCCAAGCTTCTCCTTCTTATGTTTGCCCTCAGCGGTCCCAAACTTTTCGTGACTCCCTTCTGCCCGAATAAAACAAGCCTCCGGCACAACTCCTTCGAAACGGGTAAGGAGAAGGCATTGATGTTTGGAGGAGATGGGAATTGGGGTTGAGAAACTGGGTGGTTGGGATTTACGCTCGTTAAGCTGTAAGGCAATGGAGATGGCCAGGGAAGGGGGAGAGCTGGCAGTGCCGCCGGTACCACGCAGCTTAATGAGAGGGTCACGGTTCCTGCTAAGCATCAAGCTGTGAGCAGGCCGACAGCCATCGGGCAGGGGGCACAACATCCGAGCTCCTCGCTTTGCCATCCTGCTTCTGGCTGTCCCACGGCCGGGGGCTGAGATCTGCAAATCCTCCCAGCCCCGGCCACTCCCAGCGCGACGCTGAACTTTCTTTCTCCCATTGCTGTGCTCCTTTGGGGCGACGCTAATTGTTTTCTCTCATTTAATGTCTCCATTTTTGTTCAGAGACTTTGGATGCTGGATAGACACAGAAGCTAAAAATCCTGTCACGGCAACTTTTATTTCCTTATTGTACTTGTCTGCGCGCCCTGTCTTCAGCATGGGCGCTCCTCGGGCTGGTTATTGATGGTGAGTAAGAACAGACCGTGTGGGGATTAACACAGATGGCTGTAGCCTCAAGACTTGGTGAGCTGTAACCAAAGGAAATAAATCTCTACTTTCAAGGAGAGCCTTACACAATGCAATTTCGTGTGGCTCAGCCGTGTTCAGAGCGGAATATTGAAATTGCTGAGCAGAGAGCTGCGTGGCTTGTGCTGTGAACAGGCACGTTGTATGGGCAAGTCGCTTGCTGCAGCCTCTCAGATGGAAAAAACTTGTCTGTATTGTTTTCTGTCGGGTTAAAACAAACAAACAAACCCATAAACCAAACCCTCTGTGGTTCAGAAACCTTCAGAGAGAAGTGGTCTAGTTCAGCAGAGTGGGCGCTGCGCTGCAGGGCAGTGCCACTGGAAATGTTGACGGGGGAACCCTTAACCTCCCGATACAGAAATCGGTGGAAAAGCTAGAAAGTTACTTCCCCTTGCCCTTCCAAATCTCTCGTGTGTTTTTTATTTTTCTTGTTTACGAAAATGTGACACAAGGGCGCCATTTCTGGTTCAAAGTCTCTCTTGTGTTTTTTATTTTTCTTGTTTATGGAAATGTGACACAAGGGCACCGTTTCTGGTTCAAAGTCCTCTCTGAAATCACGGAAAGTTGATTTTAGAGGGGTAAACGCAGGGGATAGCAGCAGGGGTTGTTTAGTAACCTCTGGCTCCCAGCATCTGGGGCTGTAAGCGCGACTGCAGGCAGCTCTCATGGGGAAACGCTGCCAATTTCCTCAACGAGAGGAAACGCGAGTCTATTACGACGTGATTCAATAAACCACTGCGAGTTAATAAACCACGTCGCCTCCTAAAACGATACACGTTGAATCATCCAAAGGTAAAGATTGGAAGGGTTTATGGCTTTTAGGGAAAAGAGAGAAGGGAACGCACTCTCGAAGAGCCAATGGTGTCTTCTGTGTTGGTCTCTCTCCCTGAGAGACTTCATGAAATCTCTTCACGATGAATTCTTCCATGAGCTGGAAGTTTGGCTGTCTTGCCTTAATAGGAGGGTACAAAGTACTCTGAAATATTTCTGGCCACTCCAAAAATACATTCCTGCTATAGGATTCTGACATCATTTTCCATGCGATGGTTTAAAAACAAACAGTAGAGCAAGCCCATGGCATGCATGAGATTTCAGCTGTAACATTCTCTAAAGTTTTGGAGTTTGGGGTGTTTTTCCCTTTTCCCTTTCCTTCATACTGGTTTCCTCTCCTCCTATTTTCTATAGTAGTCGTATGTAAATAAATACAGTTACAGTTATGCTAAGAATAAATAATTTTTAATTTTCTGGCTCATTGCTACCCAGTTAACTGGAAGAAAAAAATCACATGAGGGCAGTACAGTTATAAATCAGTAGTTGATTTAGGAACAGGAATTCTGCATTCTTTGCCAGCTTTTTATTCACCTTTTTTCCCCCTTAAAGATCCCCTTGGTAGGATCTGAGATCATTTGCACTTTGAAAAGTCTATTTGCTGATTTTCTGGATGCAGCCCCAGGCAGGTGGGTTTCCAGGGCATCCACATGCCTTGATGGGCTTCCGCAGTGTCTGTAAGGTCTTCAGCACAGGTTGCCGCTACGACTTCCTCCCTCTGCTCAGCTGCTTATTTCAATGAGACTACGGAATGATATTGCTGGGACTCCTATCACCTTCTGCTGAGTACAAAAGCAATGGGGATGCCCAAGTGTCATCAGATATGTCTCAGATCTTCAGGAAATTAAGGAGAGAGAGAATAACTTGGATGGTTAGCAAATGTAACGGCGTGGTGAGAGCTGTCCTATCATACACCTTCAAAAGATCAACTTAGCAAAGTGCCTGACCTTCCCGCTGGTAAGGAACATTTCAACTTCTCAGCCCCGTGGCCTTGCGGACTTTCATGCTGCCCTCCTTTATCTTTCCAACTAAGGATCTGCTTTGGCTCACAGACGGACATTTCTTTAACATTTGTCCACAATAATTGCGTTGCCACCATCAATTAAATTCACCAGATATTTTTCTTCCTGGCCTCCTGCAGCTTTAATCTGAAACTTTCCATTTTCCTGTCCATGGACACCATCGCAGCCTGAACAGAGTCCAACTTTCCATTAATGGACGCAGCAGGCTTTTAAAATAAATCAGACAAAGGGTGGGGACTGCAGCTCCGGATGCCACGTATGAAAGAGTCAGCCAGCCCCAGCTCCCAGCGCTGCACCAACATCTTCCTGCTTACCTTTGGGTTTATTCAAATAAGACAAGGTGAACCAAAAGGAAAAAAGAAGGAAGAAAAAAAAAAAAAAAGAGCACTTTACAGTCCTGGTTTTGTCTGTGTGAGAATTGTAATCTTTACCCACAGAAATACTTCAGCTCCTAATTGGCTTCCAGTCTGCGCTCCTCACCAGAGACGGGTGTTTCAGGATGGCTGGGAGGATGTTGCTCCAGGAGAAGGCCTTAAATATTGAGCTTTCAGAAGCACTCTGGATGTAGCTCTTCAGTGATGTGCTTTTGAATGATGTGCATCTGAAAGATGTGTATTTAAATGACTTGCTTTTGCTTATAAGCTCAAATTGGTCTAGTTTTGGCTAAAAAACTGCTCACAACAGAAGAGAGATTGGAAGAAACTACTGATGTTTAGAAATGTGCTGGACTTTGTCCATCTGAAAATGTCTAAATGAATGCTTTGATGTTTCTTTAAGATGCTTGTGGTCTACAAAGAGCTACAGAGCAGTTAGTTTGTGGGCTGCATCATGGGAGGTCAGAGCATGGACCTGGAGGTCTGTACGACCAGCTCACTTTTGGCCTAGAAAGCAGAAGGTAGGTTGCTAGTGATTGTAGTTCAACCATGCTTCAGTACCCTTTTTGGAAGGAGATTTTATTTTTATTTTATTTATTTATTTTTGTTAAGAAGAAGTGAATGAATGATGATGATGTGTGGGTAGTCATTGCTTCAGTTCTCCTTTCTTTAGGTGGGCATGCCTTTAACATGTCTTGGTTCTCCCTTTTCCTCTAGGATTGCTCATGTGGACAAATGTGGTGATGGCCCCTTCCATCCTTTCTTGCCAGTGCTTCCTTTCACAGGGAAGCAGAGCGGGTGGTGGGCTGGTTGGTGCACACTAAGGCCTCACCTCAACGTGCAACCAACACGTAGCCGATGTGTATACCTGGGGGCCAGCCCCACCACTTGCTCCTGCCGTGTCCTGAAGACAGAGCTCAGACCTTTCCCAACAAAAAGGCCTGCTCGTGGCAGGTTAATCACATGGAGCTGACTGCCTCACAAGCTGTGCTCTCACCCACAGAAGCGGGGGGACGTGAGGAAGGTGCCTGGGGTTCAGCCCTTCAGCTGGAGGCCCTCACACAGGCATCGTTCTGCAGAGACGCCCCACTGGGAAGCAGGGCAGGATGGGGAGGCAGCACGCTCCAGACGGGTAATCCAGCTTGGATGGCAACAATTCAGTCATTTTTGTCATCCCATTCTGAGTGGGTTGAGAGCAGTTTAGAAACAAAAGCCTTTTATCCGTCTTTTTAAAACTTTGTAGATACTGTGTTACTACACTTTTTTTCTTTTCTTTTTTTAATCTTTTTAAACTAAAAATACAGACGGGCTTCTTTTGTTTGCCAGCAGAAAATATCAACAGAAACCACAGACTCCCATTGTTTTCTGCAGATTTGTAATTTTGTGAACCATTCCTTCCTCCCTGGAGCAGAGTTTCAGACCACTCAGCCCTGCAGTTTTTCTACGTCTCTTCTTGGTGCATTATCTCCTCTCCCCATCCAAAGCAGCCGTTTCTTCGAGACAACGTTGAGAATCTCCTAAATCAACGGACAGAATCCATTCCTGGTAAACCCCTCTTTGATCACACAGGACTTAACAGTGACTTGTAAATAGACCAGGCTGCATTTTCTCCCCTTCTGCCTCTTCATCCTCACTCTCTCCCAGTCAACCCCAAATGAAAACCCTCTGGGAAGCAGTGGGAAACAGGTAAACTCATGATTCTTGGCTGTGTATGTTGGGAAGGAAGGGTGAGTAGAGTATAGCACAAAGGCTCTCTCGTGGGTGCTGGTGAGTTAAAAATGAGCGTGTTTAAGTGTCATCGGTTCTGAAGGCCTGGCTTGCACAGCTTCTCCCTTGATGGCAGCACCCACTGATGACAGCGAGGGCAACACTTCACTGGGCTCGGAGGCTTTTCCTTTAACTCTGAATAATCTCTGCGTGCTGTTTACTGATACTCTGAGTGGGCGTTTGCTGCCAGTTTATCCATGATCCCATCTGGAGAGCGTGCCAAAAAGGTAGAGGAGTCAAAGGAAGAGGAGAGAGACAGAGCAAGGGGCCTGGAGAAACTGGCATCAACAAGGGCTTCAGGAAAAGGGTGACAGTTTAGTGTGACTGGCAGCTCTCCATATGAAGGGAAAGAGTTGCTTGGGTGTCCTCTCACATTTCATGGCTTTGCTGCTTCAGAGGAGGACTGTTTTCTTCTCATGTCTCTGTTCTCCTTTTAGTATCTCATCTAACTAAATACCTGAAAGTTGTTGAGAATATCCTCTGCCACTGAGGATCCGCTGAGCCCATAGTCCCCATAAGGGGAGGATTTCATTTTCAATTAGGTAAAATACTGACAGGAGTTCAAAAAGTTACAAACTAGTCACAAGTCAAATCAGACTGTGAATTGGAAGGCTCCTCATGGTTTGAGGAATCGAGTCCCAGAGCAGCTGTCTGAGCGGCCTAGCAGAGGCCAGGCCCTTACCTGCTTTAAGGTAATGCTCAGCAGGATTGTGGGAAGGGTTGTGTGACAGGCTAGAGGAATTCATAGAATGGGTGAATTTACTTCTGATGGTCACCAATGTTTAGGTCTCTAAGGGATGGAAGATTTTGCCACTCAAGTTAGCAGCGCCTCCTTGCCCTGCCTTGCTTTGAAGGCTGCTTCCCAGGACCACAGTCCCTGCTCTTTGCCAGTAGCACGCTATAACCGTTAACTCCTGCTCTCACTATTGGTCCTGACATTTGCCGCTGGGTTCTGGACAAGGCTATTTATTAATTTTCTGGTTTATAGTGTGGTTTATAGTGAATGGAAAGAGGCTTTTTGAGCTCACCCAGACCAGAAGTCCTGTAGGCCGAGGCACTGAGTCTCTGGCTGTGGGAACTCACTGTGCAGTCGGAGCAAGGTTCAAGGGTCTCTTCATGTGCAAGCCTCATTGAAAGGACGCATCTGACGTTTCTCTCTCCCCTTCACTTCTTTCCCCTTTACTACAGAGTTTAAAATGGCAGCCAGATGAACAAATTCAGTTCAGATCCTCCTCCCACTCTCCCTCCCCCTTCCCCAACGGCGCAACCTGGGACACCTTGCAGTCTCAAGCAGTGATGTTGGCACTGCTGCTGTGATTGCTCAGTCTCTCACTTCTCTGAACAACTTTTGCATTTTTTACTTTTTTTTTTTTTTAAAAAAAAACGTTGTTTCTGTGTTTTTAACATGGAGCCGGGTGCCAAAATCCGTTAACGTTGTGGGAAGGTGTTATCTTCTCCTAACAAACTACTCACTGCTTCCAGGGAAGAGCTAGCCCGTGGGCTCCGTGCTGCGTGGCTGAAGCAATTAGATAAAGATATTTCATTTAAACACACTATGGGCTATCCTAAAGAAGCCACTGCCTGTTTGTGGTTGTTCTGGAAGCTGACTATCAAAGCTTTCTTCCATATATTTGCATGTTCTGGTGCCCACATAAAGCCAGCTGCCGTTCCTATCGCCACAAATACCCATTTACAATTATGGGGCTCTAGGGAGCACAGTGATGGGTAGGGGGTGGGAAGCCAAACCTTTGAAATCTCTTTATTAAAGTGGACGTGGAATGAAAAAGCACAATAAGTAGGTGCTGTCTGGCGAGGCCTTCTGGCCTAACAAGGCCTAGCTAGGTGCTGGAGTTAGGGGGTTTCAAAGGTGGTGGAAAGACAGCTTGAATAAACTGGTGGCAGATAATGGGGTTCAGTGCTGAAAATTGCAATTCTGGCAGCCTGCTACTTGGGCTACGACTGGTATGGGGCTGGCCGCGCGTTTTAGTAACACCTGGCCTAAACATAAGTGGCATACCCCAACTTCTCCAATTAGGGGCATGAGACGGAAGCAATGCTTGGGAGCCTGCTTGTGCCTCGTGCTTCTGCACACGGCCATTTGGGCTGGGCAAACCAGGCTTATGGCTTCAGGAGGAGCTGGTGCCTCCAAAAAAACAAAACCAGCAACCTTCCCTCCCTTCCCCCCCCCCCACCCCAAAAAAAAAAAAAACAAACACAACCAACCAAAAAAACCCTGAAAAACAAAAACAAGTGGCCTTGGAAGAAGATGATCTGGGCTGGAGGAAAGACCCTGGAAGTGGGGCGTGTGCAGGGAGGCGAATGTCAGGAGATGCCCAGGGCCCTTGGGCAGTTGTGTCGCTGGCTTATCTCTAAACAGCTTGATGTCCCAGAGGAAGACAAAACCAAAACCACTTGACACGTACAGGTGAGAGAGAGCTGAATAATTTTACTTACTGTCACTGGTGGAAAAGAGTGTTCCTTTCAAAATTTTTTAAAACTTTTATTTTTTTTTTTTTTAGAAAAAGGAAAAAACTCTGCATGGTAGAGTGTATGGTATATAATTTCAAAACAGAACAAGTGATATGGAATGGATCATTTCCCACGCTATTTAAAGTTGAACCTAAAATCATCTGTAAATCAACACTCATTACCTTGTAAGACATAGGCAAACAACTTTTTTGTTTGTTTGGTACAGATTTCTTCTATCACTTCAGCCTGAATTTTCCAAGGGTTGGGGAGAAAAGGGGGGCAAATGCTGCCCGTTGTCCTAACCATAATTGTACTGACCAAGCTTTGTGCTTTTGAGATCTAGCATCGTATGGCTTTATATACGTTCCCTAAGCGAACAGTGCAACATCATCACCATCTTAAGTGTTTATTCCACATTCAAACTGTAACTGAACAGCACTCCCAAACCCTTTCCCGCCCCCAAAATGATGAAACCAAAAAGCAGAAAGTCTCCAGCAAGCAGATTTCCTCCCAGAAATCTGTGTAAACTGTAGCTCGGGGTTGGGTAGCAGCACAGAAGACAAAAGAGGTGACAGCATGATTCAATAGCGTCTCTAAAGACTACTGTAAGACTGTCATTCTTTAGTCTGTATCTTGCAATCACAATTTGTTTTCTTCCCTGCAATACTATAAAGCAACATAAAAAAAATAAAAATAAAAAAAAAAATCAAGACTCAAAAGCAAAACGCAGAAGCCTTTAAAGCTTCCACTTAGCTTTGAGTGGTCGCTCTTAGGAACAGATCTCTGCCATCAGAAGCAAATCTCGAATGTATACACATGATTTTGGTGGGGAGGGATGCAGCCAGGGGTGGAAGGACCTCTTAGCAAAGCCGCTGACAGTTTTGCTTTGTAGACCAGCCTGCTACACCACTGCCTAGGGCTGAATCAGACCAGGGGGCTGCTGTAGGCGCTGAGCACTCTGCAGGCTCTGGGCCCTTCTCCTCCGGGGCTGCCTGGGGACGGGAGACAGCAGGGAGCAGGAGCAACACGGGGATTGCAGCAGCCTGGGGAGTTGCACCGGGGCGGGAAGTGCACGCTTTTCTCGTTGCCCACCTCCCCCCCAATCCTGTTGGAATGTATCTGATCAGTAACTAGGCAAGTATTAGCAATAACTGTAAGCCAGCCCAATGGCCCTCCCCCTTAAAATGGAGGGAGAGCAACAGCATCAAGCGAATTCCCATTTGTCCTGACATGTTTCATACAACCTTTCCAGATCCTAGAGTATTCATACGCAGGCGTTTCTCATACTAGAATTTAAAGGAGTCAAAGCTGGTAAAGAAACTGGATGTTTCCTGGCCTAACCGAAGGAAATAATAAAACCGGTTAAAGTAAAAGCAAAAGAAAGTAAGCATTAGTGTGTTTACATCCTCTGGTATGTCCCACTTCTCTACGTTCTGCTCACAAGCCCTTTCCGTACTCTGAGCAAGCACTCCCGAACTTAGAGAGGTAAGGCTTCAGCTAAAATCTCGTGGTTGAGATTTTGTATTTGAATACCATAAATGTAAGTATCTGACTTCACTGGATCCGTGCGGGGCATGTTGAGGGCAAGGCTTGTTACTAAGTGAATCTGCACAAGAGAAGGTTGGACACGGGTGTAATCCCACCGCGTAACAACGATTGAGCAACGTCCGTAAGCATGGCGCTAGCATAGTGTGCACGCAGCATCGGGGAGCTCGGATGACGCTCTCTGGCTTTCTGGGTGTCCAGTCAGAGCCACGGAAGCTGCAAGAGGTTTTCCTGTAAAACTCCAGTATTGAAATGTCTAAAGGAACTGGACCTTTAACTTAAATGGGCACTGGTTTTAAGTTTTGCACAGTCAATTCTAGTTAAAAACCAAAACTTGAATAGCTGATGCCCCTGCTGTTGGAGCCTTAAGACACCTGTTATACAGCTGAGCCCTACTTTTTTTTTTTTTTTAATAAAACACTGTTTTAAGATACAGCACAATAAATGTGCTTATTACGCACTCTAACATAGAGCACAGAAATACAACACTACAGAGTGCAAGTCTAACCATCTCCACAGTGGGAAAAGTGCGAAGGTTAAAAATATGCATGTGGCTTAACACAAGATATTTTTAAAAAACATGACATGGAAATCTCATACTAATGCTTTCATCTTTATCACAAACACGACTGAAAACTTATGGTCAGTTGCTGATCCTTCTCTTGTAATAGTAGTGTAATCCTTTCAAAGGTAAAATGTTGGAAAGATCAGAGAATTAAAACAAACAAACAACAAAAAAAAAAAAACAAAAAAACAAGTGTCCAAAAATGATCCCGTTTACCACTTTTCCAGTAGTTATGTTTTTCAAGAAGTAAACATGTAAGGTCACCTTGATCTTCGCCATCAGTAACTGATACACGCTGACACCGCTAAGCCAACCACCTGGACCGAGATCAGGTCAGTGGCACGCACGCACACACACATGGATACACACACAAACACCCCACAGGAAAAAGTGCACTTTCAATTGCTGATACAAAAATAGATTGGCACATTCTTTTTGACACAGTGAAGATATCCTCTTTTAAAAGCTTTTTCACAACGTTAGGGAGTCCTTTTGTAAGTTGCAGCAGGTCTGTAGAAAAAGCACTATGAGAATGCACTCACGTGGGCTTCCAGGGTTTGTGTGATTGAGAGAGGGGTGGTAATGAAGGACGCCCTTCGTATTTCTGTATGACTGATGACAGGTAACTTTTATGTCGCTAGTCCCTGCAGCAGGGTCAGTTGCCACCCAGTTTCAGCACGTTAACCATGTACCAACATCTCAGTCTTTACCTGCTCTGAGAAAGTAACGATACATAAATTTGTCAAAGCTGAGAGTCTTACATCAACGCAGTGTTTCCTATCAGTCGCTGGAAAAACTGGTTTGGAAAGGGAGAGAGTGAAGTGTTAGGAGTCTGATTTTGCATTTCCAGTAGTAATTGCGGCTCAAGAGAGCCAAGTGGGAACAGTCCAGAGCCCCTTCCCAGGAGGGCAGCCAGTGCTAGGAGCTCTGGATCAAGCGTCTGTAGTGTGGCATCACTTCGTGCTCAGGAAGGTGAAGAGCAAACTCCAAGGCCACCAGCACTGGGAATTCAAAGGCGATCAGTTCTCGCCTGTTCAGCCGAAACTTCTCTTCCAGTTTCTGCAATAACCCGGAAAAAAAAGACTTTGTGAATGAGGATTTGACTTGCTAGTGCCTTCTTACAAATGACATCATTAAAAACATTTAAATAAGCATGCGTTGCTGTTGTTCAGCAAGACTTTTTACTTTTAACTGACCTAAATGTGCTGGGCAGCAGCTTATGACCATACAGTGTCACGTTGCTTCGTATTCCCCCTTCCCTTACTGATCAGCAGGTGATAAACTACTGGGATGAATCAGATGCATCCATTTTTTACTGGGGAAGTTGTTTACAAAGTTCAGCCAGACACGCTATTTTTGGCATGTTTGTCATTCCACTCATTCCATCTCTAGCAAATACATCTTCTAATGATCATAGTGATTACTGAAGCAGGAAGAGGAACACCTAGCTTCATGCAGTCACTTGTGTGATGGAATACATGCAACCTTGTACCTGCCTACAAAATTCCTGCTCTGCTTGAAATCACGGATTTTCTTTTCAGCATTAGGCTGTGTTATAAGGCCCTGTTAGGGCAATTATTTATGCTACAATTACATATATTTGATTGTAATACCTCAGAGGCAAAAGGTGTCATCTGCAACAACTGTAAGTAGAGTGTATATTAAAAATTACTATCCTCAAGGGAGACGAGATGGGTTCCATAGTTGACTTTCTGCTGTAACGTGCTAAACCTCCCATCTGTTCTGCTGTTTTCACTGGATTTGGAAGCTAGAAGAAGGCAGCCAGCTGTTCAGGGATATTCTCAATACCACCCACTCGTCCCCCCAACTTCTTAGGACCTCTGTGGCTTGCTGCATCTCTGCCCACTGGATCTAATGAAAAGCTCAATGCGACTTAAGGGTGAACCGATCTTTCACGATAGCATGAAGCCAGATCTTCCCACTCCCACTCAGTTTATTTTTATCTCGTTATTTGAAGGTCATGCTAACAAACTGACTGTCAGACGAGTTCTGTGACTGTGGCAGAAGGCTGCGAGTCCCGTTCTGCCCCCAGCCAAGTCCCATGCCTCTTGAACTGAGGTTGGTTGTACTCAGCTACCTCACTGATTTTCTGTAGCATTGAATCAGATTGGTATCCCAGTTCTTGCAAATAGACTATGGAATAACACACCCCTCTGTATCTTAACTCTTTCATATGGAGTGGCTAGAGACCAAACACCTTCCTCTACAAAAAACACATTGGGGTGAAGTGTCTAATGGAAGCCACATCCTCTTGGCCCAAATTTTTAACTTGATGAAAAAAATACAAAGAGGTAGTCAATCAGATGCCTTCTCAAGTTAGTATCTACATTTATCTCTCAAAGGAGAGTCTTTAGTGACACTCTTAAAAATACAATTAAAAGCAAAATGAATTTCCTGTAGGTTAACTTTTGACTTGTATTGACAGAATGGTGGTCAGATATATCTCAGACCTCACAATATCTGAGAGCAGGGTCTTCAATCACGTCAAACAAGTTTCTTAGTCCTCTGTTGTGACACTGATCTCTCCTACTTCCACACAAATGTAAAATAAAGGAATGTATTTAGCTAGCTGTAGAGCTGGCAACCTAGAGGAGAGCATGACGACTGATAAGCAGGCTTGTGTATAACACACACTGGCACTTAATGTAGAAGGAACACTGGAAACGTATGGATACCTACATCTATAAGATGTTTGACTTCGTGTTTTCTGAGGTCACTGCCAATTTTGGCTGCTAAAAGAACACAGGCTCCAGCACAAAGCTTTCTATTCTGCTTGTTCAGCTTCCCCTTCAGAGCGAGCTTCTCAAAGTAGACAAAGGCCATGGCTACCGTGGGCTCTTCAAAACCACATTCTTCTTGAGCAAGCTTGCGCATTTCTCTCTTCAAGCTGAATAAAGAGACCAGACAAGTATGCTGTGAACTGCGTGTTAAAGCATTTCTCATTTTACCATAAGAGTCATTATTTAAGAGATTCCTGCTTAGTCAAATGGAAAGGAAAAGGAAAAATGTAATTTACTGGGCAGGTGTCTTTATGCTCTGTTTTGGGGACACATTGCACCGCATGGTTTGACTTCATTCTTCCCCTTCTTGTTCCCCCCCAACAGGCAGTTGCATCGAAGTATAGAAGTAATTGTAAAGCTTTGACACTTTTAGTAAAAATATTTCATCAGAACTCTTAAGCTGCATACAAATTATTTAGTAACAACAGATTTGAGTGCTTGTGATCTATATGCAGCTTTGCAGTTGGTTATGGTTGGTCAAACCCAACCTTGCTATGTACCGCAGAGTTCTCTAGTTACAGAGCAACGAGAATCAGTATCCTGGCCGCTTCAGTCAAATGAAATCATCATTACTTCAGTGAAGCAGTATGTCTAGCCTGCTATGCTGGAAACTGTGATGAAATACTAAAACTTTGCTGTGAAACTGATCACTTGTTTTGCTTCTGGCCATGCTCTCTGGACAAGGCACAAAAATCAACATTTCTCCTTCCTCAGGCTCTTTTTAAACTAAGTGCCATATACTCGAGTCCTTTTTTTATATTTTTCTGGATCTTATAGTATAGTGCAAGCCCAGCTCACATCCTCATCCTCTCAGATGCTGAGTTTGACACCTCAGTGGTACGCGTTTGTACGTTCACCTATCTTGTTCACTCAGCCCGCTAATCAAAGCAACCATCTGACTTATTCTGCACCTCTGCAGGTCACTGCTCCTGGAAGATCAATCAGTGCTGTGAGTCTCTTCATGCACAACAGTGATGGCCCTGAAATGTGAGACAGCTGTATCACGTGGCCGCCATACCAAGCTTTGCAACGTACCTTCTTATTTTACTGAGGGTTAACTTGATGTGAGGGAACTTCTCCTTAAAGGTCTCATTCATGTCCTTCTTGAGATCTGATGGCTTCACATAGTCTATGACTGTGGTCTGTAACACACGGTCAAGAGAAAGTCATTCTTTTATTGTGTAACAAACAAGATCACTCAGTCCCTGAAAGCACAGAATACCAAACAAATGCCTAATGATTTCAGAGAGGGGAAAAATAAGTCTGAATTAATGTAACGATTTGTTTGTGACCGCTCCGTCAGAACGAGTGACCTGAAATCTGAGATGAGTGCTGAGCACAAACCCCCAACAACACATACCTCATTACTTCCAAATATTGCTGCAAATGAGTTTAAGCCCAATGTGGGTGGATAAAACCTAGCTGACAATCCTTGTTATGCCAAAACAAGTCATCACAATAATGCGATGACCAGATTTTGTGTGTGGTTCTGAAACATATTGCCAGTCTCAAACAGACTCCTCAAAGGATCTGCTGGTACAAATTCTTGACTACTGTGCTATACATTTGTGATAGAATAGGTAATCAGCCTAAATCGTGGATAAATCAGTAGAATGCAAGACAGTAATGCTGTCATAACTTACATATTAACCGGACAGAAGTACTGAGTTAGGACCACATCGGAAGTGCACAGTTTGTTTACTTTACACGGAGATTCCTATTCCTTTTTGTCACAACCTGAAGAATTTCCCTGGATAGCACAGGGCCCTCCTGGCCAGTCCTGCAATGCCACCACCACCAGCAGCTACGGGTGTGCAGCACTTCTCCCATTCCTTCAGTCTTCATTCATGCAGCACTTTGCCAAAATCCTCTGTCACCACTGAAATCAGTTGAACCAAGAGCTAAACCCTCATTTGAAGGATGTGCCAGTTCTCTTCCTGGCTCTGGCTGTTGTGCCCCTTGGACACAAGCAGAGAAGAGCCCTGGCTTGGGCAGCCAGCGGACAACCTGGTCCCTGGGCATCAGGATCCTGGCCAGCTTCAAGCACGGGCAGTGCATTCACCTCTGTGTACTGCATCCCCTTCCTAGATTTCCACATCCCAGCACACAGCAGGTGGGTGCAACCCATATGGATTATATATCCTGCATTCTCCTCCCAGTAAAATGATTATTCCCTTCTAATTTCTGTTTATGGTTAAACTATATCAGAGCAAAGGGCTGTTGACTCTAGATGAGCGAAGGAAAGAGACATACAAAACACTTGTCACGTTACGCCTTTGTAGAAGATGGAGCCTCACTGCATTATATCCTCATGGGAATCTAAATCAGCCAAAGTTTTTAAATAATAAAACATGGAAGGGCTGGGGAGGATAGTGTAATGGCTCCGGAGAGCAACTGGGCAACTCTTGTTATCTGATCATGTTCTTGGCTGGATCAGAAATGAGCACGAAGAGGAGCAAAAGGCAACTAACTTTTCCTGCACTTTGTTTAAGAGCGGTTGTACTGAAATAAAGGATATTTACAAGAATTTAAATGAAAGCAGAGCATGCTTCTTGCCTGAATAGCACACAACAGTATCTGAAGTAAACATGCTGATATGAAGAGGAAAAAACCAACTAGCCGCAGGGAGTCGTTACAGTCATATACACATTTTAAAATGAGGGCTATTCTGCTGTCTGCCTTGCAGTGTGAAAAGCATCATTTGTCCAGATAACTGCTTCTCCGTGACATCCTGGCAGGTAATTCTGCTGGGCACGTCAAGCCCAACAGTTGCCTGCTGTTAAGTATAAATGCTTGCAAGCCCCCTCTGACACAGTTACATGTCAAGCGCCAGTCCAAATTTTGCTCAATAAAGGGGATGATTTATTACAAAACTCTGTCCTATTAAGGAAAGTTGCCAGTTATAAGAAAACATCAGAAAGGAGAAGGCCACGTCAACCTTCTTCAGTGACCCTTGCTGCCCTGCACGTGTACGGATCAGCTACAGCACAGGTCTGGGAAGACACCAAAGCACTGCTAAGGTTAAAAATTCACATACTGTCTTGATGTTGAAGCAGGCAGATTGCTATCATGCCTGAAAAAAGAGAAGAGAGGAAAAGACAGGCAGGAGAAGCCTCACCCTACCTGGGGCAGAAGGGAAAGGCTTCAGCCGAATGTGTGGGTCTGCCTGTTTTCAGTCTTGCTGGAGGTGGAAGGAAGGGAGGATTTGGCTGAATGTACACGGAAGACTTTGCCTGGGTGTCTCAGAAAGTCGCTTGCGGGAGGCTCTGCTTGCAGCCTGCAGGGCTCAGACCTCAAAAGCTGAAGAACGAAAATCTTACCAATTTCTCTTTCTCCTCTCATTCCTTTCCCTGGGATTTTGGTTCCTGCTTGCCTACTCCTTGGTTTTGGGGGTTTGAGGTTTTTTGCGAGAGGATCATCAGCAAGTTGGGTGCTTCTGACGCTTACATGTATATGCTGGGAGTTCTTTGTGGTATTAAAAAGGATCCTCTTTCGTACTGCTGTAAGAGGACTACTGAAAAAAGCCATGTAGCATACTTTAGACCAGTGCTACTTGCTACTCAAAATACAAAAACATTGGTCCATGCCTCACTTATTTACAGAGTCAAGAGATGCTGAGCACACAAAGGTTACCCAAAGGTTAAATCCAAAGATGTTTTCAGTTACTATCAGCACTTTTTGGTTGTCTTGGGCAATCCTAGAAAGAGCAGGCTTGGTGCTACCATGCAAAGCTACACTATACCTTATTTCATGCCTCATTGCAAACTTAACTGCCCGTTGTTTGCTCTCTGTTACCACAGAGCTCCTTAGTTTTATCTTAATTATCTCCCACAAAGCCATCATGGCTTTTTTTTTTTTTTTTTTTGGCAGACTCGCACTCGGCTCCTTCCAGGTAATCATTTCCCCTTGCACAGAGGAGAACACAAAAAAAACATGACTCGAGCGTGCAGGACAGAAACCACCTTGCAGCAGAAAGCCCGTGGTGGAGGCAGGGCCTGAGCATCCTCCGCAGTCAGCTGAAGGGCTGCACGTTGATAATGCACTACGGCAGGGTTGGGTTGCTTTCACCTCCAGCACAAACGTGCCCGAGTGGCTCCGGAGTGGTCGGGTGAGCCCTGGGCTCCCGCGGCAGCCTCCTGGGTGCCTTACGTGCTGCTCTGCAGGGGTCTTTGGTTTTACCTGGGACTCCGCCGGCTAAGCCGAGGAGATCTGCCAGTACTCAGCTAAAATCTTTTTAGAAGATGTTCCTTTTTTTTTTTTTAATTTATTTAAAGCAAAGCATTCAGAGTCTTGAGAATAAGCAGACGGCTTAAAACAGAAAATGGTAATGAGGTACAGCTATTTTTAAACGCAGAGATTTGTCAATTTTGTCCTGGTGATAAGGATCTCCCCCCCTCCAACTCCGAATACTGCTGCTTCCTGCTAGACAACAGTCTCTACGATATAAATCACAATAATGAAATCCAGATGAAAGCTAGTGTGTGCTGTTTTTGATTCATGTAACAGGATAACAGCAGCATGTTTGAACACACTGGCTCTACGGCAGCTGTCTCGTCTTGTCAGTGCCATGCTGGAGAGCTCAACTAACTGCCCTTATTCTCAAGAAAAGGCATTGTGCAACTTCTTGTCTTTTTTCCCTTTTTTTTTTTTTTTGGTAGCTGCTGCAGAATCCTGACTTACCCCTGCGCAGCAGGAAGCCCCCTTCTCAGCTGGTGCCTGTAGGATAACTGTATTTGGGGCTCTGCTCACCAGAGGGGCAGCCCTCTTGCTGCCATGCTGTGTACCTGTGAAGCTAAGGAGAAATCCCACATGCCCAAGAATCGTCTGTCCGTCCGTCCTTTCCTGCTGGAGCTGCCCTCCTGCACCCCATGAGCGGCTCAGCACCGACCCTCTGCTGCTCCCTTTCCCATGGAGAAGGAAAGAGAATGGGCTGGTGGAAACCTCAGCG
This sequence comes from Cygnus atratus, assembly GCF_013377495.2. Taxonomy (NCBI): domain Eukaryota; kingdom Metazoa; phylum Chordata; class Aves; order Anseriformes; family Anatidae; genus Cygnus; species Cygnus atratus. Next base: position 111,199,975 of record NC_066363.1, on the reverse strand, counting down.
CATGTACAAGGCCAAAAGCACGGCCAGGGTGCCCCAGTGACCCACAAGGACCAGCTGGGATCTTACTGCTGAAATGGGAGTGCTCTGACCCCGAGTCATCGTTTGCCACCTTCTCTTCTGCTCAGCGTTTACTCTTCCTCTGCTTTAGGCAATTTTATTTCTCTTGGGCTGTCTGTGAGTTAGAAACAAACTCGCTGTGTCAAGGAAAAGACATCACTGTAAGCAGAGTTTTGTCTGTCTGGAATAGTTCTGGTATTGCCTGCGCTGGTCAACACCAATGCTCCAAATTTTAGGATGGCGTTTTAAATAATCCCCTAAAAGGAGCACGGCGTTTTCCCATCCAAATATGCTTAAATATATACAACGTTATTCCCCAGAAGGCAGGCATTTTGCACTTCCAGGGCTGTCAGCACGAGCAAGGCACTGGGAAGTACCCGACCGTCTCTCTAACACTAATCTCCAGTGTTTGTAACTTCTGTCATCCAGACCCGTCTGTCTTGTTTCTCACAGCTTATTTGCACAAAACACATTTCACTGCAGTATTCAGAAATGCTCCTTTGCGAGCTCTGTCCGTGTTCTCTGTATACAGATCTGTAAATGTATATTTTAGTTTGGCGATGGAGGTTGCACAAGACAAATGAAAGCTTTGATATATGGTAGCTGACAGATGCCTGGCCAACATGATGAATGCTCGGGCTGAAGCCTGTGCTCTGCACACTTTTTGCATGGCTGGCAGTTTTGAACTTGGAAGTTAGCTCGTGTGTTATTCACACGCGTTTTCTAGCAGCTGCTTTCTCATAGGAAAGCTGTATATATAGTTTCATAAATACAGGAGGAGGCAGGATGCCTGGAATGGTTGGAAAGACTGGCAAGATGAAATATTGTTGAAAATAAACCCTACTTTGGCACGTTACCAGTAAAAGATGACCTAGCCTTGGATGCCTCCATCTCCCTCTAAGAAGGGTAAAATCAGAATAAAATAGGTGAATAAAATGGAAGTTACACGATAGGTTCTCTTCAGCTGACTTTACTGCAGACCTCTGATCAATCTGCTTCATGGAGAGCAGACACGATAGGTTTAAGAGACCTTCAGTAGCACATTGGTAAGGTCTCAACCACATAACAGATGCGAAGAAGTCAACGACTCTGCCCTGCTTTAATGCATACCACACGTGATTAGCTACGTGGCTATAAGCTGTCAGTAACCCAATGTATATAGCGATGGCTTAAGGTGCACATATATGGGAAATCCTGCTGGAGCAGAGGCTTGAAACAGTGATGGAAAATGGGAGTGATTTCTTTATTATAACAACTTTTTAAAAAAGAAAAAGGACAACTAAAAGATGTCTCATTGTTAGAAAGGTACTGACATTCACGGAACATAGACTGAAATATTTAGCATTTCACAAAGCAAATCATCTCAAAGCTGCCCCTTTGAATTAAGGTACGTGGAATGATGCCAGTTTATTTTATACAGTTAACACACTGAAAGCATTCTCAATTAATACAGCGTGTCATTGCTTCAAAATACATATTTATTGGAGCCTCAGCCAAATATAGCATCAAATCCATAGAGCACTGGCTTTAAATATGAATATATACCACCGCTGTGATCCTGTGCTCCCTGAGACTTTTGGGTACGAGGCCAGCAGCTGATAAAAAAGCAATCTGGAGATGCTTCTTAATTTCCAACTACGGAAGCAGCTCGAAGACTACAGTGATGACATCAAAGGCCGCTTGCTGTAGTGGAGTACTTCTGACCTTGGTGCTCCTTGTGAAAGACAGTAAGGGGGGAGCGAGAAAGCAAATGTGCTATATCATCATGCAGGGCTTTTGTTAGACTGAACGGATGGAGCAGCACGCAGTTCTAATTTTAAAATCACATTGGAAGACTAATATTTAATAATGCAGCTTGGCTGTGCTTGACACGAGTGCTGTACTTGGCAAACGCAGGCTGATGGTCAGCCTGCTGTAAGAGCCCTTCAGTCTTCTGCAACATGCTTTTTTATTAGCAGCGTATAGATGTCAGTTTGTTTTGATATAATTAAAGCAATACACTGAAACTGTCGTTAAGGACCAAAAACCAATTTCCAAGGGTATCCCTTGGGCATGGATATATGGATATTGCAGGGATGTTATTACACAAGGGTCACTCAAAGTCAAGATGCTACTGATCGAGGCTTTTCTTCCCTTTCTGCAAGTTCTGGCAGCAGATAGCAGCCAGCTGAACACGCTCTTGTGTTTTTGTGTCACCAACAAAACCCAGAGCTGTGGGGGTCGTCCTCATGCATGCTGCAGAGGGAGTTTTCTCCTCCTGTTTGTTTCTGCTTGCAGGAATGCAGGGAGACAGTGAAGATGCTGGCTGCACACTGGTTGACGTGAAATGCGAGCACAGAAGTTACTGCTCTGCCTGGTAGCTGGTGGAAGTTCCTATTCTGGGGAGATTTAAGAATCTGCAAGAATTCCTGTTTTAGCAGTATCAGCCAGGAAGACATCTGTTAACCATGACATGATGTTTTTTCCCTCCCTCTGCCTCCTCCAGCATGAATTCTTCTACCTCTTATTGTTTATATTGTATCAGAGATTGTAGGCTCTCCTACAAAGACAACGTAAAGTGAAACAATTTCTCTGGGGTACACCAGAATTTGAATACAACGAATGCAATTAATGGAAGTGGTGGAGTTTGTGCTGGAAACAAAAAATAGGCTGCCTTTTCAGATTTGTTCCCTATCAGGCTGTTTGTGGGTATTACTTTTAGAAATGCTACAGGGAAGTGCGTATCCTTTAAAGCTAGGAACTTCACTGCAAAAAAAAAAAAAGACCAAAGCAAAAGCACTTCTTCCCCACAGCTATCTTCAAAGAGGAAGCTCTGCTTTTCCTTGAAAACAAGGACTTGCAGTTCAAAATGCTCTGCAAGTCAGGACTAATTCAGCTCGGGAAAATTATAAGCCCATAAAGTCAATGTAAGTGATAATAACCTTGGGCTCCACAAAAAAAGGAGGAAACTGCCTCTCTCATAGGCTCGAGTGCAAACCGCACTCATGTCAGAGTAAAATCCAAGCAGGGCCACACATTTTATCCGTCTTGCACCTTCGAATAAAGCCTGCAATGTTTAGTGAAGCAGAATTCACGCAGACCTCAAGAGCATTTTACCGGAGGAGCAATCCTGGCCCGCAGAGCACACGTTGGGTGTCGCATTTGTGCATTTAACTCTGTTCTGCAGCCGGCAGTGCCCTGCAGACCTGCTGCAGCTCAGCATCTAGCCTCGCTCTTCTAAAACACCATTTGTTCAGATTCTTGTCACACACCTTACCCCCTTAATTGCTCTGACATCCACAAGGAGGGGTAAAAAAGCCTACAGGCTTGCAGCTGCCAAACATTAATGCTAAATGCTGGCCAAGTAAGGAAACTTTAATTACAAACTGCAGCTCTCCACGCACGGTGCTCACATTGGAGATGCTCTCGGCTGCTCCGGCACCCCTGGGAGGCAGTAACTGAAGCTGTATTCCACTCGGGACCGCAGGTTGCTTTGAATCAGTGTGTACAGTAGGTCGACAATGCTGCGGTCGTTTTGCAGGAGTCTGCTAACGCTAAGATGGCTGTGCACCGTCAGGAAAAGCAACGCAGGTTTCTCGCTGACCTCAGACTGCAATTTGCTTTAATTGCAGCATATGCTGGTTTTTGTATTTGGGGAGGAAAATGCCTTGAAATTACAGACTATTATGCTTCTGTTCACACTGATGGGAACTGCAGGGAGGGGGAACTCCAGCTGAGTCTAGGAAGACGGATGCAAGTGAATTCTTCTGCGTAGGCAGTATGGCCCTCTATCAACCAGCTCAATGCATAAGCCCTCCTTACTCGCAGCCCAAATTGCAAAACCCTGTTTAAACCTGCAAGATCCCGGGACGCTCTGGCACGACCTTTCCTCCCTTCTCTCGGCTGAAGGAAGCACCAGCCGCTTGTGAAATCCCTCAGCCGAGCGCTGAAGAACAAACACCCACTCCTTGGTTCCCTGTCAAGCTGTGCAGCTCCTGTGTTGCGTCACGGCGAAATCTTGGACCTTGGACAAGAGAGCTCTTGGCACACGCCAGCTATTCCCACCACCAAACGGAACACAGCACTTAATTTCCTTCGGTCCTTTCTCAGATTAGTGCCTTCTTTCCGAGAAGGAGCAAACAATGCCATTGATTTTAATGATTAGCCTTCAAGTCCATTTTTCGCCTTGAATGTATCTAGTCATACCTCTATCACAGGGGAAAGCCCAGGCAGCTTACTGCAATAAAAGCACAAATGGGGGCCTCAAAATGTTGTGGTTAACCAGTGTACAGAAAAGGAGGGCAGCACACACCCGCTCCTGGGCAGAAAGCTCCCCTGCAGGAAGCTCTCCTGGCTCTCTCATTTTGACTCACCTGACCACATCCACCTCAACGTCAAGCATCAATGACTTTGGGTGATGTTAGAGGACTCAGACTGTTTGGAGCATACTTACAGCCTGAAGAAGGTTGGAGACACAACCACGATTGCTAGAACTATGTTCATTTTGGATGCCAGTTAACAACGAGTTTCTGTTTGAAGGAAGACAGCTCCTTGTCCATGACAATAACCGTATCAAAACCTAACAAGTATTTTCCTACCCAGACGTGGCTGCCATAAAGGGTTGACACTTTGTGGGTTGCCAGCCAAAAATAACTTGCCAATCCTAAAAGTAAAACTGGCTGAAAGTAAGCAGAGGACATACTAAAACTTTTCACTTGAAAATTTAACCCAAACACAGCCTCAGAGCTCAATTAAGCCTTTCTATGCAACAGGCAGAGCACTCTTGCCAACAAGGAGATCGGCTTCAATTTAAGTGACACAAGTAAAATACATTTCTGTTGAAGAAGGAACACCTAGGAATACTATTATCAAATAAAGACCAGGCTGGGGGGCAGAGGAGAACCTGCAACGACTGTACCTTTATATACATTAGTAGTTTCCTAAGTAGTATCTCTGCTCCAAGTTAAGTGGGGACGTGGATGACACTTCAGACTTCAAATCCTATCCTATTTATATATAGAAAAGAGTGAGTAATAGTAAGTCACCACTTTGAAAAAAAGAAAAGAATTAGCTTTCCACCACGGTATACTACTGCTTTGGATGTCTAATGCAGATAGATATGTGCGCACACACATACAACTGCACTGCGTCTTGCTACATTTCTGCCAAAATAGCACACCAAATCCTACGGGCTTGGTGCAACTGCAAAAAGGCTACAGAAGTCTCTCACCAGAGTAAATACTGAGTTAGAGCTGAGATCAAGGAACTGTTATGAGTCTGTTGCATTACAGCTTTGGATATGGCAAAAAACATACAGGTTCTGCTCATAATTGCTGCAATTAAAGGAAGGACTATCCCATGATGAAATAAATATCTGGGAAACAAAGGCTCTACGAGACACCGAGGTTCTACTCCAATGAGTAGACGATAAGTATCAAAACAAAATACAGTTTCATGACTTCAGAAAAACCCTAATGGGCATTCTCCTATTTTGTAATAGATGCCAATTAGAGGAAGTATAAATTTTCCTCTGAACGAGAGAGAATGAGTGCATTGTTCAAACAAGCCTTTCATCTAAAATATTTATGAAATACAGCAGTAATAAAAGCACTTACTTTTGTAATACCTCCACAAGTTTGTTTTTACATGTCCCAGTAAGTAACTGTCATTTAGAACAAAGCATTCCAAACATCTGTTATTAGTAGATTAAAAATAATAATAATCTTCTTAAAATGCAGCCAAATGCAACCTCAACTTTCTAAATATTGTTACTAACATTTATCTGTGCTACACCTAGTTTTGAGTATCACTTACCATATACGAAGGAAATATTAAAACCCGCTTATGTTTGCCACACGGCCACTGGGGATCATCTAAAAGATTGGGGTCATATTCAACATAGTCTCCCAGGTCACTGCCTATAAAACAATGGTAAAAATAACATTTCTTAATTACATCAAGAAATCTGTAAACGTTAAGTGGCAAACAAGTTCAGTGGTAATGCACAAAATGATCTTTGTGCCGGCTGTTTGAAAAGAGTCCATTTTGTATATGTCACTCTAGGTACTTCAGTAATAGTAGAACTTGCGAAGACACAGAGGACCTAAAGCTTATGAATTACCTGGTAAATAAGAACTTAGGGCTTAGAGAAGTGCACAATTCTGTGAAACCCCAAAATGAAGCCACAGTCCAAAAGTCTGCCAAACAAATGTGGTCCCACATACCCTGCCATGTTCAGGTGAGAGGAAAGTGAGTGGGGAAGTTTTGTTGACTTTTATTCCCAGAAACAAGCTCTCATCTGTTTATGCAGATGTTTTGATTTGTTTCATTTAACACGCCAAAGTATCTTAAGCATATAGTGTTTTGGCGTATGTTTTGTGCCCAGTTTTGTAAACACGGCCCCTTCCAGCCTAATAAAGGTCATGAGTACGATTTACACCTTCAGCTTATGACTATCGTGTTGCCATTGTGTATTTTTCACAGCAAACAGCAGTCATGATGAGCCTTATGTGGGAGGAACAAACAATGCCAGTTACACAAGGAGGCATACTGAGCGGGATCAGCGGCTGGCAATATGACAAGGGACCGGCGCTTGTGTTTACTCAACTTTCCATGATCTGTAAGCCAGCCTTACTGAACAAACAGGGAACAAGCATGGAAAAGGGCACTCCAAGCTCTGTGTTACCTACTGCGTAAGACTATATTTTGCTTAATTGAAGCACAAAAGGGGTTAAAACATGGCGTGTCTCCACCAAAAAGTCTTCATAATTGGACGCCTACCTGTGCAATTTGCTCTAGGGAACCTGCTTTGGCAGGGGGGTTGGACCTGATGGTCTCCTGAGGTCCCTTCCAACCCCTGCAATTCTGTGATTCTGTGATAATAGTCACCTATTGCCAGGGTATGCAAGGCTATTAAAACACGCTTCTTGGTAAGTTACCTGCATCAATGCTCCCCTGGGTGCTGTTAGCTCTTGCCAGAGAAAGGCTACGATGGCTTGCATTGCGAAATTGGGAGAAGGATGAGGTGGAGTCTATTGTGTTCCTCCGAGTTCCCAGAGCGTTGGTTGGAAATAGGAACTGTGTGTATGAAACGGTCTAAAAAGAAAGTCAGAATGGACAGAGAGTTACTATCAGCCCAGCTCAGCTGCAGCAGGATCCCTTTGGGGCATCCCAGTTTGAAGCAGGGGAAACCAAATTAGCAGGGGATTTTCTGGATTTCATAGTTAGGCACAGATGAATAAACACTAGTCACCTACATTTGCTTCAGTGTAGTCACTTTATCCACACAAAAAAGCTTTTGCAAATGCATTAATTCTTCAGCAAAACAAAACTACAAACACACACGCGAGCTCTAATACACGGGATTTGCAAAATCCTACTCAAGGGTCAGATTTAAAAATACGTCAGGTTTTTCAGTGGGCCTTCCCTGTAGCAGATTTCAGCTGTTTCTTTACTGAAATGGCATTCTTGTGTATGGGTCCCTCATCACAGATCAGCCACAGGCAAATCACCTGAACACCACTTAACTTAAGCACTTTCTGTGGTATTTTTGTCCTTTAGGATTTGATCTGGCAAAGTCTTGTTGGTGTCTTAAGTTAATGGTAATGGTTATGGGAGATCATTCACTACCTGCCAGCATGGACTCAGTGTGAATGAATAACGTGACAAAATTATTTTCAGAATGAACCAATTCTCTGTTTGCATGCTTGGCCAGAAATAGACTACGTCTTGCTTCTCCTAGGTTTATTTTCCAAAAATAACAGTATTATGAAGAAAAAAATGAGTCTCAGGCTCCAGACTGGTTTATGAGCAGGTCAGAACAGGTATCAAATAAAACACATGAGCTTTAATTTATTTATAAGCAGACAGGTTGTCCTAAAGAATTTACAGTCTGGGGTCTGGACTGTCACTTGATTAGGTGAGCACACTGTGTGCAGCAGCACTGACCTTTATTTAAGCCTTTAAATCCAGAAATGACAGCAGACTGGATAAATGGAATGACAAAATGTAAATCAGGTTTTCAGAAAAAAAAAATGTTTTCATATGTGATTAAAATAATCTCTTCTCTACAGATTTGTTTAAAATGGATCGCTTTCCCCAAAAAATCATAATTGCTTATTCCATTTCAAATGAATGCGCTCTTGGATTTTGACATGCTCCTCAGGTTCATACTAATGTCCTCTTGCTCTTTTGGACAAATGCAATGGTAAGTGAGATTTATTTTATTAAATAAATTTGAAAGCAAGCAGAATTACAGCTTACAACTATCACCAGAAATTATTTTTGCCTCTGACAATACACTCTGTGCTGATACCTCCTGCTAGAGCCAGGGGAACACCGATTTAGTAATGCTCCACAGACTCAGATGTTGCCGGAGGCAGATTTCTTCAAGGAAACTGAGTTGTTTGCATTGACAGCTAGGATGGTCCCCTTGAATTTCTGCTCATCTTCTTTACAGCTCATACATACTGTGCTTTAACTATTGTATTATGCTGAATATTGTAATTTATTCAAATATTTGTGCTTGTTACCAGTTATGCCATATTTTTCCCTAACTACAGAGAATCTAACGGCGTAGGAAGTGAAGCATCCCCACCTTCCCATCTGCTCCGAGCTCCACACCTTCAAGACCAATGATCTCTTTTAGACACACTCCAGTAGAATGGCACTGGCGTCCACCATCCAACTTCATATCCCTGGGGAACAGAAACCAGAGCAGAGACAGCTCTTCATAAGCACATCTTATTTACTTTCCACCACACAACGGAAGCAGCATTAATCCTAAATCTAGCAGTGCAAAGCACAGACGAGACAACCTTTCCTACGGACAGGACTGTGTTGTCTAAAATACATTATAGCTACTGGTTACAGCAAAAAGCCCACTTTGTTCCTGGTTGTGCCTCGTATTCCACCTATGGTGCAAAACTTGGTTCCTCATCACTGAGGGCACCTGACAGAGCTCGGCACTGGGAGGGACCTGGGAGTTGTGTAAGCTTCGGGTGAGATCCAATAATCCAGCATATCTAATAAACTGATGCTCTTAAAATACGTGCCCAAGTGCCTCCATGCTGTCATGCAGAGAATGAATTGCCCATGAAAGCCTCTGGGAGGAATTTCTGCACCTCCAAGACCAGGAGGGTGTCCAAAGCTCAGTGAACTGGCTCCTGGAGGCCTTCAGGAGAAATCCAGCTCTCCCTCTCACTTCAGGATAGAAACTTGGGCCTTCGGAGGACTGATCCATTCATCATTTTACACGTACAGGTAAACGACGTGCCTGAGACAATCAGTCTGTATCCCATGCTTTAGCATCACGAATGTGAGTGAAGATAAAAGAGATGATGAGCAAATTTGTGCTCCACAAATGGCTACTGTATGCAACTCCAGAATATTTATCCTGTGGTGTTTTCCCAGCTCATTTCTGCTAAGGTCCAAGTACATGCTTAAAAACCTGTGGGAGAGATGCTGACATGAGGCTTGGAGAAGCCCTGCAGGTTCTTCACCTGACTGCTGGACTGGGCTAGTTCCTGCTTTCTCTTTGCAAACCCTGTTTCCTTGTCTTCACTTCAAATCTTGTCACTCATTTTATTTCTCTGAAAACTGGCAATCACTGAGTTCCCAATAAATTGTGTACCTTGCTCCTAGAAAAATCCAACACATCTATCTGCTGGAAAACATACCTCTATGGCAAACAAAAACACTGTATCAAGGTTTTCATCCAAAGCCCTCTTGATTTCTTGACTGGGGTTCACTTTGCACAGTGTCATATCATCATTCTGTTTCCTGATATTATATTACTAAGAAGCTGCACAAATAATTAGGTAAAAATAACCTTCTGTCAGAGGCATCGGATTAGCCTCCCCATTCTTGCACACAACATGCTTAAAGGAACTATTTCTTCTAGAGATAAATACTAAACAGTAACCATTTCAGTAGGTCTTATCTAAGAAATGAACACACGACTTGAGGAAGCCCCCAAATCAAAACAAAAATCTGAATTATCTTTAGCAATAGCAGGATAATTTAGTTCACTTCCTCAAGGACAGGGGAAGATATAATGCCATTACAGCTTTGAAAACAAGTCACGGAGACACTTCTCCATGCAATTAACAGAGAAGGCTAGATAGCTTTGTTAATTCATTCAACGAAAATCTGGCATCGTTTAAAGAGTCAGCTCAGCAGCTTTTCAAAACTAGAGTGGCTCTGGGGACGTAGAAGAAATCAGTTCTTTGGGAGCAGAGATCAGAGTCAGCTCCAAGTGTAAACATGCACGGGAATGATTCCTGCCCATTAGCTGGAGATTGATCAAGACTAATCCCCCAATTTTGCCCATCTTTCTTCTGTTTTTAAAAGAAACCTCTACCTTCAGGGCCCCGTAAGCAACACTGCAGCTATTCTCCCTCATTCTAAGTGTTTTGCAAAGGCTACTTAGAAGTCCTCTCTTCCTTTACGTATGTCCTTATATTTGTAGGTAGTATATATTGCTTGTGTTGTAAAACAGTAATAAAACATTACTGTTTGGGGAGAAACTTGTCCATAAAACTGAGAATTTAACTCACTCTCTTGAGGAAAATCAGTACAAACCAACACACAGTTTCTTATCAATGTTCAAATGAAAAGGATCATCCCAGCTTATACACATCCTCTCCCCGCTGATAGAAGACATTGTTAAACACTTGATATGAGATTCCTAGGTGAGTGTAGCTTATCCTTTTTGAGTTCCTTGTCACTAAGACCAACAGCAAGCTAGTCAATTTTTTGCAGGGAGAGCACTGATTTTTCATCCCACTCCTACTACAGCAAAGTTCACGAATGCCTCAGCAAAGCTCATGCTGGATACCTGTGATTGAGCCAGCTAAATAAAATAATAATAAATCCTTTCTGGATTGTAAATTAAGGCAGGTTAAGTTTTCTCTTGCGGGGAACTGCTGGTAACAACAACCTACAGAGCTCTGTCCCAGGGATGCTGGGGCAGCTTCCCCACCTGGGACAAGCCCAGGGGCTGCGACCCTGCTTCTGGAGGAGCCCCAGCACAGCTTCTTCCTCACCAAACCCCCAAAATCCCCAAACCAGCTAGGAAACAGTGGGATATGCCTCACATTTGCTCTCTGCAATGGGGAACGGTTGGGACAGTTGTTTTGGGACAGCCAACACGTTAAGCACAGCAAACCACTGCCACCAAGTTCTTGAGGATACGAGCCCTTGTGCGGCACCATGGTCAACAGGCCCTACACACGTGTAGGATAGGAACTTGAAAGAAAATCAAGCTTTCCCTGTGTTTAAGTTATTTACATTACCAATGGCACCGAGGAACTGCACAAACCAATATGCAGTAGTAAAAGCTGTTTACAAAATTCAGAGCAGGAAAGATGGCCCTTGCCAAATAGGCTTTTAAGTGAAGAGAACTTCCTTCCTCCTCCTCCTCGTTTTTGATTTTCCTGTGTTTTGTTTTCCGAAAGTGCTTTTTAACAAAATTTTCCAGCAATTCCAGCAGACACTGAAAAGCTAAAATAAATCACAGGAATGTAATTTTGCTACCTTTGCTTTATTTGAACAGGGAAAGCTTAAGGAAATCACAAGATCAGGATGCCATTTCTGCAGGAGGCAAAAAACTTGACCCCAGTTTTTGATAACATTAGGGGAGTTACTCTGATTTACATAAATGTCCACGCTCTATTTGTGCATACCATTTCCAGAAAGCGTGCTGCTGAGTGGTGTTGGAAACTACACTCAGAACTGAGGGAGAAAAAGAAAGTTAGTTTCTCCACCTCATACACTTCGCAGATTTTCCTGGAACGGTACCGGGTGACTTGTGAATCCAAAGTTGTTGTGGGATGGTGGAAAGTTTTACCGAACAGGTAAATAAGAATCAAAACAGGAATTCTCAGCCTGTGTATCAGGCAAGGATTAACAGAACGTAAACTGAATATAAACTGTACTATATATATAACTGAATATAAACTGTATTACCTGCTCTTTCATGAATATAACATCTCTTTAATGAGCCAGACACTGTGCTTTGACGTGATCTATAAAGACCCATGCAAGAGTCCTGCTGGGCGCTTGCTCTTTAAATGACAGCAACAGTTGAACACTTTGACTCGTGAATAATTTAGGAGTCCATTAAATATTAAACAGATTTCTAGATGCATGAAAAAGCCTTCTACTTATGGCAAAAGGAATCTGATACGTGTTATTTAGAGATGCAACCTTTTTGTGTTTGTATTTTATGCTTAGTGATTCCTGACTGCCCAGATTTATTCCAAAAACAAAGGCGGTTCATGAGATGTCAAAAAAAAATACTGCTCTTATCCCTCACTGCAAATAACTTCTACTTATCGTCTCTGTTTTTAGGGATGAGGACAATGACAACTTTGGAAAAGATGTGCTGCCAGCCAGTTCTACAGCAGAGCTCCTACTGACTGAGACTGCTGGCTTTAATTGACTGAGAGTTTTCAGATCCTAATTGCCATTAGTGTTGCTAGAACAACATCTCAAGCTGCAATTTACTGGGAAAGGAGGTGGAGAAGCTCGTGGAAAGATTGCTGTAATGGGCCAGCATCCTTTTAATCTCTCCAGACATATTCAGGTGTCAGCGTGTCAGCTCGTCTTGATGTTTTGCCCAACACGGAATAAAAGTTCAAACCTTAAGCCTATTAGCTTTTGGGATTTATCACTTAATTTCAATCTAAGGGAACAGGAAACCTCATAAAAATGAGCTAATGGTGGATCTATAAAATTCACCTGTGAGATGATTAGTTTAAAAACGTCATGCTGTGTAGGAAAAAAAAAAACAGATTTCTGTGTCTTTCTGTAAAGCTAATATGCACTTGGTTTTGTTCAATTTGGGATAAGCAAGGAAAATGGGCAACAGTGAAGGAAAGCAAGGATATTTCAGCTTCCCTATCATATGCTAATAATAGATAGTTACTGTTTCCCAAATCTACAGACTGATAAACATTCAGGAAATACACTAGAGATTGACAACTTGATCAAACTGTCTCACATACAAAAATCGGGTAGGGGAAGAACAGCAAGAAATCTGGTACCAAATCTGAAGGATATAACAGAGTAACCTGCTTTGCTATGCACTTATCTCTACCATACTTATGGCAATTTAGAAGCTCTCATTTCTCCTGCAAATATTCCCGTTTCCTACACTGGCTGCAGGGGTGCAGTGTGTGAGACAAACTCATCTAGATGCTCCTTTTTGCCTCATTTTGCATACGGCTTTCTTACCCAGTTTAAACACCGAGGACGAACAAAGATTTCAGAATTTGGATAATGAAACCCTTTGGGAATGCCTGGCCTCTGGGCTCATTGATCGCTGTGGCTACACGTTATTTGGGATGATGGTATTGAAAACTTCTTGCTCGTCGTATCATTGAACTCATTAGTATTCTTGTCAGGACTTCAACGGGCAAAGTTAAATTCAGTGATGATTTATCTTTAGAAACTGGATGAAACTGGTTTGCAGCGCTGCTGAGAAGGACACAAATTCTTTTTATCTAGTGACTTAATGCTTTACTTCAGAAGAATGATTGATTTTCCGTGCTCCAATCCATTTGATTACTGATCCTGTATTATTTTCCTTAACTGGAGGCAGGTTTAGCCAAATAAATTCTTCTATCTGACTTAATAATTCTTATAATTCTCCTACCAAAGAGCAATATTCAGCAGCTATACTCTCTGTAGGATAAGTTTCTAACCCCTTAATGAATTCAATGCCATGAAGAATAAAACATGAGGTGAATTGGCTGTTTTTATGACGTACTATCTGATGCTCTGGAATTTTTGTACGTTAGCTCATTGCCTCCAGCCTCAGTGACAGTCAGCCACTTTGACCCCACGGCTGATAGCTGAATGTAAAACCAGCCATGTTGCAGTGCCAAACCTCTCTGACACCTCCAGCTCTCCTCCTTCCCCGGCTCCTTTACATTCATCTTCTGGGCAGAGCTTTACAGAAACTTGGAAGCTCTTAAAAGGCTCTAGCAACATTACAAAATAAAATACTATGATAGGGATGATTATAATCTGTGAATGCAAAAAAAAAAAATAAAGCTTAGTTTTTGTTATTAACAAAATCTAGCCTAAAAAGCCCCTTTTCAAAACATGTTTTTATATCGTGAGCCATAAGGACATGTGCCAAAGAAAAAAAAATTAAAGCAACAGAATTATAAAAACAACTAACTTCATTACCTTTTTCTCCTGGAGGAAGAACAATATGGTGCCTTTCTCCTGCTTTGTAACACCGTTAACAATGACAGCCATACATTGTCATTTCCTTTTTTGTGAAAACGCTCAGGCATTTTAGAATATGAATGAGAACTGGATTGCTCTCGGACTGCCACTGAGTCCTGCAGGCCACATGGAGCACCTCCAACAACGTCCATGAGGATTGCCAGAACTGTGCTGTCTCCTTGGAAGCCAAAGGAGAAGTGGTGCCTAAAGAAGCTCCAAGAGCACGTAAGCAATGGAGAACTGGAGTTTCGTTTGTAAACGTTACTGTAAAACCCATGTGTGGGCATGTTTCACAGGTGAGCAAGATTTTGCTTAGCAGAAAAACCCAGACTGCGAATACCCTTTAGCTGTGAAGATCTCCAGTACACTGCAAAAGAGTATCAGCTGCCAAAGTGATTCTGCAGCACTACTAGCAGCTCTAGAATTGCCGTACCACTAACCTGTGAACCACACAATGATTTCAAATTTCATAAAAGCATCATCAAAGGCAAGCATTCAGCCAGTATTACCAGCGCTGATGATAATACGTGCTTCTGCAGACTGGCCTGTAATGATAATGAGAGTTTGTGTGTATGTGTGTTAATTTAATAAGAAAGGCAATAAAACTATCACAGTGCTCCCACTACGGGGCAGCTCTCTCATCGCTGCCCTTAGCTACCACTAAGCAGTGCATAGGGTCTGCTAACTTACGACTTCAGAGGCCAAGGGAAGGCAGCAGGCAAGACTCCTGCTTCTTTCAGCTCCTGACATGCTGCATAGCCTTCCTAACATTGCTTTCACCTGGCTATGCCTGCTCTTGCAGCTGCGCTGGTGGTCTAGATGAGGGAAGAAAAGCAAGCTCTGGTCCCATCCATTGCCCTGCTCTTGGCCATGGAAACTGGTGAAGCTGTGCCTGCCACCATGCCACCTGCAAAGATGTGGGCAACCTCACCGTAACCAGACCCGAAGAGGAGAAATTACGGCCCAGATCCACAAATGTACCTGCCTCTCAGTAATTTCAGCAGCAGGAACGTATCTCGAAACCTTTGTGAATGAATCTAGGTGGTAATTCTCCCCTTCCTCTTGCACAAAAGCACTGTAAGCTAGAGCATTAGTTTTCCACCAAATAAAAGGTATGGACAAAATTTTGAGGACACAAAATTCCAGTGATAACTACTGTTCATGACTTATTTTTCTCTCCAACACATCACTCTCTATACTTTTTGCTTCTCTTCAACAAAACAGAGAGAAGTAGAGCAAATAATTTCCCTGGCACGTGGTGCCCTCCCCTCTCAGCCCCAGCACGTGCAACCCGATGTGCCTTCTGAAACAGCAGGTAACAAAAACCACCATCCATCACCAGCAACCTCTGCACTGCTGTGGAATATGCTTCCCTTCAAACTCCTGCTGTGAGCCATGCTCCGGTGAGCCTGCTGCTGTCTGCCTGCAAGGGAAGGCGATTTGGGAAAGATTTTCCAAGGTACAGCTCAAATTTCACCCTCTTGTGTTTCTGCAGCCTTCCCTTCCACATCCCCCCAGACACACATTTGTATTTGTACAGCAATTTAAGAACATAGCTTGGGGAGGATTCTTGCTATCGTAGCTTGAA